>NC_081410.1:641810117-643017617 GCF_030272615.1 Cryptomeria japonica
GTGAACGATTCCTAATATAACCCCCCCAAAAAAAAAATTTAAAAAAAATCAAAAAACAAAACAAAACAAAACAAAAAACAAACTTCAAAGTTATATAAAAAAAAAGGTAAATTGACAATTGCATACATTTTAGATTTGACTAAGTGGAATACTAAATAATTACAGAATACGAGGAAACAATATAATAAGTTTATTGATTATGAGAACGAATTTATTTTTTAGCTTAAAATTAATTTCTTAATACCAGTCATTCAAGGATGTAACATATATTTTTTTTTAAAACCTTTTTTTAATGCTTTGGAAAAGATTCCCACAAGATGGGATTATTTTTCCAATCTAGAAAAGATTGGCATTAAGCATCCAAATTCAAAGGAAATAAATGAACTACAGCCTTTTTATAATAATATTTTTAATTAACCAAAATAACATTTTAATAAACAAAATTTTAATGTTAAATAAAATATAAGTAAAGCTTCAATTACATGTCCTTCAGATCTAATAAACAAAAAAACAGTTCATAAGATTTAATTTCTTAACATTTGAAGATTTATATACTTTTGAGCATAGCTTGCAAACTCTGTGAATACTTTTTGAGTTGCCCAGTACTCTCTATTTTTTTTTGTTGGACAAGTTTTTACAAGCATGGGTAAAAATGCCAACGCGGGTAAAACACTATTTTTCACATGTTTTTGTCATAAAACCATGCATTTTCTCTTTTGAGACGTCAATTTTAATTTAATGCATTTTGTGATTGAATTTTGTAAATAAATGTTTCTTTTAAGAAATTTTAATTTTTAGGACTTTGTAAGTTTCGAGTTTTTGTGAGTATTTGCCAAGTCGAAAATTTTGGGCTTGCCGAGAGCTCTCCGAGTCCAAGTCTGCAAACTATGCTTTTGAGCATTTCATTAAATTATCAGGAGAATCAAAAAAAGATGAATATCTCCAACACTAAATTTCTGCCTTAAGTCCCCAATCACAAAATCTAACAAAGACTTTAGAGTCTTCAGATTATGAGATCCACAAAATTTGTGCATAGATGATCAGGGGCAGGGGCAATCCTAAGATCTAAAAGACCAGCACCAATCCTTCCATAGAAAGAAATGAGATATCATTCTTCATATAAATGATATATATTTCAAATATACAATAATCAAAAAGTACCTTATTATATTTAATGGTTGGGATTTAGAAAAGAAAATTAACCTTTGCCAGAAGCATGGAAACAAGACGCATCCATTAAGTAAAAACTATTACACTGCGAAATTGGGGATATCTTCATAAAAATACTTCACAATCAAATTACATCTGCCACCAGCCAGTCGAATATTGCTATTTGGGCGTACTCATTATTGAGCACAACTAGTTTACGTGAATTGAACGTGTTAAATCTAAAGTTCGTTGTTCACGTGCAAAGAAATTCTTAACAACCTATAATAACAACATACTTGAGATGAAATAACTCTTTAAAATATGCATGGATATCTGCGAATCAAAAGAATGAGGAGAAAGGTTATCTCCATAAGGTTACAGCATCCCTCCCATTCAAAAGAAAAGCCACTGCGTTTCTCTACTTCAAATCAGTTTGTATTCTGGAAGACATCCAGGTGAAAGATAACAACTGTTACTGCTTCAGTGAATGGGCTATCTCCAGTCTCTCCCAGAAAATAATGTTTTCTATTACAGAAGAACCATAGTAGAAGAGAAGAAAACTGTTTTTCTAGTAATTTTAGATCGTAGATGCATTCAATAGTAACAGGCCTTTGCTTATTATTATGAGATTTGATTCCACGGTTTACTAAACATCCCTTGATGAGATTCAGTCAACCTGTTGCTAAATATTTCCAGCAAAGGTCCTCTCAACCTGATAGAAAGGGAAGTTGAGCTAATGTCGTAGATGGCAAATGGAAGTTATGGGATGCTACATATGCAGCAATACCTGCAGCATAACCAGCGAATGCAAATCCACTAACCTGCACGAGAGAATATCAGCATTCCCTAGAAGATCCTCATATGTGTGTCTGTGCAATTTCATTTGTTTTCTTAATTTGTGACACAAAAGACTTTAAGAGAAAATATTTGATCCCTTGGAAAATACACAATGAAAAAATGGAATGCAAAATTTGCTATTTCTCTACATCAGTTAATGAATAAACATGTTCAAAGAGGATACCTTTTTCAAGTACCAAAAGAAATCAGCTTTCTCCATTCCCATAAAAGCAACCCCAGCTGCAGATCCGATGATAAGCATTGAACCTCCGGTTCCAGCACAGTAAGCAATTAGTTGCCAAAGCTCTGAATCCATTGGAAAGTCTACTTTATCATACATTCCCATTGTAGCTGCAACCAGTGGTACATTATCTATCACTGCTGATGCGACACCTATGGAACTAGCAATTAGTTCAATACTTGGGATGTGGGTGTCAAGATAGTTAGCCAATTCTTTGAGAATTCCAGCTGACTGCAAACTGCAAAATACAAACAAGGAAAGAGCTTTATCTATTTGCTGCTTTTTGAAATATCAAAACTTAAGCATATTTGTTATTCAGGAACTCATTATGTAGCAAAAAAGGCACAAATACATTGATCACACAATTCCCCAGAATATTACTAGGCTTGATGTTATATGATACTACCTTTTGGGATGCACCTATGCCCTTTAGACACTTTACTGACTCTTTATCCTCCTTGGACAATGGATATATGAACTAACCATCTCTTAGTGTACCCCAATCTTATCCACTATTTTTTATTATTTTAACCTGATGGAAAATATTTCTATCCCCACTAGCATTTAGCCTATTAATTACAAATTTACTGCTTCAAAAATCCAAACACATTCTAAGACGCTATATTATTTCCAGTTCAAAATTGGAAAACCAACAAAAAAGCACAAAGAACATAACATGTTCAAATCCAGTTTCAAGTGACTCGACCTTAAAAGTTAGAATTTGGCTAAACAAATATGAGTGACTCGAAAGCCCTTCCTAGCACTAAAGTTATTTATGCATGCTCCAACTTGTTGGTTAGCAGACCAGACGTTGGTCTGGGAAGCTACATCCTAATCCAATATAATTGCTTGAACTCGAGTCGGGTATTGCTCTTGATGTGATTGACAACTCAAGACATGTTTTTGCTAAGCAAGATACAAAATCTGCCTGGTGGTGCACAATAAAAAAAAATCATTTAATAGTTCTCTACCATTTGATGCATGGATTTCCTATCAAGGGTTCTTCAGATTCCAGTCTTCACAAAAAATTGAGAATTTAGAACTGGTGACCTGAAGAAACAAATTCAATTGTTTGATAGGAATAGACTTAACTTATTGTGGTATAATTTAGGAGGAATATCTGTGCCTTCTAGAAGGTCATTTAGGTATGCTCTGACTTGGTTAGGAAAATAGATGTTGGTCTGAGAAGTTACATCTTCATCCAATATAACTGCTTGTTTCAGTATGGTGTTGTTATGGGATGTAATAGATCATAGTTGAACTACTCGCCAAACCCAAAAACTCGCCAAGGCCTTAAAAAAAAACTCGGGAAAAACTCGGCCAGTACTCAGCAAAAAACTCGAGAACTTAAAAAATTGCTTAAATTTAATTAGAAATGCATTTTTTTTTGCAAAATTCAATGAGCAGATGCATCCAATGAGTCAATAAATGTGAACACAAAAGAAACAAACTGAGTCTAGATATATTTAAATGCAAAGTGGGTACAAAATCGCATCCTCATGAGGAATGCTGATGGCTGGAAGCAAAATAGTAAATAGTTTTTGTATAACTAAAAGTAAATACATCATTACAATTACATCTTCCTCTTCCCAACTCTAGCAAAAACTAGGGGAGAGGTAGAACTAAAGGGTCTAGTCCTAGAAGTCTGCACTAGGAGTGACACTGCCTCCTCGCTCGGTATGTCTGACTCAGGCTATGGCTCGTCCTCCATCCTAGATGTAGCTTTGCCTCTAGCTTCTCTTGGCACTGTGTTGACGTGTATTTTGTACACTATCAAACACAGAATAAAATACCCAAGGGTACCTTATCCTCTCTTGTGTTAAGCCTCTGAATGCTGAAGATATCGCGAAAAGGATCAATTAGGGTGACTTCAAGGTTCTTTGCTGTAGGATCTCTACGTGTGGATAAGCTCTCTGTGGTATGATGTGATTTGCTGGAATCACATGGGGACTTACACTTGATGACTAAACTTCTGATTTGCTTTGAATATTGCTGGAACACAGGATTTTACTGCCTTAGATTTGAAAAAAAGGAAAAAAGACGAGGGCGAGGAAAGGATCTAATCCTAACACTAAGAATGTAAGAGCAATGAATGATCTTTGATGAAATTCTAACTAAGTCTTGTTTTGACATCCCAGGACCATCTCCACAAGGTTAGTGCGATCTTCGAAGGAAAGCTTTATGATGTTCAAATCATCACTGCAGGCATAGACACCATCAGGCTGATGCATATCAATGAAGAAGCGACAATTGAAGTTAAGCTTAAGCTGAATGATTCCAGTTGACTACACAAGGCAAGTCTGCAATCAACAAACTGCTAGTAGTATGGATATGCGAATTTCACCATCAATCAAGCACATTTCTTCCACTCATCTAATAACACGAAATCAAAATATGAGAAGTATAGAGACCATGCAAATTGTCGAATCGACCCATAAATTTTACCATTTCTTCAATGAAGTTACAAGTCTTTTACAACATCTTGGCAACAATCTTTGCCTTCTCTCTCTACTCTACTCTAATTGCTATTCTAATCACCTTCTAACTACTCTCTATTCACTAACTCTATTCTAACTGCTTTCTATTATCCTTTACAAATGAAGAGCCGGGGCTTATATAGTGCCCTTAATACAATTCGATGGCTGAGATCAATTTGAGATCAATGGCCAAGATTCAACAATGAAAACCCTAATTAGGGTTTGTTACAACCATTACATAACATTTAATGCTCGACCAATGAAATAATTGTATTAATTGGACACATGTCTTTTCTGGAAAAATCGACCAATAGATAGCTGAGGTAGGTACATAGAAGTTTGTGCCATCTCCCATGAGTTAGGTACATTGAATTTGGACATGCTGAGGTGGACCTATCCGACTGCAGAAGTGATGACTGGGATGCCACCTTGTCTGACACTTGGTTGATGCCAATTTGATGTTGCTGAGAAGTTAGCTTTAATTAACTCTTCTGGAATTATCTGCTTCTTCAACGAACCCTTTGCTCTGACTTCTTGTGTCTTTAAATGTGCAGGATGATGATGTACCTCGCCTTGGAATACTGGACTGGAAGAGGTTGCCCTTATCCTAATGATGCTGGATCGAAGAAGGTCGTCCTTGTCGATGCTAGGCTGGAGGAGGTCGTCCTTGATCTGGCTTGATTTTCCAACTCCGGGATCTCCATTTAATGCCTACACAACATTTCACAATTAGTATTATATCTTGAAGTGTAGAAATTAAACCTAAAAGGAAGATTTAAGATTTTAATTAGGAAACCTCATGATAAATCTTGAGTTATCATTTCCTAATTAACTATGCCAAACATAGAATTTTCAAAATAAAAGTTCAAAATTCAAATCTTCAACAATGGTGTCAAGATGATTTCGCCATACCTCCTCTTTGAGCATTAAACTCTAAGAAATGATGCAAAAATAGATGAAATTCGCTAGGCAAAATGTAGATCAAAGCCTTCTCTTGAACAAATTGCGCCTCCTCTTAGCTTGGAAAAGAATAAACTCCACTACCCTCTTCAAAAATCTGGAAATTATCCTCCCATCTAGCAAGAAATTCGCCTCTCCAATAGCCTTCAAAATGAATTTCGCCCTCCTTAGTCTCCACACTTAGTAGAAATTCACTCCACTCCAGCTAGATTTCGCACCTTCAATTAGCTCTCCAAATTCGCACTTGAAGCAATGAGTGAATGATTTGGATAATGAAAAAACACACCTCCAATATATATAGAGCGCTCACCACCTTGCTCCACCTAGGCCGACTTGTCAAAATAGGCCTAAAAAATAAATAAATTTGCAAAAAGGAGAGGCCGACTTAAAAATAAGACCTCAAGCGCTCCATTTCTAATTTTAATTTCACAAAAATTAATTTTAAATGCCTTTAGAATAGAAATTCGATTTTTTGAGGCTCAAAATTAATTTATTAAATGCCAATGTGTCTTTTATTAAATGCCAATTTTAATTTAATTTTTCCAAATATTTCGAAGTTAGCAATTTGGCATCTAATGCAATTTGGAAGATATCAATGCTCAAATATGGTAAGAATAAAGAATGCCACTAACTTCGCCCTGGAACCTTGGAGAGGGATAGGAGCGAACTTTCAATTTTGGCCTTGCATTCCTCATTTTTATGTTCAAAACTTCATCTAGGCATTTAAAATGGCATTTTTTAATTGGAGCTTTGAGTTTAATTTCACTTGATCTCTAGGAGGAAAGTGCCTTTAGGACCTTTTCACCCTGGACCCTTGGAGAGGGACAAGAGCGATTTTCACTTTTGGTCTTAATCCTTCACCTTTATTTGTCGATTCTCGTTGTGGGGTAAGCAATGATCCCCTTCATCCATTCAATGCATGCTCAACTTGCTTTTGCAAGGCAAAATAGGTGCTTTAAAGATTTTCGCCTTGGTCCTTCAGTGAGGGACAGGAGCGACTTTTGCATTTTAGCCTAGGATTATCAAACTTTGAAGTCAAATCATTGTTCACCATGCTTTAGAAGACCTTTCCCATCTTGCACAACCCTTCCTTAACGTAGTCTTGGAGGGAAGTTGTTGATTTTGTAAAAATCGCCCTGGTCCTTCAGTAAGGGACAGGAGCGCTTTTGAGTCCTTTGCACAAATTCTTAGTCACTTCAACCTTCAAATTACCCCCAAGGCGTAGAACATCATTCTCCACTTCCTTTTGAGTCTTGGAAACAAAAAGTCATCTCGAAATGCAAGGAAAGTGGGCACACTTAGAAATTTCGCCCTGGACCCTTGGAGAGGGATAGGAGCGAATTTGCAAATTGTCATCAAAATTTGTAATCCTTGCATCTCAATTCCAGTTCAAGGCATTTCAAACATCATTTTAAACTTGCGCCTTGGATTAGATTTGTCCAAACTTGGAGAGAAGTGCTGGATATTAGGTTTTTCGCCCTGGTCCTTTAGTGAGGGACAGGAGCGATTTTGTAATTTCAAGCTTATCCGTCCTTTGCTAGCCCTCCAAATCATCTTCAACGGGCAAAACACACCTTCTTCCATTCATTTCAATCACAAAACTCGTTTTGTCCTTGTCAGAAAATTGCACTTTTAGAAAATCGCTCTGGACCTTCAGTGAGGGACAGGGGCGAAATTATCTTTGTTGCCCAAAATTCAACAATTTTCAAACTTTCAAACGCATCCAGTAACGTCCAATCTTCTCTCCGGGAAACTCTGCACAAAACAAGTTAGCCAAAATTAGCGAGAAATAAACTTGAACAACATTTTCGCCCTGGACCTTCAGCAAGGGACAGGAGCGAAATTCGCTCTGGACCTCCTGAGAGGGTCAGGAGCGAAATTTGACTTTTTGAACTCTCCGTCAGGATAATTTTATGGAATATAACATTTAAGTATAAGCTTATACTTTAAGTTATATTCCATATATACTTTCAGGATGTTTGAGAGTGGTTTCAGACCTCCAGGAGTTATATTGCAAAATCTAATTTTTGGAGGTTTTTCAGTTTCCAGACTTGGTCAAATTTCAGGATTAGGACATTCCAGACTTAGCCAAATTTCAGGATCAGGACATCACTCAAGCCGGACTTGCTATCCATGTGATCCCCTTGGCGACACTCAAAATGGAAAGGCTAACGGACAAAACCCTAAAAGACCTAGAAAACAAACCCTAAAAAGCAAAAAGCAAGGGTCCCCATTTGCAATGGGGCGATGTGTGAAATGGTCACAACACACTGGTAATGACTCCTCATCCTCACTGTCATCTAGTGTGAAACCAAATCCACCCCCCTCCTCCTCCATAGCCCGCCTCTCCAAATCATTGACGTCATCCTCTGTAAACAATGGAGGTTGCTCCTATGATGTTCAATCACTGTAAGGATCTATATCATCCAAATTGATTGGACCAGCTGCCGCTTCCTCTACCTTCCTTATGCGCAACCGAAGATTATATTGCACAAAGACAAGGTCATTGAGGCGTTTTTGAGTTAACTTGCTCATTTTCTTCGTATGGATGGCCTCAAACAAGCTCCAATTGTGCTCACAATTGGATGAACTACAAGGTTGACATAAGATTCTGAGGGCAATTTTTTTGAGATTTGGGGTATTTCCACCCCAACTTTGTTGCCAAGCAACTACAAAATAAAATATTGAAAAGTTAGAAAGCAAAGTGAAAAGTGAAAACATATTTTATCAATTTATCAATTTACTTTAGACCCCAAAATCCAAGTGGCAAATGTTATACCTGGGGTTTGAGTGGTACTTCCTCTCCTGGCCAGCTCTGAATAAAATAGCTTACCCCTTGCTTCCTCATAATTTTGGAGTTTAGCCACAACGAGGTCTCTCACCTCAACCTCAAGTATCATCCTCTGAATGCATGTAGTGAGGCCCTCCATGACCTCTCCATTAGGATTTGAGTAAGAATCCCCGAACTTAAAATGAGGGTTGAGGAAGTGCCCTGCTGCATGAATGGGTTGGTAGAGCTAATTCTTCCACCTCTTATCAATAATTTCCCAGATGAGATCAAATTTGAGTCTATCCCCCTTGTAGTAATTTTTGATAGACTCCTTGTCCCTATCTGTTGATGTGTTTTTATGCACATGCAAACACAAAATAAAATACCCAAAAGTATCTTATCCTCTCTTGAACAAAGTTACTCAAATGCTGAAGATTGGCTTAAGAATCACTTGAGACAACTCCAAGGTTCATAAATGTTGGGTCACGACGTGTGGATAAGCACAATGGTTTGATGTGATAATGTTGGATCACAAAGGGGACTTATGCTGAATCGTTGAATGCCTGAATCGCTGGAACTTAGATTCTACCTACTCGCTTGGAAAATAAAGAAAGGGCAAAAAATATAAGGTTTGAGGGAGTTCAATCTAATCCTAAGAATGCAAGAGAAGAGTGAATGATTCGATGGAATCCTACTGGGCAAGGTCTCACCATCAAATTGAACAATTTGACACAAGCTTAGTGCAATCTTCTAAAGGATAATTAAAAAATGTTTAAATCATTACCATCAAACATTGATTACCATTCAAGTTAACACATAAACAATGAATATGTAACAATTTGAAGTTAAGCTCATATCATTCCAGTTGACCACGCAGGGCACTCTTACAATCAACAAGAGGCTAGTGGTATGGACTAAACGGATTCCACTTAAATGCATTCAACAAATTCCTCCATTCAATCTAATGAACATGAAAGCAAATGAATTGAGAAGTAGAGACCATGCAACTTGTTGAAATAACACATTAATTCACCATAATTTCAATGAAATCATATGCTCTTCACAACAAGATTTTGGCAACAATCTTTGCCTTCTCCTAATTTAACTTCTACTCTAATTGCTATCTGCTATCGAACAATTCTCTATTATATTCTTCTAAACTATCTATTAACCTTCACAAATGAAGAGCTTGAGCTTTATATAGAGGGCTCATTACAATCAATGGCCAGGATCAAACCCAATCAATGGCCAAGATTTTACAATGAAAACCCTAATTAGGGTTCGTTACAACAAACTCTATTCTGGCCAATGAAATAATTACAACATTCGGACACATGTCCTCTTTAGAATATTTGACCAATAAATAGTGGGGGTAGGTACATCGGAGTTTGTGCCCCCATGGGTGAGCTTGGTTCATTGAATCCAGACGTGCTGATGTGGAACTCCTCTGATTGGTGACTGGTGACTAGGATGCCACCTCATCTTGCACTTGTAGACTTGGTAGATCATCATGAATGAGTATTGAATAACATTTCTTGATACTCAACATTTTCCAGCTTCAGCAGTGATGAGGATGATCTTCTAACTTTGATTAACTCTTCTAAAACTATCTTCTTGAATGTCTCAATCCTGGAGGTGCAAGGTGTAGATATTGACTTCCTCTTAGTTTTGGATCTTGATACCGCCTTGGAATGAATTCTTGATCTGCCTTGAAGTGATTGTATGACTTCTCCTTTTTATGAAATCTTTTGAATATCTTGAAGTCCTCTCTTCCTTGATTCTCTTGTGTTTGCTGATGAAGCTTTCCTCTTTTAAAGACATCTTCCTTCTATCTTAACCTTGACGTTGAAATTTCCTCCTTAGGACAGTTGTTCCAATCTTCCTCCAATCTGGTCCCCTTGATTCTTTCTTCACCTCCTGCAAAACAAACAAATGGGCATCAAACACACATGATATATAACCTTTATAATGTCTTAATTTGACATGATCCCCCTTTTTATGTGTTGCAAATTCATTGTCTGCTTGATGAATTCGCTTCTTCCTTACAGATTAAATTTGCTGTCTTGCTGATCAGATTTGATGTTGATGCTGACTGAATTTGCTGTTGATGCTGATTAGATTCCTTGCCTTGCTGATGAAATTCGCTGGTGAAGTTAAGGGACTGCTGATCTGCTCATTAAGTTTGCTCTAGGAGAAAGGATTGCTTCAAAATGGTGACTAAATGATTGCTTCAAGTCTCCTTATATAGGTGTCTTAATGAAGAGATGTGTCCTTTTAGGGTGAGGCCGACTTGATCTTGAGCAAATAAAATTGAATTTTCTCCCTAAAGAAGGCCGACTTACCACTTAAAAATATTGTTTTTGGTGCCAAATGTGCTTGGATTGCGTTTGCAAAGGCCAAAAGAGGGAATTCGCTCCCAAAAGGGGGCAAAGGAAGGACTTTTCGCTTCAACATCAAGGCAATGGAAGTTCATCAATTTCAATCACTTAAGCTAGATTTCCACTTCTCATGTCTCAAATTCCCTCTCTTCCATGTGAAACACTTGAAATTGTCATCAAAATTGCCTTGAGATGATTTTCGCTCTCAAAGAAGGGAAATGGAAGTGGAATTTGCTCCTAACAAGGAGCAATGGAAATTTTTAGATAGCCAAATTCTCATCTTCCTTCTTCATTCCATCAATTCATTTCCTTAAGTTTTCTATCCTCCTATACAAAATTTATCAAACCACCTTCATTGAATTCTTTGAGATCAATTTCGCTCCCAAGCCCAGGCAAAGGAAGCAAATTTCACTCTCAAAGGGAGTCAATGGAAGTAGAATTCTCTCCTAGAGAGGAGCAAAGGAAATTTCTTAGTCAATATTTTTCTCTCCATTCACTCAAGTCATCTTTCCATATGCAAGTGTTGTCAAATTTTCTTCACAAAATGTCTTGAAGATGTTTTCATTCTGAGATTGGAGCAATAGAAGCGAATTTTGCTCCTAATGAGGAGCAATGGTAGAAAAATTCACTCCAATCTAGGAGCAAAGGAAGCAAATTTCACTCCTGAGAAGGAGCAAAGGAAGTAAATTTCGCTCCTAACAAGGAGCAAAGGAAATGATTTCAAACTTGCCTTTCATACTGTTGATGTGTTTTTTATGCACATGCGAACACATAATAAAATACCAAGGTATCTTATCCTCTCTTGAACAAAGTTTCCTCGAATGCTGAAGATTTCGCCTAAAGATCAATCGAGGCAACTCCAAGGTTCCGGTATGTAGGGTCTCTACATGTGGATAAGCTTTGTTGGTATGATGTGATTATGTTGGAATCACAAGGGGACTTACTTTTGATTGCCTAAGCGTTTAATTAGCTAGAACTTGAGTCCTAACTACTCAGTGGGATAATAAAGAAATATCAAAAGGTGAATGGATCAGAAAGTCTACTCTAAGACCTAGAGTGTGAGAAGATAAATGAACTAGGTGGAGTCCTACTGGGTTGGGTCTCACCATCAGGTTGAACAATCCAACACCAACTTAGTGCGATTTTCTAAGGGATGCTTCGAATATGTTCAAATCGTTACACCATCAGACACTAATCACCATTCAAGTTAATGCATGAACAATAGACGCATAACAATTTGAGATTAAGCTCATTCAATGCCAGTTGACCACACAAGGTGCACTTACAATCAGTAAGAGGCTAGTGGTTTGGACTAAGCGAATTTCACACGAGTGCATTCAGTATCTTCCTTCATTCAATCTAATCATTTACCATCTAAAATGAAGATTCAACGAGAGACCATGCATATTGCAAAGAAATGACATATTTCACCATATCTTCAATGAAAATGGAGTTCATTTACAATCTAGGCAACAATTTCTTGCCTTCTCCTCCTACTCTATTCTAATTGCTACTTTATTCACTATTCTTCTACTACTGACTATTAACTATCCACTAATTATTAACCTTTACAAATGAAGAGCCAGAGCTTTATATAGAGAGCTCTTTACATTTCAAAGGCTTTGATTGATTTACAATCAATGGAGAGGATTACAAGATGAAAACCCTAATTAGGGTTTGTTACAACAAACTCCCTTAGCCAATGAGAAAATTACATTTCATGAGCGTGGACCAATAGGAAACTGGGGTAGGTGCCTTGAAGTTTGTGCCATCACTGGTGAGTCGGGTACATTGAATCTGGACATGCTGATGTGGACCTCTCTGATTGGAGGAACAGTGACTGGGATGCCACCTTGTCTTGTGTTTTGTGCTTGGTCAAGGAACGTTGTATTTCTTGATATTCAATGTGATGATGATGAGAAGCTAACTTTGATTAACTCTTCTGAAACTATTTGCTTCTTCAACGTACCCTTGCACTGACTTTGGTTGATCCTCCTTCGTCCTTGATACACTTGAGGAACGATGTACCCTTCCTTGGCTCTCTTGTGTTTAATGAAGCCTCTTCATGGTCAAGTCACTCCTTCTCTAGTAGCTCATTTCGCCTTGAAGTGTTTATAAGATCCTTCTTTTTGACATCCTGTGGTTTCTCCATGTGGTAGAATGAGGTCCCTGAGGATGGTCATCTCCATTGCTTGCAATTCCTTGAACACTTGAAGTCCTTCAACTTAGTAGCACCTTGAGTCCTCTCTCACACATTTGAAGTGTCCTTGATGATGATGAAACTTGAAGAGGTCGCCCTTGTCCTGGCCTAATCTTCCTCCAACTAGATTTTATTGATCTGCAAAACAAACAAAAGATGGTGTCAAGCACTCATGATATATTCATCCCAACATGGTATTTCTTACTTCAAGCCATTAACAAGAAGGCATTAGGATCAATTTGCTCTGGACCCTCTAGAAGGACATGCCCTATAATGAAATTCGCTCTGTATCCTCTCCAAGAACAGGCCCTATAATGAAATTCGCTCTGGACCCTTTGGGAGGTACAAGAGCGAATTTAGCAATTTCCCTTAATTCCCTAATCATAACTCATTCTTCAAGGCATTAGACTTCATAATTGTGCTCCTTCTAGGTATAAACAAGTCATTTGCTCCCAAAAATTGCTTAGGAACGGGGTCATTCAAGTGCTAAGGCAAGGTACAAGGTCCATTGAAGAAGTTCGCTTTGGACCCTTTGGAAGGGTCAGGAGCGAATTTCTTCCTTCCTCTCACTTCAATTTGCATTGATTTTCACCTTTCTATCCCTCTCTCATGAAGACATCACTTATTTGACCCCCAAAAAGGCCTAAAAGAAGGATTTTGCTTTGGACCTTGGGCAAGGTACAGGCTGCAAGAAAAAATTTGCTCTGGACCCTTTGGAAGGGTCAGGAGCGAAATTTGCATTTTACTCAATCTTCCTTCATAGAACTTCATCTCTCACCCTTACCTTATCAAGATCAAGTCACTTGCCTTCAAAAATGCCTAGGAATGGGTTGGTTCAAAGTTTTGAGAAAGGTACAAGGCTTTTTGAAGAAATTCGCTCTGGACCCTTTGGAAGGGTCAGGAGCAAAATAGCTACTTGCACTCAAATTCATCATCTCTTTGCCTCAAATCACTTCTCAAGGCAAGTATACATCAATCTTTTCTCAACCATACCTTAGGAACCAAGATTTCGACCCCAAAAAAGGAGCAAATAGAGGTTTTAGGAAATTTCGTGGTGCAAGAGCACCTAGTTTTGAGTACATTTTCTAGATTTTGGTGTGTTAGTCTTTAGTTTGGTTTTGGTTTGTGAATAATGGACTACTCTTAGGTCCTCGTGTGCTTGATATGCATTTGGAGGATGAATGCTAATTAGATCATGTATTTATTCAATTTTGGCTTATGAGCCCTTGTAAGCCTAAAATGGCATAAACTTGCATTTTGGTGTCAAACATCTTGAAAAGCCTCATTTGGCATTGAGACATGTCATATTAGTGTTTGTAAGTCATTCTAGGTGGTTCAGGATGAGTGAAAATGCAAAAATGCACTTTTTGGCAAAAGTTGTCAATGTTGCTTGACAACATCTTACAACTTTTGAGCAACTTTTTGAAAGTTTGAGCATATCGGTGGTTAGGCAACTGATGGAGAGTTGGTTAGGATCTAAATGGCATATAAAATGCTTTGTGAATGAATGTAAACAGGTTGGTGAACGCCTTGAGCAAATTGGAATACATTGTGAAGACCTTTTTCCAAATTTACCTTGCATTTTCTCAAATTTTGAGCAGCAGTCCGTGCTTCATGGATTGATTTCATTACTGTTCTTTGATACTTGCTTTGTACATGTCCTTGTAGTGCTCAGAAGGCATTTGAGTTTGTTTTTAGTGCAGGTTTGAATTAAGTATTTGATTTTATAGTGCTCTCGGACTGAGTAAGGGTTTTAGAGCCCAAACATGGTTCCAGCTTGAAGTCCTTTGAGTTTCTCTCAATAACCCTTGGGACTCGAGCCATGGAACCTTTGTACAGTGTATATAAGCTTTGTTTTGGTTTGGAAGGCATTAGAAGGCCATTTGACATCATTTCCTAGGCGAGCTCAGTCATAGCCCGGTTAGGAAATGATTGAAAATTTGCAAGTGCTTGTAGGGATGATCACGTTTGAAGATGCCAAGTGTTTGGCATGAGTAAGTGGGGTGTGGCAGAGCCTATGTGGAAGTTTGTAGGTGTGGCAGACCATGGAAGACCCAAAAAACCCTTCAAAAATGCCATTTTCGGGTTCCGTACCTGTACGGACAAACCTGGTTTCCTCACCTAATGAATCTAAAAGTTCATCCAAAAGGGTACTCAGCTCATAAATGAGTTTGCCTAGTTCTTTGAGACAATTTTGAGTAATTCCACACAAAAAGGTTAGGTAGGGCTAATTGGGGCTCTAGGGCTACTAGGCCTAGAAAATAGGAGAAAGAGGGAGCGATGGAGAAATGAATGAAACCCAATTGAAAAACTAGTTGATTGGCTTGGAAAAGCCTTAAAAACACCTGCTACAACCCCTGCAAGCATATGTTAGAAGTTTGATAGATTGAGGTTGGATGTACCCTTGTGAATCTCAACCATGCCTGAGCAGTCATTGAGCACAATTTGATTGGGAGCACTCCTAGAGAGTTTGAATGTTTTGATTGGTTGATAGACCAGTGTAGAGTGAAGGGAGCCCACTAAGACATCACTCAACTTCCTATTGGGAAAGGATTGACTCTCTTTGAGTACCCCTCCCCATCATTTCGCTATGGACCCTGGGTCAGGAGCGAAATTTGTCTTTTGACACCATTCATCTTCCATTCATCATCACTTTGCCTTGAACTTAACTTATCAAACCTCCTCCTATCATGATCAAGTCAATTCACTCTCAATTTAGCTTGAAACAAGATCTTTTGGGTGCATTAGGCGAAATAGGGAGTCCTTCTAGGAATTTCGCTCTGGACCCTTTGGAAGGGTTAGGAGCGAAATTGGCATTTTTAGGCTCAATTCACATTCAATTTGCCTTGGACTTGTCTTTTCCACCCTTACCTTCTCAAAGTGATGTCCACTCAATGCTTTGGTGACAATTTAGGTCATTTTAAGGAGTTCGCTTTGGACCCTTTGGAAGGGTCAGGAGCTTAAAAGGAATTCGCTCTGGACCCTTTGAGAGGGTCAGGAGAGAATTTTGCATTTTAGGCTTAATTCACATCCTTTTTCACTTAGCTTTGTCTTAGACTTGAACCTTGATCCTTTTCTCTCCATGATCTTGGAAACTTGCCCTTACTTTTGCTCAAAGTGACAACCATTCAATGACTTTGGTGAAGAATTAGGTCTCCTCAAGGATTCCGCTTTGGTACCTTTGGAAGGTACATGACCCTTTGAGAAAATTCGCTATGAACCCTTTGGAAGGGTCAGGAGTGAAATTTGCTTCTTTGCACAAATTCTTCACTTTTCCTTATCACACTTGCTTGCAACTCACTTCCAAAGGCATGGATGGATCATTTTTTATTCACTCAAGGCGTGGAATCAAGGATTATAACCCATGTTAGAAGCAGGAGAGGTTTTTAGAGAAATTCGCTCTGGACCCTTTGGAAGGGTCAGGAGCACAATTCATATTTTAGGCTCAAATTCCAAATTTTCCCCTCAACTTTGCTCTTAGACTTGGCTTTTGGGTCCTGATCCATCTCAATCAAGTCTACTCGCCCTCAAATCTACTTGAAATAGGATTCATTCAACTGTTTAAGTGAGATAAGAGGTCCCTTGAAGTATTTCGCTCTGGACCCTTTGGAAGGGTCAAGAGCGAAATTCATGTTTTAGGCTCAATTTCCTCATCCCATCTCGTTCCAACTTGCTTACAAGGCATAGATAGGTCATTCCTCACTCAGTCAAGGCGCAGGAGCAAGCTTTGAGGTCTTAATTGGGGGCAAGAGAAGAGTCTAAGGAAATTCGCTTTGGACCCTTTGGAAGGGCCAAGAGCGAATTTTGCAATAATGCTCAAATTTTTGACCTTTTCTCCACATTTCAAGTCTAAGTTTGATCAAAGGCATCCAAAAGTTTATTCAAGCTAATTTCCTCCCCATCCATGCCTTAAAGTGAAGATTTTGTCCAGAATAGGAGTCAAAAGGGAGCTAAGGAAGATTTTGCTCAAATTCTTATTCAACTCTCAAGTTTTCAAGTCTAGGCTTGGTCGTTAGGCCTTTTCCAAGGATAAATAGGTCAGTTTCACATCAATCAATGCCTAGAAGTAAAAGAACTTCATCATTCATCAACTGGACCAATCTCAAACCCTCAAAGGGAAGGATCCTTGAGAACACCTGCTCACATACCTCCATTCACTTCCTTAACTCAATGACATAGGTCTAAAAAGGCAAGATTCCTAGCATGATACAAAGACTTCCTCAAACTCAATCAAAACTCAACCCTAGAAGCAAGACCTAGGCCTAACTAAGAGGAAACTTTCAACAGAGTCCCTGACCTAGATCACCTACTGACCCATTTGAGCCTAAGCAGACCATCTTGCCCTAATGAGCTCTCTAGAAACTCTCCAATGCAAAGATTAATAGCCAAGAAACTGAAAGACCAAGAAAACTAACCTTAGAAAGCAAAAAGAAGGGGTCCCCATTTGCAATGGGGCGATGTGTGAATACGTCACAACATGTACTTCACAATTTATACACTTGAAGGAGTCAATCCATCCTTGAAGAAGGCTTTGAGATCAATTTCGCTCCCAATCTCAAGCAAAGGAAGGCATTTTCGCTCCTAATGAGCAAAGGAAGTGTTTTTCGCTCCAAAAGGGGAGCAATGGAAATAATCTCACACTTAATTAAATTTTGCCCTTCATCGACTCAAGCTTGGGTGTTTTGCTATCTATGCAAGTGGAGGCATCAAATTAACTTAGAGGAAGGCTCTTATAAGCAATTTCGCTCTCAAACTCAGGCAAAGGAAGCAAATTTCGCTCCCAACAAAGAGCAATGGAAGTAAATTTCGTTCCTATCAGAGAGTAAAGGAAATAGGCTTCAAACTCACTTCTTAGCTAAGTTCCATCAATTCTTTGCCTTTGCATTAACTTAGACCTTGTGATTTTGCCTTCCTAGTGTATAGATGAGTCAAATTAGCCTTAAGGAAAGCTAGAGAGACTTTCGCTCCTATCTAAGGGCAAAGGAAGTGAAACTCGCTCCCACTGAGGAGCAATGGAAATGGACTCCAAGCTGAAGTTTATCTCTCTTTTACTCATCAACCTTTCATTCTACCAACTCAAGTGTGTCAAATTATGCTCATGTAGGGCTCTAGAGGCAAATTTGCTCTCAACCAAGGGCAAAGGAAGTGGATTTCGCTCCAATCAGGGAGCAAAGGAAGTCATTTTCGCCCTCAATCTTGAGCAATGGAAGTGACCTCGAAATGCATCCTCTAGCTTAGTCTTATCAACTCACACCTTAGGTTTAGCTTTCATTCATCAAAAGACCTCAATGCTTGCTTTGGATAGGATTTCGCTCCCACCCCAAGGCAATGGAAGGGAAATTTGCTCTCAAAGGAGAGCAAAGGAAGTGGTTTTCGCTCCTAATGAGAAGCAATGGAAATGACCTCCACACTTGACCTCATTCAAGGTTCCTTATCAAGGATTGAATCCTTTGCTCAAACTAAGGTGTCACATGATGACTAGAGGCAGCTTTAGGTGATTTGGAAAGCCTGGAGAGGGATTTCGCTCCTAAAGGGGAGCAATGGAAGCAAAATTCGCTCCTAGAGAGGAGCAAAGGAAATTTTTTGACACGGGGCCAAATTTTGCCTCCGCAACTCAACTCTCAATGAGGTGTGCTCAAATCATCTAGATGGTGAAGGAAACACTGCAATGTTGACTTGGCTTGATATAAAGGGCTCCTTCATCCAACTTTTGACTTGACTCCTCTCACATTACTTCATTTCACACCTCATAAAAGGGTTATTCACCTGACTCTTGGCTTCTTGACCAACTATACCTCTCCAATGTAAAGGCTAATAGCAAAGGACTCTAACACTACCCTAGAAAGCGAAAAAAAGTGGGGTCCTGTTGTGACGTATTCACACATCGCTCCATTGCAAATGGGGACCCCTGCTTTTTGCTTTCTAGGGTTTGCTTTCTAGGTTTTTTTTAGGGTTTTGCCTGTTAGCCTTTGCAGGATGAGTGCTGTCAGGGGGGATCGTTGGATAGCCGGCTCTACTTGAGCTAGGATGGGTCAGTGGATGCTCCAAGTTAGGGCTTCTTTCAAGGTCTTCTTTAGGCTTGGTTTTGTTGGTGGTGTCCTGTTTGAGTTCGAGGAAGTCAGTGAGTAGTTGAACAAATTTGGCTGAGACATTGAAGGAATGAATCAAAGATCAAGACAAAGGCAAAGTCAAGTGGAAAAGGAGGTGAATTGAGCCCAACAATGAAGATTTCGCTCCTGACCCTTCCAAAGGGTCCAGAGCGAAATCCAATTTTCCTCCACTTTGCTCCGGGATATGACCAAAGTTATAGACTTTCGAGGCATAATTGAGAGGGCTTGATGCAACTTTGCCTTAGAGAAGAGATTTTAGACCTTAGGATGATGAAAGCTAGCCTTAAAAGAGGATTTTGCTCCTGACCCTTCCAAAGGGTCGAGAGCGAAATCTTCCCTTTTTGCCTTCCTTTGGCCTTAAAACCTAGTCTGACCTTGCCTGGACCAAGTTGGGTGATAGATTATCTTGATAGTGAGAGGAGGAAGTTGATTTGATCAAGTTTGGGGGAGAATGAGGTGAACCTAAGTGAGAAGCTAGCCAAGAAAATGATTTTGCGCTCCTGACCCTTCCAAAGGGTCTAGAGCGAAAATCCTTGAGGACCTCAATTTCTTCCTTGTCTGGGTCAAGTTCGTAGCTCCTTAGGCATGTATAGGGGTGTTTTGACATGCTCTAGCCTTAGGAGATGAGTAAAGGTGAAAAGAATGAAGGATTCTAGCCTACAGGGTGAATTTCGCTCCTGACCCTTCCAAAGGGTCCAGAGCGAAATTCTTAAAAACACTCATTTTTCCTTTAGCCAGAGTCAGGACCAAGGTGGAAATGAAAGGAAAGTAATCTATGTTTGCCCCCCAAAGAGGATGAGAGTTGGAAAAGTCAAGGATAAAACCCAAAACATGATTTTCGCTCCTGACCCTTCCAAAGGGTCCAGAGTGAAAATCTTTGTAGCTCTTATTTTCCTCCTTATTTTGGCTAAGCTTTGGTATGATGGAGAAGGAATTAGTATGTTTTGGCCCTGAGAGGGCGTGGGATGCTTTGGAAGATCAAGATTTTAGCCTAAAAGAGAATTTCGCTCCTGACCCTTCCAAAGGGTCCAGAGCGAAATTCACTATAAACCTCATTTGCTACTTGATTTTGGCATCAATCCTTGTTCCTTAGGTGAAAAATGATCTAAGTTTGCTTCTTGAGGTGGTTTGAAGTTTGAAAAGTGAGTGATCAAGCTTAAACTAAGATTTTCGCTCCTGACCCTTCCAAAGGGTCCAGAGCGAAAATCCTCCTAAGGCTCATTTCCTCCCTAGTTTGACCAAATTTTGATTTGCAAGGCATCTTGAAAGGAAGGATGGACATCTTTTGCCATTGCAAATGTTTGAAAGCATTGAAAAATGAAGGATTTTGAGCCAAATAGTGAATTTCGTTCCTGATCCTTCCAAAGGGTCCAGAGCGAAATTCCTAGAAACACCTATTTTTCCTTGGATAAGGTCAAGTCCTTGAGTTTTTATGGCGTGGATGGAAGTGAGATAGCATGTCTTTGCCTCTTGAGGTGGTTTGGAATTGGAGAAATGAAGAATCAAGCCTAGAAAATGATTTTCGCTCCTGACCCTTCCAGAGGGTCTAGGGCGAAAATCTACTTAGACCTCTTTCCCTTCCTTGTTCGACCAAATTTTGATGTCCAAGGCATGTTGAAAGGGAGAACGATCATGTTGTGGCCTTTGGGAATGTTTGAAAGAGTTGAGGAATGAGTGTTTTAGCCAAGGAAGGAAATTTCGCTCCTGACCCTTCCAAAGGGTCCAGAGCGAAATTCCTTACAAACCTATATTTTTAACCTTGCTTGAGCTTAGACCTTGTTCCTAAGGCGAAGAGAGAGGAGATTTTACCTTGCAAAGAAGATTGGGATTGAAAGAATGATGATTTTGATCTAGAAAGGGAAATTCGCTCCTGACCCTTTGTTGTGACCATTTCACACATCGCCCCATTAGAACGAGGACCCCCCTCTTTTGTTTTTTGGTTTTGCCTTCTCTTTGCCTGTTTTTCTCTCTGCTTTTAGGATTTTGAGTGAGTGAGTGGTCTGTCTTAGTTAGCTGGATTAGGGCTGAACTTTAGAGGCTCAGTTTTAGGGTTTCATTCAAGTTAAGTCTAGCCAAATTTTGGAAAATTGTTAGTCTTCCTGAAGATTTAGGATTGTCAGAATGAGGTATACCCTTCAGGAGAGTCAAATTGGTTAGGTTAGGGATAGGACAGGACTTAGGACAGGTCTAGATTGAAGGAAGGGTTTGCCTGGGTAAGGTCTAGTTTGTTTCTAAGTCTGGGTAAGCTAAGCTTGGTTAGTGAGGAAAGTGAGTCTAGTGGGCTAAGTTAAATAGGGAATGAAATGGATCAAGAGCCTGAAAATGTCAAATTCGCTCCTGACCCTTGCTGAGGGTCCAGGGCGAAATTCTTTGTAGATTGGATTTCCTTCATAATTTTGACTAAGTTTTAACGTGTTTGGAGATGAATTTGTGTGTTCTCGCCTGGAGAGGTTTTTGATCGATTTTTGGAGAGCAAGATGATGCCTGAAATAGGGTATTCGCTCCTAACCCTTGCTGAGGGTCCAGGGCGAACTTCATTCTAAACACAATTTCTTGTTTTGAGTGGACTTGCTAACTAGTTCCTAGCCTTGAAAATGACTTGACTTTGCCTTGTGAAGTGGTTTGAAACTTAAAATTTGAGCAATTTAGCCTGAAATGAAGATTTCACTCCTGACCCTTGCTGAGGGTCTAGGGCAAAAATCTCTATTGGAGTCATCTCTGGCCTTGTTTGGTCAAATTGAGATGTCAAAGGCATGATGAATGGTGAAGTGAACATAATAGAACCCCCTAACTTGTTTGAAGATCAAAAGATGAAGGAGTTTTGCCCAGGAAAGGCAAATTCGCTCCTGACCCTTCCTGAGGGTCCAAGGTGAAATTCTTTATAAACACATTATTTTACCCTTCTTGGACATAAAATCCTTATTCATAGCATAGTGCAGGGTGAGATCTTTCTTGGCAAAGAAGTTTCAAAGTGAAAAGTGAAACATTTTGGTTAAAATTGAAAAATCGCTCCTGACCCTCTCAGGAGGCCCAGAGCGAAATTCTCAAAGACACCTCTTTCTTGCAAGGACAAGACGATTTCTATGATTGGAGTGGATGAGAAAAGGTATGTTTTATCCTGTGAAGATAATTTGGATAATCAACAAGAAGCAACCAAGCTAGATAAGCAAAGTCGCTCCTGACCCTTGCTGAGGGTCCAAGGCAAAAAATCCAAAATCTGACTTTTTTTCTCCAAAGTTGAGCAAAGCTAGGCATAAGAATAAGATTGAAATGATGTTTGAATTGCTTTGAAGTGAAAAGGAATTGTTAAGAATAAAAGTTTTAAAGCCAAGGAGAAAAATCGCTCCTGACCCTCTCAGGAGGTCCTGAGTGAAATTTCCAAGTCTTCTCCTTTTCTTGCAAATTCAGGACAAAATTTATTGTTTCATGACTTGGATGGGAGAAAGACATGTGTGTAATGCCTTAGAAGTGATTTCAAGTTAAAAGCATGAAGAAATATAGCTAAAACTCAAAATTCGCTCCTGACCCTCTCAGGAGGCCCAGGGTGAAAATCCTAAAATCTCCCATTCTGCCTTACAAAACAAAATCAAACTTGGATTGGGAGCAAGAAGAAAGATATTTCCTGGCATTGTGAGGTGGATTGAAGTTGGAATGATCAAGAATTTGCTCAAAAAACTCAAAATCGCTCCTGACCCTTGCTGAGGGCCCAAGGCGAAAATTGCAAAGTCAACCTATTTCTCGAGTTTTTGCTAAGGCAAGGATATCCTAGGCTAGGAAAGAAAAATCGCTCCTGACCCTTGCTGAGGGCCCAGGGCGAAAATTTGAAAAACTCTTATTTTACCTTGCAGAAACAAAGCAAACTTGGATGGAATCGATAAGGAAGGGCATTGCCTAGTGATGAGTAAAAGTTTCAACATAAAATGATGATGGATTGAGTCTAGATTGCAAAATTCGCTCCTGACCCTTGCTAAGGGTCCAGGGTGAAAAACTTGGAAGGAGGATTTTCTTGCTTGGTTTGGTTGAAATAAAGTATCAAAGGCATCTTGAAAAGAGGCATAAACATGATCTTGCTTGGTGAAGAGGTTTTTAGATGAGGAAATGAGGATTTTTTTAGTCAAAATTGCAAAAGTCACTCCTGACCCTTGCTAAGGGTCCAGGGCGAAAATCTTTCAAACACCTATTTTGCCTTACAATAACAAACTAAGCACGCATGAAATGACTAAGGAGGATCATTGCCTAACCTTGTGAGCTGGATTGAAATTAAAATGGAGTAAGTACAAATAAGAGAAATCACTCCTGACCCTTGCTGAAGGTCCAGGGCGAAATTATTGGCATTCTTCATTGAAACCTTAATCAAGCATTGATATTCCTCAAATCTCCCAAAATTGCTAAATTCGAGGCATTTGGAAAGATTAAATCAAATTTGCATTAAATTAGAGGCATTTTAATTTAATAAATTAAATTTTGACCTTGAAATAATCGAAAGGGGCATCTTAGAGACATCTAAAATTAATTTTTAAATTAAAATTTATCAAAAAGTGCTCAAGCCATTATTTTGCCTTTATTTGGCAAGTCGGCCCACCTTTTTTAAAGGTTTTATTTTTTTTTTTTACCTCTTTATTAGCAAGTCGGCCTTGGGGAAACAAGAGGTGAGCGCTCTATATAATGGGGATGCTTTGTTCAAGTTTTAATCATTCATTCATCCCTTCTTAAATGCGAAGTTGAAGTGCGAATTTGAGGAGCGAAATATAGCATGTTTGAGGCGAATTTCTACTAAGTGTGGATACTAAGGAGGGTGGAATTTATTCTTTTGAAGCTAGAGGAGGCGCAATCCATCCAAGGGAGGACTATAATCTAGGCCTTGTCCATCAAAGTCTAGTTTTCTTTCATCATTGTCAAGTTTTTTTTGAGTATTCAAGAGGTATGGCAAAATTATCTTAATATCCTTATTCAAGACTTGATTTTTAGGCATTTTTTTAGAAAAGTCTAAGTGTTGATTAATATCTTAAATCCTCCTTTTGAGTCTTATTTTCTACCCTTTAATGCTCAAGGACTAATTTTGAAATGTTGTGTAGGTGTCAAGATGGCGACTCCAAAGGCCGGAGTATCTACTAGTCGCCCGGCTCTCATCAAAGAAGATCAGAAGAATGACGAATTGGAGACCAGGATCGTGTCCAAATGGAGTAATATTGGAGACACCAACTTAGGCAACTTCAACGTGAAGAAGTTTCGAGAGGTCCCCTACATTGGTAAGCCATCACCTGTTGCGAAGAAGATAATCGAAAGTGGCATCATCAAGGCGGCAAGTTTCCCTCCCGCAGTCAAGTGTCATGAGCTGATGATCGAGTGTGCCCGCCACTATGACTCACAATCAAGGACGATCATATCTAAGGACGGGAACATCTTAGCTTACCTTTCAGAGGAAGCCATAAGCAAAGCTCTTCATCTTCTAGACCATAAAGATATGATTTACAAAAGCTTAGAAGGAGCCAGGTCGATCTATGAGGATGATCCTGAAACTTGTTTGAATCTCATCAATAAGAATTGGTTGCTCAAAAGTGACCTCGCCTGAACAAGATTCCCAACACACCACATAGGATCGACTTCCAGGAGGAATACAGAGATTTGATAACTTTGCTCAATCGAGTTATAGGGGCTCCTCAAGCCGCCTTCTTCGAAAAGTGGATGTTCTTCTTCATTCAAGTGATAGTCCAAGGAAAAGGAATGCTTCATTGGGCCAGAATTATTAGTAATTGTTTGGATGTGCAGTTGAGAAGGCTAAGACCCACCAAATCATTCCACATGAGCTCATATGTTATATATGCCTTAATCAGGAGTTTCGAGTATGCAGGGCTACCTCACAGAGAAGTGATCGGAAGAGGACCCAGAGAAATGAGAGTTTGTGATTCTTATGTTCATCTACATCATCCGCCTAGAAGTGACTACAAGTTAGTCAATGACACCTTCACGATGAACATTACCAGGATATTGCAAGGGGGGATTCATAATCGACTATCTCTGGATGCACAAGAGCTTGTGAAGAAGTATGGTGCATGGTTCATCCAGTTTCAAAAATTCACATACATCAGGGTTCATGGGTGTCCTTCACCTCCTTACATGTTGCCAAGATATCCAATAGACAGGATAGTGCTACTTGAGGTGACTAAACAATTGGCAGCTTATGCGAAGGCATCCAGACATAAGCATGGAAATGGAATTCCCGTGCCCATCATACTAGGAAATTCAGTTGAAGTATGTCCTAATACTCAAGCCACTGAAGATGCAGAGAAGGAATTATCTTTATACTCATTCACATCCTTTGCTTCGCGTGAGAATTTTGATCCTCATGGTTATATGGAGGAGACAGTCGGCAAGAAGTACAAACATGAGTTTCAGGTGGAGGACTTTTGGATGAATCTCCCAAGTGATTTAGAGGTTAAAAGAAAGATGCATTCCAGGCTACCTTTAGATCTCATCAGGAAATGCAAAGTTTATAGAGTAGCTCATCAAGCCCAGGATAATGGTAGATACCTCCAGTCATCCTATGAGAAAGAGGACAAAGGAGTGAAGATAGATTGGAATGAGCCCGAGGTTTTAGACTTGAGAGCTTTGATGGCTCCTGTTTTATCATGCACTCACAGATGGGTGGATGTACAGCATCAGAAGTTGAAGGAGCAGAATGTATCAATGACTTTTACTTTGGAGGCAAGACCAGAAGAAGGAGAAGCAAGCGTGAGTGAGAATGCTTCTCATTCCAAAGGCTCAAAGAGGAAAGAAAGACCTGAGAAAAGGGAAACCTCCAAGAAGAAGCAGAAAACAAACCTCGATCACCCACCAAGCACATCTTCTTGACATGAAAAGAAGTCAAGTCAAGGAGAAGATCAGGAGAGGATGGTACATGAAATTGATGAATCTATGGAATCCATGGTACAAAATGACAAGCTAGAAATGGGACAGACGCCTCAACATTCATCAAGTCAATCTCCCCAAGTTGATGCTAATGAGCTACATGAAGAGAAGAATGATGATGAAGTGACATCTCCTTTCCGAGAGGATGGACCACCGCTTAAAGAAATACAAGTAAGAGAAACAAGATCCGCCATCCTGGATCGGTTAAAAGAGAGACTAACAAGGGTGGTTGTGATTGAAGAGGAAGAAGATGTATTTGATTTAGAAAGCCTTATAGGAAATTCTCAAGAGGTAATGGAAAAGAAGAAGGCCACAAAAAAGTCCAAGGTAATAAGGGATGAGACAGGATCCAGGAAACTGCAAGTAGCTACACCAGTAGTGGACAAATATGAGGGTGAGATTCTTGCAAATGAGTATGACTTAGAAACATTTGAGCTTGGTCCACTTACCACCGAACAAGCGATGGAAGAGGCAACCGATTCATTTGAAGCACTTAAAGACAAACTTAAAGAAGAAATGGAAAAGAATAAGAAGCTTGAGAGAGAGGTCGGTGCTTGGAGAGGCTATTTTAGTCATCTCAATCAGCCCTTGAGACATCAAGGATCCAGCTGTATCTTCTTTACAAGCACTCCCTCTTGAATTAGTTGGTGAGGCAGAAAGGGTCAAGAGCTTGGTTCAGCTTATGAGCTCTTGGATTGATAAATCCCACCTGGTAGCCGTTGAATTTGCAACAAGAATGATGAAGACAGTTCATCGAGCTATCCAGGTCCTTGAAGTTATCCATAATCTAATGATAACTGTAGCCGCTTTCACTCACACTAGAGATATTATCATTCCTATCCTACAAGTAATAAGGCAAACACCAAGACGAATCCTGGCACAAGAAAAGATAATGGATGGAGGAACCCATAACCTCCTACAATGGTCAGCTCTACTGCAGATGAAAGAGGTCCTTTTTGAAGACATCAACACCAAATGCAGTCAAGTTGAAGGTATCATTCATCCAATTCAAGATAGGGTGTTTGAAGTGTTGTGTACCATTCTTGGCAGGCGGATCAAGATTGAGACAGATGTGGACATCCAAGAGTTGGAGGAGAGAGTCAAGGTCATCTTTTGCAAAGAGGGGAACATCATCACAGATGAGCAATGAGATCAGATGTTCACTACCATGTTCCTGATTGAGAAGATCAGAGAACTTGAACCTGGATGGGAGGAAGCTCTTCTCACTGCTTTTGATCAAGTCCTTCATTTGGAAGAACAAATAAAGAATCTTCCTGAGATTCCCATTGCTGAGATTGAGGGAATTGTGTCTAGATTCGTTGGATATGCTAAAAAAGAGCTTAGGAAAGGGAACAAAATTCTAGATGAAAAGTTGTTATAGGATGATGTGGCATCTTAATTCCTATTGGTCTATGTTTCCCCGATATTTATGCCAATTAAATATTGGCTATGCATTTAATGATGTTTATCTAAATGGGGACCTTTTTTTTGTAACAAACCCTAATTAGGGTTTAGGTGTCAAAATCTCAGCCGCTGATCTTCTTTCGATCTGGGCCATTCATTGTATTTGAGGATGCTATATATACCCTCACTCATTTTCATTTTGTTAATAGAGAGAAGTTAGAGAAGAGAGAGAGCTTAGAGAGAAGAAAGAAAGTTATTGTGTAGCAAGATTGAGTAGTGAAGAAAGAATTTTGAACAATTGGTGTCTATTTGGCTTTGAGATCAATAAAATATTGAAGTTATGGTGTTTTATTGCAATACTTGTGGCTATCTTCATGATTGTTTATTTTCTTGAATCACTCTCAGTTGAAGTAGTATTTAAGTTTAAGTTTGAAGGACTAAGTGTTGTGCTTGATCTTTGGTGAGATTCACGTTCCAAACCACTAGCTTCTAACTGATTGTAAGGATGCCTTGTGTGGTCAACTGGAAATATTGAGATTGCTTAAGAATTCAATCATTTTGGGAGTATTGATATGTATCTCTATGATAGTGTCTATATCCTTGATGATTTGAAAGTTACTGAATCACCTTAGAAGATCGCATCAATTCCAGTAAAGTTGTAATTTCTTGGCGATACTGAAATTGGTAGAATCTTACCAAGTCTAGCCTACATTGAGTCATTCTTAGGATTAGATTAGTATTCATTCCTTGAAACCCTTATCTTTTGATCTTTTTTGAAAATCTGTTAGTGTTAGGAAAATCTTGTTCATGCAGTCAAAAGAGAGTAACACGGACAAGCTTTCTCAGAAAGTACGTAAGACCCCTTGAAGAAACAGCATATACAACGACCAGTGGTGCTTATCCACACGTAGAGATCCTACAACGAAGAACCTCGAAGTCATCTTGATTGATCCTTTTCGCGATATCTTCAGCATTTAGAGGCTTTAATCAAGAGACGATAAGGTACCATTTGGGTATTTTATTCTGTGTTTGGTTGTGTACAAAATACACGTCAACACCCTTCCAGAGGATCAAGGGCGAAATTGTGAAAAACCTATCTTTTCCCTTAGTTTCATGCCAAATCTAGTGTGGATCATGATTAAAGAAGGCCTTAGGAATGACTCCAAATTGCCAATGATTATCAAGATTGAAGGAATTGAGCCAAATGATGAAAATCGCTCCTAACCCTTCCAAAGGGTCCAGGGCGAAAATTCTTCAACCACCTATTTTCCCTTGCAAAATCAAGTCAAACTTGGGTTGGATGTGAGAGGAGAAGTGTTTACTAGTCTTTTGAGGTGAATTCAACTTGAAATGATGGAGGAATAAGCCTAAATTAAGAAATTCGCTCCTGACCCTTCCAGAGGGTCCAAGGCGAAATTTCACCAAAACCACCTTTTTTCCAAATTTGTGACAAGACAATTGCAAAATAAAGTGAATTGGGATGGGAGAAGTCTTTAGGAGTAACTTCAAGTTGCTAGGAAACATTGAAATTGATTGAGCCAAATCAAGAATTTCGCTCCTGACCCTTCCAAAGGGTCTAGAACGAAACTCTAAAATCCACCTATTCCTTTCACATTTAGACCAAGTCAGGCCTGGACAAAGATGATAGAAGCCCTTGAGATTGCCCTTGAATGGATTTTGGTCTCCAAAAATGATGATTTTGGGCTAGAGGAAGAAATTTGCTCCTGACCCTTCCAAAGGGTCCAGAGCGAAAAACACTAAAACCATCCTTTTCTCCAAATTTTGTGCTAAGTCAGGCCTGGACTAGGGTGAGAAAAACTATTTGGAATACCTTGGAAAGATGTTTGACCATCAAAAGTGTGAATTTTGAGCTAAAATGAAAATTTCGCTCCTAGCCCTTCCAAAGGGTCCAGAGCGAAATTCTAGATAGGTCCTGTCCCTGGCTAGGTTTTTGAGCAAATTTGACCTTTTAGGCCTTATGAAGATCAAACCAATGTTGCCAAGCTGGGGAATGAATTCAATGTGAGGGAGTCCAGATGAAGTGAAGTGAAGAAAGTGAAATTGTGTGAATAGGCAAGCAAAGAGTGAATTTCGCTCCTGACCCTTCCAGAGGGTCCAGAGAGAAATTCATCAAAACCACTATTTCCTCTGTGTCAAGGCAAGATTTTGATTCCTAAGGCATGAAAAGACTGGAGGGAGATTATTTAAGCCTTGCAAGATAAATTGAAAGTGAAGAAGATGGAGGATTAAGCCTAAAACAGGAATTTCGCTCCTGACCCTTCCAAAGGGTCCAAAGCGAAATTCCCAAAATCACCTAGTTTGCCCATGAGGAAGGTCAAGTTGTGGATTCCTAGCCTTTGGTGAGGAGAAGGATAGCGTATGCTTGCCTTGGAAGGCATTTTGGAGTAGAGACATGATGGAATTGGCCAGGAATGCAAAATTCACTCCTGACCCTTCCAGAGGGTCAAGGGCGAAATTCTTATAGGGCCTGTCCCTGGGAAGGATTTTGAGCAAGCTTTATTTTGATGTCTTCTTGTTGATATTTTAAGGTATAAAATGCTATGTTAGAATAAATATATTATGTGTCCTTAATCATCTTATGGTTTGTCTTGCAGATGAAAGAAGACCAGTCCAGCATCATCAAGGACGACCTTCTCCAGTCCAGCATCCTCAGGGACGACCTCTTCCAGTCCAACATTTCAAGGAAAGGTACACCATCCATCCTGCACATCAAAGACAAAGGAAGTTAAAGCAAGGGTTCGTTGAAGGAGCCAATAGTTTCAAAAGAGTTAATTAAAGTTAGCTTCTTAGCATCATCAAATTGAACATCTACCAAGTTACAAGGGTCAGACAAGGTGGCATCCTAGTCATCACTCCTCTAGTTGGATTGGTCCATCTCAGCGTGTCCAGATTCAATGTACCTGACTCCTCAAAAATGACACAAACTTCGATGTACCTAACCCGGTTATCCATTGGTCGAATACTCCAGAGAAAACATGTGTCCAAATAATGCAATTATTTCATTGGCCAGAATTGAGTTTGTTGTAACAAACCCTAATTAGGGTTTTCATTGTAAAATCTTGGCCATTGATCTCAAATTGATCCGAGCCATTGAATTGTATTGAGAGCACTATATAAGCCTTGGCTCCTCATTTGTAAAGGCGAATAGTTAGTCAATAGTCAATAGTGGAGTCAATAGTTAGAAATAGTGAATAGTCAGTTGATAGAATAGCAATTAGAGTAAATTAGGAGGACAAGGCAAGAAATTGTTGCCAGTGATTGTAAACAAACTCCATTTTCATTGAAGTTATGGTGAAGTGTGTTGTTTCATTGCAATATGCGTGGTCTCTTGTTGAATCTTCATTTTAGATGATAGATAATTAAATTGAATGAAAGAAAATTGTTGAATGCACCTGTGTGGAATCCATCTAGTCCATACCACTAGCCTCTTACTGATTGTAAGTGCGCCTTGCGTGGTCAACTGGCATAAAATGAGCTTAATCTTAAGTCGTTACACGTCTATTGTTCATGCATTATCTTGAATGGTGATCAGTGTCTAATGGTGTACGATTTGAACGTATTGGAAGCATCCCTTAGAAGATCGCACTGAGTTGGTGTCGGATTGTTCAAGCCTGATGGTGAGACCCAGCCCAGCATGGCTCCACCTAGTCATTCATCCATCTTCTCGCATTCTAGGTAGTAGAGTAGACTTCCTGAATCCTGCATCTTTTATCAGTTGTTTGTCTTCTAGTTAGTAAATAGGACTTGTGATTCCAGCAAATCAGATGTTCAGGTCATCGAGTGTAAGTCCCCTTGTGATTCCAGCAAAATCACATCGTACCACGAAGAGCTTATCCATGAGTAGAGATCCTACATAACAGAACCTTGAAGCTTCTCCGATTGATCCTTTTGCGATATCTTCAACATTCGGGAGCTTTATTCAAGAGAGGGTAAGGGAACTTTAGGTATTTTATTTTGTGTTTGGTCGTGTACAAAAGACACATCAACAGGTCCCCATTTGCAATGGGGTGATGTGTGAATACATCACAACACTATCCATGGCCTCATAAATATACCCCATTGGGGTTTGATCCCCATCTACCAAGAGGAGAACTCTAACCAAGGGCTCCGACACCTACGATTGAAAAATACAAATTACAAAAAAGACAAATTAATGAAGTTACAAATTAATAATGAGAGGCTTGAATCAAGAATAATTAAAAATTCAATTTTCGAAGTTACCTTCACAAACTTTGCAACCTTTTGTGCAAATTGGTTATCGAAGACTATGCATGCAACACCCTCTCCTTCAGGCTTCTTTGAATAAGGTGAGTCTAGCCATGCTTGACTTACAAACATTTGTTTCAAAGAAGTCAATGCGCCAAGAATGCTTTGCAACATCAAGAAAATCGTTGCAAACCTTGTGACATCGGCTCTCACCAAATCTCTCCCTTGGGTGTGCTCTCTCATCAAATGAAGAACCCAAGGGTGATTGTAAATATATTTTGTGATCCTCCTTGCATCTTCCACAACTGGAGTCACCCAATCAAGTTTTCCTATGTCCTCCAAAAGAAGGTCAAGGATGTGTTGCACAAGGTGTCCAAAAAAGAGTGGGGTGCCTATCTTGGAGGATTCTACCTGCTGCCACATATGCTGCTGCATTATCTGTGATTATTTGCACCACATTCTCTACTCCCACCTCCATGACAATGTGCTCCAACATTCCAACCAATGTTTCTGCATTTTTCACCTTATTTAGGGCATCAACCGATTTCAAAAACACATTGTCCTTGCAAGCAAGCAAAAAATTAATAATGGTGCGTTTTTTGCCATCTGTCCACCCATCGGAAAGAATGGTGCAGCCATATTTTCTCTATTCTTTTTTTTTGGTCCTCCACCATTTCTTTTGCCCTATCAATTACATTTGTGAGCAACCTACAAGAACAAAGTGAAATTAAGTCTTAGTACACAATTTTGATTTAATAAACAAGAAAAACATTTAAAAATGAAATCAACTGGACTATTTACTAACCTCCCACCCAAATCCTTGTGAGAAGGGGCCTTGTACCCTTTTCCTGAAACTGTCATTGCAGTAACCAAATTTAGCCAATAAGGATTGTCTACCACATTGAATGGGATGTTGTTGAAGTACCAAAAATCAGCACATGCAATGTCTATTTTCTCATGTGCCTCCTTATTCCATCCAGAGGCCTCTAATGATGGTTGTGCTCCAAGTGTGTTCCTGGGCACAAAATAATTACCTATAGACTGTGCCACTGATGTTGATGTAGTAGGTGCTCTATTAGAAGAAGCAAAAGTGGTGGCCTAGGTGGTGCTGAGTTTGTGGATACGTGAGCCACAACAAGAGCTCACTCTGCCCTAAAGTGCTTCTTCTTCTTCTTCAATGTCAACTGAAACACCTTGAGATTTAGCTATGGCTGCTCTCATGGCTAGTTTTTCCCTCTCCCTTCGCACTTTTTTCTCTTCCCCAGCTGAAAGTATGGCATTAATGCCTCTTTTTATTTCTTTCGTGGCCCCAAGACATACCCTAGCATCATGCGTCTCAATGCTTGCAAGGTGGTAGTTTAGGTGGTTTATGCCTCAATGAAATATTTTCTCACATTTAAAGCAAATCACTAACCCAGGGTCTATTCCTTCATAGGCATACCTCCAAACCCTATCTCTAGAACCTTTAGGACAGGTGCCTATATATCCAGATGTGCATGGTTCTAGTGGCTAGTTATCCCCTGAATTTGCCATATTGAATTAATGGTTAATTGTTAACCTACACATACAAAGTGAAAAGACAAAGTTAATATTTTGGTTAAATAATTTAACAAACTATCTAAATTAGTTTAAATAATTTTAGACATCATTCAAAGTTAAAAATAAATTAAAAAAACTATTAGGGTTTGATTTTTTTTGAAAAACTAGAGATTCTCCAAAAAAATAGTGAAAAATTCAACAAAACTTGTCAAAAATAGTGTTAAATCTTATTCCAATGACTCTAAATCATTTTTTACTACATAGGAATGACTTTCTATTCATCTAGATGCAACAAAAAATAAATAAAATGTTTTAAAAAAACATAGGAAAAAAAATCAGAAAACCTACCTAGGAATCTGATTTTTCTTCAAAAACCACCTCAAATCTGCTTCAAATTGGCAAGAATCGATGGAAATCAGTTTGCAAATGTTTGGGAGTGTGTTTTTCCCCTTCTCAGCAAAACACAAGACAGAAAATGATGAAATATAACTCATTTCTGCCATTTTTTGCCTTTATTAAGTGGCAGGCAAGTTTTTTTCACGGACTAGCCGAGTTTTTGGCAAAAACTTGGCAAGTTTTCAGTGAGTTTTTGCCAAATACTTGGAGAGTTAAAGTCGTAAAAACTCGCCCAGAGAAAATACTCGTGAGTTTTTTAAAACTCGCCGAAATTTCAGGGAGTAGTCCAACTATGGTCGATACATTAATGTATGCAAGTCTTGTCACCTTCAATATATATACATAGTCTCTAGCATAATAGACTTCTTCATGTATGATTATTGCAATTTTGTCTCTTCAGAGACTTCACAAAATTGCGGTGCTAGGTTGCCATGGTGTAAAAGTGTGGAGGCATTACAGCAATCCAGTAATTGTTAATAATCTGATAATGACAATCATCAGGCTACAAGCAATCCATTCGGCCAGGATTGATACTACATGGCCCAATCTTGTATGATAACCACGGAGTTACATTAACAAAGCAGTGGTCAAAGCAAACAACAGTGGTCTGATATCGCCTAGCCCAATCTTATAGGCAAACCAACGATCTATATGTAGGATTAAAGAAAGACTTATTACAGGGACAGCAATTCCCATGAAACAAGGTGTGATCAAGACTAGGAAGGCCACTAGCTCATTAGTAATTAATTAAGGATGAAAACTAAGTCCGCTTAAGGACATAGTTAATTATTATTTGCAAAAGATGTAATAAGGAGAGACACAACTCTTCATATCATGCCCCACCTTACATAAGGAAAGATTGTGGAGTCTCAAGAGGGCATCGGATTTTGATTATTTGATTCATAGAAGATTGATAAGGAAGCCAGGTGAAGGTGGTGTATCCACCCTCTTGCAAGGCCTTAGATGCATGAGATTAAGGTATTAAATAAGCAGAGACAGAGTCTACCTTTCTCACATGAACATTAGGATTGAGATCAGACACAGTGAATAGATTGAAGCATGATCTTTCATCCTGCCATCGCATGATAAAGAGAAACCAATCAGGCACAGCGATCTGGATCAGAGACACACTTTGTATTAACTTCCAAAGGGGTAAACGAAGCGATAATAATATAATTCTGCACTTACATCCATACTCAGACACATTGGAGTTACATCTGATTCAAATACCAATTCCTCTAGGAATATTATAATTAGAAATTTTAATAATACTATCGATTGCTGATAAGGAATCCCATATCCATACAAATTGAATCTTGTTGAAGTCAATTCTATATCACTAACTAGATTGTAAGAAGCACAAATATAGCTGTATGTCAAGTCCTCAATAAGGGGCATTACAGGCAGCTATAGGAGAGTTTATTGTTATCTTTTGTGGATAGGTGGTGAAAGGTTTTGAAGCTATAACTCCAGCTGAGAAGATTGAGGCAACTAGATTGCATATGGAGGGGGAGGCAAAACAGAAAGGAATTCATTGGAGAGTTCACAGACTAGTGTGTCATTGCCAACAGGATCTGTGGATGTTGGATTTCAAGGGGGAGAGGATTCTAATTATACTTCTACTAGAGAAAAGAAGAAAACTACTACTGTTGCAGCTATGTTTAACCACAAGTACAAGATGTGGCTGAGTCCTCAATTGCTAAGGTGGTATGGCCATTAAACAAAATGGTACAGTGGCTGTTTTTAACAAAGACTTAGCATTTTGGAAATGTTATGGTCTCTTTCCAGCATGGTACGATAGCCAACAAATAGTTATTCACAATAATAAAGTCACGCCTCCCTTTAGACTTAATACAACAACCAAATAAATATTGCTTATCACCACAAATATGTATGGTGACTAGTCCACAGCAATAAAACAATAAGAAACTGGTGTGGCCAACTATCAATAATACAACAACCTCGATTCAGTACAAGTTACAAAAAATATAATAAATTGATTTTTTATGAAACAGCAAATAAGCTATATAGACTATTATGGTATTACCTTGCAATCTCACAAGTCCGCATTAAATATGAAATCTTCAATCACCAAGCTGAAATTAAAATCAACTACAATTCTTTGGGCACAACTGCGATCCCTAAATGGAATCACCTCAAATAGATTATATTTTTTGTCTTCCAGATTCTCTATGACAAAGGGTTTTCATCCTGGAGCACAAAGATGAACAAAAACGCTCAAGCTTGGTAAAAAGAGTTTGATAACAATAATATTGGATGCCACAAATGGACAAATTGACCTCCTTTTATAAATTCTCTTTGGGCCCTCAATCTGAATTTCTTTTTGTTAAAGTAACAATTATTTAGTAATAATTAATTAACTTTTAGTCGTAACCTTTAATAAAGTCATTCTGACTTTAAGATGTTATCTATGCTTCATTAGTTTATTATTTTCATCCCACATTCATAAAGAGGCTTATCACCTTTTATTGTAAACTTATATAAGAAAGCTTTTGCTTCTTATTTTAACAATAAATATCTTGATAATCTTTATGTGCTCAATTTTCTTAATATGGTATTAAAACTCAGCTAGAGCCACAAAATCTGTGAGAGCATGAAGACCTAGGGGCCACGACTGGCAAAGATGGATTGCAAGTGTATCATGTACAGAGCCAAAAAGAATTATACATCAGAACCATATAGAATCATGCAAGGTTTTTTGGCAAATTGTGCCCAACAAAATTATAAATCCCATCATTTTTTACTATTGAAAATCATGATTTGCATTTTTCGCAACTTGCAAATTTTCTTGTTAAAGTACTCAAATTTATGTTCAAAAGTGGAATGTTAAGGATTATGTCTTTCTTTTAATTCCTTAGACAATATTCAATGCTATTAATGTATGCTCTCTAGTTATTTCTGATTATGAACTGAAACTTCTTTGTTTTCAGGTGGCTGTAGATAATATTTATTGATTTCGATATTTCTCCAGCATTCTTCACGGCACATATATATAGGCATTGCCTTGTAAGATCAAGGCATGCCTTGACCGGACATGTCTCATGACATGTCCGATCAAGACATGTCTTGATCAAGGGTGGTGTCTCTTCATAATGCGAACCGATAACTATCGGTTAATATAAATGCCAATACATAACAAATGATAATCGATGCCAATCAGTTTGTGATTTAATGCGGTTTGATTAATCATTGTAACCGATAATGAATTGGTTAGTTTCTAATGCAATTTTAGTTATCATTAACCGATCACTAATCAGTTAATTCTTAATGCTATTTCATGGTAATCGATGGTAAATGCAACCCGATTATGGATCGGTATAAGAGCAAAAATATGTTAATACTATTGTAGTTATCATATGACAACACTAATTAGTGTTGTCATATGACAACTAGAATAGATATGCAGAACCGATTACAATCACAGCAAATAAATGAAATCACTGCATAGCAAATACGATCATATCTCGATCGATGATAGAAATGCTTATAAAGATGATTATGATGTCTACCATTAGCATGTAGATTTATCGATAGGATAGATGATTGAATGAGAGACTTCATTTATCTCTCATTCAATCATTTATCTTACTGAAGCTACATTGTTTCAACATTTCTCTTCTGAAAATCATGCTCAGGAGCTTAAAGATCAAGAGAAGAATTTTTCTTGAGACTCACGTCATTTTTTTTAAATAACAAGTGTTTATTGGACAAAAAGCACATTTTCTCTTTTACAATTTGTAGGTCACATAGGTAGCAAAAAATTGCAGAGGTCACAGCAACTAATGTATTTTTTTTATACCAGAAAATTTGCAGAATTGTAGCAGCTAGGCTTTTCCAGTCAAAAATCTATAGAAACACAAGTCGCATGGGTAGGGCACATCACCAACTTATATAGGTTCATTTTTTTAGGTGACTGACATATCACCAGCACTTGCAAGCCGCAAAAATACTCAATTTTTGTTTGATTTTCTTCGCTAGGGCATGGATTTTTGCGCCAGATTTGTAGGAAAGGGGTCTACTTTAATCTAAGTTTGCAGAAAGGAGGTATTTAAGGGAAAATGGCCTCAATAGCCAATATCATGTTTGAAGGCACCCAAAGATTCTCTAGTGAAAATTATAATATGTAGAAGCAACTTATGTTGACTATTTATTAGCTAAGTTGCCGGTTCGCGTTCAGGCACCGGTTCGGGTTCGAAGAACTGGTACAGCAAAATTTTGAAAAGGGGTTTGGGTTCGTTTAGTACAAAAACAATTAAAACACACACACACACACACATATATATATCATTGAATTTCAATTTATAAAATAAAAAAACTTAAAAATAAATAAACCCCGATAGCTACTTTGACTGCTGCTGAGATAGTCTGACCAAGAGCTGTAGCATGTCAGCTGAGTCAGATGAAATGTCATCAGCAGGATGCCAAAACAAAGCACAGGACATAATAAAAAATTCGCCCAACTGAGTGACTGAACTGAACTACGAACCGTATACGGATCACGAACCACGAATTGTATTTGGGCAATACGGGGGCCTATATAGCCGAACCCGGTAACTCAGTTTATTAGTATAGACACCTCACCAATATTGTCCTTAGTAAAGATGCCCGTCCAAACACTACAGGTAAAGACTAGGAAAAATTTCTATGAATGCAATAGAGAAGCCACCATGTTGATAAAGTTATCTATGATTGGTTCTACAAACAGACCTCTCCAACCCAAGTTCTTAACAAAAGTAGGACCTGAGGGAGAAGTAGAGCAACATGATCAAAATAATGCAGACAACTATATGGATTAGTTGCATGAGTACCAATCATGGGGAGAGAAGTTTCATGCAGCAATGTCTATATAAGATTTGTACAGCTTGAGAATGTGAAATTGACCTAAGACTCAATTGAGGTGGCTGCAATTTGAAAAAAAAAAAAAACATTTCTCATGAAACTCAATTCAATGACAATTTTTTTTCTTTCCTTCTTCAGGGTAGTTGTGTAACAGCAAAGTATAATAAACTGTGACAGATTTAGCGAAATTAGAAAAGAGTTCTGGCCTTAAAAGTTTTTAGTCTCTGATATGAAATGATGCACACTTATGGTAATATTAGCTTGTATACATATGAATAAATATAAAATATAAAGTATTAAATAGATGAGAGGTGATGGCAGGTTAGATAGAGTAAGGAATATTAGCTTTCTGCAAGAGGTGGGTAGGTTCCTGACCATACAGGAAAATGTTTACAGTTTAATGACGTGTATCTGTGTGTCATTGCAGATGCACTCAAATGGCTATATTGCAAAAGATATATTTGAAGGAGAGATGCACAGTGCTAAAGATGGTTGATATAAAACTACAAATTTTCAATCATATATAATACATAACTAGATATACACGTCAGGAAACAAACAGATTTTCTGGTTTTGCATTGTAAAACCATATACTTTTCTGGTTTAAACATGGCTCATTTTTGGAAAAACTTAATCTCAACCATTCGAACACGGCCTGACCGACCAAAAATCTCATTTTAGTCTTCCTTTGAGGTTCACACAATACATAGCGTTGCGAATGTTTCAAGACTTAGTTTGGTAATTGTAAAAAAAAAAATTGCATTCCCTATTAAAGCACTAAGGTGTCTTTGAATGCATCACATGGTATTTAAAAATCCTGCACAGCAGGATTGAATTGTCTCCCCATGCATATTTGTGTTAGCATAGATCTGACTTGCTGGATGCAGAAGCATTTCAACCAATTTAAAGCATAGCATAGTTAAAACGGGGGTACAAAGAATATGACAACCATACATTGAAGATGTGGACAATGGCATATTCCATGATCGAAACACAACTATATTGCATGATTAAACCAATGGTGTTATGTAAGTCAGTGAACTTTTAACATTATGCAATACAGAAAGAGGAGAGTAATATACAGAAATAGATTACTGTGTGAACTTTTAACATTATGGCAATACAGAAAGAGGAGAGTAATATACAGAAATAAATTACTGTATTTGACAACATAATGGCTTCTCTCTTTCCAGTTTAAAATTAAGAACAGTTATGTAATTCAACAAGTTGTCATGCTCACCTCCCTACAGACAACAAAATGCCAAGGAAGAAGAGGATCCCTTGAGTATCAATTCGTGAAAGAGCTTGTGGAACTTTTAATCTCTGACGCTCAGAATCCCCATAATGAATTGCATCTGTCAGGATCCACAACACTCCAAGGCCAAAAATCATACCCAAAAATGGAGGCAATCCTGTTAGTGCCTTAAAGACAGGCACAAATAGCAATGCCCCGATACCAACAGCAAAAACAAGTTGTCCTCTTGGTGCCATCTGCTCTGATGCATTCAAATCTGGTACCTCCTGTTTTCTGTTAACTTCACTGGAAAATGAAACAGAAAATATGATATCATTTTTTACTCAATGACAATCCATTACCGTGTCATTCTATTTTCAAAATCATGTACAATGAGGTCCAATGAAGCCAAGAAATTGGTCGATTATCTACCTGGTTAGCGACATAAGGGCCAAGGGGACTATCAAGGAAACTGCTGCAGGGAGAAAGAGGTCCTGGAAAAACAATAAATGCAATCATTAGAAATTTTGAAACAGGATTATAAAATCAATGTAATAATGAGACCAAATATCTCTTACTAATATGTGGGCAGCAGGGAAGAATGATGGAATGTTGTACCTGATTTATTGTGAAGCTCCTAATCCATACCACTAGCCTCTTGCTGATTGTAAGCATGCCTTGCATGGTCAACTAGAATTATTGAAAGTGCTTAAGTTCAATCGTTACTGAATCATGGATATGCATTCGAGTGATGGTGTCTATGCTTAGTAGCGATTTGAAAACCTTTAAATGTCCTTAGAAGATTGCACTAGTTTTGGTGGAGTTGTTCTTGTATGGCAATACCAAGACTAGTAGAGTTTTCCTTAAATCATCTTTCATCCATCCATTCCTAAGATAGCTTAGAACCTCTCAACCCTCATCTTTTGCCATTTTTTGATAAACATCTAAGCAGTAATAGGAAAGAACTTCATTGCATATCATCTGCAAAGCACTTCATAAAGTCTCTCCATGCGAAAGGCCCCTTATGAAACAGGAATCACAACGACCACTCGTGCTTATCCACACATCAAGACCTGACATTTATAAACCTTGGAGTTATCTCAAGTGATCTTTAAGCCAATCTTCAGCATTTGAGAAGCTTTGTTCAAGAGAGAATAAGATACTTTTGGGTATTTTATTCTGTGTTCACATGTGCCTAGAAAACACATCAACAGATCCTTGTGTATCATTTCAACTTGTTGCTTGGTTTCTTGTTACTTCTCATAGTTTAAGTAAAGTTCATTGATTATGGTGGATGCTTGTAAGGATATTGTGATGAATTCCTTGGTTCATACTTCTTGTGGTTTGATGATTGTGAATCATAGTGTAAAGTTAGCTTGAACCTTGTCATTGTGCTACGTTTGATTGTGAATACTTATTCAAGTTGCACCAACATTGGGTATTTGAGTGATGTACTTACAATATGAAAATCTTCCATTTTCCCTAGATGATTGCATCAGTCTTGTGTAGTTGTTGTCGTCATGGCGAAGCAAGAATTGATTTGAAGGAGTTTGTCTATCTAAGAAACATTCATCGTCATCATTGATCTTACGAGTAGCACAGCCTTTGTAAACCCTTATCTCTTTTGCCATTTATTTTCCAAGCAAATTAGTTAGTTTCCATGTTACAAATTGTTCATGTTCAATGTAAGTCCCCTTGTGATTCCAGCAAAATCACATCAACACACTAAGTCTATCCACAATATAAAGTCAAGACCTGACTATCGAAACCTTGGAGTCGTCTTGTTTGATCACATAGTTTAGCATCCGAGAGGTCTTTGTTCAAGAGAGGATAGAATACTTAGTATTTTATTTTGTGTTGCATAGTGTCATAAAGAAAACACATCAACACAGATGAGCTACTTCCACATTCTATGGACTCACTCTCGGAATCTCCATCCGACATTGATTGTATGGATTGGTTGGCTACTCGACTCGCAAGGTCCTCGCCTACTTTGGCAGGGAGTGGTAGGTTCCTGGCAACTTCCCGCCACTCATTCCACATACAAGGTATTGTGCCTCCAGATGGTCTCTCCCAACTACGGCTTTGACTGACACTTCTACTTATACGTCTTGTCGAACTCTATGATTCCTCGACGATCCTCCACAATCGTCGTCATCTTTCACTTTGTTCTTTAATCCAAAGAGATCTTCTCACCGATCCTTCTCCCTCCTCACAGCTATTTAGCATATGTTTTCTTTCCTTATTCGGCCATAGGGGCATTAATTGTTGGAGGTATGACGTCTACTTGTGTCACGCTCCTCTTCCTTCCTCCGGTTTCTTTCCTCATACCGTTGTAGTATTTGCTGTCAACGCTTCTCTCGGCCCCTTTCCTCCTAACGATCTTGTAGGCCAATGTAGTTTCGTGCCAACAACCTTGGGAGTCTTCCAAGAAGATCGTAGATAGCATCATTCACTTTCAGTTTGTCATAGATGACGCTCTTGGGACCGCTCTCTTAAGAGCTTCCCTTTGAACGTATTGATTGACAGATAAGCCCCAGTTCCTCCGATGTGTCTTCCTCTTCATCAGTTTCCGATACCAATACTTGTTGTTCGAACAACCGGCCCATTACAGTGCCAAATTGTTTGTTGCCATATTGCCTCTCTGTGGCTTAGATCTCTAGGTTCGTATTGGCAATGGTGCCAAAATGTTTACTTCAGAAGAATGTGATTTATATTACGCAGAGTAAACAATAATTAACATTTACATCATACAGTAAGTATCATAAGAACACAAACATCAGAACATGGCTAGAACATGTCTTTTTATTTCAGAACGTAATGTGTACAGATCAATAGTAATGGTTTCCAAGACAATGATTAAGTATATATAGTAACTAGTGGTTGGTTAAGAGTACCAACCGTCAACAACTACCAATAACCTCCGGAAACAATGTCATTACATGGCCAATTATTATTTAACAAACATTATTTATTAACCACGACAAAACTACTAACTACATAAGCCATCATTGAATCTCAAGGATGGTCTCTCACACTATGCCTCTTAATCACATTAACTATAAAGAACAAAAATGAAAGGCAAGGTCCTTGATATTAGATTTAGCAGCCCACAAAAGACTCACATTAGTAAGAGGAAACGATTCACTAGTTTAACACATTAACTATTGTAACAGCATCCTTATGTGATTTTAATTTTATGTACTTGGGTAAAATTCACTTTAGGTGTTCTTCCTAGAGTTGCATGGAAACTGATATGATGTTAGATATGAATATGGCAAATTTTTAAGACTCCCTAATACAAATACAGCTGGAAATAGCTATATAAAAATTATCATACATTCAATAATTTACACCTCTCTCTCTCTCTCTCTCTCTCTCTCTCTCTCTCTATATATATATATATATATATATATTGTTTTTTTGTTTTTTTTGTTATAATATTTATTTTATAAAATATATGTCTTTAGAAGTGTGTTTGTGTGTGAGTAATATATTTTTTATGTTTACTTATTTTTGGCAGTTTGTGAAAGTTAGTTTCATGATCCTGAATTGGATATGACAATGGATGGTCTGGGATCGTATCCAGATATGTTGAACAAGGCCCAAAGATGCACCCACATATGGATACATCCAGATATTGCATCCATGCCATATCCAGCAGTATCTTATTCTGTGCCAGTATCCAATTCATGGATATACTCATGGATATACATAGAGCAGGAGAGGAGAAGATTAATCTGGACTTCCACCTTAGGTGATGATTGCCCCCTCAATGGTTGACCCTCAGTGACTAACTAAACATGATGATTGAACATCTAGATGACTGGTAATCATGTAAATCCCTTTCTTACAAAATGGTTTTATTATTCAGTCCAAACTCCATGCATGTGAATGTGGATGCATGTGCAAACATGCACAGAGAAATTTATGATTGATTTGGGGGAAATTATGAGGTCAAAAAAAAAGGCCAGGTCCAAATTTCAATTGTCACATACCTCCATATGTTAATACATTGTCTGGTAAGTGGAAATTATTACATTCAAACTATTGTAACTTTGTACATTTCATTTCCTGTAATCATGCCCATTGATATATTCTTCTAACAAATAATACCATTCATTCCTCATAGATAGAATTATTTATTTTTAATATTCTGTGGATGTTATGTATACCAAATTCACTCATGTAGGATATTGAGAATTGTATTACAGCTGTTCCTTTTGACTGAAACTTTTCTCCATGATATCAAATCTGCAACAGCTAGCTACACTTTGTTGCCTTTTGCATTAAGAGTCCGCCATTTTACCTTGCCTTATGTTCATCTTTCTCCTATAAAAGTGGAGCTCCTTTTTCTCCTATTAAAGAAGAGCCTTAATTCAAGAGAGAGGAAATACTCAAGTCACATCTAATCATGGGGATCTAAAGAAGCTATCATATAAGTTTTTGGAAATATAAAATTTAGTAATTAAGTGAAGATTATGAATCAAGTTAAAATTAAAAGCTTGAGTGCAAATATAATCTCTAATAAACATAAGGCAATTCACTGTTTGAGGCATAGAAGCAACAGTCTGCAAAAAATCGCGATTATACCCGATTAATCCCGAATCCTAGAGCTAGCCGATTTATTCCCTGAAAAAATCGTTTACCAATTGTTGACCCAAATTTCAATGATTTTTTGCATCTAAATCACATTAAAAACAAAAAAAAAATGACAAGAAAAGAGCCAATGTAAAAATTTGCAAAACCCTAAAAAAACTTGCGAAATTACTGGATTGCTTAGAAGTAGGGTTGATCTGAGATGGAATCAAAGTCAATGTGGAATCAATGTTGAAAAAATTTGTTATTTTGTCCATTTTCAGGGGGTTCATCATTCCCCACACTTCACTTGTTCAAACCCACGAGCTCAACGACCCAACAAAGGCAAAAGGCCCACAAGCTCAATGGCCCAGTAGGGGTTTGAACTTGGTGGCTGCCTCATCAATGGAGTGTTTCTACAACAACACTAAACATTTGAAGACAAATATAATATAGATATGCGATATTTAATATATAATTGATGTAGTTAATTTTAAATAAATCCAAAGTGCTCCACGAAATAAATTTGAATGACAACAAAAAAGCTTACATAATTGTAATAAAAGAGCCTCCAACACACAATCATTAAAATTTGTCTCTACCTAAAATAGTTGTTGCAAGCTAGGTATTGCCAAAACCAGTGGCTTGCCAATCTTTTACTTCAGCTAAACAAATGCTTTTTGTTGAATTCTACCCCATATGAAAGACTTACCAATTGCCATCAAGGAATATAAAGCATTGCAACTGTGGAATATGATTTGATAAGCTTTCTCAAACATTGAACTACCCCCAGAAAACTCCTTGCCTCAATCACAATGAAAGTCTTGGATCACTTCAAAATGGCTTCCACTTTTATTAAATTCCTAACAATAGTTGGATCTCTGTCTGATAAATTTTGATCTCACCTACTTCATAGACTTAACTAATCTTTGATATTAGACTTAGACAACTATTTGATGTATTTGGTGACTGCCCTTTTAAAAAGTTAAATGAATATTTGCCTTTGTAATCAGCAATATGAATATAAACAACAAAAATCTATTTTTTACAATCATGGGTTAAACTTGTTAAATTTGTTACAATACTAAGATCACAAGAAGATGACCATGCACAGTGATCATAGGGTGTGCTCGATTAACCACAGGCAATGATTCTCATCATTTTTGCCCTCCCAACCATAAACGATATACTGTTATCGTCTCCCCCGAGAATGGAAATTATATCTCTGATATATATATATATCAATCTGCATATGACTTTATAGTATTGCTTCACTTCTTGAAGCTATATGAACAAGTTAATTTGCCATACAAAAATACGATCTGTATGTAATAAGTTTGCTCTTCTAATGAATTCGTTGTGGCTGAAGAATGAAGTCAATCTGCTATGTAAGACGATCAGCAGTAGACCAAACACGATCTGTAGATGATAATGCATAGGCTGAAGGTGAAGGCAAATCTGCTTGCTCTTCTAATCGATCTGCTTGTATGTCTTGTATAATTCAATCTGCCTTCAGTATGTTCAATCTGTTGTACACAGCGATCTGCCTTTATAATTATTATCAAGTCGATTTGATCTTATAATATCGATCTGCCTTTCTTATTCGATAATCATCCTCCTCAATAAGATCGTTCCTCTCAAATATATATATGCGTGGCACCCTTTCATCAAGAGTCGGCCCTTAAACATTATGTCTCTTCATAAGTCAGCCCTTTCAAAACTTAACAAATATTTAATCAAGGCCCAATCAGTTATACACATGCCGATTTAAATAATATTAGTTTGCTTATGAATCACATATTTGGTCTCAATTAGTCGGTCTGTAGGATTACTACTGACGCTATATATATTATCAACACTCCCTCTTAGCTAGGGAGAAATCCTTCTCAATCTCTACAAATCACATCACCTCATCGTGATGACTAACACAATGACTACACTCGTGTGAATGAAGGAAGCTTATCACCTCATCGCGATTTTTGACCACAATGGCTACTCCCATATGTGGAAAGGAAAGATATCACCTCACTCTGATATCAAGCATTATGGCTTATCCACGGATATCACCTCACATGATATCCACCATAGAGATTTCCTCAAGTAATATCCACCATTATGGCTTATCCATAGATATCACTTCACATGATATCCACCATTATGGTATATCTAAAGATATTACTACATGGCATGTCCACGGATTTCACGTCACATGAAATCCACCATGAATATCTCTTTATGTAATATCCACCATTATGGCTTATCCATGGATATCACGTCTCATGATATCCACCATTATGGCATATTCAAGGATATTACTTCATGGCATGTCCACGGATATTATGTCACATAATATCCACCATGAATATCTCTTTGTGTAACATCCGCCATCATGGCTTATCCACGGATATCACATCTCATGATATCCACCATAATGGTATATCCATAGATATTACTTCTAGAGATATAAACCACTATGACATATCCATAGATATCAAGTCCCATGATATCCATCATAATGGTATGATCAATCAATATCGTAAGATCGTCACCTTACGATAATGGTCAGATGTACAAGTGTTCACTATTGAGAGATCGCCACCTCACAATAATGTTCACAGGGGCTCATCAGGCATTGAACCAATGTTGTCATGGAGTCACACACATGACACTAATCATGAACCATATTAGATTAATAAGATTGCATAATAAGAGTTTACACTTTAAACATCTTAGAGAATACATTAGTACTATTTAAAACAAATCAATGTTGTTGAGACTCAATCTCAGCTAGGGTAACATTTTTCTACCATTCCAAGCTTACCTCGAAAGTACACAAACTTTATTCTGGAGAGAGGCTTGGTGAGAATGTATGTCGTTTGCTCATCAGTACTAATGTATCTTAACTGAATAGCATTCCTTTCCACCACGTCTCTAACATAGTGATACTTGATCTTCACATGCTTCGTTCTATCATGAAACACAGGATTGACAGAAGGCTTTCACACAACTTTGAATAACTTTAGGCTCCAATGATTGTACAAACAATCCTGCAAGGAGCTTCTGAAGCTACACTGCTTCACGAGCTGCCACACATGCTGCAACCCAATGAATCTATCTTGGTTCACACATGAACTGACTGAGAGTACTCATTGCAAAGCAGATATATGGTCTGGTGTTGACCAAATACATCAATGATCTAATCAACTGACAATACATAGGAATCTATTAGATCTGAATTGGAAGCTGACTCGCTCAACTTATCCAAAATTATATCCATAGCGTAGACATGGACTTACGGTCATTATGCCAAATCTCTTCAGGATGTCTATAGTGTACTTCCCCTGACTCAAGAAGATCTCATGCGGTCTTCTGCCCAACTTTCATTCCAGGAAGTAGTACATAAGGCCAAGATCCTTCATCTCAAATTCAGAGGCTAACTCCCTCTGACACTGAATGATGAGCTTCTCTGCCACAATGAGAAATAAGCCATCAACATAAAGGACCAAAATCAATGCCTCACCATCAACAACCTTTATGTAAAGGTTGGAGTCTACATCACTCTTGGTGAATCCCAAGTTCACCAAGTATCCATCTATCCAGGAATATCACGACCTAGGTGATAGCATAAAACCTTCCAGCCTACATACATGGGATTCCATCCATGAATAATAGAGTCCTCCGACTGCTGATCACTAGAGAAACCATCTCGACATTGTCCACTCCCTCTGAACAAATATGACCAAGATCCTCGAAAGTCAGTTGAAGCAAAACCTCTAGCTGCTCCCTCTGTCACATAAGCATACCCTTAGAAGTTCGCTCCCTCTTATTAGGAGAACCCTCTTGTCTCGACTTTGCTTTGTAATCCTCGATGTTGCCATTACCTCTACAAATGCCTCAGCAACATTCCTAATGTGTCGTTCTTCTTTTTCTACAAAACCCATCCTCGAGGGCCAAAGAAAAAAACAAGAGCAACTTTTATAGTACATATAGGAATACTGATAAGAGGCTGACTACGACAAGCAAATAGAAGTAATACTCAAGAGATAATAACCAAGAAAAAATACTTATCTCATTATCCAAGCTCCATCTGGCTTTGGATAAACTTGCAACCCTTGCAAGTAGTATAACATTAGTTAAGCCTTAACTACTAAGGTCTTCAAGTGTCCCCTGCAATCACACATGCACTTGCACATACACTTGTAATAATCTACTGTTAAACATAGCTCAAAAATTGATAATGATAAATTAGATGTCTTTAAATTGTATGTAATCATAGCTAAGGGCTACATAACTCAACCTTACACATGGGCAGTTCTAGTCTCATGAACAGGAAGGCAACCATTAGTCCAATACATACAATACACAAATAACATGAGCATAACCAATGCACCATATACTATCAAATAAATATGGTAGTAGGGAGAAGACTTATCTGATCAGTTTGGTCCTATCATCCAATGAAGGTCCTGAACTTGTTTTTCAGTTGCCATTGATAGATGCAAAGCTGCAAAGTTTCCAAGGTTGAAGATAGAAATGTCACTTTTATGAAGAGAATCATCAAAGTCTAGCTGGAAGGAAGTGGCCCCAACTTCCTGCTCATTATTCTTGGCATCGTCCTCAATTATAACCTAATTCAAGAATCTCTCTCTATTCAAACTAAAGATGATCTCTATCCCTTGTCATATCTTTCCACTCTTAAGCTCAAGCTCCTCCTCAAGACAGAGGGGATGCACTAACTGTGGCAATGGCTCTTCAAGAATCTGCTCTGATACCATGTTAAATTTGTTACAATACTAGGATCACATGAAGATGACCATGCACAGTGATCTTAGGGTGTGCTCGATTAACCACGGGCAATGATTCTCATCATTGTTGCCCTCCCAACCATAAACAATATATTGTTATCGTCTCCCCCGAGCACAGAAATATCAAATCTGGATATGACTTTATAGTATTGCTTCACTTCTTGAAGCTATATGAACAAGTTAATTTGCCATACAAAAATACGATCTGTCTGTAATAAGTTTGCTCTTCTAATGAATTCGTTGTGGCTGAAGAATGAAGTCAATCTGCTATGTAAGACGATCAGCAATAGACCAAACACAATCTATAGATGATAATGCACAGGCTGAAGGTGAAGGCGGATCTGCTTGCTCTTCTAATCAATCTACTTGTATGTCTTGTATAATTCAAACTGCCTTCAGTATGTTCAATCTGTTGTACACAGAGATCTGCCTTTATAATTATTATCAAGTCGATCTGATCTTATGATATCGATCTGCCTTTCTTATTCGATAATCCTCCTCCTCAATAAGATCGTTCCTCTCAAATATATATATGTGTGGCACCCTTTCATCAAGAGTCGGCCCTTAAACATTATGTCTCTTCATAAGTCGGCCCTTTCAAAACTTAACAAATATTTAATCAAGGCCCAATCGGTTATACACATGCCGATTTAAATAATATTAGTTTGCTTATTAATCATGCATATAAGAATTAACCAAATAGTGTATAAAGCATGGTGATAGTAAATAATCGGTTTACCAAAATTGTAAGGCCGATAGGTCATTCACATATTTGGTCTCAGTTAGTCGGCTTGTAGGATTACTACCGATGCTATATATATTATCAACGAAACTCTATTTTGTTTACTCTATATATCTCTACGCTATGGAAGTGCCCTGAAGTTTTAGAAAAAGTAGTTTGTGTCTATTTTTCTACAATTTTTTTATGATTTTTTAAAATCCAAATTTTTACCCACTTTTTCAAAAAATGTTGTACTTTTAGTTTGCCAAATTTTTTCCCAAACGAGTTTTGTTGCTATGATATAAAGCATTGCAATTATGGAATACGATTTGATAAGCTTTCTAAAATATTGTTCATTAACCCTACAAAACTCCTTGCCTCAATCACAACGAAATTCTTGGATCACTTCAACATGGCTTCCACTTTTACTATTTGTCTATTAACTTTTGATCTCAGTTACTTCATAGACTTAGCTAATATTTGATCTCAGACTTAGACAATTATTTGTTGTATTTGGTGACTGCCTTCTTAAAAAGTTAACTGAATATTTGCCTATGTAATCAGCAATATGAATATAAACAACAAAAAAATATTTTCTACAATTCATGGGTTAAACTCTACTTTATTTTTTCTTTATATCTATATGCTATGAAAATGCTCTTAAGTTTTTTTTTAAAATGGTCTCTCTTTTTCTACAATTTTTTGTGTTTTTTTTTAAATCCATTTTTTTCCCAATTTTTTCAAAAAAATTCATACTTTTGGTTTGCCGATTTTTTCCCCAAACGATTTTTGCAACTATGGTTTGAGGTATATACAGACTATTTATATCATGAAATATATTCAATTTGAGATACCATCTACAGGTTAGTCAACATTCAATCCGCAGAGAAATCAACAAGCTCCCAGTATGTGAAAATGCCTGAGATTGTAAGTATCTTTTTTGGAAAATACCTGCATTGTTCTTAAAGTAGAAATATGTCCATGTATCCACAACATAGTAGTAGTCACATCTCCAATGGGTGTCCACGCCCCACCAGCATTAGCTGCAATAACAACAACTGCTCCCACAAATCTGAAACCACAGATAGCATTCATTAAAAGTTAATTTCAGAACCATCATTTGCTTTGTCCTAATTTTCTTCACAAAAATGAACCAACTAGAACATTTATCATGTCATGTCCCCTTTTCAAAATAAAAATGATAATATTTTAAGTGGGCCCAATTATTTCATTTTTTAAAAAGGCAACTTAAATATTACCTAAAAAATGCTTTTAACACTGTTTAAAATATTATGTAAAAAGTGAACCTTGGATGTATTCTAAAAGTATTTTTAAAATACTTATTGGGAAAAAAACAGAATAAATAAAATAATTAAATAATTAGAGGGCCCAAGGCAAAGTGACTAGAAATGAAAAGTCAAGGCTCATTATTTGTCATCATTTTTTCACCTTCATTTTCAAATTCAAATTTCAGAATTGTATTGAAGGATAAAAACCAGTGTTTCACAAAGTTTCAGAATGGGGAGACATGGGAATGGATTTCGGGGACAAGGGGATGGGGGAACCAAGGGCCTAAGTTTGGGGGATGGCAGGCTGATGGCGGTGAGAGGGCTGGGGGAGGGAGGGCCGGGAGCCGAATACACATAGTACTTGAATATTAGTCATAAAAAGATGTGAAGGAATATGTATAAGAATTGTAAATGAAACTTTGCCACACTAAGTAAAGTTTATAATGATAAAAATTGAAAACATGACAATGATTGCATTGAAATTTGACCATTAATAATGGTGGGCATAGTTTTGGAACTTGTTGATGTGTTTTTTATGACTACGCCTAACACGAAATAAAGTTGCCCAATGGTCACTTTACTCTCCCTTGATCAAATTTCAATCGTATGTTAAGATTGTAGTAAATTCAAATGATTGACTCCAAGGTTCCAATTATGCAATGGATGTGACTCAGTTGGCTTGATGTGGTATGCTGGTAATCCAAGGGGACTTACATTTGGATCGTTTTTTCACTTCTTTGATATGGCTGGAACTTCATCATCAGATATAGCAATTTTGTGATGCTCTTGCTTCGAATGAACTGAACTAGAATGGACTAAAGTTAAAGGGGAAAGGGTTTATAAGGATCTAAATCTACTCCTAAGGGCAGTGATATCAACAAATAGTGCTCTAATGGGCGAATTCCAAATAAACGAAATTCTGCTTCGCCAAGATTAAGTACAACTCCACAAGAGCTGGTGCAATCTTCCAAGGATGTTGAAAGATTTTCACATTGAGAAAGTGCATTTGAATACCCAAAATGGCGCAATCCAAACGACTATCCACAATTCAATTGCAACTTATAATCAACAAGATGCAGAAAGTATGAACTGTGGAAATTCATCAAACACCATTACATTCTCCATTGAAATTAAAGCACTACTCTACTTCTACTCTAAGTGAGGAAGGTGAAACCATGCAAGGTTTGAAAATAAACTTAAGTGGACACCATCAAAGAACAATGTTTCACTGTTATTATCTCAAAAACTTATTGCAACAATTTCATACAAATCTCCCTGCTTACAAATGAAGGGGTCACCCCCTTATATAGGCCTCAAGCCTTGATTACATGCAAACCCTAATTAAGGTTTGACCCAAAAGTTTCCACACACACGATGCAACAAGGTGGGAATAAATATTAAATGCCCAACATGCTCATTTACAACAAATTCTTTCCTGCCCAAAATGGCGCCCACTGTGCATTAAATGCACCACTTCTTTCGAATTCGCCCTATGTGTAATAAATGCACCATCACCTCCAAAATTGGTTACATGCAAAAGATGATCAACCATTGCATTAAGTACGACGGCTACCATGCAATGAATTAGCCGCCACCTTGGTCAAATATTCTAGTAATGAATGCGCCACTATACCTTCATGTACTCAATAGATTCTCACCGTGAAAATGGACCCCAATGTCATTTATAATTTTCCTAGTTGTGCTGAACATTAATACGGAATATTCTCTTTGCATGTCACCAACTCATCCAAAATCTTTCCATTCCAAGCTCACAGAAGACAATTTACATTTTGGAAGATTTTCCTGCCTTGGAAGAATTTTAACAAATTTATCCGCTCCTGCAAGAATCTTGCACATCTAGAATTCTTGGAGAGAAAATTCTTGAAGAGAGAATTTTTCATCCTAAAGGAATTTTTCGCATTTTTGTGCTTATCTCGTTTTGAAGGAAATTTTTGACCAATTAGTCACTTTCCCTATTTTTTAGGATTTTTTTTTATTTTGAGCTTCGGAATTCAGGAGAGAGAAAATTCTCTTGGCCAATTTTTTCTTCGTCTTGAAATTTCTTCATCCTTTGGTGAATTTCCATGCCTGAGAGAGGAATTTTGATTTTCTTCCTTGACTAGGATTTCCATGCCCCTGTTTCAATGCCAATTTCATCACATGGAGGAATTCTTCACCCGGAAGGGAATTCCTTCCTTACCTTCGTCGAGTGCTCCTCTCCTAAACTGGGCACCAATTTCACCCTGAGCAGGAAAATTGCACTTGGAGGAAAAATTCCTCCTATACCTAGTTTTGGCGCTTACTATTCTTCCTTTTCTAGGGCATATTTTCTCCATAGTGAAGGAATTTTTGATGTGGAGGAAAAATTCCTCCTTAACCTCATTTTGGTGCCCAATCTTGACCTTGGTTCAACTTTACCCTTGAGGAAGGAATTTCTTCAATCCTTAACCGAATTTTTCACTTTCCTAGAATTTTGTCTTGAAGGAAGGAATAATCAACACTTAGTCAATTTTTCACTTTTTTTTGGAATTTCTTCATCTTGGGTGTAATTTTCTCCTTGGAAGAAATTTTTTGAATTCTAAACTTTTCTCTTAAATCTTGATTTTCACGTCCTACTTCCAACCTTGGACATATTTTTGGACTAGAGAAGAAATTTTGGAAATTTGTTCCTTAAGGAATTTTTTGTGCTTTTTGAATTCATCTTGTTGTTCCAATGGAGATTTTTCATCAATTTGTCACATTTCCTATTTTTTAGGAGTTTTTTTCAATGTGAGTTTCGGGGCTCAAGAGAGAGAAAACTTTCTTGACCAATTTTGTCATCGTCTCAAAATTTCTTCAATTTTGGGTGAATTCTCGTACCCGAGAAGGATTTTTTGACGTTCTTTCACGAGGGGATCTTCCTTTCTCATTCTTATCCTTGACTTCTTCCTTGCCCGGAATTCCTTATCTAAGCATGGGTGTGGATTTCATGTCATGGAGGAATTCATGTCTGGAAGGAATTCCTTCCTAACCTCTGCCTAGCACTCCACGACATGTTTGGGCGTGAAAATTACCATGTGGAGGAATTCTTGCTTGAGGATGGAATTCCTTGACACCCTCCATTTGGCACTCATCTTCCAACTTGGGTGCTAAAATGCTAGTCTGGAGGAATTTTGGTCATGGAGGAATTTTCCTCCATGACCCCAATCTAGCGCCCATTACTCTCCTTAAAGGCTAAAAAAACACACGGAGAAGGAATTTTGGGTGTGAAGGAAAATTCCTCCACAACCCAATTCTGGCACTCTATCTCTACCTTGGGCGCCATTTCCACATGGTCATGGAATTTTGGATTTTCTTGCTTTTCCTTCCTGACCTCCATTCAGCACCATCTTCCAGACATGCATGATTTCATTGCCTTAGGAATTTCTTCTTCTAATTAGCCATTTTCGATCGTTTTCCAGATTTGGGATGCCATATTTGGAATTGAAGTGCATTTTCGTGCCTTAGGAGGATTTTTAATGCCTTTCCATTTTTGGAATGATTTCCACACTTAGCCGTTTTTTCTTAGAAGCCTTCTTTTTCAAACTTTCCCAATTTAGATAAGTATTCGGGAATGTACAATCTTTAGTGTCGGGACCTCTACCTGTGAAGAACCTACCAAAAATAGACTCGCTAAAAATAGTAAGTATTTCAAAATGTCAAAATTAGGGCAAAACAGGACGAGACGACACTTACTAAAAATAGTAAGTTTGATTTTCGATGAAATAAACACAATCCGGGAGGCAATAAAATCCCTAAAAAATAGGAACTTTCTAAAAACAGAAAGTTGCTCAAAATTTGCTCAAAATTCACTGGTAGGTTCCTTGAAGGGTCCTGATTCCAGTGCAATGTTCAGTTTTTTCAAAACCCTAAGAAAAAGGCCTCAAATCTAAGTCTGAAAGGCAAAACCCTAAAATGGACCAAATGAGTTCCAAACTTAGCCAAATTTATTCAAATGACTTGCAGATTTGATCAAATTGACCCCAAAACACTGGCAAAGCAAGGAGAACGAAGACACTACTACGACAAGACCCAAAGAACCGAAACCAAAAGACCAAGAGGACCTACACAGTAGGGGGTCCCCATTTGCAATGGGGCGATGTTGTTGGTATTCTGGATGTGTTGCATTGGTTTTGTCATTGATGTCAACACTTGTTAACACTTGTCAACACTTATCAGCACTTGGAGATCTTTGGTTATGTTCACCGACATGTTCAGTGACTTATGCACAGTCACCGGTATCTGGTTCACCGATAGGTTATATTGTTCACCGGCACTTGGAATGACTTGGAGACTACTTGGTTATGTCGAAGACACTATTTGATCACTTGGTTTTGGCGATTTGGTTATTGATCTAATCGGGTTTGCATATTTGTTGTTGCCGGCAAATAGGTCCAAGATATGCACCGGCAAGAATATCTATTCCAGATCAGCACAACACGTTATGAAGATGATTTATTATTATTGTAAATGCATTGAGCCGACATGATGCATCGCATAATGATTTATTTGTAATTGATTTTATTGGAATATCTTTAGTGAGCCGACCTACTCAATTGGTCTTAGGTTATGGTATAAAAGTAAGATCTCATTTGTGAGATTGATATGGGATTGGAAAAAGGATTGTAATAAGGTATATGCGAAAATAAGCAGAGCTATACACGCAGACATCATTTGAAGATTGAAGGAAGGTATTGAGAAGATAATCAGAGCTTAACCGGTAGTGAATCCAGCATATGAAGATGCTATTTTGAGCAGTACATTATCATTGGATTTAACCATCCAATTGTAGTCAGTGTGACTCCCATTTTGTGATTGAGCAGTGAGCTCTAGGCAGCTGGCCTTTCTACATGTGCAGACTCCATATTGTACACACATACTATTTGCGATAGTATCATCTGATTGTGGGTAAGGCTTCCCACCGTGGTTTTTCCCCTTACAGGGTTTCCACGTACAAATATCTGTGTTATGTGTTGTGGATGTTATTGTCTTTCTGTTTCATGCATTAATCTTTACCGGTACTGCAATTAACTAATAAAACTGTCTATCGGCATAAAGTTTGGTTTACCGGTATTAAGCATTAAGTTTTGGTTAAGTTAATTTTGAATTTATTGGACAACTGATTCACCCCCCCCCCCCCCCTCTCAATTGTATCCAGGACCTAACAGATGTGTGAAAACATCACAACAAAACTCTGGGAGCGAACAAAGAAAGATGATGCCAGAGATGCAACGACAAAAGAATTGGAGGATGAATTTGATAAAGCCATAGAGGAATTGTTTTATGAATAGGCATTCTAGAAAGAGTATGAAAAAATTAGCAAAAATCAATTTAGCCTTGGCACAATATGAAGATCATCCAACAGTCTTCACAGTAAGATGGATGGCATCAGAGGGAATAAAACACTATGGAGGCTATGAATGAAGAATGTCACTATTTCTCAACATGCAGAAATACTAGCAGTCACCCAGGCACTCAAAGATTACAAAGTTAGAGAAGCAACTCAATAGATGTGTTGTGACCTAATCACACATCACCCCATTGCAAATGGGGACCCCCTACATTTGAGGCCCTCTTGGCCTTTTGGTTTTGGTTTGTTGGGTCTTTTCGGTAGTTTCGTCAGTCTTCTCAGTTTGCAAGTGTTCAGGGGTCAATTTGATCAAGCTTGCAGCTCGTTTGAGCAAATTTGGCCAAGTCTAGAGCCTGTTTTATTCGTTTTAGGGTTTTTCCTTTTAGACTTGGATTTGAGGCCTTTCCTTTAGGGTTTTGGAAAAACTAAGCATTGCATTGGAATGAGGACCCTTTAAGAAACCTACCCATGAAATTTGAGCAAATTCTAAGCAACTTTTTGTTTTTAGAAAGTTCCTATTTTTTAGGGATTTCACTACCTCCCGAATTGGTCTAGTTTTGTCAAAAGTCAAACTTACTATTTTTAGTATGTTTCTATTTTAGTGTCTTTGCTTCTTGTTTTGCCCTATTCCTAACATTTCGAAGTACTTACTATTTATAGTAAGTCAATTTTCGACAGGTTCACCAGAGGCACATGTGCTGACACTGAAGACTGAGCATTCCTGAACATTTCTTGGAAAAGGTCAAGAAAGTAAAAATTCCTTCATAAGTCGATTTCCACACCCAAGGATGAAGGATAAATTCCATGGCAAGGAAATTGAAGGTCAAGGATGAATTGAAAAAATTCCCCTAAAAATATTTTTGAAAAATCCATTTTCGGGCATCAAAAATCATTTGAATTTCAAAATGTTGATAGATTTGGATTCGTGAGAGAATTTTCTCTCCTGGACCCCAGAACCCTGATTTGAAAAAATCCCTAAAAAATAGGAGTTGTGGAAAATCGATGAAAAAGCATCCCTGGAACAAGGCAAATTCAGAACTTCAAGAAAATTCTTCCTAGATGAAATTTTTTCTCTCTAAAGATTTCTTGCCAAGTGGATGGATAGTAAAAATCTCAAGTAGATCTTTCAGATATCTCTTCAAAATTTCAAAATGGAAAGTTGGCGAGTTGGCGACTCAAAAAGAAAGAATATTCCAAATTATGACACATGATTCAAGGAATTAATAGAAAATTCCATTTTGAAACTCAAGGAATAATAGCGGGACCCGTTTGCATTATAGGTTGGAAAAGAAAGTATGACGCAACGTTGAAACAACTGCCAATTTTGGTCTTTCGCCAACTTAGCAACTCAATGAAGGAATTCTATTTAAACAAGTGAAATCAATTCATTTCTCAAGTGTGAAAGTTGGAGTTGGAGAGAAGTGGCAAGAAATCTAACTTGAAGAATTTTTCATTCCTTTCAGAAGCTTTTTTCACGAAGGAATGGTGGAGGCAAGTAAGGTAGCAACTATTTTCAGGCAAGCACAAATTAAAAAACGAGATGAAAGGATTTCTTCCGAAGTTAAAAATTGTGTCCAAGTGGAAGGAGATCAGCGACATGAATCTTGGAACCTTCAACTTGGCTGCTTTCCAGATCAGAATGTTTGGAACAGCTGGACATGCTCCATCACCCATTGTTGCCAGGATTGTTAAAAGTGGAATTGTTACAGCAACTAGTTTCCCTCCATCTATCCAGTGTCCGGAATTAATCTTGGAATTCGTGATGCACTACAATCTAGAAAGAAGGGCAATTTTGACATTAGGCAGAAAGCTTCTTGCCAACCTGACTCTACAAGCTATTGGGGAAACCTTCAAAATTCCATCACATCATTCCATGACTTACAGGACTAAAGAAAAAGAAAAAGCAATATATGATGTAGGTCCTGACAGATGTGCCAAAACGATCAACAAGAACTAGATGCAGGCCAAGACCTCACATTTCCAAGATGCCCAAATAGCTCACTATTTTTGAATTCAAGCAAGAGTATGTGGACTTATTGATGATGTTGAGCAGAATTATGGGGTGTTCGCAGGCCATCAATTTTGAAAGGTGGATGTTCTTCTTCATTGGTGAAGTCATGAATGCCAATGGGATGGTGGATTGGGCTAGATTGATTAGCCACTATGTGCACGAACAGTTGAAAAAACTTAAGGAAAAGAAAACCCAATCCTTCTACATGAGATCATATGCGATTTATTCATTAGTGAGGATGGGTGGCTTTGATGGTTTGTCGGAAAATAGGCCAATGGGATGTGGACCAGCACAGCTGAAGGTCCATGAATGTTATCCCTTGCTGCACCTGAACAACACTAGCTCATTCAAATTGGTGAATGACACTTTTACTATGTATTTAACCAAGTTGATGCAGAATGAGCTTCATACAATAGTGTCACCTAAAGCCAAGGCACTGGTGCAGAAGTTTGGAGCCGTGTTCCTGCAGTTTCCAAAGTTCACTTATATCAGGATACAAGGATTCTCCTCCTAGCCACATAAATTGCCAAGATATCCGTCAGACAGACTGGTATTGCTGAAACTTATCTGACAATTGATAGCATATGACCAGATTCAAAAAAAGAAAAGAAAATTATCTGTTGAATTACCTTCACTCATGCTTGTGGAATCTAATTAGGATAGAAATATGTGCATACATGGGGTAGGTTTCTTGATGTCTTGTGCAGTTATAGGCAGGAAGATCATAGTTTCAATCTGGGTGCAAACCCCTTTTCCCCTCTTTCAACTACCCTTCTCTCTCTCCCTTTTCTCTATCAAATTAGTAGATTAGACTTTCATGTGTTGGGTTGGTCCAACACTTTGTATCGGATTGAAAGGAAGTCGGCCTTTTCCAGAGATTCAACCTCGCACAATGCAAGGTCCCACACTTGGAGGTTGTTTCCATGTTTCACAAGGTTGTTGAGCACGAGTGTTCAACAAGGGTGCAAACTTTTGTGACAATAGATACCATTTGTAATAGGCTGAAATTAATTGTATATGGGCATAATGGGCATTTATTGCTGATTAACACCTTGTTGCATCATGTGTGGGGAATTTTTTAGGGAAAAACCCTAATTAGGGTTTTGCATGTAGCTAAGGCATGATGTCTATATAAAGAGGTGACCCCCCTCATTTGTAAGAGAGGAGAGATCGCTTTTTGAGATTGTTGCAATAAGTTGTTGAAGTTGTAACTTAATACATTGTTCAATTTGATGGTGTATACTTGTTTTGTTTTGCAACTTGCATGGTCTCACTCTCTTCACTTAGAATAGATTTGCTTTCAGTTGTTAGATGTGTTGGATTTTGCCAAGATCAAGGGCTCAATGAAATGTACAAAATAGAGACACAATATAGGACAAGAATAAACTGTATTCTCATCAATGGAAATGATCAACAATATAGCTTCAATAGTTGTTACATACAATGTAGATGAGTCTGCTTATATAGGCAAGGCTAGGGATATGTATGAGCACACAAACATGACATGTGGCTCAATGAGAAACAAGGTTAGGTAGGAAATAGGTGTGGGTAGGTAGGAGAAATAATATAATATTCCACATGAGGTGGATCACCCACCGAAGGTGGAATTATCACTCCACTATAAGTGGATATGATAGTGTAATAACAAGATCAACACCATAAAAGGTGGAATTTCTCCTACACACACTATCCCAATGTGGCACAAACACCCAAGTGTCTCATACCCAAACTACTATGAAATGCATTATCCTAAGTAAACTTAAGTAAGTGTAATAATATCCATGATGAATAATTATTTACACCAACACCCCCCCTTAAGTGCAACTTAGGGGAATGCACTTAAGTCTACAATGCAACTAAGCAATGCAAGATGGGTCCCGGCTACGAGGCCATGTTAGGTACTGTTCTGACCATTTCACACATCGCCCCATTTAAAATGGGGACCCCCTCTTTTTGCTCGTTTTTCGCTCGCCTTTCGCTTCGTTTTTAGGATTTTGGTAGTTTGTCAGTTGTCTGGATTTAGGGTCAAGCCTTAGGGTTTCCATTACTGTCTTTTCAGGCCAGAATCCAGTCAGTTTTGAGAGCTTTTTGAGCTTCTTTTGTAAAATGCAATTTTGAATGAAATGAATTCGCCAAAATGGTCTATTTTCAATTGGCATTTTGAGTGCAGAGTCTTAAATTTGTCTAAGTATTGATGATGAAATGTGAATTTTTGTCCAATTGAGTAATTTTGACCAAATTTTGACCTTTTTGATATTTGATCCCGGGCATTGGAAATGATTTGTTTTTGCCTTGTGAAGTGATTAAATTTGTGAAATCTTGATATTTTGGCCTGTAGGAGCAAAATCGCTCCTGTCCCTCAGTGAAGGACCGGAGCTCGTTTTCAAATATCTTACTGTCCTTACAGGGTCAAGATGAATTTCGAATTGGAAGTGGTAGAGAAAGGCGTGATCTTTCCGTTGAATATAAATTGAAGAATTTCACGAACGCGGAAATGCCTCCAGGAGTGAAAATCGCTCCTGTCCCTCAGTGAAGGACCGGAGCTTAAAATCAAATATTACTTTGTCCTTGCAGGATTTTAACGACTTGACGATTTGAAGAGGTCCAAGGAGATGCATTTTATCAAATGAATATAACTTGAAGTGCCGTCGTGAAGGAGAATGACCCAAGATGTAAAAATCGCTCCTGTCCCTTAGCCAGGGACCAGGGCGAAGTTCTTTGTAGCTCCCGTCCCTCTCCCAGGGACCAGAGCGAAATCCTTCATAGGGCATGTTCTGGACGAAGATCAAGCAAGTTTTTGGTTTGAAGGCAAGAAAAGATGTGACTTGAACTCGTTGAAGACAAATTGAAGATTATGAAACATCAACAAGGGACCCAAATGCCCAAGTTTGCTCCTGTCCCTCAGTCAAGGACCAGAGCGATTTTTGTCTTAGACAAATTTCTTGCCAAGTTACGATGGATTCCAAGGCATGGATGAGTGGAAAGGTACATTACGAATCCGTTGAAGATAAATTTTGAAGGTGACAAGGTGAGACGAAGCCCACAAGAGCAAAATCGCTCCTGTCCCTCTCCAAGGGACCAAGGCGATGTAATGAGTATGTTGCCTTTTCTTCAAGTTCAAGACACTCCAAGTATCGGATACATGGTGGCAAGAGCATTTCGAAGCATCCCAATAAAGAACGAAGTATCCAAAGTTGCCAATATTGAAGGAATCACACCAAGACACCTAGTTCGCTCCTGTCCCTCAGGCAGGGACCAGAGCGAAATTCTCATAAATGCCAAGGTTTCAAAAGTTAAACAAGCATCAAGTGACCAAGGAGGATCAAGGGACTTCATTTTACGCGTTGAAAGTAATTGCAAGTTGGTTGAGGCAAGCATGAACCCAGGACCTTGAAGTTCGCTCCTGTCCCTCTCCAAGGGACCAGAGCGATATCTATTATATTTGCCAAATCCTTCGAAAATCACGTTAAGTCAAGGTTTTGCAAGGTCGCACAGGGTCTAAGGTGTTGTTAGAAGATGATGTGCAAAGGTTTTAAACGTCAAAATGATCACCAATTTGAATAAGGAAGCTATATCGCTCCTGTCCTTTGGACAAGGACCAAAGCGATTTTCATTAAAACACTCATGTTCCTTCAAAATCAAGACAGGGCAGGGTCGCACAAGATCAAGGACGCCATTTGGAAGACTCTGAACAAGAAACAAAGATTGAAAGTTTGCAAATTTGAGCCAGGACACCAGGATCGCTCCTGTCCCTCTCCAAGGGACCAGGGCGATATTTGCTAAAGCACTTGTTGTCATTCGAAGATTATGTCAAAACCAAGTTGCAAAAGGATTGAAACGTCTTTTGAAAGGTGATGAACGAGGAGTTAAAGTCAAGAACGAAGAATTTCAAGCTAGAAGACAAGGATCGCTCCTGTCCCTCTCCAAGGGACCAGGGCGATAACCTTCCAAACATCAAATATGCCTCATAGAAGTCAAGAAAAACAAGCGTAGAATGAAGAAATAATGTTATTATTCGCCTTATGATGAAAATTGGAGATTAAAGATACAAGATCTAAGTGAAAACATCTAGATCGCTCCTGTCCCTCTCCAAGGGACCAGGGCGATAATGGTCATAAAGGACATTCATTTGCAAGGATAAGTCAATTAAGCTCGAAGGACCCAACGAAAATGCCAATTCCAACGTGGAGATAAAGACTTTGCACGTCAAAATTGCAAGAATCGAGACAAGTTAATGGATCGCTCCTATCCCTCAGCCTGGGACCAGGGCGATGAGGTTTGAATCTTCCCACTTTTACAATTTTGGCGCTCAAACAATCATTTTTGAATTAATTTAAATGCTAGGAAAATCAATGGATTGAAAATTTAATTAAAAATAGCATTTAAAATATAGCGCAAAATAATTAATTAATTGTTTTTGCCTTGTAAAAAAATCGAAATTGTTAAATTAAAAAACGTTGGCAAATAATTAATTAATTAATTTAAAAAATTAAATATAGCGCTTGGTTTATGGAGGTCGGCCATTATTATTTATTTAAAAATTGTTTTAAATTGCCTTATTAATTACCAAGTCGGCCTTAAGGTGAATATGAGGCGAGTGCTATAAAGGGAGGTGAAAGACTTTTATTTTCACATTATCATTTTATCATCTCACATGCGATCTTGAGGGAGAAGTGCGAATTGTGTTTGAAGAGTGCGAATTTCATTTCAAGCAAAGGAGGGCGCTAATATCATCTAAGGGATGCGAACTTAGTTTTTATTTGTGCGAGCTTGTCAAAGGCATTGGGAGATCACGTCAAAGACTTGAAAGGTGGCGATATTGATAAGGACATTTATTTGAAGATCACGTTGAAATATCAATTTTGCCTAGGCGATTTTATTCATTTTGCATTCTAGAGTTAGCTCTCAAATAAGGTATGACGATTTGGTTTTATTGTTTTTAATTTTGTACGTAGATCGTCATAGCCTAAATTTTGAAATTTTGAATTTTGAATTCCTAGCTCAATTCGTTTTTAGGAAATGATAACTCTAAGACTTATCATGAGGTTTCCTAAAAATATTCTCTAATCTATATTATACATTGCAAGATCTAGTTTCTCATTATGAAATGTTGTGTAGGTATGGCGACCCCGAAGGCGGGAGCATCCACCAGTCGTTCAGCTCTCATGAAAGAAGATCAAAAGACTGAAGAAGTGGAGACTAAGATCGTGTCGAAGTGGAGCAACATTGGAGATACTAACTTAGGCAACTTCAGCACGAAGAAGTTTCGAGAGGTCCCTTACATTGGCAAGCCATCACTTGTCGCCCAAAGAATAATCGAGAGTGGCATCATTAAGGCGGCCGGCTTTCCTCCAGCTGTTCAGTGCCATGAGTTGATGATCGAGTGTGCTCGCCATTATGACCCTCAGTCCAGAACGATCGTGTCCAATGAAGGAAACACTTTGGCGTACCTTTCAGAGGAAGCTATAAGTGAAGCTTTCCATCTTCCAGAACACAGGGACATGATATATAAGAGCATAGAAGGAGCCAGGTCAGTGTATGAAGATGATCCAGATGCTTGCCTAAGCATTATTAATAAGAACTGGTTACTCAAGAGCCGTCCCCGTCTAAGCAAGATCCCGAACACACCGCATAGGATTGATTTCCAGGAGGAGTACAGAGATTTGATCACGATGCTCAACCGAGTTACAGGAGCCCCTCACGCCTTCTACTTTGAGAAGTGGATGTTCTACTTCATCCAGGTGATTGTTCAGGGAAAGGGTACGATACATTGGGCTAGGATGATTAGCCATTGCTTAGACGTACAGTTGAGGAGACTCAAGGCTACCAAGTCCTTCCACATGAGTTCATATGTCATCTATGCATTGATCAGGAGTTTTGAGTACGCAGGACTACCTCACAGAGGAGTGATTGGAAGAGGACCCGGCGAGGTCAGAGCTTGTGATTCCTATGCCCACTTGCATCATCCGCCAGGAAGCAACTACAAGCTAGTTAATGATACCTTCACGATGAACATCACAAGGACGTTGCAAGGTGGGATTCACAACAGATTATCTCAAGATGCACAGGAATTAATCAAGAGGTACGGTGCCTGGTTTATTCAGTTTCCGAAATTCACTTATATTAGAGTGCATGGATGTCCTTTACCTCCATACATGTTGTCGAGATATCCGACAGACAGAATTGTGTTACTTGAAGTAACAAGACAGTTGGCAGCATATGCGAAGGCATTCAGACACAGACATGGGAATGGAGTTCCAGTACCTATCATTTTGGGCAATTCAGTTGAGGTATGTCCTAATGCTTTAGCTATGGATGACGCAGAGAAGGAGTTAGCCTTGTATTCTTTTTCATCTTTTGCTTTGAGGGAAAGCTTTGATCCACATGGACATTTAGAGGAGACAGTCGGCAGAAAGTTTAAGCATGAGTACCAAATAGAAGATTTTATGATGAATCTCTTAGATGATCTTGAAGTGAAACGAAAAATGCATTCTAGATTGCCTTTGGATTTCATCAGGAAATGCAGGATTTACAGAGTGGCCGACCAAGCACAGGACAGTGGCAGACATATCCAGTCATCCTATGATCGAGAAAGCAAATCAATAAGGTTAGATTGGAATGAGCCCGAGGTCGTGGATCTAGATACTTTGATGGCTCCAGTTTTGTCTTGTACTCGCAGATGGGTTGACGTACAGCATCAGAAGTTGAGAGAGCAGGGCATAGCTATGACTTTCACTTTGGAAGAGAAACCAGCCGAAGGTGGAGCTAGTGTAAGTGAAGGCAATCCTAATCCTAGAAATTCAGGTGAAGGTAACCTTCGATGTGCCAGTGAGGGCAATCTCCATCCAAGAGGTTCGAAGAGGAAAGAGAGACCTGGAAAGAGAGAATCTTCCAAGAAGAAACAAGAGGCCAACCGAGATCGTTCATCCGGTACTTCTTCTAGACCAGAGAAGAGGACACTTCAAGTGGAAGAATCTATGGAGTCGATGGTACAGAATGACAGGCAGGAAGAAAGACAGGCACCACAAGGATCACCAGATGGATCTCTCCAAGATTATGAGCTAGATGAAGATAGAGAAGACAATGAAATAACATCTCCTCCCAGACAAGAAGAAATGGTACATAAGGAAATTCAAGTTCAAGAGACAAGATCGGCTATCCCAGATTGGTTGAAGGAAAGATTAACCAAGGTGATCGTAGTAGAGGACGAGGACAATGCAATTGATTTAGAGAGCCTTGTTGGACGCTCACACGAAGTAACAGAGAAGAGAAAGGCTACCAAGATGTCCAAGATGATTCGAGATGAGACTGGATCCAAAAAACTGCAGATAGCTACACCGGCAGTAGACAAATATGAAGGTGAGATCCTAGCAGAGGAATATGATATACAGACTTTTGAGCTAGGACCATCCACAGCAAAGCAGACATTGGATGATGCCACCGATTCATTTGAAGCATTGAAAGACAAGCTTAGAGAAGAAATGGAGAAGAATAGAAAGCTTGAGAGAGAGGTCGGTGCATGGAGGACATATTTCAGTCATCTCAATGAGCCTTTGGGACGTCAGGATCCAGCTAGATCACCAGTGCAGGCACTTCCCCTTCAATCAATCAATGAGGCAGAAAGATTCAGGAATATGGTCCAGCGTACGAGTACTTGGATGGATAAATCTCATACAGTTGCCTTGGAGTTTGTAACAAGGGTGATGAAAATTATTCATCAAGCTATCCAGGTTCTTGAGATAATCCACAATTTGATGATAACAGTAGCCGCATTTGCCCATACCAAAGATGTTATCATTCCTGTCTTGAAAGTCATTAGACACACATCAAGGAAGGTCTTAGCGCAAGAAAAGATCATGGATGGAGGACCTCACAGTTTGCTTCAGTGGTCAACCTTACTCCATATGAAGAGTGTTCTCTTCGAGGACATCAGTACTAAATGTAGCCAGGTTGAGGAGGTGATCAATCCTATCCAGGACAGAGTATTTGAGGTACTTCGTACCATTCTTGGCAGGAGGATCGAGGTCGAGACAGATGTGGATATGCAGGAATTAGAGGATAGAATCAAGGTCATCTTTTGCAAGGACGCTAATGTTACAGATGAGCAATATGATCAGATGTTTGCCACTATGCTCCTGATTGAAAGAACAAAGGAACTTGAATCTTCATGGGACGTAGCTCTTCTAGATGCATTCGATCAAGTCATCCACTTGGAAGAAAGTATGAAGAATCTTCCCGAGATTCCAATTGCAAAAATCGAAGGAATCGTGTCAAGATTCATTGCGTATGCTAAAAAAGAGAATTGGAAAGGGAATAAGATTCTAGATGAGAGGTTGTTATAGATGACATGGCATCTTATTTGTCATTGGTTTATGTCTCCTAGGGTTTTGTGCCAAACTTAATATTTGGCTATGCATTTAATATTGTTCAGTAAAAAGGAGGCCATTTGTAACAAACCCTAATTAGGGTTTAGGTGTCATGATCTTGACCGTTGATCTACTTTCAATCTGGACCTTTCATTGTAATTGAGGATGCTATTTATACCCTCATTTTTCATTTCATTTGTAACTAGAGTAATAGAAAATAGAGATAGTTGAGAGATTAGAGAGATTAGAGTTAGAAGCAATTTTACTTTTGTAGCAAGATTGAGTTTTGAGAAAAGGAATTCAAGCAATTGTTGTACATGATGACTTGGAAATCAATGAAATATTGAAGTTATGGTGTTTTGTTGCAATTTTCTTGGTTATCTTCATGGTTGTTCAATTTACTTGAATCATGCTCAATCAAAGTAGTGTGTTAATTTGAAGGACATAGTGTGAGACTTGATCTTTGGTAGGATTCGTAGTCCAAACCACTAGCTTCTTGCTGATTGTAGGAACGCCTTGCGTGGTCGACTGGATATATTTGAATTACTTTACCTTCAGTCATTATTGTATCTTGGATATGTACCTTCGTGGTAGTGTCTTTGATCTTTGATGCATTGAAAATCATTTTGTTACCTTAGAAGATCGCATCAATTTCAATTGAGTTGTTATCTTATGGCAAAATTGAAGTTGGTTGAATCTTGCCAAGTCTTGTTCACACGAAGTCATTCTTAGGGTTAGACTAGATTAAACTTCTTTCAAAACCCTATCCCTTTTGTTATTTTTTGAAAGCTTCTTAGTTTAGTAAGATTTCGGAATTTCGGAGTGTAAGATCCCCTCGAGGACACAGCAAATCACATCATACCAACTGGTGCTTATCCACACGTAGAGACCCTACTAACCAGAACATTGGAGTCATCCTAACTGATCCTTCATGCGAATCTTCAGCAGTTAGAGACTTTTTTCAAGAGAGGATAAGATGCCTTAAGGTATTTTATTCTGTGTATGATGGTGTACAAAATACACGTCAACAGGTACCCATGTACAAATGCAAATGCATGCAAACCAATGCAATGAAATCTCTCACAAAGTGGGGAAAGAGAGAAAAACCCAATAGGAAAAAACCCTCCCCCAAAAGAGAGATGAAAGCTATACAAGAGAACTCTCATAGAAGAATGTGAGGAACAAAACCCCATGTGAGGAAAAAGTCCCCCCCATATGAGAGAAGAAGAAAAGTCAAACTGTGATCCTCCCTCAATGAAGAAGCTGCACCAATGATAGAAGCTCAATGTATGAAGAAACTGCTCCACGAACGTCGAACAACATTCCTCCCCTTAGGAAGAAACAAAACCAAAGGTGTATCCATGAAGTCTCCCCAATCATGAATGGAAGATGTATGAAGAAAACTCATGATGAAAGGAATCTCTGAAAACTGCTCAAGTGTCCCCATGTCGATGCTGAAAGATACCCCTTCCAAAGGTGGTAAACTGTGCCACACTGCTGAAAAAGGCACTCCAAGATCTAGTGGAGATGGATGTGGAACATGTTCCAAAGACTCACATGTCTCCTCAAAACATAAAGAGACCTCCTCCAACTACTGTACATAAGTATCCACAATCATGTCAACCTTGAAAGAATGATCATGTAGAGAATGAACAAGAGGGTCAAAGTGTGCCCTCGCAACAATCTAAGAAGGATCACCTTCATCAAAGAGAAGATGAATGTCATCAATGATGTCTCCCAAATCTGCAATGTAGGATTCCACAAATAAACCTGCAATGTCTGTCAAGTAATCATCCCATGAATCTGAAGCTGGAAGACAATGAATATCCTGCTACACTGAATCACATGAAGGCAAAACTGTCGCACTATCTGCATCATCAGGTGCAATAGGTGATGTGATATCAATATGAGGAGATGAAATGCAAGACTCAAGAACGGGGTCACATGTGAGAATCCCCATGTTCAAGTGTCCAAAGTTCTCCTCAAAATCTGAACCATCACAAGAAGTGTGATCATCATGTGTAGAATCATCAAATGTGAAATCATCATCATCAACAAAATCTGAAAAGGAGTATAACCGAGATGCATGATCAACCACCCCAGTCGCAATGATAGCTCTAGTCTCCATGTCTCTAATGAAAACTGAGTCAGGTGTGAACTCCACAACTCTCTTAGTTGCGCCATGTGTGATTTGATAGATAGAAAGGAGATTGTTTGTCAAGTGGGGTACACACAACACATCATTGAAGGAGTTATCCCCAATGTCAATAGATCCTTTCCCAATCACATCCATGTATGTATGATTGCCCATCAAAATCTGTGGCATGGTGCAAGGCTCAAATGTAGAGAACATAGACTGCGAAGATGCCATATGATGAGAAGTCCCTGAATCTAGAAGCCATCTCTCTGAATCATGACTAATAGTAGCACATAGAGCTTTTCCTTTTCTTGTTCCAAAAGAGTGAATCTTTCCACTTGTAGAAGCCATGAATGCTTGCCCTTTTCCTTTTGAATGTGAGGAAGTGGAAGTTGATGAATCATCCTTCTTGTAGACTTTAGGCAAATCAATGTTATGCTTTTTGATGATATGTGTAAGCTCATCAATCTTCTTAGAATAGCAACGATGCTCATCATGACCAATCTTTTTACAATAAGCACAAGTAGGTTTCTCTTTCTTTGGTGAATTATCTCTCTTGGAAGAGAATGAATCTCCTTGTTGTGGAGAAGATGGTGCTTTTTCTTTAGGCTTTGATTACCATTTCTTCTTGTTTGAGTTGTCCTTTCCTTGATTTCCTTTGTTCCCTTGATTTGCCACTAATGCTTGAGACTTAGAAGCCTTAAGAATGCCCATGCTTATCAACTTAGTTTGTTCCATCATCAACATTTCATTGAAAGCATCAAATGTAGGCATTGTGTAGCTTGAACCCATTGTCATCCTATGGGTTTGGAAACTAGAAACAAATGCTACATATTCTTGTGGAAGCTTGCCTATCAAGTTGAATATCAATTGAGTATCCTTTTTATCAATGCCACAATCTTTGAGTTGTGCCCTCAACTCATTTGCCTTAGTGACATAATCTTGTATAGTATCAAAGTTCTTGGGATCTAACATGGTGAGATCACTATCAATTTGATATCCCCTAATCTCATCAACTTGACCATACAAGTCTTGAAACTTTTGCCAAGCATCCTTGATTAGAGTGCATTTCTCAATATGAAAAATGAGATCCTTTGATACATACTTTCTTAAGGTACCAATTGCCATGATATTTTTAGTGAGCCAATCTAAGTGACCAACTGGATCAGCCTTAGGATCAGCTGGAGCAACAATAGTTCCATCAATGTAATGAGTGAGTCCTTTTTCCATAAGTTTACTCCATGCATCAGTTTTCCAAGTAGCATAGTTATGTGGAGTTAAGAGAGGAAACTTAGAAGAACCCATAGCAGCAAAAAGGAAGGAACACAAGAGCACAAAAGAACAAGAGACACCCCCCCAAATTCACTCAATCAATGTACCCCCCCTAAAGTGATGATTTTGGCACTTTATACTTAGTGCGATTACAATGAGCCACTTGCAAAACAAGGCAAAGTGGACTTATGATACAAATTTTACAACTTCTCAAATGAGATACAAGAGACTTCAATCAATAGTGCAATGAATCTAACTGAGATTCAAGCAAATATACAAGTACCAAGAGAGCCAAAAATGGCCAAGATCTGAAAGTACAATTTCTACTTACAATGGCATCAATCTGATAGCATCATGTGAAAGTAGATGAAAAAATACGCACTTTCAAAAAAAACGGCACCTGAAAAGGAGGTCGGATGACCCCAAACGAAGCCTCTGAAGTTGCAAAAACTGGGATTACTCAGGGACAGTCACCAAAAACTGCATTTTCTAAAAAATCCGTGCATCAAAATCAAAAAATATCTTCACCACTACGGAGAGCACGAAATTTTAGCCCATTTCAAAAAAAATTGCACCCAAAAAGGAGCAAAAATGAGCAAGTTATGGCCATTTGAAGTTGAACTGCAAAATCAAAAATGCCAATGAGAGGGGGTCCAAAAAATTTCAAACCCTGCTGATGTGGCACTGACGTCAGCAAGTCACGGGGTTAAATTTGACGGCCGTATGACTGTCGCAAAACTTCGCCCTCTGCTGACTGGGCGTTCGTACTGTACGGACGGATGACGTGGACAGTTGACTGTATATTTCGTACTGTACTGATTTGCTAACTGGGCAGATGACTGTATGTACGGATGTCTGCGTGGCAATGTACGAAAATCCGACTGTGCGTACGGAAGGTACCCGCGGGCCAGTGGCCGCCTGCCACGTGGCAGGCGCGGGTTCGCCGGTTTGGTTGACCTGTGTCCACGTGGTGAAGCGGGCGCTGCCGGAGAGGATGCGGCGGCGCTGGTCGGACGGGCCGGAGGCGGAGGTAGCGGGATGGGCGGCAGTCAGTGTTGCCGGAGGCCGAGGCGGGGGCGCCGTCGGCGGCAGAGTCTGGCAGGTAGCGGGAGGCGGAGGCGCTCGGTGTCGGAGGCCGGCAGGGTCTGAGCGTCGCCGACAGGTTCACGGGAGTCGGAGCCCGTCAGGGTCTGTGTGTCGCCGACGGGGTCTGCGCGACGGTTGCACGGAGAAAGCCGCGTGGACGGCACGGCACGGCACGATCGGCGGCGGCGGCGGCGACAGCGAGCGGGGCGCGGGAACCAGGACAATCTGCGGCAGAACCTGCAGGTACGGTCGCTGCAAAACCTGCGACACGCAGGGTCACGGGGGGGGGGGGTCTGCGGACCCCCCAAAAATCCTCCTTTTTTTTGTTTTTTTTTTTTTTATTTTTTCTTTGATTTCGACTTTTTCCCAATTTTTTTTTTTCGAATTTTTTATTTTTCGAAAAATATTTTCAGAAATGAAAATTTATTTTTGAAAAAAAAATTTAATAAATTGCGAAAATCCGTACGATATAAGCAAAATTGGAGAAAAAAATTTTCTCACCAAAATAGGCTGAATTTATAACCAAAATTCATGGAAACGGCCTTTTGGACGCAATGGCGGGGTCGGATCTGGTCTAGGATGCCTCCAAAAGATGCTGCTCCTCAGATCTGCCTCTTGACGTCGCAATAATGCCTCTTCAAGACGAATCAATGAAGCCCCAATGGCTCTGATACCATGTTGGATTTTGCCAAGATCAAGGGCTCAATGAAATGTACAAAATAGAGACACAATATAGGACAAGAATAAACTATATTCTCATCAATGGAAATGATCAACAATATAGCTTCAATAGTTGTTACATACAATGTAGATGAGCCTGCTTATATAGGCAAGGCTAGGGATATGTATGAGCACACAAACATGACATGTGGCTCAATGAGAAACAAGGGTAGGTAGGAAATAGGTGTGGGTAGGTAGGAGAAATAATATAATATTCCACATGAGGTGGATCACCCACCGAAGGTGGAATTATCACTCCACTATAAGTGGATATGATAGTGTAATAACAAGATCAACACCATAAAAGGTGGAATTTCTCCTACACACACTATCCCAATGTGGCACAAACACCCAAGTGTCTCATACCCAAACTACTATGAAATGCATTATCCTAAGTAAACTTAAGTGTAATAATATCCATGATGAATAATTATTTACACCAACAAGATGAATGGGATTTGATGAGATTGTTTGCAGTGAAACCCTTGCTCATACCTTTTGTTAGTAGTTGATTGTTATTAACTTTGCAAGGTTAGTCTGAGCCTTTTAGCGTGGAAACTTAACTTCGATCACCGAGTGGATATTGTTCGTTGATGGTGTCCATTGGTGTTTAGAAAATATTTTACACAACTTTTGAAGATTGCACCGCCTTTGTGTAGTTGTCTTCTAGTGGCGAAGCAAAGTGTGGTTTGGTTTTACCCAAGCAATCATTGTCTCCTTGTTCTTAGAGTTAGCATAGATTTCCTAAACAGTTTCTTTTTATTCTCTGCATATTTAAACCCAAAAATCCTAAAAAGAGCTTGCCATTGACAAATCATTCGCCAATCACATCAGCCAACTAAGTGACGTCCGTTGCACATAGGAACCTTGGAGTCGATTGTCTAAACTCACTGCAATCTTAGCGAACAATCGTACTTTGATCAAGAGAGAGTGAAGTGACCATTAGGCAACTTTATTCTGTGTTAGACATTGTCATAAAAAACACATCAATAAGACGCAGTAGGCAACTTTATTTTGTGTTAGACGCTGTCATAAAAAACACATCAACAAGATGCAGGGAGACGGAGTCAACATGGACCCCAAAATGTGCCACCTCAACAATGTAATGTCCCCACTTTGAAATATGATTTAATAATAAATAATAATAATAAAGTTAAAATACAAAAGAATAAAAATTAAATTAAAATATAAAATAATATAATTAAATATGATTAAAATTTGATTTAAGTTAATGAATAGTCAAAAGACATGGAATGAAAAGTTGTGACTCCCTCAAATATGAGGTATAAAAGGGAGAAGAGAACTCATTTGAAGGGGGAAAAAAATTTGGAAATCAAAAGTGCAGATCTGATTTAAATAAGAAGTGCAGCCCTTTCAAAGGGCAGAGTTGCACTCTTCCAAAGGGTGCTAATGGTGAAAGGGTGTGTCTCTCACCAAAGGGCATATATGATGAAGAGGTGTGACCTCTCCCTCACATTGAGAGATATAAAGGAAAGGAAAAAACATCAGAAAATATAGAAACACACAGACACTTCAGGCAGTTCAAAAGACAATACATTGGTATGAGATCATGTACATATGCGTGTATATTCTGCAACAATATCATAACTATGTCTGCACATTAATACATATATAATATCACTGCATTCGAATACATATATGTTTCTGCATATCCAGTACTGTGAATATCAATGATATCTGGAAATTCCATGTTAGTTAATACATCCAATTCATATCAGTCATAATAGATCTGAATTATGGTGAACTGTTCTTAAGTAAGCATGATCGAAGGATATGAGTTACAGTGAGGAGAACGGTGCTGGGGTCACCTTTTAGGTACGCCACTTCATGGTTTAAGAACGGGGAGTCCCATGAAGCCAGAGGGGCACAGAGGGTGCTGCCTTTGGGCCTATAAAGGAAAGGCTTCCTGGGCACCTTGCTGTAACAGGTCATACACCTTCTATCATACTGACTAAATCTGTAACCCTGGATTGTGGGACAGGTGTGGTAAAGTGGAGGAGAATGGTGATAGGGCGCCACACTAGGTAGGCCACCTCATTGATGGCATTGGCCACTTGAGGTCAACGGGGTTAAGCTGCCCTTGAGCCTAGGGTGGAGGGCTTCTTGGGCACCACGCTTAGCCATCCTACCCCACATCCCGTTTCTATGATTAGGCTCTTGAGAATAGATTCATACTGTACAAATAATAAGAATTTAGGATCTGTTATAATCATGTATCTTATAAATCTATATCTCCTAACTTGTCTGCAGGATTCCACCTCAGCAAATCAGGTATTCCTTTATCTTCTTCTACTTTACTTAAGCATCCAGTTGTAAGAACACTATATTCTAGCAGATTCTTCAGGGTATATAGGCCTTCAAATTGCAATTACCATAACAGTCTGTAACATGTCTATTTTCAGTTAATTTAAGATTATAAGATAGAAACATACAATGCAAATTGAATCTGATATTACTATTATTACTGTTTTCAATTATATTTAAAATGAACTTGAATTATTAATTAATGAATTATTGAACTGAATTTATAACACAGTGGGTTTCATTGGGGAATATCAGCTAGGGACATTACAAACAATGACTTTATTTGCCTATGGAAATATTTAAAACAATTCTCAAATGTTTTACTTTGTAAAATTTTAATTGCTTTGAAGAAACTGTTTCAAAGAATTCAGTTGACAGTTAATTTTAGAAGTCTTTAAATATGCAACCGATGGACATTATTAAGGATCCCAATTTTTCCAAAGCTTGATACTAATTATTAAGATATACAAAAGTTTTGCCAATTGAGAAAGAAATTTGTGAGTCTGTGCGCTTACATAATTGAATAATTATGTTTTGAAATTAATTGCAAGTCAGTGTGCTTTAGTTTATTTCTAGTTATCATCTTTTTGTGTGAGTGCGGTACCTACTCACAAAGTATTTTTTTCCTTTCTTAACATGGCGAAATCTTTCCTTCGAAGTTCATAGTTTTCTATTGATCTTACAATCTGTGCATTGGAGTATTATTTTGAGATTCATATTCATTTGCTGTATAGGAGTTCTTAACCATAGTTCCTCGGAGATTCCTGATGAGAGGATGGGGGGAAGCGAGGACAAGTTTTGGGGACTGAGGGACCAAGGGCCTAAATTTGGGGACAATGAGGGGGCGAGGGCAGAGTGGTGGTGGCAGGGCAGTGCTGATATAAAAATAGAGGTGAATTGAAATCTTCAAGGCAAATCTGCAACATAACATCTCTGTGAGTGCCCCATGAAAGGCCAAAGAGTTTTAACAAAGTTAAAGGTTGCAATCATTATGTAATGACATGTGCCATATAGCAAGCGACCCAGCAGCATCCCCGGCAGAGGTGGTGGAGGTGGTGGTGCTGTGGTGGGACATTCCCCCAAGTCCCCAAGTCTCAGAAGCATCCCCCTATAGGGGACGCAGGTTTTTTTGTTTTTTGGGGGGGGATGCATCCCTGTGGAACACTGTTCTTAACTGCACTTATTTCATGGTTATAGATAAATGTCAATTGCCTTTCCTACTTTCTGGTTAAAAGCACACTCCATTTTATTATTCAAAAATCAAAATTTGTTCATGTAATGGAGTTGTACCTTTTAAAATTCAGAGGGAAGTTAATTTCCATATAATTTACTCAACTGTTGGTAGCAGTCTGTCTTTATTAATTGGACAAAAATAGAATCAGAAATATTTTTTTATGAGGACAAATCTGTCAACCAACAAGTTGTCATAAAACACTTCACTGACCTAAACCTCCTTAACCCTTATTTTTATCACAGCTTTATCCTCTACGATGACACTGCCCTGGGACTGAAATTCCCTCAAAATAATGTTGAAAATGTAGGCAAAATGCTTCCTACTTACAGATTTTCAAGCCCTTCTAGAACAATTCAAATGCATTTCCCTCATGAGGCTTCCTTCTGAAACTTATTCAGGTAAATCAGCAATTTTAGGACAGGAATGTCAAGTTCTTTAGACATCCCCATCCTTCGTGAAATTTGTAATAGAATATTTTTTCATGTCCTTGAAGATGTAGTTGGTAGCTTCTTGGTTCACTTGGGATCTTCTGAAGCTGTAATACTAAACACATCTTCAATATCTAGTATGTATTCCACCCCCCAAGAGATGCAAACCCTCTCTCATGGCACAAACCTTAAATTTCCTTGTGGAAAGAGTCTTTGAGCCAGCAAGGGTTATACCTTGTGCTATTAGTTAAATGTATCAAGATTGAGTCAAGTGCAAAATAACCACCTATAAAAATTAGTAGTGAATACCATGTGCAACTAGCCATCAGATAGAATTGCCATGGGAGGCTTGGCTGACAGGATAGCTTAACCAAAATGGGCCAAGAATGTAATTGCATGAGGCAATGCAAGGCTTAAACTTCATACTTACCTGCTTACGTAGTTATATGTCATGCTAATGTTAATAACTATATCTTTCCTTTGGATTGTTCTACAAGAAGTCCTTTCCTCATCTGTAATTTTTTTCTTTGTTATTCACGGTTTTTAAAATCAATCAATTTTGAAATGCAGTCATACATCAAATATTAATAAGTGTCTCTTCTTTTAGATTGTGCTACAAGTAGTCCTTTCCACATCCATAAATTTTTGCTTTATTTTAAAGTTTTGAAGATCTCATTTTTTTATATTTCAATCAGTTTTGAATTGCAGGCATTCTTAATTTGAATAACTAATATAGAAAAGACGCGCACAATGCATACCTTCTATAATCAGGATCTGGAATTAGTTTTCTCAAAAGGGACACCATCACAATTGTAGAAGTCAAATTATCCAGTATGGAACTAAGAAAAAAGGTAATGATGCCAATCTGCCATGCCACCAAACAATAAATTCACAATCAATACACTGACATGAGATTGAAATAACAAACAAGATTAAGATTAACAACCAAATATTTTCTCAAGGCCATAGGAATGAAGTAATTAGAATTTTAGCATTGTGCAATAGATACTGAGCAAAAGAAACAGAAAAGAAAAAGGATACAAGTGTTAGTGTTCATGCTGATACAACAGAAACTAGAACAGCTCATATTAAAGGATACAGCATCAAGATTCAAAATAATTACAAGGTTATCAATGTATTATAAATTTATAAATAACAATTAGAGAATAAATGTAAAATAAGGGCCTAATCATCAAACATAAACACGTTCTTGTTATTGTAATGAAAAGGTATAAAAATATATAAATATCCAAGGATAATTTTGATTATTGTAAGCAAGCTGAAGTGTTTTTGCTAAGGGAGAATTTGTATGCAAAAATAAATTATTAAAAAAAAATAAAGGATGGCATTTTACAAGCTTGCAATATAGTGGAGATGTCATATACCATCACTAATATGTCTAAATAGAAAAAAGAATTCATCTAATACATGAGCTAGATGACTATTATATACAAATAACTCCAATAAAATAAATACAAATAGTAAAAAGAAGGCTCATACTTCCCGAGAAGGCCCATCTCAAAGCATCACTCGAGATGGCTACAGTGTAGCTTGATATCTCTTGAACTAATTGATTGCAATGAAATTATTGGACACTCTATAGAGGAACCAGGACAAAGTTAATACACACAAATAGCAAACTACAACAGAGAATTCCAGGGAATATTGTGGAAAACTTGTTTCAAACACTAGCTCCTAGAGGAGATTGTAGTTCATTGCACCATTCTATAAACTCTACAATAGGTACAGTCACATTGACCTTAAACACTAAATCATATAGGAAAATCCAAACACGAGGTATCTAAAATTTAAATAAATGCTCTACCATTGGTAACAATATAATTCAAAATTAGACCACATTAAATGTCAATACAATCTAAACATTTACTGTGTTGAACTTATCAAGAACCTCATAAACCACCATTTTGAAACAAAAGAAACATATTTTTTGATTGCAAAAATCAGCTTAGCCCCCTATAAATTGCAATGCACTGGGTAAACTTTTTAACGTGACCGGCGATGCTGGCGCAACATGCCATCTGGTACCACGTGAACAAGGGAATTGGACCTCTTGCCTGCAACAGGATGCTTTACCCTATCGAGCTAGGGCCCCCTCCTTAAAACAAAAGAAACTAAACCTTCACATAGGTGGAGAATAATTTCGTATTCTATGGTTCAATAACATAATTTTTGCACTAACTATAAATCTTCTAATTTGTCTTTAAGTTGGTAATTCTTAATCTATGGATTTGTAACTCAAAATGGAGTAAATCACATTCTAGGCATACAAGAGAATTCAGTTGAGCAAGTTATTATTTCAGAGCTGATAGCATAAATACTCAAAAACCCCAAGGTCCGCTGTTTCATACCCTCAATTTTCTTTACCTTTCATTGGTTATGATTTGTAAACTAAGGTGGCAATGCCGCAAAGTGGCTCAAACCATTCATCAAAAATGGATTTCTTAGTTAGGGAGAAAAGATTGAATCACCAAGCTTAAAGATTGTAATGGTCCCTATATCCTAAGTATGAGGATGTCCAAATCAGTTTCCAGCCTTGGGTAGGATTTCAGACTTTCCCTATATGCATTCCTGTTGATGTGTTTTTTATGCACATGCGAACACAGAATAAAATAATAAGGTATCTTATCCTCTCTTAAACAAAGTTATCCGAATGCTGAAGATTTGCCTAAGGATCAATCGAAATAACTCCAAGGTTATTATATGTAGGGTCTCTACGTGTGGATAAGCTCAATTTGGTCTAATGTGATTATGCTGGAATCACAAGGGGACTTATGTTCGAGTGTCTGAGCATTTAATCTATTGGAACTTGAATCCTATCTACTGGCTGGAAGATAAAGAAATATCAATAGATACAAGGTTTGGAGAATCTAATCTAAGATCTAGAATGCAAGACGATGGATGAACAACTAGGTGGAGTCCTACTAGGTTGGGTCTCACCATCAGATTGAACAATCCGACACCAACTCAGTGCGATCTTCTAAGGGATGCTTCGAATATATTCAAATAGTACACCATCAGACATTGATCACCATTCAAGTTAATGCGTGAACAATAGACACGTAACGACCTGAGATTAAGCTCATTCTATGCCAGTTGACCACGCAGGGCGCACTTACAGTCAGCAAGAGGTTAGTGGTTTGGGGTAGGCAGATTCCACGTGAGTGCATTCAATAACTTCCTTCATTCAATCTAATTATTTACCATCTAAAATGAAGATTCAACAAGAGACCATGCGTATTGCAAAGAAACAACACCCTTCACCATAACTTCAATGAAAATGGAGTTCATTTACAATGTAGGCAACAATTTCTTGCCTTTTCCTCCTATTCTATTTTACTGACTATTCACTAACTCTCATTAGCTAACTCTTAAATATTAACCTTTACAAATGAAGAGCCAAAGCTTTATATAGAGAGCTCTTTACATTTCAATGGCTCTGATTAATTTACAATCAATGGCTAGGATTACAAGATGAAAACCCTAATTAGGGTTTGTTACAACAAACTCCTTTAGCCAATGAGATAATTACATTCAAAATTTGAGAACCAATAGGAAGCAGGGGTAGTTGCCTCGAAGTTTGTGCCATCACTGGTGAGTCAGGTACATTGAATCTGGACATGCTGATGTGGAGCCGTCTGACTGGAGGAACAATGACTGGGATGCCACCTTGTTTGGTACTTGCTCGCATCTCTTTTGATACTCAATTTGGTGATGCTGAGAAGCTAACTTTGATTAACTCTTTTGAAACTATCTGCTTCTTTAACATACCCTTGCACTGACCTCGGTTGATCCTCCTCTGTCCTTGATGTACTCGATGAATGATGTACCTCCTTGACTCCATGTGTGTTTGATGAGGCCTCTACACAGTCGAGTCTTTCTTTCTTTTCTGTCATCTTATCTCCCTTTGAAGTGTCTGCAAGATCCTTCTTCTGATATCTTGTGGTTTCTCCATGTAGTGGAATGAGGTCCTTGAGGATAGCTTGCAACTCCTTGAACACTTGAAGTCTTCCAACACTTTAGAAGCACCTTGAGTCCTCCTCCATGCATTTGAAGTGTCCTTAATGATGATGAAACTCAATGAGATCGCCCTTGTCATGGCCTGATCTTCCTTCTATCCCGACCCTCTTGATCTTAGAGAGGGTCAAGAGCGAATTTGATCTTCTAGGCTCAATTCATACTCCTTTCCACTTAATCTTGTCTTAAACTTGACCTTTCAATCCCTCTCTCCTGAAGACATCATTGATTTGACCCCCAAAAAGGCCTAAAAGAAGGATTTCGCTTTGGACCTTGGCCAAGGACAAGACCTATAAGGAATTTCGCTCTAGACCCTTTGGAAGGGTCAAGAGCGAAATTTGTGATTTAGCTTCAATTCTATCATTTCCTTAGCTCCAAATCACTTCTCAAGGCAAGACTTAACAATTCTCTCCCAACAATGCCTTAGGAATCAAGATCTTGATCTCAACAAGGAGCAAACTATAGTTTTAGGAAATTTCACTCTGGACCCTTTGGAAGGGTCGGGAGCGAAATTTGCATTTTGACACCATTCTTCTTCTTTTCAAATCTTCCTCCATCATCATCAAGTGAATTTGCCCTCAATTTAGCCTAAAACAAGATCTCTTGGGTGCATTAGATGAAATAAGGAGTCTTCCTAAGGATTTCGCTCTGGACCCTTTGGAAGGGTCAGGAGCGAAATTTACATTTTGCTTGATTTTCCCTCATGAATCTTCATTTTTCATCCTTTTCTCATCAACAACAAGTCTTTTGCCTTCAAAAAATGCTTGGGAATGATTTAGTTCATAAGTTGGAGCAAGGTATAATGCTTCATGGAGAAATTCGCTCTGGACCCTTCGGAAGGGTCAAGAACGAAATTCTCTTTTTGACTCAATTCACACTTCTTTTTTCCTTTCTTTGCCTTGAATTTAACTTGTCAAACTTCCTTCTATCACCATCAAGTCAACTTGCTCTCAAAGTGGTGTCTACTCAGTGCTTTTGGTGAGGAAATAAGCTATCCTAAGGATTTCACTCTGGACCCTTTGGAAGAGTCGGGAGCTTGAAAAAATTTCACTCTGGACCCTTTGGAAGGGTCAGGAGCGAAATCTGGAAAATAGGGCTTGTCCTTGATAAAGCTTTCTCCTAGCTTGCTTGCTTAGCTTCAAACCACCTTAGGAAAATTACTCTAGGGCAATTTGTTTTAAAATTGTGAGGAAAATACATGCTTTTGAGAAATTCGAAGGGTCGGGAGCGAAATTGCTCTTTTATGCTCAATTCTTCCTCATTTTCACTCATCTTGCTTTAGACTTGTCTTTTTTAATCCTTTCCTTGCCATGCATGTCCACTATTTGATGTCCTTGGTGAAGAAATAGGTCTTTTGGGGAATTTCGCTTTGGACCCTTTGGAAGGGTTAGGAGCGAAATTTGCAATTATGCTCAAATTCCTTACTTTTCATCACTTCACTTTGTTTCACACCTCAATATTCTCTCAACTACACCATAAGGACAAGGTTTATGAGGCAAATTAAGACCAAGAAGGGAGATATAAGGGAATTCGCTCTGGACCCTTTGGAAGGGTCAGGAGCGAAATTGAAGAATTAACCTTAGATACCTTCCAAACACTCAAACTTCTCCCTCAATCACATTGTTCTCACCTTAGGACACGTCAACAAATCACCTTAAGGAGGCATCTAGCCCAAAACGTTGGATCAAAAGTGCATCTTAACCATTTCACTTAGGTACCCTTGGAAGGACAAGACCTATCCAGGAATTTTGCTCTGGACCCTTTGGAGGGGTCAGGAGCGAAATTTGCCCTTTTGGTCAAATTCCTAACATTTCTTTCAACTTTGTTCGTAGACTTGGCCTTTGGGTCCTTCCTTCACCTTAATCAAGTCCATTTTCCTTCGAGGTGATGTCAACTCAATGCCTTTTGATGACAAATTAGGCCTTTCTAAGGATTTCGCTCTGGACCCTTTGGAAGGTGTTGATGTGTATTTTGTACATGACCAAACACAAAATCAAATACCCAGAGGTATCTTATCCTCTCTTGAGTAAAGTTCCCGACTGTTGAAGATCTCGCCGAAAGATCAGTCGAGGCAACTCCAAGGTTCTTGTATGTAGGTTCTCTACGTGTGGATAAGCTCTTCGTGGTATGATGTGATTTTGCTAGAATCACAAGGGGACTTACATTCGATTGCCTGAGCATCTGATTTGCTTTGAATATTACTGGAACGCAGGATTTCACTGGCCTAGATTTTGAAAAAGGAAAAAAGGATAAGGGCGAGGGAAGGATCTAATTCTAATACTAAGAATGTAGGAGCAATGAATGGCCTTTGATGAAATTCTAACTAAGTCTTGTTTTGACATCCCAGGACCATCTCCACAAGGTTAGTGCAATCTTCGGAGGAAAGCTTCATGAAGTTCAAATCATTGCTACAGGCATAGACACCATCAGGCTGATGCATATCAGTGAAGAAGCAACAATTGAAGTTAAGCTTAAGCTGAATGATTCCAGTTGACTACACAAGGCAAGTCTACAATCAACAAACTGCTAATAGTATGGATATACAAATTTCACCATCAATCAAACACATTTCTTCCACTCATCTAATAACATGAAATCAAATCTAAGAAGTACAGAGACCATGCAAATTGTTGAATCGACCCATAGATTTCACCATTTCTTCAATGAAGTTTACAAGTCTTTTACAACAACATCTTGGCAACAATCTTTGTCTTCTCTTTCTATTCTACTCTAACTGCTATTCTATTTGTTATCAATCATTAGCTATTCTAACCTCTATCAACTAATTATTCACCTTCTAACTACTGACTAACTATTAGCCTTTACAAATGAGGAGCCAAGGCCTATATAGCGCTTACAATACAATTCAATGGCCTAGATCAATTTGAGATCAATGGCCGAGATTTTACAATAAAAACCCTAATTAGGGTTTGTTACAACAGACTCAATTCTGGCCAATGAAATAATTGCATTATTTGGACACATGTCTTCTCTGGAATATTCGACCAATGGATAACCGGGTACATCGAAGTTTGTGTCATCTTTGATGAGTCAGGTACATTGAATCTGGACACGCTGAGGTGGACCAATCCAACTGGAGGAAAGATGATCGGGATGCCACCTTGTCTGACACTTGCAACTTGGTTGATTTTCAATTTGATGATGTTGAGAAGCTAACTTTAATTAACTCTTCTGAGACTATCTGCTTCTTCAACGGACCCTTGCTTTAACCTCCTTTGTCTTTGATGTGCAGGACGGATGGTGTACCTTTCCTTCAAATGCTGGACTGGAAGATGTCATCCTTGATGATGCTAGACTGGAGAAGGTCGTCCCTGATGATGCTGGACTGGAGAAGGTCGTCCTTGTTGATGCTGGACTGGAGAAGGTCGTCCTTGTCTTGGCCTGGTCTTCTTTCAACTGCAAGACAAACCAAAAGATGATTAAGGACACATAATAAATTCATTTCAACATAGCATTTTACACCTTAAATCATCAACAAAAGATATTAAAATGAAGCTCGCTCAATATTCTCCCAGGGATAGGCCCTATAAGAATTTTGCCCTAGACCCTCTGGAAGGGTCAGGAGCAAAATTCCTTTTTTAGGCTTAATCCTCCATCTTCTTCACTTTCAATTTATCTTGCAAGGCTTAAATAACCTCCCTCCAGTCTTTCATGCCTTAGGAATCAAAATCCTATCTTGACACAAAGGGGAAATAGTGATTTTGATGAATTTCGCTCTGGACCCTTTGGAAGGGTCAAGAGCGAAATTCTCATTTTGCTTGCCCATTCACACCCAATTTGACTTTCTTCACTTCATTTCCTCTGGATTCCCTCACATTGAATTCATTCCCCATCTTGGCAACATTGGTTTGATCTTCACAAGGCCTACAAGGTCAAATTCGCTCACAAACCTAGCCAGGGACAGGACCTATCCAGAATTTCGCTCTGGACCCTCTGGAAGGGTTAGGAGCGAAATTCTCATTTTAGCTCAAAATTTACACTTTTGATGGTCAAACATCTTTCCATGGCATTCCAAATAGCTTCTCTCACCCTAGTCTAGGCCTGACTTAGCACAAAATTTGGAGAAAAGGATAGTTTTTAGAATTTTCGCTCTGAACCCTTTGGAAGGGTCAGGAGCAAAAATCTTATTTTAGGCTTATTTCCTCATTCTTTCAACTCCAATCTGCCTCCAAGACCAAGGACACATTGCCTCACTCCTATCTAAGCCATAAAAACCAGAAACTTGACTTGATTTGCAAGGGAAAAAGGGTGATCCTAGGAATTTCGCTCTGGACCCTTTGGAAGGGTCAGGAGCGAAATTCCTGATTTGGCTCAAAATTTGCATTCTTGGTAATCATTAGCAGTTTGGAATCATTCCTAAGGACTTCTCTCATCTCATTTCACTCTAGTCTGCAATTGCCTTGGCATAAAATTGAGGAAAAAGGTGGTTTAGTGAAATTTCGCCTTGGACCCTTTGGAAGGGTCAGGAGCGAATTTCCATTTCTAGGACAAAATGTCTACCTTTCATTGCTTTCAAACATTTGCAAAGGCAACAACACGTCCTTTCTTCCTCCCAACATGCCTTGGATATCAAAATTTGGTCAAACTATGGAAGAAATGAGTTTTAGGTAGATTTTCGCTCTAGACCCTTTGGAAGGGTCAGGAGCAAAAATCTTAGTTTAGGCTTGATCACTCACTTTTCCAACTTCAATCTTCTCTGGAGGCAAACATAGATCATTTTCCACCTAAGGAACAAGGATTGAAGCCTAAGCAAGGTCAAAAAACTAGGTTTACAAGGAATTTCGCTCTGGACCCTTTGGAAGGGTCAGGAGCGAAATTCCCTCTCTAGGCTTGAAATTTCATCTTTTGTTGCCTTCCATCATTCCTCAAGGAAAGAACATGTTTATCCTTCCTCCAACATGCCTTGGACACTAAGAACTTGGCCTAACAAGGAAGACAATGAGGTCCATGAAGATTTTCGCTCTGGACCCTTTGGAAGGGTCAGGAGCGAAAATCTTATTTGAGCTTGATTCTCCATTTCTCCAACTCCAAACCACCTCAAGAGGCAAAGACATGCTATCCCACTTTCATCCACGCCATAAAAAACCAAGGACTTGACCTCCTCCAATGGAAAAATAGGTGTTTTTAGGAATTTCGCTCTGGACCCTTTGGAAGGGTCAGGAGCGAATTCCACTAGTTGGCTCAAAATCCTTCACTTTTGATAATCATTGATAAGTCAAAGTCATTCCTAAGGACCTCTCCATCAAAACTCACCTTAGTCAGCACTAGGCTTGGCACAAAATTGGAAAAAAAGGGTGGTTTTGAGAAAAGTCGCTTTGGACCCTTTGGAAGGGTCAGGAGCGAAAATCTCATTCTTAACTTGATCCTTCATTTTTTCAAAGCTTTCAAACATTTCCAAAGTCCAAACATGACCACTCTTCCCTTCAAGATGCCTTGCAAATCAAAATTTGGTCAAACTAGGGAGGAAATGAGCCTTAGGAGGATTTTCGCTCTGGACCCTTTGGAAGGGTCAGGAGCGAAAATCACAATTTGGGCTTGATTGTTCATTTTTCAAACTCCAATTTTCTCCTGGAGGCAAATATAGATCGTTTTCCATTTAAGGAGCAAGGTTTCAAGCTAAAACAAGGGAGCAAATGAAGTATATAATGAATTTCGCTCTGGACCCTTTGGAAGGGTCAGGAGTGAAATTCTCTTTTAGGCTAAAATCTTGATCTTCAAAATCATCCAACTCCATCTCAAGGCAAAAACATACTAATTCATCTTCCAACGTGCCTTAGAGACCAACACTTAGTCAAAATTAGAAAGGAAATGAGAGCTACAAAGATTTTCGCTCTGGACCCTTTGGAAGGGTCAGGAGCGAAAATCATGTTTTGGGTTTGATCCTTGACTTTTCCAACTCTCATCCTCTTTGGGAGGCAAACATAGATCCTTCCTCATGCATCTCCACCTTCGTTCTGATTCTTGCTAAAGGAAAAATGAGTGTTTTCAAGAATTTCGCTTTGGACCCTTTGGAAGGGTCAGGAGCGAAATTCACCCTTTAGGCTAGAATCCTTCATTCTTTTCACCTTTACTCATCTCCTAAGGCTAGAACATGTCAAAACACCTCTATACATGCCTAAGGAACTATGAATTTGGCCATGATACGTGAGAATTTTGAGGTTTTCAAGGATTTTCGCTCTGGACCCTTTGGAAGGGTCAGGAGTGAAAATCATGATTTGGCTAGCTTCTCACTTAGGTTCACTTCATTCTCCACCAAACTTGATCAAATCAACTTCCTTCTTTCACTATCAAGATATTTCATCACCCAACTAGGTCCAGGCAAGGTCGGACTAGGTTTTAAGGCCAAAGGAAGACAACAAGGGAAGATTTCGCTTTGGACCCTTTGGAAGTGTCAGGAGCGAAATTCCCATTTGAGGCTAGCTTTCATCATCTTGAGGTCCAAAAATTCCTCTTCAAGGCAAATATGTATCAGAACCTACCAAACCATGCCTTAGAAGCTCCTAACTTGGTCAAGCTAAGAAGCAAAATGGAGGAAATATGAATTTCACTCTGGACCCTTTGGAAGGGTCAAGAGCGAAATTCACATTTGAGGCTATTTCTCACATATTTTCTCGTCCTCACACTTTGGACAAACTTCATTAGGCCTCCTTTCCTCATGATCATGCAAATTTCTCCTTTAGGCTGACATATAGCCCCAGTTTTTGTGGAAAATAGGGTTTTACATGAATTTCGCTCTGGACCCTTTGGAAGGGTCAGGAGCGAAATTCCCATTCTAGGCTCAATTCACCCTCAAACTGGCTTGACTTTGTCCTAGGCTAGATCCTTGATTCATTCCTTCCATATCTTAGCTGAATTTGCTCAACCACTCACTGACTTCCTAGGACTCAAACGGGACGCCACTAGCAAAAACTAAGCCTAAGGAAGACCTTGAAGGAAACCTGTTGACGTGTATTTTGTACACAATCATACACAGAATAAAATACCCAAGGGTACCTTATCCTCTCTTGAATAAAGCCTCTGATTGCTGAAGATGTCGCAAAAAAAGGATCAATCAGGGTGACTCCAATGTTCTTTTATGTAGGGTCTCTACCTGTGGATAAGCACCAGTGGTCGTTGTGAATGCTGTTTCATCAAGGGGCCTTACGTCCTCCGATTTGCAGGAACAGAAATTTCCTAAAACTAACAAGTTCTCAAAAAGATCAAAAGGTAGAGTTTACAAGGGATAAATTCTAATCTAATCCTATGAATGACCCAATGTAGGCTAGACTTGGCAAGATTCTACCAATTTCAATATTGCCATGAAATAACAACCTAACTGAAATTGATGCGATCTTCTAAGGTAACAAATGATTTTTCAATTCATCAAGGATCATGGACACTACCACAAAGGCACATATCAAAGCTCAATGACGATTGAAGGTTTAAGTAATTCAAGTATCTCCAGTTGACCACGCAAGGCGTTCCTACAATCAGTAAGAAGCTAGTGGTTTGGAACGTGAATCTTACCAAAATCAAGCCCAACACTTAGTCCTTCAAACTTAAATACTACTTCGACTGAGAATGATTCAAAAAAACGAACAACCATGAAGATAGCCACAAGAATTGCAATAAAACACCATAACTTCAATATTTTATTGATCTCAAAGCCAAAATAGACAACAATTGCTTGAAATTCCTTCTTCAATGCTCAATCTTTCTACAAAAATAACTTTCTTCTCTCCAAAAAGCTCTAAACTTCTAACTATTTCTTATATTCTCTCTAATCTCTAATTTCTAATTACAAAATGAAAATGAGGGAGGGTATATATAGCATCCTCAATTACAATGAACGGCCCAGATCAAAAGAAGATCAATGGCTGAGATTTTGACACCTAAACCCTAATTAGGGTTTTATTACAAAAGTTCCCCTTTTATTGCACAATATTAAATGCATAGCCAAATATTTAATTTGGCACAAAAATCTAGGAAACATAGACCAATGACAATTAAGGTGCCATATCATCTATAACAACCTCTCTTCTAGAACTTTATTCCCTTTCCAATGCTCCTTTTTAGCATATGCAATGAATCTGGACACGATTCCCTCAATCTCAGCAATAGGAATCTCGGGAAGATTCCTCATTCGTTCTTCCAAGTGAATAATCTGATCAAAGGCCTTGAGAAGAGCTGCGTCCCATTCAGGTTCGAGTTCCTTAATTTTCTCAATCAGGAGCATAGTAGTAAACATTTGATCTCTTTGCTCATCTGTAATCACATTCTCATCCTTGCAAAAGATGACTTTGACCCTTTCTTCTATTTCTTGAAGATCCACATCTGTCTCAACTTCGATCCTTCTGCCAAGAATAGTACATATTACCCCAAACGCCTTGTCCTGGATTGGATGGATGACCTCCTCTACTTGATTGCATTTGGTGTTGGTGTCCTCGAAGAGAACTTCCTTCATCTGGAGTAAAGTAGACCACTGGAGTAAATTATGAGCTCCTCCATCCATTATCTTTTCTTGTGCTAAGATCTTTCTTGGTGTTTGCCTGATTACTTGAAGAACAGGAATGATAACATCTTTAGTATGAGCAAAGGCGGCTACTGTTATCATTAGGTTGTGGATGATCTCAAGGACCTGGATAGCTCGATGGATGGTCTGCATCATTCTTGTTGCAAACTCAACGGCAACTGTATGGGATTTGTTAATCCAAGAGCTCATAAGCTGGACCAAGCTCTTAACTTTCTCTGCTTCACCAACTAATTCAAGGGGAAGTGCTTGCACGGGAGATACTGCTGGATCCTGACGTCCCAAAGGCTGACTGAGGTGACTAAAGTAGCCCCTGCAAGCACTGACCTCTCTCTCAAGTTTTCTACTCTTTTCCATCTCTTCCTTAAGTTTATCTTTAAGTGTTTCAAATGAATCAGTTGCCTCATCCAATGCCTGCTCGGTGGTGAGTGGACCAAGCTCAACGGTTTCTACATCATACTCTTCTGCAAGGATCTCACCCTCATACTTGTCCACTGCCGGTGTAGCTATCTGCAACTTCCTGGACCCTGTTTCATCTCTGATCATCTTGGACATTTTGGTGGCCTTCCTCTTTTCAGTTACTCCTTGAGAATCTCCAACAAGGCTATCTAAATCAATCACATTATCTTCGTCTTCGATCACAATTACCCTTGTTAATCTCTCCTTCAACCAATCTAGAATGGTGGACCTTGTTTCTCTAACTTGTATTTCTTTAGGTAGTGACTCTTCTTTCCGGAGAGGAGATGTCGCTTCATCATCATCCTTGTCTTCATGTAGCTCATTGACCTGGGGAGATTGACTTGATGAACGTTGAGATGCCTGTCCTTCTTCAGGTTTATCATTTTGAACCATTGACTCCATAGATTCCTCAACTTCAAGTGTCCTCTTCTCTTGTCGAGAAGATGTGCCAGATGAGCGATCTCGATTGGCCTCTTGCTTCTTCTTGGAAGATTCTCTTTTCTCAGGTCTTTCCTTCCTCTTCGCACCTCTATGATGGGGATTGCCTTCACTTACGCTTCTGGGGTGAGGATTGCCTTCGCTTGTGCTTCTAGGATGAGGATGGCCCTCACTTACGCTTGGTGTTTCTGACGACCTTTCCTCCAAAGTAAAAGTCATTGATATATTTTGCTCTCTCAACTTTTGATGTTGCACATCAACCCATCTGCGAGTACAGGACAAAACTGGAGCCATCAAAGTTTTCAAGTCCACAACCTCAGGTTCATTCCAATCTATCTTTACTGCCTTGTCCTCTCTATCATAAGAGGATTGGAGGTGCCTGCCACTGTCCTGAGCTTGATCGGCCACTCTGTAAACTTTGCATTTCCTGATGAAATCCAAAGGCAATCTGGAATGCATCTTTCTTTTCACTTCTAAATCATCTGAGAGATTCATCCAAAAGTCTTCTACCTGACATTCATGTTTGTACTTTCTACCAACTGTCTCCTCTATATGTCCATAAGGATCAAAATTCTCTCTCAATGAAAAGAATGAAAATGAATATAAGGCCAACTCCCTTTCTGCATCATCTAAAGCTGGAACATTAGGACATACCTCAACTGAATTCCCTAGTATGATAGGTACGGGAATCCCATTTCCATGCCTGTGTCTGAATGCCTTCGCATAAGCTGCCAACTGCCTAGTCACCTCAAGTAGTACTATTCTGTCTGTCGGATATCTTGGCAACATATATGGAGGTGAAGGACACCCATGAACTCTAATATATGTAAACTTCTGGAATTGGATAAACCAAGCACCATACCTCTTTACAAGTTCTTGTGAATCCTGAGATAGCCGATTATGAATCCCGCCTTGCAGTGTCTTGGTGATGTTCATTGTGAAGGTATCATTGACTAACTTGTAATTATTCCTAGGTGTATGATGCAAATGAACATAAGAGTCACAAACTCTGACTTCTCCAGGTCCTCTTCCAATTGCCCCTCTGTGAGGTAGTCCTGCATATTCAAAACTCCTGATCAAGGCATATATGATGTACGAGCTCATGTGGAAGGATTTAGTAGCCTTCAGTCTTCTCAACTGTACGTCCAAGCAATGGCTAATGATTCTAGCCCAATGAATTGTTCCTTTTCCTTGAACTATCACTTGGATGAAGAAGAACATCCACTTCTCAAAATAGAAGGCTTGAGGAGCCCCTGTAACTCGATTGAGTAAGGTTATCAAATCTCTGTACTCCTCCTGGAAGTCAATCCTATGTGGTGTGTTGGGAATTTTGCTCAGGCGAGGATGACTTTTGAGTAACCAATTCTTGTTGATGATGCTCAAGCAAGTGTCTGGATCATCTTCGTACATGGATCTAGCTCCTTCCAAGCTTTTGTAAATCATATCTTTATGTTCTGGTAGATGAAGAGCTTCACTGATGGCCTCATCTGAAAGATAAGCCAAAGTGTTTCCTTCCTTGGACACGATCGATCTTGACTGTGGGTCATAATGGCGAGCACACTCGATCATCAGCTCATGGCATTGGATTGCTGGAGGGAAGCCGGCCGCCTTGATAATGCCACTCTCAATTATTCTCCTTGCAACAGGTGATGGCTTTCCAATGTAAGGGACCTCTCGAAACTTCTTCACACTGAAGTTTCCCAAGTTGGTATCTCCAATGTTGCTCCATTTTGACACGATCTTGGTCTCCATTTCTTCATTCCTTTGATCTTCCTTCATGAGGGCTGGACGGCTGGTGGATGCTCCTGGCTTTGGGGTTGCCATCTTGACACCTACACAACATTTCATAATGAGCAATATACCTTGGAACGTAAAAAATATAGATTAAGTTTAAGCTTTAAATTTAGGAAACTTCATGATAAATCTTTGAATTATCATTTCCTAAATATGACGATTATGCAATTGGAAATTCAAAATTTCAAAATTTCAAAATTAGGCTAGGAAGATCTTGCCATACCTTTGTTTGAGAACTAGCTCTAAAAAGATGCAAAAAATAAGCAAGTTTGCTAGGCAAAAATGTGGATCGAAGTCTTCAACGTGAGCTTCCTCTAGCAATTTCACCACCCTTAGCCTTCAACGTCTTGAGGAACGTTCGCTCCTCCTCCAACCTCCAACAAAGTTCGCACTCCTTCTTGGATGAGATTTCGCACCTCTCCTTGGATGAGATTTCGCTCCTCTCCTTGGATGAGATTTCGCTCCTCTCCTTGGATCAAGATTTCGCTCCTCTCCTTGGATGAGATTTCGCTCCTTCTATTGCTCCTCCAAATCGCACTTAAACAATGATTGAATGATGAATCAAAATGTTTCACAATACCTCCCTTATATAGGCGCTCACCATTATACTCTCCCATAGGCCGACATGGTGGAAATGAAGCAAATAATAAACAAAATTAAATAGAAAGGAGGCCAACCTTTATAAAATATTTAAAATAAAACCCCAAGCGCACCCCTTTCATTTAATAATTTAATTAATTAATTAAATGCCTTTGCAATTAAATTTCAATTTTTTAAAAGGCTAAAATTAATTATTAAATACCATGCGCACTTATTAAATGTCAATTTAATTTCAAAATGTTTCAAGGTTTTATCGAACTTGGCATTTAATGCAACTTGAAATGATATTGGCGCCCAAGCATGGAAAATAATGGATAGTAACAAGATCGCTCTGGTCCCTTGGAGAGGGACAGGAGCGCCCCCTTCATTTTGGCCTCACACTTCTTGTTTTTTATGTCCAAGACCTCATTTCTGACGTCCAAGATGGCATTTTTACTTAGAATTTCGAGTTCAATTTATCCGATCTTTGAAATGAGTGCATTTTAAAGCATTTTCGCCCTGGTCCTTGAGTGAAGGACAGGAGAGCTATTTAGTTGATTGTGCAAATTCTTGATCTCATCGTCCTTGAATTATCTTTAAGGCACAACACATGCTTTCCCCATTTTATCTTAAGTCGTGAAAATGAGAAATGGTATTTTAATCGTTAGGCTATTAGGCATATTGAACATTTCGCTCTGGTCCCTTGGAGAGGGACAGGAGCGCCCCAGCCATTTTTTATCAACTTGATGGCCTTTGTCACTTCATTCCTCCGTGAAACCTTTTAAACATCACCTTGACCTTGCGTCTTGACTTGGATTCGTCCGAATTTGGAGAGGAAGGTTGGCTAGTGTGTTTTTCGCCCTGGTCCTTTGGTGAGGGACAGGAGCGATTTTGTCTTTTTGTCCTTGATCCTTGTCTTTTTAATTGCCAAGTCAATTTGCGAGGTAGGCAAGGATCATCCTTGTTTGTTCTATGCATGTTTAACTTGCCTTCCAAGACAAAATGAGCTCCTCCAAAGATTATCGCCCTGGTCCTCCAGTGAAGGACAGGAGCGAATTTTATACTTGAGCTTAAAATTGTCGACTTTTGACGTTAACTCCTTATCCATCGTCTTCCTAAAGACATTTTGGACCTTGCATGACTTTGCCTTGATATGGTTTTGGAAGGAAATGACTAGTTTAATAGAAATCGCCCTGGTCCTCCAGTGAAGGACAGGAGCGAACTTTAGTCCATGGCGCAAATCCTCAATCATATTGATACCAAATTGTCTTCAAGGCGTAAAATGTTATTGCTTACTCCATCCTGAATGTTTGAAACGAAAGCGGCATCTAGAATTAGGTACTCTTGAATATTTCGCTCTGGTCCCTTGGTGAGGGACAGGAGCGCTTTGGCCATTTCCATCAAGTTCTCGTGGTCTTTGCAACTTTGTTCCTCTTCGAAGCGTTCCTAATATCATCTCCATCATGCGCCTTGGCTTGGATCCGACCAAACTTGGAGAGGGAGTCTTGACAATCTATATTTCGCCCTGGTCCCTTGGAGAGGGACAGGAGCGTTTTTGCAATTATAAGTTCAATCATTTTTTTGCTAACTTTCAAAACTCTCTTCAATGGATTCATTATGCCTTCTTTCACTCATCTCCAACATGAAATTCGTTCTAACTTTGCGGGAAATTTGCCTTATGAGGAAATCACTCTGGTCCCTTGGAGAGGGACAGGAGCGCTTTGGCCATTATGGGCTCACTTTTCGTTTTGCAACCTTCAAAATTATCTTCAAATGGAGTGACTATGCCCTCTTTCCTTCATATCAATCTTGAAATTCGCTTTACTTTGGCCAAAAACATGTCTTGAGGGAAAATCACTCTGGTCCCTAGGAGAGGGACAGGAGCTACCTTTGATATTCACTTTGGTCCCTTGGTCAAGGACAGGAGCGCCTTAGCCAATTTGGGTTGATTTTCAACTTCGTAGACGGCTCAAGTTATATTCAATGAACAAAGCCTTCTTCTCCTGACCTCCTTAAATCGCAAAATCACTTAAATCTTGTGTGGACAACGCAAGTTTGGAATTCAAGCTCCGGTCCTTCAGTGAGGGACAGGAGCGATCCTTGTCATTTTAGCATATTTCCTTGTTAGTTGGTCGCTCAAATTATATTCAATGGACAAAACGTGCCCTCCTTGACCTCTTCCAATCAAAAAAATGTCTTGATCCTGCAAGGACAGTGTAACTTTGAAAAACAAGCTCCGGTCCTTCAGTGAGGGACAGGAGCGATTTTGTTCCTCAGGGTCAAATCTTTAATCTTTCATTGCCAACGACGAAGTCTGGATATTCAATTACGTTCACTTCATCTTCCATTGCGTCCTTGATGCTCCATTTCGATCAACCAGGGCCCAAAATGACCTAAGAAAACCATTTCGCCCTGGTCCTTCAGTGAAGGACAGGAGCGATTTGGTTTTAAACTTAAAAAAACTTGTCATTTTGGGTCTTTAAAATCTTCAAAATCTTTAATCCATGTTCGATTTGTCCTCCTGGAGACCCTGCACAAAACAAATTAAACAAGTCAATAACCAAGATGCATAAAATATCACTTTCGCCCTAGTCCCTGGGTGAGGGACAGGGGCGATTTCACCTCTGTAGGCCAAAATATCCACATTTTTAGTCTTTAATCACTCGACAAGGCAAAATTAGGTCATCTCCAAGGCCAGGGGCAAGTTAATAAACCTTCAAAAATTTGGTCAAAAATTCACCCGGACAAAATTGCATAATTCAATCATTGAAATGCTAACACTTAATCATAACTTGAATGTGCCCTCGAAATCTTAACTGGACCCATCCTGAGACAAACTTGACCCTCTGGCAGGCTCATCTTATTTCAAAATTGCAATCAATGCGAGGATGCTTAATAATCTGTCAAAATTGGACTGGACTTTGGCTTGAAAATATCAAAGGAAACCCTAAGGCTTAACCCTAATCCAGACGACTCACTCATTTAATTCAAAACCCTAAAGCAGAGAGAAGAAAAGGCAAAACAAAAGCAAAAAAGAGGGGGTCCCCATTTTCATGGGGCGATGTGTGAAATGGTCACAACAAAACCCTAACTTGGAGCACCCACTGACTCATCCTATCTCAAGAAGAGCCTGCTATCCAACGATCCCTCTGACAGCACTCAAAACACAAACGCTAAAAGACAAAACCCTAGAAAGCAAAAAGCAGGGGTCCCCATTTGCAATGGGGCGATGTGTGAATACGTCACAACAGAAGGGTCAGGACAAAATTTCCTAAAATGCTCAAATTCTTGACCTTTCTCCAAATTTTCAAGTGTAGACTTGGTTGTTAGGCATTTCTAAGGGCAAAATAGGTCAGCATCACATCAATCAATGCCTAGAACTTCATTATTCATTAACTGAACCAATCTCAAATCCTCAAAGGAAAAATCCTTGATGATACTCACTCACAAACCTTCATTCACTTCCTTAACTCAGAGACATAGGTCTCAAAATGCAAGACTCCTAGCAGGATATAAGGACTTCCTCAAACTCAATCAAGACTTAACCTAGAAACAAGAGCAAAGCCTGACCTAGAGAAGGCTTTCAAAGAGAACCTGCCCTGGACTACCTACTGACCCACCTCAACTCAAGCAGACCCTGCTATCCTAATGAGCCCCCTGGCGACCCTTCAATGCAAAGACTAATAGCCAAAACCAGGCAACCAAGCAAACTAAACTAACCCTAGAAAGCAAAAAGTAGGGGTCCGCATTTGCAATGGGGCGATGTGTGAATACGTCACAACAATTCCTTACTTCCCCACTAGTATTTGATATTCTAAAACCCAAATCCCCAACCTCCCACTCCTTCGTTGTTTATAGATATACAAATTTTTGCTTCCCCTTGCACTCAATATCACCAACCCTTGATACCTACTACCTCCAACTATTACATACTCTTGGTATGTGAATCCTCAAATCCCTAGAATATTGCACCCTTCACGCACATGGATTCCCAACCTCTTGGTATTGAACCTCAAGAGTATTCTCTACTCAATTTGCTAGCATGTGTTTCCTCAAACCCCTACCTTTTGGCATGCTTTTTCACAAAAAACCATACATTTCAACAAAGGAATTCACCAATCATCAGGGCCCACTAGGGATGCCATTAATTGGCCCAAATTTGAATATAAAATAGTGGGAAACTTTCAAATGACTCTTAACATGAGTGGGGCCACACTAAGCCTCCAACCTTTATATAAGGCAGACACTTACATCGATTTGGATCATCTTTGGACACAATATCAACAAACCCTCAATTGCAAAGTCAAGCACTTATGTTCACCTATTGAATATAAGGATGAAAACCCTTCGGTTCTATAGATCAATCAATGAAAACCCATTGGTTTCCTCGAGTTTATGGCAAAACCCCTTTGCTTTCCTAACGACAACTTCACACATAGGTTGCATCCGCATTTCAAGCTTAGTGAACTTCAGCATTTGGACTTTCAACATTCTAAATATATTTGTAATTATTGTAATCTTTGCTATTAGCAAAAGCAACAAAAAATTGTAATCATTGAATGAACTATTTGAATGAAAAATTGCACCCAAACTAGAATATATGTGTAAAATCAATATGAACTTGTGTTGTAGTTCTTTCAGATTTGATCATTTTGGTTGAAACTCAAATACAATATTTCAGATCTGAGTGTTTTCACATAAATATTTAGCTAAGGGTCATTACAGGGGTATTAGAGCCTTGGTCTTGCCAACCTATAGGGTAACCAAATTGTTGATGCTTCCTTGTGAAAGAAAGAAGGGAGCAAAAAGTCACAAGAACAACATCCAAATAAAGAAAAAAATATTGCAAAAGGGAAAAGAATAAGCAACAAGTCCACTCATGAGGACATGACCAGACAGTATCAAGGTCAATAGGGATGACAGAATTATTGGTACAAGTGCTACATGCTATAAAAGACTTGAAAAACTCAAGGCCTACGAAAGCATCTCTAGGAGAAGGGAGCACATCTACAAATAGCAAATCATGATTAAATCAATGCAAAAGCCATCAATACCTATATTTTTGCAAAATGAGGCAAATAAAGATGTCATGTCCCCTTCTCAAAATTGAAGATTGGATTGAAGACCCATAGCGGCATAAGCCTATTCCTAATTCCCATAGGCTAAAGGACATGATAAGGAAAATAAATCCAATTTTATGTTTCGATAAGGAAGACTTTATAAGGCCAATGTAATGGTTATTTTAAAAAAGGACCCTGTTAAAAGGAAAAAAGAAAATTAAAAAGTAAATATGAACCCAAAATTGGTGCTTATAAATAAAAGGCAACTACTTAATAAAAGCCATCTGTTATCTTCATTTGAATATTCAACATGGCATGCTTTGCCTTGGTTCTTCAGACAGGACATTACATAATATATTTTATGAGTGATAGTACGACCAAACTCAAGAAAAGCTTCAATCGCTATGTTTATAAGTATTCTACATCATTGGTGTGATTTATTATTATTTAAATATATTCTGAATATTAAAAGAGGTCTTTGTAGTATTTTGTATTAGAATTTCAAGGTTTCAAATCTTCGCCATTATCAAAATATATTTGATAATTATAGAAGTACAATAGCAGTTGTCCTATATATTTATTGCAGCATTGCATAATTTAAAAATAAAAAAATAGGTTGCATAATTTATTAAAATATCAAAAAGGGTTCATTACAGTCGAAGTTGAAACAATCAAGAATTTGAAGAGACAACTGAAAATGGTACATCATGGGGCATTTTGTTACGTACAAGTAAATATTGTTTCTCTAATCAAAAAGGCATTTTAAAACTACAGTTCGGACTTGCAAAACCTCCACTTTCGACGATTTTTTATCTCCAATCTTTAGAAGCCATAGATTTTGCATACAGGGACAAAACAAGGTGTCGTTTTTTTGAACTTGCATAATTTATCAAGAGTATTACAACAATACAAAAATATTCAAATTTTGATGTTGTCAAAGACCTGTTTGGAGCTATGACAAAAAATGTACTTAGTTTGCCATGGAATCCAAAACAAAATTGAATCTTTTTATGGATCATGTTACCTTTGAAAATATTATTAGTTCACTGAGGCCAATAATTTGTTGTGAATGAAAAGTGAACTAATATGATATGGGTGATCCAAGAAGGCAGGAAGCATAGCAAGCAGCCTTATTAAATATATTGGTGATAATGGGTGATAGATAATATAAGCCATGGATAAAAAATTTCAAACAGTTAAGCCTGCAATGTGGTAGTTAGAAATATGCAATTCAAGATTTAAGCACAAATAGATGCAATTTACCTTGGCACCTTGAAGAATGTACATAAGAGATGTAAAACGTGGATTGGTCCAAGAATGAGCTCATGAAATAGTCATTTATTTTACAATCCTGTTAAGTTTAAAACATGACACTAATGTCCCACATTAACATGAACAAGTAAAGAAAAGAATTAAACAACATTTTCAAAAGAAAAGTAGAAGCATATGATGTGGTGAAACTAGAACAAAAACCCACCACCCAAAGAAGTAAACGAGGGTTCCGAGTGGTGATATTATCAGTCACCAACTTGAATCCTTGATGTGCATCAATTATCTCAACTATTGTCATTGCACCAAGTAAGAAGAATACTATCTCACTAACTTCTGCAGATGTTGTGGTCAATTCCCCGACAGCTATATCAGGTGATGGAGCCTGGCATACAAAATCAATAATTAATTACTCAATATCAAATGTAAAAATATAAGAATATAAACAAAGAGGAGGAGGCCTATGGCCTTTGTTGAGCTGCACTGAAAAAAAGTTAAGGTTCACCTATGTTCTTGTGTGAATCTAAGGCTGCTCAGAAGAATTGGTGACTCTATTTAAAGTAGAATAAAAAAGATATGATGAGTTGCTAGTTCCAAATCTCTTTCTGAAAAATAGATTAAGAATGATCTATGAATAGCACAAAAGGAAACCAAGTATACAGAATAAATCATTATTTAAGTCCTAAAACAATATGGAAGATAGTAGACTTACCCCAATACTCCTAATCACCCATAAACTAACAGCCATCAAAAGTCCAACACCACTCTTATTAAAAGCAAGGGACTCCTCAAAGATAATACCAGCATATCCCAATGCAAAAACCAATACCATTGCAAGATTCTGCATTAAACAAAGAATTATATTTCCATTAAGCATAGACATGTTCATATATAAATGGTTTTAACTTTTAACTGCATCGCTAGTAACACCTCATGATAGACTGAAATGTTAATTGCCAAACCTTTGAGCGCATTCAGTAATGGAGTGGCTAACATGCATTTCACAGATACCTGATTATCAGTTACCCAAGAATGATTAATAGCTGCTGCTCCAACAGCAACAGAGCCAAAAATAGTAAGAGCCTTCAGTAAATCGGTCTTTGGCTTGTAATTAGCTTCATAATCAAGTGAATCCATTTCATCCACCGAACATAAAGGATCACATGTTCCATATCCTGAGTCCAGGCCCTGCAATGGCAGTTCCAGTAATTTTAGCAGCTACAACATGCAATAAATTAAACTTAATGAAATTTTTGAATCTAAACACATAAAAAATAATTGATACAGCAATTATCAAGTTTCAGCCAAATTTTCAAGACTTACAGCAAGATCCTTCTAGTTACAGACAAATGCAAGGAGATTAAATTATACTAAAAAATAATTACCAGGAGATGGGAAATGTTATTAATAGGGAGACAAGAACGGGTGCTTGTGGATAGTATAATTCGTATTAGTTATGTTTTGAATATCACCAATGGATATGATAATATGATTCTAGCTACTTGGCAACTATGGAGGAGTTTATGTAAAACCTTTGCACCCAAGGAAAGGAGCAGCAGGTTGGAATTGTTCCCTTGTTCCAGTTTTTCTATAAGAGCATTTAGGAATAAATGAATCAGTTGTGATATAATATTGCAACTTTGTTGAATTACTCTACTACTCTCATATAAGTGTATGTGATCAGTTTACTCTATAGTAAATAGTTGTTTATTCAACTAATAGTAAACACATTACAAATTTGAAGAAAGGTTTTACACACAATGTTTTGGTTTATTTTGCACTAATATGTGTATATTGAAATGCTAACAAACTTATGAATTGGATGTATATTGGGAGAGTTCAAACTATTTTTCCCAATGAGTGATACATAAATAATGGTCACTCATTGCACCCTTGAAGTAAAGTATGTTGCCTAGCCTCTTTGAGCATCTCCATTGGCAAACTTGTCTCTGGCCAAGAATTATATTCATATTTAGCCATTTGTTCCTCAAAATGATCACTTCTTTGAGTCCATGTGGATGTAAATGATGTTGGTAGTGGTACTCAAGAAATAGTCAACTTCTCTATTTTTTTAGCATTTAGACATGCCAACTTCCTTCTTCAAACACTCTATGAATACCACTCATCTCCTCACAATCAAGGATGATAACAAAAGGAGTCATGGAGAACATATATTTACAAGATATTCCAATCACCTAGATTTGTTTGCTAGAAACTCTCCATAGACACCTAAAATTGTCCTAGCTTAATTAAATAAATATTTTACTTATTTAATTATTTTATCCTAAGCCTTCTATTAATTAAATAGATTTTTATTTATTTAATTAATTCATATATCCTCTTCTAGTTTTTTCCTATTTAAATAATTATTTTTATTTATTTAAATTATCCTAACCGCCTCTCTAATGTTTTCCTATTTTCTATCCCTACCTTTTAATCCTAGCTGACAATTTATCCTTTCACCTCTTAATCCTATCCCTCCATTCTAAGGTGTTCTCTATATAAGAGGATTCCTTCATCCTTGCTAAACCTTACTAATGTGTCTAATCAACCTTCATGCAATCAAACAATCACGTGTCTACACAACCACAATCTGTTCTTTGTTGAACTCTTGTGCACAATACAAAATCTGAGAGCAACCATATCAAACAAGATCAATGGAGATAGGAAACAATGGAGATCAAATCCTACTAAGCATGTGAATAGTATAATCTTTCATGTTTTTGATGTTTTGCACGTTTTAGGTTCTTCATTGGTGTATGGTGGATCTTAATTGTAGAACTAGGGTTTTATGTGGTTGGATCTTTATTTGGTTTTACAATAGTTTGTCATTCCATTTTTACCATATACACTCTCAATTCTAAACTATCTATGTGGAGCATTTCCGAATCTTGCTGATGGCACCATCATCAATCTCAACTATCTTTAACATCATTGGAATCATAGCCTTAGAACACCACTTTGTCAACTATGATGAAGCACTTTATTTTCAAGATTCCTATCTACTATGAAATCTAGGAACAATATTATTGCTTTCACAAAAACTCGAGAGTGTCAATAACAGCCTTTTCCCATTACCCTAACCAAAGGTGCTCCACTCTTTACTATAGGAAGCAATCACTTTTATAAAGTAGTATTTATAGGGAACTAGAGATTATTAAATTAACTTCCTCCTTTCAACCTATTCCAATTCTTGTAGGTATCAAGAATTCTTTGGTTACAATAGGTACCTACATGGATGGTGAGAAGTCAACTAGACTCTATCACACACCATGTGAAACTACTTGCAAACTTCCATCCTCCTTCCACACTAGATGAGGTGGGTCTGTTCTACAGAATATAAGGTCCACTAGATCTTCTTGCCCACAATCTAAGTGGTCTAGACAAAAATGCACATTAACTTACTCTCTACTAATAGAAGATCATAAGCATTTTCATGTCCCCCTAATTAGGTCGGCCTCCAACAGTTTGTTTAGAAGGGTGTTTCTAAATACCAATTGCAATATTTAAATAAATATAATACTAGTTTAAATAAAATATTTGAGTTTTCAAATTCGGTGCCTAATTTTGGACTGATCCATATTTTAATAAATGATGAAAAAAAAATAATAATAATTTATTTTTGTTAACCTAGTTTAGGCCCTAGCGCCTTATTTCAAAACAAGTATAAGTAAGCTTTTGTTGGTTGGGCATAGGAGAGGGAGGAATTGACAAGAATTTTAAAAGAAATTCTTGAAGTGGATTGTTGGGATGAAAACTCTAGCTGCCCACTAAAGTTAGGACCCAAACTCTAACCTTGTCTTGTCTATTTCCTTACAAATCTGCAATTTGTCATGAACAAAAAATTTTGACAACAAACCCAACAGGTGTTTCACCAGCAAATCAAGGCAGGCTTCATAGCATATTGAAGGCACACATTGTTGGGCCACAAGCCCCAAACTCACCATCAAGTCAAACTCTACTACATTTCTCATGGCAGCTAGTCCCATTTTTTGAGAAGTAGAACAGAAATCCAAGGGTTACTGTTGTCATTTTATAAAACCCTTGGTCTATCAGTGAGAACCGATCAGAGATATGTTCCATGGACCAACGCTGCCCCAGTTGATCAAGGATAAAAGCAGTGGAATCATGGTTTGAAGTGTTGCCTTGTCGGAAGTTCCTAGGCCCTCTTCTTCTCTTCCCCTGGAACTCCGGAACCCCGAGGTTCCGAAGTTCTTTGCCTTAGCCACTTTCTTTCTTGCTCCGGAACTCCAGAACCCCAAGGTTCTGAAGTTCCCTTCCTTCCCTTAGCTTTTCTCCACTTTCTTCGGAACTCCTGAACCCCGAGGTTCCGAAGTTCTTCTCCCTTCCCATTCCCTTCTCCGGAACCCCGAGGTTCTAAAGTTCCTTCCCTAGCTTAGCCCCTCCTCTCCTTAGCCCTTCTCCCTCCTCCTCCGGAACTTCAGATTCTAGTTCCGAAGTTCCTTCTTTTCTTCTCCCCTTTCCCGGAACTCCAGAACCCCGAGGTTCCGAAGTTCCTTCTTTTCTTCTCCCCTTTCCCGGAACTCCAGAACCTCGAGGTTCCAAAGTTCCTTTGCGCAATTCCCCGGAAACCTCCCTCCTAGCCCTTCTTCCTTCTTTTCCCGAAACTTCGGAACCCCGAGGTTCCGAAGTCCTCTTCCTCGCTTCCCCCTCTTCTCTCCGGAACTCCGGAACCCTGAGGTTCCGAAGTTCCCTCCCCTTTTGCCTTCTCTCTCTAGTTCTTCGGAACTCCGGAACCCCGAGGTTCCAAAGTTCCTTTTCTTCTCTTCCTCTCTCCATTCCGGAACTCCAGAACCCTGATGTTCTGAAGTTCTTTCCTTAGCCTTTTGAAATTCTCCAGAACCCCAAGGTTTCGAAGTTCCTTGCTCCTTCCCTTGTCTTCCTCACTTCGGGAGTCCGAGCTTCCAAAGTCTCCGGACTTCCTTCCGACTGGCGACACTTCCGGATCGTGTGATTGACACTCAAGGCTTTTAATGCTCCGACAGTTTTGGTGACTTGTGCACTTTCTTTTGTGGAGCCACAAGGGTGCATTAAATGTTTTTGGCAGGATTTCCATCAAGGAGGTACGGGGCCATGATTGGTGACTTATGTCATGTTTGACTTTGGAAGGTTAGCCAATCAACCTTCTCAGGATTGCCCTTTGTGGTTATGGCTAGGTTGCTTGCATGTACAAGTCAAGTGCATGCACTTCCCTGCACTTCCAGACTGACAAGTAGGGGTCATGATCACCCTTGTAACCATTTTTTCTATATAAAGGCTGTTAAGCCTCATTGTACAGGGTTTTCTCCCTGCTAGCTTGAGCTATTCTATGCTCTCCCACTTCTCTTGTATTTATCTTGCATTTATGCAACTGTAAGTTTGGCCATTGGCCTTATAATTAATTGAAAATCACCATTCTTGCCTTCTTTCAACCTATGTATGTTGTGTATGTTTTCTTACCTTCATTATAGGTGTATGTCTTGTGGCTTTTCTCTCCATATATGCTGTGTTAACTTGTTTTTTGAGTGTGACTTGTGGGAATCCTTCTCCCCTCTTGACACTTAGCGAATTCTAACCTCCATACATGCATTGGAGTCACTCATGCAACTGAATTTTGTGTATCTCCCGGGTGTTTCTGTTAATTCTTTGTGTCATCTCGGTGGGGAGAGGAACAATCTCTTCTTGGTACATCACCTCCTCCTATTTCTAGCATTCTCTCTTCCCTTTACCTCTGCAAGTTGTTTAGGTAGGCTTAGGAATTAGTTTTACAGTGTTGAATTGGTTCAACACCTGCACCTATTTGAAGAAGGAAGCTGTCCTTCTCCGGAGATTCAACCCCTTGCGCAAGGTCCCACACTTCAGGGTTGTTTCCATGTTTCACAAGGTTGCTGAGTTGATAGCTTAGCAAGGGCGCAAGCTTTTGTGATAACAGTTTTTGGCACACCCGGTGGGACATCATTCGAATTACATACTAAGGATTTAGTGCTATTCTTACTATCTCCACCTTAAGACACAATCATCTTCAAGCACTTGGCCACTCTGCTTACTTGTTGAACCCCGAAACTCCAAGCTTTCCGTTACTAGTCGCTGAACTCCGGACCTCGGACCCCCCGGGTTCCTGAGTTCTCTCAGCCTTGCAACTTCGGAACCCCCAGGTTCCGAACTCCCGAACTTCCTCTCCCCGGAACCTCGAGGTTCTGAGATGCCGAAATAGTCATACTCCGCAACTCCGGACCTTCGAACGTTCGATGTCGATTGCAGATTTCATGCCCAGAATTCATACAAGGGCGTCTTCTAGAGGCAGTTTCCAATTCGTAGAGCTCCTATCTGCAGGCTCTAGAAGGCAGAGAGGTAGACCTTCATTGTCACCAGTCAGGGGTGTAAAGGTTGTAAACACTCATCTCCCAGGTCTCGTTCTACTCCTCCATTTACAAGACCATTACTACCAAGGGCTCCCACCACTCATATCAATAGACCATTGTTTCACATGGCAAGAAATCAGGTTTTTGTTACCTTCAATGGAGGGAGTCCCCTTATTTTGACTCAATGGAGTCACATACCGGTGGCTGTTGTTGGCATTCTACACTCTAATGAGAATAGTTGATGTTGTCATTGATGGCAACCAACCAACAACAGGTTTCTACTTATACACTGGCAGACACTTTCATCGGCATCCAGATCACACCGGAAATGAAGTATACCGGCACTCAGGCTGACATGGGATAAAGTTTTGCTTAGATGAATTATATTGTAAATGTAATTAATTATTTGTAAGCCAACTTGGTATATTGTAAAGACTCATATATGTATGAGAGCTCATAGGTCATTTTGTATTATGGTAGTATAGTAATGGATAAGAGATTATTGTATGAGGTGATATAGTGGACAGCGAAGGTTTTGGTTAAGGTATCTGACTGAGCTTAAACCGATACTGAACCAGGCATTTGAGATGCTATTTGAGCAGTACATTGTATTGGATTTAATTATCCATATTGTAGTCAGTGAGACTCTTTTGAGCAGTGCGCTCCAGGTAGTTGGCCTTCCTGCATGTGCAGGCCCCTATTGTAAGTAATATTTATTCATATTGGCCAGTGAGTAAATATTGTGGGTCACAAATCCCACCGAGGTTTTTCCCACACCGGGTTTCCTCATTAAAATATCTTGTGTTATGGTGTGCATTTATGCTGTCTCTATTATTTCTGTTTACTGCACTATTTCTTGTTTATCGATACATTGTTTTGGGTTGCAAAGTTATAAATAAGTTCAAATATTTAACTAACCGGTTAGACACTGATTCACCACCCCCCCCCCTCTCAGTGTCTTTGGGACTGTCATTGAATCTAACAATTGGTATTAGAGCCTGGTCCTCTATTTGCAAAAGCCTAACAGCTTGAGGAAGATTCTGAAACCGGTACAGATGGAGAATTTAAGAAAATAGTTGGAAGGAGCTCTTGAAGATTTTGATGCAAAAAAATTGAAGAATATCAAACTTGAAGATGATCTAAGGACTGCTAAGGAATTCATTAAAGGACTTCAAGAGAACCTGGATATAGCACAAAATAAGAGAAAAGAACTTCATGAGCAAATGCAGAAACATGATGATGAAAAGGAAACTCTTAGTGATATTGCAAACAAGTGAGGCAAGAGAACACTAACATGAGGAATGAAATGCAAGACTTAACCATGAGGCTATGTAAGGATATTGAAGACAGAAAGAAGAATGAAGAAGATTTGACTAGGAGACTTAATGATGGAGGTAATGAAAATCTGAGACTTCGTCATGAAATTGATATGCTAAAGACAAATCTGATTGACATGCAACATGATAAAGAAGAGCTTGTGAGACAAGTTGGAATTCTTGAAAATGAATTGAACACTGCAAATGAACACAAAGACAAATCCAAGAAAAGTTCAGAAAGACTTGATGACATGCTGAAAAGACAAAAACCTGATGGAGATACAATTGGACTTGGATTTGAACATGGAGAAAGTTTCGGGACTGCAAACAATCAAGATCACAGTAAACCGGTAAGACAACCTAATGCTTACAAATTTAATGGGAAATGTTTCAACTGCAACAAATTTGGTCATAGAGCTAATCAGTAAAGATTTAGAAATAATCAGAATACAAACTCACCCACCGGTCAATGTTCCAAATGCAATAAAGTTGGTCACAATTCAGAAAATTGCAGAATGAATGTGAAATGCTATGTTTGTGGTAGATTTGGGCATTTATCTAATCAATGCAGAACACAAACTGGTCAAGGATATGGAAAAGCTATTCAGAGGAATAATGTAACTTGTTATGCATGTAACAAGATTGGACATATTGCAAAATTTTGTAGAAGCAAGACCATATTGGCGAACAATAAAGGATCTAGTGTGAAAGGAAAGAAAAGGTAAATGAAATAAAGCAAGAATTTTCAAAACAATGGATTAAGAAAGGAGATCAGAAAGTTGATGAATCTATCTCTGCACCGGTAGAACAAAGTAACCCTCCACCGGTAGGAGATTCTTCATCTAACTAAGGAATAATCCTTAGGGGGTATTGCAGCAAATTAAAAATCATGCATTTTACCCTCGGTTGATGGGAAGAAGATACATTTCTTCTTTACCGGCAGATATGTTAAGTTTTCACTTAATCGGCGAGCATTTAATGCGGTTTTTGAAGAACTTTTTGGTTATATAACACCAGAAAACCCTCATTTCGACTCACCAAGTATTCAAGCATTCAGAGAGCGCAAAATTGAGCAAGGGCAATCTAAAGGCGAAGCAGCGAAGTGATTTCAGGCATTCAAGGATTTCAAGCTAAGAGGTATTTATCTTTCGAAATGGCATCTTCATCTTCTGCACCTGAGTTTAATGCAAACCCTACTATGGTAGAAAACGTTAAACGCCCTAGACCCGTGTTCAAAATCATCCCTGAAATTGCCAAGCAAGATGATTCTATCGGAGCATTTTCAAAAATTCTGAAGGAAGTCGCTTTTGCCGAAGACCCTAGAATCTACATTCACTACAACATAGAAAATCTAGGAACCGATGATTTGGAGAACATGTACAGTGGTGTCATTACTGATGAACAAGGTTTAATTAAACCCAAGCATAAGATAGTTGAAGACTTAGGATTCATTGAGATACTGAACATACCTGAAGTTCCTAAGGAGGTAGTCTATCTAGTTCTGAGTAGAGTTCATGGAGAGTTCATGTGGCTTGACTCTGTTTTTAAAATCTCTAAGGAAGCAATCAAGGCAGTTACTGGTTTACCCTCAACCAGTAGTAGGCCCGACAAAACTAAGAAGATACCTAACAAGGGAATTATGGAGTTAACCGAAGCTACATCTGACAACAGATCTCTTGGGGTTAATGACATTACTGATCCTAACGTGAGATATGTGAGTATGGTACTTGGATATAGAGTAACTCATGCAAACAGATTGAATTCAGTTTCCAGCTTATGTATTCATAATGCATATGAGATGGTAAAGAACAATGCTAAGATTGATGTTTGTGAATGGCTTAAAGAGGAATTAATAGACAATCTGAAAAAGATCAAGGGTGACAAGAAAGGGACATTTCGTTTTGGCAACCTTCTTGTGTGTCTGATGCTTTACTTCACCAAAGAAATACCCGGCATTGGTCATAAGGACTTTGGATATGACATCCCGGTAGGCAAACAAATCAAGGAAGCTATCATAGGTATGGACTCTAACAGTGACAACATTATAACAGATTACTTCAAAAAATTTCAAACTAAGATGAGAGCTAGAGAAAGGTTACCCCAGAGCATAGTAGACAAGTATGACAAGCAAATCTTCTTTGTAATCAAACGTGATGAGACATGGATGGAAGCAGTTAGCCCTAGAACTATTTGGGTTACTGAGATGGGTTATGAAGTTGATTTACACATTCTTGAAACATATGCAAAAACATTACTTGAAACACCTAGAGCACCAATTGAAGAAACTTTTGGAAATGCTGAGACCATTAAGAGTGTTGTTTCAATGCAAAAATAGAGAAAAAGAAGAGAGAAGTTTATTAGAGATGCATCCAAGATGGCCAAGGAGGTCAAAGAAAATGTAATGAACATAAGTGGTATATCTGCCAGTGATCTGGAAGGATTCAAACCGGAAGCTCATGTTTCACCGGTTTTTACTTCTTCAGATACTGACAGTGGGAAAGCAGCAGAGTTCAAAAGAGTTGAAAGAAAGAAGAGAAAACCCTCACCGGTACCCTCTCCTTCTCCCAAAAGGACTAGAACTTTGAGGAAGAAGCAGCAAGCAGTTAGGGAACCTAAAAAGAAACTAACACCAAAGAAGAAACAGACTAAGACCACGGAGGAACTGGTAATGAGATCACACAGGATAGAAATCTTTGCAATGTAAAAAAATACTATCATTCTTACAAAGATTCAGACAAGGACACCATAGACTCATAGAGGCCAGTATAATTTTGCATTTAGATATCTATAAAAAGGTTTTGATTGAAGTTGTAGAGGATCTACCGAATGACTTATATTTAAGGCTAGAAGCTAAAAGAATGTCAATGATGGAACTAGATAAAAAGCTAAAAGTTGAAGCATTATTGGCAGTGCACCCTGTAAACTCTAGAGAGGAAATTGATGAGCTAATCTCTGAGGCAAACCGGTCAATTTTTGTCAGTGGACACCAGCAAGTAAGCCTAATGGCTGGTAGAGTTAAGGAGATTGCTAATGAGACTGCGAACAAATGGGATATCTTTTTTGTCGAAAAGGAAAAGAAAGGGGAAAAGGAAAGACAGAAAATAGACAAATCTTTTGCTAAGGTGTACCGAAAGGACAAAGGGAAAGGCAAGATTGGTGGTGTACCTGCTATAAAGGTAACAAATAACATCCCTCCACCGGCTCAGGACACCCCTCCATTAACTTCAGCATCACCGATACATACAGAAAATCAACCAGATAAGGCAACTGATGAAGTAACTCATGATGATACTAACCCAGAGTCTGAAATACTTTTCACCATGAATGTGGATACACAGGATATAAACATTGTTGTGGATAAAGACACTGCAGAGGTTAAGGCAGATGATGTTAAGGACAATAAGATCTCTGAGATACTGACACACACTGTTGACTCTCAGAAGACTAAGATACCGGCACAAGCAGAGCAACCGGAGACTGAGAAACCAACAAAGGATAAGGGAACTAACATAGAGCAACCAGAATCAGAGAAACCGGCAGTTGAAGAGGTACTGGATAAGACTGAAAAATCAAAAGCAGAGGTACAAACACAGACAGAGGAACCGGTAGAAAATGTAAGTAAAGTGGAAGCAACTGATGGAAATAAAAAGGAAATAGTGAAGGTAATTGGGAAAGCATCTGTTGAGAGGAAACCCATAGCAGAACCAAGCACATCTATAGGTGAATTTAGACCCACTAACATAACAGAGGTTCTATTGGATTCTATCAAGAGGATAACAGATTGTAATGCCTTAGCATTTAAGGCTATTGATAACATGATACCTATCTTGAAAATGATTGCACCTACCTGTAAGATAGATCACATTAATGATTCTTTAGGTAAATTGGACACATTGTCCAAATTCATTACTGAAAATATCATAACTATAGATAAGATGAATGAGGATACCATAAAAGAAAGAGTAGATAAAGAGAAAGGAGAATTCTTTGAGAAAACCATCAAAAATTGTAATGAGCATATGGATTCATTATTACCGGTACTCAACTCAACAATTTTGGAATATAAGGAGCTGTATAGAGAAGCATGTAAACCTCACTATTTGACAGAGGATATAGATGAGGAAATCAAGAAGACATAGAAAGAAATCGATGATATTGCAGATAATTTGATGGGTTCTTCGGGACTTATCTAAGTTTTTGAGCAGGAAATGGCAGTTTTTGAGGATAAGTTAGAGAAACTTGAGAAAGAGAAAGCAAGGATAAGGTAAAAAGCCCGAGAACTCAAAAGTAAACTTGGTCCAAAATTGGACTGTCTCGTTACTGTTGACGCATCTAAAGTCGCATCACTGCAAACTCCATCCGGCCAACGCAGAATAGAATGTACTCGTTGAGTATCCTATCCTCTCTTGAGATAAGGAAATCCCTAATACTGTTTCAATTTGATCAATGGGGATGACCTCAAGGTTTCGATTGTCAGGTCTTGACTGCAGGATAGCTCAACGATCGATGTGATTTGCTGGGAGCACAAGGGGACTTACGTTTTGCAACAAGGTAGTCTGCTGTGATTCTTAGACTACGAAATAAAATCAAAAGGGAAGGGTTCAGGAAGCCTAAGGACAAGGATGATAACAGCTGATGCAGCGGGTAGACAGATTTCGATAAACCAGTTCTTGTTTTGCCAGAGATACCCTCACAACTAGACAAAAACGGTGCAAGCTCCAAGGGATGAAGGATTTTCAGACCGGAGATACTCGTTTTAGGCACCCAATTCTGGTGCAGCCTAAGACGAACACCTGCAATTGAACTAAGCACAGTTTGGGTTCAGACTAACCATGCGCGGTGACCTACAATCAGCAGACCCCCAATGGTATGAACCAGAAATGCATCAAATACCCCTCCACACTTCACCATTAAAATCCCTACACTCTAAAATTAACCAGCTGAAAGAAACCATGCAAACAAACTAAAACAAAGACAACAAACACCATATTTCAATGTTCATATATTTGCTTCAACTGCCATTACAACAATTTATGCAGCATCTCTATGCTATGCCTAAAATCTAACCTATTCTAACTCTAAAATCTAACTACAAAATTCTAACCAGAAAAATTCTAACCCTTTACAAAAGAAAGGCCTCTACCTTTTATAGAATTTACAATTTTGAATCGAAGGGCAGGATTAACTGCGTCCAAGGCTCTTGATCTTCCTTCCGGAAACTGGCAACCTTAACCCATGCCCATTAAACTCTTAGTCATCTATCCAGCCACTATCCTCAGCTACCTACAACTGTTTGGCATTAATTTGGTCCTCTTGGTGGTTGGGAATAGTTGTCCACAACTGACTTGTTTCCCCTTTCTTTCAAAATATCTGAGTGGGGCCCACAAGCAGTTTACAATAAAATAATTTCAATTTTCAGAAACTGAACTTCTGGAATTAAATCCAGCTGTGCACTTTTCTTGAGGATGCATAGACTTGCCGCATTCAGAGTGTTCTTTGGTCTTTGGTTTCGGTGGTGGACTTCATCTTTGTTCAGCGGCACGATTCCCAATGCCTGGTTCAGATCTCGCGCTCTTGTAGCACGTTCCTGCATCTTCCTCTTCAACTCAGCGCCTAGCTTTGTCGTTTCAGGCTTTCTCCTGGTTCTTCTGATGACGTCCTGCGAACAATCAATTGCTTTCACTTCAATAAATTAATTTGAAAAATTAAATAATTTAATTTAACAAATATTAAATTTTAACGTCTGGCTTCGTCTTGTGGGGTTCGGGCCTTGAGAAGCTCTTTGTGAGATGTATCTTTTGAATCTCCCACTTCTTATATGAAGTTCGATCTATCTTCTTGATTCGCTCTCCTATTTAGACAAAATTCAGCCTGAGAGGTGCACTGCAAAAGATTTACTTCTTTTAAATGCTTTGTCTCTTTAGCCGAACTTGGGTATTTACACCAAACTGTGCGGGATTTTATCTTATAAGTTTTACCTTTACCTCCACGATTTATCTAATTGTGTCACCTTGGAACGTTTTAAGTTAAAACACCCTTCCATTCATTTTTTGCGATCTTCGAGTCAAAATGCCATTTTGAAAAGGTTGGAGAGAATGACGCCTTCCCTCATATTTGTGATTTTCGGCCTAGAAGGCACTTTTGAAAAGTTCTAGTTTAACGCCCCTTTCTCATATTGGTATTTTCAGGCCAAAGTCATTTTTTGCAAACTTAATGAAAAATGCAAAAATGCCCCTCCATTCATTAGCGATTTTCGGCTTGGAATGCCATTTTGAATTATTGAAGTTCGGCCTAAATGGTGATTTTGCCAATTTCGGCCTGGAGGGTCATTTTGCCAATTTCGGCCAACAAAAAAATGGGGGTCCCCTGTAAAGCAAAGGGGCAAGGTGTGCGCAACGCACAACAATTACCCAGCGGGTTGAGATATCAAAGGCAACAGTTCAAGGAGAATGGTCACCGGAGCAGCAAATGCATTATCTAACCGGCATGATCCAGCAAACTGAGACCATTCTCTCTGACAGCAACAAATTCATGCAGAGCCTTAATCTAATTTTGGCGGACATTTTTCAAATTGTAACCAACCGGTTACATGCGATGAGGTACCATTTTTGTATTCTTTGATTCTTTTTGACATTCTTTGCCATTGATGTCGAAGGGGGAGTACTAGTATGGAGAAAAATAAGTAGTATGGAGAAAATAAATGCACAGAGGAGATCACTTGCTCAGGGGGAGCACACTTCTTTTTGGATTTCATTTTTTTGGATAGCAGTTTTGGATTTTTCTCATGAGTGTTGCCATCAATGCCAAAGGGGGAGATTGTTGGCATTCTACACTCTAATGAGAATAGTTGACGTTGTCATTGATGGCAACCAACTGGCAACCAACCGGCAACAAGTTTCTACACATACACCGGCAAGCACCGGCAGGGACTTTCACCAGCATCCAAATCACACCGGAAATGAAGTATACCGGCACTTAGGCCAACATGGGATAAAGTTTTGCTTATATGAATTATATTGTAAATGTAATTAATTATTTGTAAGCCGACTAGGTATATTGTAAAGACTCATATATGTATGAGATCTCATAGGTCATTTTGTATTATGGTAGTATAGTAATGGATAAGAGATTATTGTATGAGGTGATATAGTGGACAGCGAAGGTTTTGGTTAAGGTATCTAACTGAGCTTAAACCGGTACTGAACCAGGCATTTGAGATGCTATTTTGAGCAGTACATTGTATTGGATTTAATTATCCATATTGTAGTCAATGAGACTCTTTTGAGCAGTGCGCTCCAGGTAGTTGGCCTTCCTGCATGTGCAGGCCCCTATTGTAAGTAGTATTTATTCATATTGGCCAGTGAGTAAATATTGTGGGTCACAAATCCCACCGAGGTTTTCCCACACCGGATTTCCTCGTTAAAATATCTTGTGTTATGGTGTGCATTTATGCTATCTCTATTAATTATGTTTACTGCACTATTTCTTGCTTACTGATACATTGTTTTGGGTTGCAAAGTTATAAATGAGTTCAAATATTTAACTAACCGGTTAGACATTGATTCACCCCCCTCTCCTCTCTGTGTCTTTGGGACTGTCATTGAATCTAACAGCTGCATTGAAGAGTATACCATACTTCACTGATGAAACAGCTACTACCCCCATTGAGCACATTCAAGACATTGCAAACATCTTTTCCGTCCATGATATCACTCAGGATAATGTCGTTGTCAGACTCTTAGCCACATCTTTGAAAGGCAAAGCTTTGCAGTGGTATAGAGGGTTGCCATCTAGCTCCATTCACAATTGGGATGAACTGGGGGAGAGGTTGTGCAACCATTTCGAAGACAAAAGTGATCACGTATCACTTGTGGAGTAGTTGACTACGATCAAGAGGGCACCCCACGAGTTCATGGGAGATTTCAATTTCAAATTCCATAAGACATGGAATAGAATTCCTGCTCTAGTGAAGCCATCTCCAAATCATGCCTTCTTGTATTATCTTAGAGCTCTCAACAGCGATATAGCTGTCATGGTACAAGCAATGGGTGGAGCCTCTCTACCGGGTGCATATGACATAGCCATAAGAGCAGAAAATTGTTTGATTCAGGCTGGGAAGATAGCTCCAAGGCCTCCAATGACTCTCTTCCCAGAAGCTCCTATTCAACAACCCACCTTGGCTCCTATCCCCATGGCTCCCGCAGGACAATCATCCATACCCTCTACATCCTCCAATGAGCTCCATAAGGTCAAGGCTCTACTGCAAAACTTTGGCAATGAATTGGTGGCAGTAAAAAGACAGCAAACTCAGTATAGCAGACCCTACCAAGCACAAGGTCAGAATTATCAGCAAAATAGGCCATCCTTTCAAGGGAAAACCAATGGAGCAATGCCAAGTCGTTGAAAAGTGTGAACCCCACAACCGCAAGCAACTCAAAGGCAATAGTTCCAATGCAAAATAACCTCGCCCAAGAATAAGATTGGTGTCAACCATGCAATCAACCACACAACCAAAGTGCATGCCAAAATGGAGGGTTTGTCCAAACTTTAGTAGTGCAAGATGAGCCGACCACTTTTGGCCAGCAATATGACCCAAATCAGCCTAGTGTTGGCACTCAGGCTCACTTACAAGGCGACTCTACCTTCGTCAATTGGCAGGAGGCAGAATTCTATGGTTTGAACCAAACAGGTGGTGAGTCCATGCTACAGTATGCAAGGTCAAAGAAGAGAGCCATGGAGGCTGCCTCACCTTCAACATCAGCCCAAGCTCCAACACCCAATGTAGCCATCCATGATACAAGCCAAAGTACCATGCAAGGGAACAAGAGACAAGAGGAGACCCAAGTCGTCCAAAGAGCAAAGGCAGACCTTGTAACCTCAAAGGGGCCTCTAAAGTTAGCTGGTGTTCCTTTCAACATAGTTGATCAGATGAAGAAGGCCAACCTCAACGTCACTATGTGGGGGGCCCTTTCAATCCCATCTCAAAGGGATTTGCTTAAAGAGGCACTGAAGGATGTCAATCAGTCAGGTGATGAGGCACCAGTCAGAGAAAAGGCAGTCTCCACCAGTTTGGTGCAACCCAAGGAGGAAGAAAATTCAAGCAAGATCAGCAAGCCTCCCCCTTTCTATCTCTCCTTAATCATAGGAGATAACTTGGTTCACAACTGTATGATAGATTCAGGAGCTAGTAGCTTAGTCATGCCTAATAAGGTAGCTGATCTTCTTGGCATAGAATACGAACTTGTGACCAAAGGGGTGGTCCAATTAGATGGCACTTCTACTAAGACAGTAGTAGAGGTGGTGAAAAATTTGAAGTTAACCTTGCATGCATGCCCTAGTTGCGCTGTCTTGCAAGACGTATCCATCATCGACCTCCCTACCTTCTTTGCCATCTACCTGTCTAGAGACTTCACCGCCAAGATAGGTGGGTACCTGTCTTCTGATTGGTCCCATATGCTATTTCGAACAAGGTATGGTACCAAGGTCACCATAAGGGCAGAGCCCATTGCCCAAAACCACATTGAGCCCTACACCCCTAGCCCTATAAACATGAATTGAACTTTACATGAAGAAGGGGAGGAGTGTACTATCCGTGAGCCTGCCACTCTCTTGCAAGAGGTTCCTGATTGCTTGCTAGACGAATGGGCCAATGCCTTTCAGTTTGATCCATTAGCTGAGGTTGAAGAGACTGGGCTTGGCACCTATTGTATCCATGAAGAAGATACTCCTATCCCTAACCTCATCAAGACACAAAGAGACTCAGAGGGGTCATGGAACATGTTTTTTGATGGTTCAAGAAACAAGAATGGTGCAGGTGTCGGGGTGATGCTTGTTTCTCCTGAGTAGGAGAAATACTTCTTCTCTTTTAGGCTTCAATTTGGTTGCACCAACAATGTCGCTGAGTATGAAGCCTTGATCCAAGGTCTCCAACTTGCACAAAACAGAAAGATCAGAGCTTTGCAAGTAGTTGGAGATAGTGAGTTGGTTGTTAACCACATCCGAGCCCAAAGTGTAGCAAAGAACAACCTGCTCAAATCATACAAACACAAGATTTGGGATTTGATTGAAGGACTTGAGGCCTTCAATATCCAGAGCATTCCTAGAGGTCTAAACAAGCATGTTGATAGGCTTGCAGTGGTTGGTGCTCAATTCGACATACCAGCGTATGTTGCAAGTGAGGAGCAACACATCAAGCTTGTTGTGAGGCCTGCTGTCCCAGACAATCAAGTGAATTGGCAAGTATTCGAAAGCGATCAACAAATCGTCAACTTCTTGCAAAATGAAGCAGAATTTTCTGCTAAAATTAAGTCTAAGTTGCAAGACCAGTATGGAGATCAAATCATGCAGCTCAACTCCAACAAGTTGCCTAAAGGTCTAGTTACCTTGGAGGGCATTTTCAACTCACATGATGAGTTGAAGAAGAAAATGAACTTGGCTGCAAAGAGGGGTGATTACAAGCCAGTTGTTGTCGCCGAAGGTAGGTCCTTGAACTTGGGCAAGGTATGTTCCTCAACCGAGCAAGAGGCCTTTGTTGAACTTTACCAACAATATGATGACATAGTTGCTTGGACCTATGAAGACTTGAAGGGTTTTGACCCTAGCTTAGCGCAACATACCATAGAGCTAGACCCAGATGCAAAGCTAGTTAGACAAAAGCAAAGGCCAATAAACCCCAAAATTGACCCACTAATGAGGAAGGAGTTGACCAAGCTCACAGAAGCCAATATCATCTTTCCTATCAAGCACTCCTCCTGGGTGGCCAACCTTGTCCCTATAAGGAAGAAAAATGGGGAAATCAGGCTATGTGTAGACTTTAGGGATCTCAATAGAGCCTCCCTCAAGGATCATTATCCCCTTCCCCCTATGGAGCAGATTCTCCAAAAGGTCAGTAGCTCAGAAAGATTTTCATTCTTGGATGGGTATTCAGGCTACAATCAGATCTTGGTCCAAGAATCAGACCAATACAAGACTGCATTTACTACTAAGTGGGGTACCTATGCTTATTGTAAAATGCCCTTTGGGCTAACCAATGCAGGTGCCATGTTCCAAAGAGCAATGGACATGGCTTTCAAGGGTGTATTAGCAAAGTTTGTGCTTGTATACCTTGATGACATAACTATTTATTCGAAGCATGCAGCTGACCATCTTGGTCATCTTGAGCAGGTGTTCATGAAATGCAAGGAGTATGGTGTGTCCTTGAACCCTAGCAAGTGTGTATTTGCTACTGATCAAGGAAAATTGCTAGGACACATCGTATCCAAGGAGGGTTTGACTATTGTGTTGGCATTTTGATGATGTTTAGTTGTGATTGTCATTGATGGACACCCACTTATTTGTTATATGAGTTATTCTCAACCGGTACTATGTGATGTATTGTTCAAACCGGTATTGTATGCCATTGTATGCATAGTCTTTGTTTGTTGAAGACTATCGGTGTTTGCAAAAGGAGCTTACCGGTCAAAGCATGACCGAGGACCTCAAGCGGTATGAGGACTTCAAGCGGTACGAGGACCCCAAGCGGCAGCCAATCTTTTTAAGATCGGAACACTATGTTCCAGTTTACCAGTCTAATCGGTATACTGTGTTTTGCTAACCGGCAAACTTGTAAAGTGTGATGAGTTATCATCCACCGACACCGATGCAGTGATTCTGTGACGTGTTACAAATTGTGTCTAGATGCACTGTACCTAGGAAATTGTAGTCTAATCTCATTGGACCGACATGAATTCAGATTCCTATATGAGGACATCATGTCTAGGGTTTTGTATGTGTGTGTGTGAAGTGTTGTATAAGAAGATTAGGTCTTTGCAAGAAGGTATCTTGCGATAGAGATTGAACGTGCAAAGGACAGAAGACTAAAGTAATGCTGCAATGCATTAACAGAGAGCTATCAAGGATCTAACTAAGCATTTTGTGCTACTTTGTAAATCACTTACTTGTTGATTACTAATCTCTTCGACAAGTCAGAAACCCTTAACCGAGTAGGCTCAATCAAGCCTGTTCTAAATCCTCTAACAAGGTGGTTCACAGTCATGGATCTGAAATCCTTTAACAGGGTAGTCTTTAGCAGAACTTATCTCCTAATAGAGATCAAGATTCCTAATAGGATCTATTCTGGTGAAGAACATTGTAAGGCCTTAACCGGTCTAGTTGTTATTATGCAGATAGTAGACTTGTGAGTTTTACTCACCGTGGTTTTTCCCATTTGGGTTTCCACATCAAAATAACTTGTGTTATGGTGATTGTGTTATTGTGGGTGAATGCTTTATTTGCTATTTGGCTTGTTTGTGTATTAACCGGTTTACTGTTGAAAGGGCTATACCGGTCTGCAGTAAAACTGCTTAAGTGTTTGGTAAGATTGTTGGGTATACTAATTCACCCCCCCCCTCTTAGTATTCATCATATTGATCCAAAGTGAGTGGAGGCTATTCTTTCTCTTCCACTCCCCAGTCACGAGAAAGGATTGCAAAGTTTCCTTGGTAGGATCAACTTTGTGAGGAGGTTCATTCCCAACCTTGCCACCATGGTAAAACCCCTCACTTTCATGTTGAAGAAAAACTTGGCTCTCAGTTGGACTAAGGAGGGAAGCATCGGTTTTGAAGAGACCAAACAAGCAATTGCTCAGGCCCCTACCCTTGTCAATCCTAATTATGAAAGGGATTTTATCCTCTATACCTTCGGAGGAGAATCCAGCATCTCAACTGTCCTAACACAGCTAAACGATGACGATTTGGAGCAACCCATTGCTTTCTTTAGTGAGGGGCTAAAGGACTATGAGCTTAAATATAGCTATGTAGAAAAGAAAGTCCTCACTGTCATAAGGGCATTAAAAAAGTTTAGACACATGTTGTCCAACAACAGGATCCAGCTCCTAATTCCGCACGTGTCAAAGATTTCCTTCTAAACAAGGACATCAGTGAGAAGAGGGTTGGGTGGATAACCAGGTTCATGGAGTATGACATCAATATCAAGAACACAAAGCTTGTAAGAGGCAGGGGCCTATGTGAACAACTTGTCTCATCTTCTGAGACTACTTAGAAGGTCGCCCTTGTGTTACAAGAGGATCAACCAACTAGCAACAGCACTCAATTCAGTTGGGTAGGTGACATGACCACCTTCTTAATGGAAGGTAGATACCCCAAGGTCTGGATCGGACCAAAAGAAGGCAGTTCAGGTTGCAGTCCATTCCCTATGTCTTAGTGAATGGCACTCTTTTCCGAAAAGACTCCAATGGAGTCTTCCTAAGATGCATCGAGCAAAACCAAGTCAGCAGACTGTTGGAGGAATTTCATGATGGCTCTTCAGGGGGCCACTTCTCTGCAAGGACTACGGCTATCAAAATAATGAGGGCTCGTTATTACTGGCCATCCTTATTCAATGACTCACATAGATGGGTGAAGAATTGCAAGAAATGTGCTCTTTTCTCTGGGAAGCAAAGACTAGCTGCCCTACCTCTTCATCCCATCCAAGCAGATCAACCGTTCGCCCAATGGGGTTTAGACTTCATTGGCATGATAAATCCACCTTCCAGTGCTGGCCATAAGTGGATCTTGGCCGCAACGGATTACTTCACTAGGTGGACAGAGGCAGTTGCATTGAGGGATGCCACTGAGGCCTCAGTGTTGGAATTCCTTGAGGGAATTGTGACAAGATTCGGTATCCCCTCCACCATCATATCAGACAATGCCAGGGCATTTGTTGGAACCCAAATCAGTTCTTGGGCAGTTAAACATGGTGTATATTTGAAAACGTCATCCAACTATTACCCTCAGGGTAACGGCTTAGCTGAATCTTCCAACAAGAACTTCATCGGGATAGTTAAAAGGACAATTGAAGACAATCAGAGGGCATGGCATACTAAGTTGAGGACAGTCTTATGGGCTGACAGGATCACACCCAAGAGGGCGATTGGTAACTCCCCTTTCATGCTAGTATATGGGAAGGAAGCAAGACTCCCAACTTCCCTGGAGTTACCCTCTCTTGAACTAGCACATCAACTGGAATTAACAGAGAATGATGCCACGACAGTAAGGCTGGCAGAGCTAATGGAGCTAGAGGAAGTTAGAAATAAGGCTATGCATACAATTGAGACTCATCAAAACAGGTCAAGAAGGTTTTTGATAAAAAGGCGACTAATAGGGTCTTCAAAGAAGGAGATCTAGTTCTCAAGTGGGATGCAGACAGAGCCAAAGCTGGGCGACACTCCAAGTTTGATGCTATCTGGAGTGGCCCATATGTCATCACTAGTTGTGTAATGGACACCCTAGAATGCCCAAAAACTAAACCAACTGCTGATAGGAATTTAGTCAAACAGTTTGCATCCAACTCCTTATTTCTCAGTTTAATGTTTAAATCCCCTTATAGCTTCGGAAATGAAATGTTTGTTTGTTTTTAAGTCTTTGCATAGATTTGAAATCACATAACATGAACTAGAAGGAAATTACAATAATATGCAACATGAAAATTGAACTACTGCTGATATGATATTATTTCCAGAATTATTAAAATCAAATACATAGCAGATTTTTCAACTCACTAAATACTCCAGCATTTTTGACATAATATTCTAGCAATGACTTCCCATCTTGCTGCTACAGTAACATGAATAGTGCCGTGCTACAGTAACGTGAATAGAGTCGCACTACAGTAGCGTGAATAGTGTCGTGCTACAATAACGTGAATAGTGTTGCGCTACAATGCTACTACAGTATTAATTAGTCTTCAATCAGTCCAATATCTTCATAAAATCATCCCTTCAGAATGGCATAAGCATTGGTCAAGAAGTAGAGAAGGTATGAGCAAAACACCAAATCTGCCTGTAGCTAGAGATGCATCCAATCTGCCTGTTAATGAAGCTGATAGCAATGGATTCCAAAGGCCAAACCCCAAGGGAATGACATCTAGAATGTCACAAGAGAGGATAGACGTCGTCTAATGCCAAGAACGGATCTGCAACTCACACATCAATTTCTTCTCATATTCAACATGCTGAATGAAGCCACAAAAGCTTCCTTTTATTCTTTCTCCAAGGGTCGACCCAACTCACATGAGCAATGTGGGATAAAAGATGTGCAATATAAAACATATTAAAATATTCACTTATGTCTCCCTTGGGTGCCCCTTTGATTTGCACACATCCCCATAAAATAAATATTAAAGTAACACTTTAATATTTTACAATTAAATTGAATGTTACTTTAATAACACTTCAGGCATTAAAATATATTAGCAATCGGACTCCGAATAGCGCGAGTGATAGCTCGTTGGAAAGCTCTCACCGAGGAGTATCGAATCCAATCACCAAAACTAGCCTCTGTTGTGTCTTGCTGACTTACTAAAAATAGTAAGTATGCCTGAAACTAAGTAAATCAACTCCGTTTTGACCCAAATTGGAAATCACTAGGCCAAAACACTCCAGGATCCCCTTAAACCCTTCGTTAGCCCTCGGGACCATGTAGAGATAGGCTAACGCACATACACTTGGTCAACTGCTAAAGTGGGGCCATTACAGTCCGCCCCCCTTGAAATTGCTTGTCCTCGAGCAATCTCAGTCCAGCCTACTGTATCACCTGCTCATTCTCCCATGTAGCATCTTCCTCCAACAGGTCTCTCCATCTGACCAAATACTCCTTCACTATCCTGTTTCTGAGTTTCCTCTCTCTGGTGTCCAGAATAGCCTCAAGTACTAACACGAGCTTCCCCTCCTCATCCAAAGGGGGTAAATATGCAAAAGGTACTACACTCTGACCAATGGCTTTCTTAAGCCTAGACACATGAAATACATTGTGTACCCAACTGCCCTCTGGAAGCTCAAGCTCATAGGCGACTTCGCCCACTCTGCGAATCACCCTGTAGGGACCATAAAATCTAGGCTTCAGCTTCTCTGCTCCACTCCTCTTGAGTGATGACTGTCTATATGGCTGTAGCCTCAAATACACCATGTCCCCCACCTCGAAACTGCGCTCTACCCTATGTTGGTCAGCATACAACTTCTGCTGATTTTGAGCCTGCTATATATTCTCCTTGAGCACTCTCAGGATATCCTGACTATCCTGCAACAGATCCTTGGCTTTGGGCACTCTGCTGTCCCCCAAAGCCAAATCCATGAAGCTTGGTGCTTCATACCCATACAATGCCATAAATGGAGTCATCCTGATGGTCATGTGATATGTGGTATTGTAACAATACTCCCCCATGTGTAACCACCTGACCCAAGCTCTCTACTGTGCAGTCACATAGTTCCGTAAATAACCTTCCACCCATTTATTTACTATCTCTATCTGCCCATCTGTCTGAGGATGGTAGCTCATACTAGGTGTAAGATCTGTACCGCATAGCCTGAACAACTCCTGCCAAAAGGCGCTCATGAACTTGCTATCCCTGTCACTAACAATAAATCTCGGTAGCCCATGCAACCTAAAAATCTCTCTGAAGAACAAATCTGCCACCTGAGATGCTGTGTAAGAAGAAGGAATAGCAAAGAAGTGAGCAAACTTCGTCAATCTGTCTACCACCACATAAATGCAATCTCTTCCCTGCACTCATGGTAAACCAGTGATGAAGTCCATAGAAATGCTTTCCCATTTCCTGTCCGGAATGGGCAAGCGCTGTAGTAAACCTGCAGGAAACGTGTGCTCTCCCTTATTCTACTGACAAACTGCACACTCCCTGACATACCTCTGAACATCATCCTTGAGCCCCCTCCATGAGAACCGCTCTCAAATCTGCCTGTAGGTCTTGAAGACCCCTAGATGCCCAGCTGTAGGCGCATCATGAAATACCCTCAATATCGCCTCTCTCAACTGTGATGACGGAATCAAATAAACCCTGTCCTGAAATCTGATCAATCCATCTATCACCTCATAGCGATCATCCTGTATAGTACCTGAAATCAAACCAGAAGCCCAAGTATCTCCGACATACTTTGCTATAATCTTATCCCTCCAATCTCCTGTAATCTCTGCAAGAGCACAAATGTGAGGTCTTTTGGATAAGGCATCAGCTACTACATTCTTCATCCCTTTGACAAACTCAATGTCAAAGTCATAAGCCTGCAATTTAGTGACCCACTTCTGCTGCCTGTCATTCAAGTCTCGCTGGCTCATGAAATACTTTATGCTGTTGTGATCCGTCTTGATCACAAACTTCCCTCCAACCAAGTAGGATCGGAATTTGGCCAAGGCATGCATGATGGCCAACATCTCACAATCATAAATAGAATAGCTCCTCTCCACACCTCAGAGCTTCCTACTCTCAAAAGCGATGGGGTGCTTCTCCTGCATCAATACTGCTCCAATCCCATCACCTGATGCATCACAATGAAGCTCAAAAGGCTTCGTGAAGTCTGGTAGAGCTAGGACTGGACAGGAAGACATCACCTGCTTGAAATGCTCAAAACACCTCTATGTTGCCCCTATCCACATGAAGGTCCCCTTCTTAGTAAGATCTATCAAAGGAGCAGCTGTCTAAGAAAACCCCTTAACAAACCTCCTATAAAAACCACATAAGCCAAAGAACCCCTTAAGCTGAGTAAGGTTTGTAGGCGTGGGCCAATCAACAATAGCTCTAATCTTTTCAGGATCCATTCGAACTCCCTTTGCACTGATAATATGACCAAGGTACAAAAGCTCTGTCATCCCGAACTCACACTTAGACTCCTTGGCATACAGTGACTCTCTCTCCAAGATAGATAGCACCTCCTCAAGATGTTGCAAATGCTCCTCCCATGTCCTGCTAAAGACCAAAATATCGTCAAAGAAAATCAAAACGAATCTCCTCAAATGCCCCCTGAACACCTGGTTCATGCAACTCTAAAAAGTAGCAGGAGCATTGGTTAGCCCAAATGGCATAACCAGAAACTCGAAATGACCATAGTGACACCGAAAAGTTGTCTTCTCAATGTCCTCTGCCCTCATACTGATCTGATGATACCCTGATCTCAAATCTATCTTTGTGAAGAAGCATGCCCCATGTATCAGCTCATCTATCCTCGGAATGGGGTACCTGTTCTTAATGGTTTTCTTGTTCAAGGCCCTGTAGTCAATGCACATGCGCATTGTTCCATCCTTCTTCTTAACCAACTGCTGAAGCAAAAGGGCTTTTGCTTGGCCTAATGTGCCCCATCTCCTTGATGGCTTTCTCTATCTCATCCTTGTGTTTTTTTGGATGATGATAGGGCGTGATCATAATGGGCTTAGCCCCCTCTTCTAACTCAATGACGTGCTCTATCCCCCTATCTGGAGGAACGCCATGTGGAATACTGCCAAATACCTTGGCATGTCTATCAAGGATGTCCTGCATATCAGGCAGATGACTCTTAACCTGTGGCTCTGGTGATGCTGGCATAATCAAGCACTCCGCTGCCCACTCAACATCATCATGTCTGAACAACCTCTCCATCCTCCTCAAAGAAACTACCCTACAACTGCCATCTGATAATCCTCTGAGTACCACGGTCCTGCCCTCATGCTGGAACCTCATCTCTACTCTCTCCATGTTGAGAGTAAACTCTCTCAACAATGCCATCCAAGTCATCCCTAAGATAACGTCATAATCACCCATGTCCACAACATAGAACTCATCCTGAAGCTCATAACCATCTCCCAATCTGATGCGAAGATTTGTAATCTTCTGTGTGCATAGTAACTTGTGACCACTAGCTACCATGACTCGGAATCCTGAATGTTCTTCAGTTTGCCACCCTCTCCTAGCCACTAATTGTGAATCTATGAAATTATGTGTGGCCCCAGTGTCGAGCAAAGCAACCACCTTCTGTCCTTGTATGGTGCCACGCACCTTAAAAGTAATTGCCTTTTGAGCACCTGTCAATCTAGCTAGGGACTTCTCATTCCCTGAACCCTCCTCAGTGGCACTGCTCTCACCATCAGACTCTGACTGCTGCTCCTCATCCTCTGACTGTGACTCCTCAGCAGAGAAGTACTCCATTTGGTTGGCCTTAGCCTTCAGAGGACACTTGTGAGATAAATCCCACGGTTCCCTACACTGAAAACATAGTTTTTTCCGCCTCAACTCGTTCAGTATCTCATTGTCTAACCTCTTTGATTCTTTTTTCTGAGGCTGAGAATCCCTATGTAGAGGTTTATTATCCTTATCCTTCTTGAAGTGTGGATCCTTAGGAGTGAACTTACTCCTAGAAGCGGAAGGTGCAAGATCTCTCGCCTTCCGAATGGCATCATGCAATGTGAGGGGATCATGTCCCTTCACCCAACCACGAAGAGGCTCTGACAATCCATCCACAAACAGTACAATCAACCTCCTCTCCGAAAAGTCTGTAACCAACACTGATAGTCTCTGGAAATCTGAGATGTAACTGTCGATAGGACCCCACTGTCTCAACTGAGCTAACTCCTTGAAATGGAGTTCTGGATCCTTCGTATCAAACCTGTCAATCAACCTCTCAGTGAACTCTGCATATCTGTCTATCTGATTATGGCCCAATGTGACCATACCATGGTGCCACCACTCGTGTGCACTCCCATCCAAGTGCAATGCAGCATACTTAATCGCATCCTCCTCAAGCATGGGATTAAGCTGGAAATAAGTATCTAATTTCTGGACCCATGTCCGTGCTGAAGCCTTCCCTGTACCATCATAGTATGGAATAGACAACTTTCCCAATTTCTTCCTCATCTCATAATTCTGTTGTCGGTTTCCTCTCATGGGTATATTCTTGAGTCTAACATCCATATATTCCCTGAATGTCATCTCAGCCTGTAACTCAGGGCTAGAGTCCCTCCAATCATCCATAATCATATCTTGAATCTCTTGTTGTGTAGGACCGACATTATTCTAGTCATTCTGTCTCGGAGGAAACTGTGGCATGAGTGGTCTCGTAGTAGAAGAACCTGCTCTAGCATATGTCCTGGTTCCCCTGTTAACCGATGCGTCTCCATTACCTCCATTACCCTGTCCACCTCCCTGATTAGCATTATTACCCTGATTGGCATTATTACCCTGATTGGTATTATTACCTCGGTTGGCATTATTGCCTTGATCTGCTCTCGTCAAATGTTGTGTAAATGCTATAGCCATCTGCTGCAATGTAGCCTGGATCTCCCTCTGACCCCTAGCAAGATCACTGAGCATCTCCCTAGTGCTAGGTTCTCCCCTTTCCCCATCTCTGCCACCCATGGCTGGTGCTGAAAAAGGGTCACCCTCCTCTTCAATCTCTGGTGAATTTTGTAGGTTTGTATTTGACATGTTTCTCCTCAAGTAATACTGATGTGCTGAACGCATGAAACCCTCACAGGATGGCAGGAAAAACAAGCTCTGATACCACTGTAATGGACACCCTAGAATGCCCAAAAACTAAACCAACTGCTGATAGGAATTTAGTCAAACAGTTTGCATCCAACTCCTTATTTCTCCGTTTAATGTTTAAATCCCCTTATAGCTTCGGAAATGAAATGTTTGTTTGCTTTTAAGTCTTTGCATAGATTTGAAATCACATAACATGAACTAGAAGGAAATTACAATAATATGCAACATGAAGATTGAACTACTGCTGATATGATATTATTTCCAGAATTATTAAAATCAAATACATAGTAGATTTTTCAACTCACTAAATACTCCAGCATTTTTGACATAATATTCCAGCAATGACTTCCCATCTTGCTACTACAGTAACATGAATAGTGCCGTGCTACAATAACGTGAATAGTGCCGTGCTACAGTAACGTGAATAGTGTCGCGCTACAATAGCGTGAATAGTGCCATGCTACAGTAATGTGAATAGTGTTGCGCTACAATGCTGCTACAGTATTAATTAGTCTTCAATCACTCCAATATCTTCATAAAATCATCCCTTCAGAATGGCATAAGCATTGGTCAAGAAGTGGAGAAGGTATGAGCAAAACACCAAATCTGCCTATAGCTGAAGATGCACCCAATCTGCCTATTAATGGAGCTGATAGCAATGGATTCCAAAGGCCAAACCCCAAGGGAATGACGTCTAGAATGTCACAAGAGAGGATAGACATCCTCTAATGCCAAGAACGGATCTGCAACTCACACATCAATTTCTTCTCATATTCAACATGCTGAATGAAGCCACAAAAGCTTCCTTATATTCTTTCTCCAAGGGTCGACCCAACTCACACGAGCAATGTGGGATAAAAAATGTGCAATATAAAACATATTAAAATATTCACTTATGTCTCCCTTGGGTGCCCCTTTGATTTGCACACATCCCCATAAAATAAATATTAAAGTAACACTTCAATATTTTACAATTAAATTAAATGTTACTTTAATAACACTTCAGGCATTAAAATATATTAGCAATCGGACTCCGAATAGCATGAGTGATAGCTCGTCGGAAAGCTCTCGCCGAGGAGTATCGAATCTAATCACCAAAACTAGCCTCCGTTGTGTCTTGCTGACTTACTAAAAATAGTAAGTATGCCTGAAACTAAGTAAATCAACTCCATTTTGACCCAAACTGGAAATGACTAGGCCAAAACACTCCAGGATCCCCTTAAACCCTTCGTTAGCCCTCGGGACCATGTAGAGATAGGCTAACGCACATACACTTGGTCAACTACTAAAGTGGGGACATTACAAGTTGCAAGGAGGCCAATGCATTTCATCTCTCTAGGCTTGATGGCAAAGTTCTTCCAATCCCAGTGAATGGGATTCATCTCAAGCCCTGCTTCTGAAGAGGGTGTTGATAACTATGTAAATATTAGACTAGAAGTTGTTTTGATTTCATAAGTGCGTATGCACATGCCACATTCTCCTTAAGAGGGTGTGCGCTCTAGTTTCTAGTTTTCCTCCAAGTGATGGCACACACATGTTTTGGGTCTTTTCAATGACTCAGTTCCCAATGGATGCTTAAGGCTTCTAGACTTCATGCTTAGGAGGCAAGCATCCCGTAGAAATCGCCAAAAATGTTGTCATTTTATGACACCCTTGGTCCATTAGTGAGAACCGATCAGAGATATGTTCCATTGACCAACACTGCCCCAGTTGATCAAGGATAAAAGCAGTGGAATCATGGTTTGAAGTGTTGCCTTATCAGAAGTTCCTAGGCCCTCTTTTTCTCTTCCCTCAGAACTCCGCGGAACTCTAGAACCCCAAGGTTCCGAAGTTGTTTGCCTCAGCCGCTTTCTTTCTTGCTCCGGAACTCTGGAACCCCGAGGTTCCAAAGTTCCCTTCCTTCCCTTAGTTTTTCTCCAATTTCTCTGCAACCCCGAGGTTCCGAAGTTCTTCTCCCTTCCCCTTCCCTTCTCCGAAACCCCGAGGTTCCGAAGTTCTTCTCCCTTCCCCTTCCCTTCTCCGAAACTCCGGAACCTCGAGGTTCCGAAGTTCCTTCCCTAGCTTAGCCCCTCCTCTCCTTAGCCCTTCTCCCTCCTCCTCCTTTTCTTCTCCCCTTTCCCGGAACTCCGGAACCCCGAGGTTCTGAAGTTCTTTCCCTAGCTTAGCCCCTCCTCTTCTTAGCCCTTCTCCCTCCTCCTCTGGAACTTCGGAACCCCAAGGTTCCAAAGTTCCTTCTTTTCTTCTCCCCTTTCCCAGAACTCTGAAACCCTGAGGTTCCGAAGTTCCTTCCCTAGCTTAGCCCCTCCTCTCCTTAGCCCTTCTCCCTCCTCCTCCGGAACTTCGGAACCCCAAGGTTCCAAAGTTCCTTCTTTTCTTCTCCCCTTTCCCGGAACTCCGGAACCCCGAGTTTCTGAAGTTCCTTTGTGCAGTTCCCTTCCCTTGCCTTCCCTAGAACTCCGGAACCCCGAGGTTCCGAAGTTCCTTTGCGCAGTTCCCTTCCCTTGCCTTCCCCGGAACTCCGGAACCCCGAGGTTCCAAAGTTCCCTCCTAGCCCTTCTTCCTTCTTTTCCTAGAACTCCGGAACCCCGAGGTTCCGAAGTCCTCTTCCTCGCTTCCCCCTCTTCTCTCCGGAACTCCAGAACCCCAAGGTTCCGAAGTTCCTTCCCCTTTTGCCTTCTCTCTCTAATTCTCTGGAACTCTGGAACCCCGAGGTTTCCGAAGTTCCTTTTCTTCTCTTCCTCTCTCCATCCCGAAACTCCGAAACCCCGATGTTCCGAAGTTCTTTCCTTAGCCTTTTGAAATTCTCCAAAACTCCGGAACCCCGAGGTTCCGAAGTTCCTTGCTCCTTCCCTTGTCTTCCTCACTTAAGGAGTTCGAGCTTCCGAAGTCTCTGGACTTCCTTCCGACTAGTGACACTTTCAGATGGCGTGATCGACACTCAAGGCTTTTAATGCTCTGACAATTTTGGTGACTTGTGCACTTTCTTTTGTGGAGCCACAAGGGTGCATTAAATGTTTTTGGCAGGATTTCCATCAAGGAGGTACGGGGCCATGATTGGTGACTTATGTCATGTTTGACTTTGGAAGGTTAGCCAATCCACCTTCTCAGGATTGCCCTTTGTGGGTATGGCTAGGTTGCTTGCATGTACAAGTCAAGTGCATGCACTTCCCTGCACTTCCAGACTGACAAGTAGGGGTCATGATCACCCTTGTAACCATTTTTTCTATATAAAGGCTGTTAAGCCTCATTGTACAGGGTTCTCTCCCAGCTGGCTTGAGCTATTCTATGCTCTCCCACTTCTCTTGTATTTATCTTGCATTTATGCAACTGTAAGTTTGGCCATTGGCCTTATAATTAATTGAAAATCACCATTCTTGCCTTCTTTCAACCTATGTATGTTGTGTATGTTTTCTTACCTTCATTATAGGTGTATGTCTTGTGGCTTTTCTCTCCATATATGCTATGTTAACTTGTTTTTTGAGTGTGACTTGTGGGAATCCTTCTACCCTCTTGACACTTAGCAAATTCTAACCTCCATACATGCATTGGAGTCACTCATGCAACTGAATTTTGTGTATCTCCCGGGTGTTTCTGTTAATTCTTTGTGTCATCTCGGTGGGGAGAGGAACAATCTCTTCTTGGTACATCACCTCCTTCTATTTCTAGCATTCTCTCTTCCCTTTACCTCTGTAAGTTGTTTAGGTAGGCTTAGGAATTAGTTTTAAAGTGTTGAATTGGTTCAACACCTGCACCTATTTGAAGAAGGAAGCCGTCCTTCTCCGGAGATTCAACCCCTTGCGCAAGGTCCCACACTTTGGGGTTGTTTCCATGTTTCACAAGGTTGCTGAGTTGATAGCTTAGCAAGGGTGCAAGCTTTTGTGATAACAGTTACCAGGGCTAAAAGATGAACCAGACCTAATCATCTATGCAACTTAGTAATTCTAGAGGAGCAGGTTTAGCCTATTAGTGCCTAGCAGACCAACAATTTTAGGGCATCAACTAGCAGATCTATAACTCAAAGTAGAGGCACTAGCTAACAGAAACTCAAAGCACAGTGAAATCCACTCAAAGACTACTCACCAATCTGTTGTGTACTCACTATGATTTTTGCACAGCAACAAGTTTAGACCCTACTAAGGGCTATTTTGTCATTCCAAGCATGACCTTTGTTTGCAGCAAAGTAGTGTTTCCTTATGAGTTGAGTTTTGTATCAAATACCTGATCTAGGTGTAATGTCCCCTAATTAGTTATACTTTAAATTAACCTGAATTTGCCCAAATCTAAAATAGGTAATTATGTTTATGGGAGTACCTTTGTATACTGTTTTCCATTAGTATTATATTTGTTAGATAAAATCAGATTTGTAGGTTAGTTGCCATTCTTTATTATCCAATTCTTAGTGCACTAGGGGAGGCTAGCTGGATAGGGTGTCCAAGAGACCCTCCACCCTAAGCCAAAGAGCAGATGCTACATCCCTCTTGGCTCCATGTGACAAGTGTTAAGCATCCATCATGGAGTGCTGTACCAAGTGAGGTGTCCTATCAGCGTTCCCCCTCATCACAACCACCTCCTCTCTTAAGCCCAAGAGCAGATGCTTCATCCCTCTTGGCTCCATGTGGCAGGGGTTAGGCATCCACTATGGAGTAGCATACCTAAGAGAGGGTCCCACAGACATTAAGCAATGAGTTTGCAATTGATATGATTTTATAACAGTCTTGTAAGGGTTACAAGTTCCCTTAGTTTAGCATTATTATACCATCATATTAATCACTCCTTATATTGTCCATATTATTGTGTTATATCAGATTTTGTGACAGCATTAAATTACATTCATTATCAGTTTTATAAGTTAAATTCATCACATTATATTTGAAGTTATCATCATTATAGAATTAATTCCCATCATATTTATATTCTTATTATATCTGATTATGTTCATGTACCAGATTGTAGCATCCACTATATTTACTGTATAACTATGATCATTTATCAGATGATCAGCTATGTTACTGCCTGTAACTTAAAAAATAGTTCTGATCTGAACTGATCGATGGTGATGTTACTGGATGCTTTGATTCCTTTCCTTTATATCTCTCAATGTGAGGGAGAGGTCACACCTCTTCATCATGTATGCCCTTTAGCAAGAGACACACCCTTTCACCATTAGAACTCTTTGAAAGAGTGCAACTCTTCATTATTTCTGCCCTTTGAAAGGGACACAACCTTTCACAATTAGATCTACACTTCTTATTTAAGAAATGTTAAAAGTAGCCTGAAACTGCAAAACAGAAAACAAACAGAAAAGAAATGTTTTTGGTTGATGCAAGATTGCCAAGAAACGGGGATGCTCCTACATCACTACCTCTGGCAATTGGCAAGACACTTATGGCATAACATTCCTGAAAATCCAAGTTCTAAATCCAAAAAGTTGAAAAAGTAGGCAGTTGATCAGAAATTTGGCTAAGTCTGGAATTCTTTCCTGAAATGGCAAAGGCATGGAAATTTACTTTGAAATTTGGCCAAGTTTAAAATTATTTCCTAAAATGGCAAAGGCATGGAAATTTACTCTAAGGCATGTAAGTTTTCCTTCACTGAGAAATTTTCCTCTCCCAAAATGGCACTTAAAACTGGAAAGATGGTACATTTCACAAGGCAAGAGAGATTTTTTAAAATCCATGAAATTCCTGCACCCCCATCAAAGTGCGCTCCAAGCAAGGAATGGGTACTAAAACCAAGACATGGAGGTGTTGTGACGTATTCACACATCGCCCCATTGCAAATGGGGACCCCTACTTTTTGCTTTCTAGGGTTAGTCTTCCTGGCTTGGTCTTTTAGGTTCTTGGCTATTAGTCTTTGCATTGAAGGGTCGCCAAAGGGCTCATTAGGATAGGGTGGTATGCTTAGGTTCAAATTGGTCAGTAGGTGGTCCAGGTCAGGGTCTCTATTAAAAGTTTCCTCTTGGTTAGGCCTGGGAGCTTGTCAAGTCTTGATTGAGAATGAAGGGATCTTTGTACCTTGCCATGAGTCTAAGTGAAAATCCAAAGGTGGCCTTACCTTTAAGACCTAGGGCATTTAGTCAAGGAAGTGATGAGGAATTTGAGGACAAATGAATTTCGCTCCTGACCCTTCCAAAGGGACAAGAGCGAATTTCCTTACAATCTTCTTTTGCTCCCCAGTTTGGATCATGAACCTTCTTCCCATGGTTTGAGTGAGAATGCTAAGGCCTTGTGAGTGAGTTGCAATCAAGTGGGATAAAGTTCTATGAGGAATTTGAGCCAAAAAGCAAATTTCACTCCTGACCCTCTCAAAGGGTCCAGGGCGAAATCTTCCTTAGCTCCCTTTTGATTCCTATTTTGGACAAAACCTTCATCCTAAGGCATGAATTTGGGGGAAATAAGCTTGAGTTCACCCTTGGAGATGCCTTGGACAAACGTAGACATGAAAATTTGGAGAAAAGGTCAAAAATTGAGCCTAAAACATCAATTTCGCTCCTGACCCTTCCAAAGGGTCCAGAGCAAAATCCTTAGAAAGGCCTAATTTGTCATCAAAAGGCATTGAGTTGACATCACCTTGAAGGCAAATGGACTTGATTAAGATGAAGGAAGGACCCAAAGGCCAAGTTTAAGAACAAAGTTGAAGGAAATGAGGAGAATTTGTGCAAAAAGAGAAATTTCGCTCTTGACCCTTCCAAAGGGTCTAGAGCGAAATTCCTAGATAGGTCCTGTCCTTCCAAAGGTACCTAAGCGAAATTGTTAAGATGCACTTTTGATCCAAAGTTTTGAGCTAGGTGCTTCCTTAAGGTGATTTGTTGGCGTGTCATAAGGTGAGGACAATGTGATAGAGGGTGAAGTCTGAGTGTTGGGATGATATTTAAGACTAATTCCTCAAATTCGCTCCTGACCCTTCCAAAGGGTCCAGAGCGAATTTCTTTATATCTCCCTTCTTGGTCCCAATTTGCCTCATAAACCTTATCCCTATGGTATGATTGAAAGAGTATTGATGTGTGCAACAAAGTGAAGTGATGGAAAGTGAAGGATTTGAGTATAAATGCAAATTTCGCTCCTGACCCTTCCAAAGGGTCCAAAGCGAAATTTTTCTAAGCTCCTGACCCTTCCAAAGGGTTCAGAGCGACATCCTCCAAGAAACCTATTTCTTCACTAGGGACATCAAATGGTGGACATACATGGCAAGGAAAGGTTTCAAAAAGACAAGTCTAAAGCAAGATAAGTGAAAAGAAGGAAGAATTGGATCTAGAGGAACAAATTCGCTCCCAACCCTTCCAAAGGGTCCAGAGCGAATTTCTCAAAAACATGTATTTTCCTCACAATTTTAAAGCAAATTGCCCTCAAGATATTTTCCTAAGGTGGTTTGAAGCTAAACAAGCGAGCTAAGAGAAAACTCTATCAAGGACAAGCCCTATTTTCCAAATTTCGCTCCTGACCCTTCCAAAGGGTCCAGAGCGAAATCCTTAGGATAGCTTGTTTCCTCACCAAAAGCATGGAGTAGACACCACTTTGAGAGCAAGTTGGCTTGAATATGATAAGATAAAGGGGAATGGGCAAGTCCAAGGCAAATTGGATGTGAATTGAGCCTAGAAATGTAAATTTCGCTCCTGACCCTTCCAAAGGGTCCAGAGCGAAATTCCTAGAAAGACTCTCAATTTCACCTAGTGCACTAAGGGAACCTTGTTTTGATAGCAAATTGACTTGATGGTGATAAGAGGAGGTGTAGTAAGTGAAATTCAAGGCAAAGAAAGGATGAATGGAAGATGAATTGACCCTAGGAAGAATTCGCTCCTGACCCTTCCAAAGGGTCCAGAGTGAATTCTCCTAAAACACATATTTCCTCCTTGTTCAAATCAAAGTTTGTGTTCCTAGGACGTGGTTGAGGAGGGGATTGATGCATTCTTGCCTTAAGAGGCGAATTGAGGTGAAGACAATGATGAATTTGAGCCAAGAATGCAAATTTCGCTCTTGACCCTTTCAAAGGGTCCAGAGCGAAATTCCTAAGACCTCTATTTTGCTCCATGTTTGAGACCAAGATCTTTGTTCCTATGGCGTAGTTGAGGGAAGATTGATGTATTCTTGCCTTGAGAAGAGATTTGAGGAAAAGAGATGATGAAATTTGAGCTAAAATGCAAATTTCGCTCCTGTACCTTGCCCAAGGTCCAGAGCAAATTTCATTATAGGGCCTGTCCTTCCAAGGGGTCCAAAACGAATTTCATCCTAATGCCTTCTTGTTGATGATTTAAGGTAAGAAATGCTATGTTAGAATGAATATGTCGTGTATTCTTGATCATCTTTTGTTTGTTTTGCAGATCAACAAGACCGGGCTAGAAGGAAGAACAGACAACGGCGACCTACTCAAGTTCCATCGTCATTAAAGACACCTCAAATGCATGGAGGACGACTCAAGGTGCTTCTAAAGTGTTGGAAGACTTCAAGTGTTCAAGGAGTTGCAAGCTATCCTCAAGATCTTCATTCTACCACATGGAGAAACCACAAGATATCAGAAGAAAGATCTTATAAAACTTTGAAGCGATATGAGCTATCAGAGGAGGAGTGACTTGACCGGGAAGGAGGCTTCATCAAACACATGAGAGTCAAGGAGGTACATCATTCATCAAGTACATCAAGGACGAAGGAGGATCAACCAGAGTCAGTGCAAGGGTACGTTGAAGAGGCAGATAGTTTCAGAAGAGTTAATCAAAGTTAAGCTTCTCATCGAATATCAAGAGATACAAGTTCCCTGACCAAGCACAAACGCAAGACAAGGTGGCATCCCAGTCACTGTTCCTCCAGTCAGATAGGTCCACATCAACATGTCCAGATTCAATGTACCTAACTCACCCGTGATGGCACAAACTTTGAGGCACCTACCCTTGCTTCTTATTGGTTCTCAAATTTTGAATGTAATTTTCTCATTGGCTAAGGGAGTTTGTTGTAACAAACCCTAATTAGGGTTTTCTATCTTGTAATCCTAGCCATTGATTGTAAATCAATCAGAGCCATTGAAATGTAAAGAGCTCTCTATATAAAGCTTTGGCTCTTCATTTGTGAAGGAAAATAGTTGATGAATAGTTAGTAGAATAGTTAGTAACAAAGAAATAGTAAATAGAATATCAATTAGAGTAGATTAGGAAGAGAAGGCAAGGAATTGTTGCCTTGATTGTAAATGAACTCCATTTTTATTGAAGTTATGGTGAAGTGTGTTGTTTCTTTGCAATATGCATGGTCTCTTGTTGAATCTTCATTTTAGATGGTAAATAATTAGATTGAATGAAGGAAGTTATTGAATGCACTCGCGTGGAATCCGCCTAGTCCAAACCACTAGCCTCTTGTTGATTGTAAGTGCACCCTGCATGGTCAACTGGCATAGAATGAGCTTAATCTCAAGTCGTTACGCGTCTATTGTTCACGCATTAACTTGAATGGTGATCAGTGTCTGATGGTGTACGATTTGAACATATTCGAAGCATCCCTTAGAAGATCGCACTGAGTTGGTGTTGAATTGTTCAATTTGATGGTGAGACCTATCCCAGTAGGACTTCACCTAGTTGTTCATCCATCTTCTTGCATTCTAGGTCCTAGAATAGATTCTCTAAACCCTATGCTTTTGCCATTTCTTTATCTTCCAGCTAGTAGATAGGATTCAAATTCCAACAGATTAAACGCTCACGCAGTCGAATGTAAGTCCCCTTGTTAATCCAGCATAATCACATCAGGCCAAATTGAGCTTATCCACACATAGAGACCCTACATATAAGAACCTTGGAGTTATTTAGATTGATCCTTGGGCAAATCTTCAGCATTCGAATAACTTTGTTCAAGAGAGGATAAGATACCTTGGTATTTTATTTTGTGTTCGCATGTGCATAAAAAATAAATCAACAGGAGGAAATTTCCTTTTCAAGGAAACTTTATCACCACCTAAGAAATGCGCTCAAGGCTAGAGTTGGAGGCAAATAACATGTAAGGGAGGAATTTTCCTTTCCAAGGAAATTCCTCCACTTCCTCCAAAGAGCGCTCCAAGTCAATGGAAGGGTGCAAAAACATGGTCTAGGAGGAATTTTCAAATTCCTCAAATTTCCTCCTCAATCGAAATGCACCCAAGGATAGATGGGGAGTGCTAATCACATGTCAAGGAGGAATTTTCAAATTCCTCAAAATTCCTCCACTCCTATTCAAATGTGCTCCAAGAGGGTGCACGGGTGCAAAAGCAAGGTCATAAAAGATTTTCTCAACCTCGGCAAAAATTCCTTCATCCAAATTGCACCCAAGTTAGGCGATGGGCGCCAAAATCCAAGCAAGGAGAAATTTCTCCAAACATCAAAATTCCTTCATCATAGCAAAAATGCGCTCAAGGACTCCAGGGTGCTAAAACTCAATCAAGGAGGAATTTTCCTCTCCAAGGAAATTCCTTCGCCCTCTCAAAAATGCGCTCTAGGCAAGTATCAAGGTGCAGAAATCAATACGTGGAGGAATTTTCCAATTCCTCAAAATTCCTCCTCCATGGCAAATTTACACCCAAGGACAGAGGTAGAGCGTGGAAAACATGACAAGGAGAATTTTTCATCCTCAACAAAAATTCCTTCCTCAGGATTGCGCCCAAGTTGACAGAATTTCAAGACACGGAAAATTTGGTTGTGTGAAGATTTCTCTCTCCAAAATTCTGGACAGGATAAAATTCCTTGGACATGGAAAAAATGGTTAAATGACATAAAATCTCCCTTCAGGACGAGGTGTGCACGAGAACACAAATAAAACATTTCCTTCAGGACAAAAATCTCTCTAGAAAATGTTTTCCCTCTCCAAGATTTCCAAGCAGGATTCCTTCAAAAGTGGAAAAGATTGTTAAAATTCTTCCAAGGCAGGAAAATATTCCAAAATATCTTTATGCAACCAAAATGGAAAGAATTTTGTAAGAAATGAGTTGGCGACATGCAAAGAGAATATTTCGTATTTATGACACAATTAAGAAAATTAAAGTTTCCATTTTTTGAACTCAAGATGATGGCGGGATCCACTTGCATGGCGGGTTGTCTAAGGAAACAAGACGCATGATTGAAGAGAATTAATGCAACTACTAATTTTATCCCTTTGCCAACTTAGCAGCTTAGTGGGTGACTTCTATTTAAACAACGATTTGGAATTCATTCTTCATAATGATTTTGGAGAAATTGGAAGCTAGAGAGAAGTGAAGAAAGTCAGCAAGAAGTCTTTATTATTTTCCAGAAGTCTTTATTATTTTCCAGAAGTTCTCATTTTTGGAGGTTTTTATTTATTCCAAGTCTGGAATTGTCAGCTTAGAATTCCTTTGCCAATGGATTTATAGAATTCCTTTATCACAAATCTAATGTTTATTATTTTATTTTGCAGGAATGGCGGAATCCAGCAAGGTGGCAAATGCCTCCTGGCAGGCACAAATTAAGAACGAACAAAGAGGATTTCTCCCAGAGTCTAAGATTATTTCAAAATGGAGAGAAGCAAGCCACACCAACCTAGGAACTTCTAGGCTGGAAGAATTCAAGAAAAGAGTATATGGAATAGCTGGATGTCCTTCGTTAGCCATTGCTACAAAGATAGTCAAAAGTGGGATTGTAGTAGCTACCGGCTTCCCTCCTGCCATCCAGTGCCCAGAGCTGATTATGGAATGTGTGAATTATTACAATGCTAAAAGAAGGGCAATTCTGGCACCTAATGGCAAACTCCTGGCCAACCTTACACCTGAAGTGATTGGGGGAACTTTTGGAATTCTTGCATACTAGTCTATGAAATACAAGAGTAACGAAAAAGCAACATTGATTTATGACTCTAACTTTGAAAGATGTGTTGGAATAATCAATAAGGTATGGATGCAGAAGCCAAAGCCTCATATTTCAAAGTTACCTAAGCAAATCACCAGCAAGGATTTCAAACAAGAGTATGTCGATCTTGTGTTGATGATGAGCAGAGTTGTGGGATGTCCGCAAGCCTTCATGTTTGAAACTTGAATGTTTTACTTCATTGGCGAAGTAATGGAAGGTGAAAGTGATAGATTCAGCAAAAATAATTAGCCACAACTTGCATGAGCAGCTAAGGAATTTAAGGCAATCCCAATCTTTCTATATGAGCTTGTATGTTGTCTACCTATTGGCTAGAATGGGCAAGTTCAACGGATTGCTAGGCAAAGGACCCATGGAATGTGGGCTAGTACAGCTGAAAGTTCATGAGTGTAATCCACAGTTGCACTTGTATGATACTACTTTCAAGAAAACAAGCGACACCTTCACAATGCACGTCACTATATCCTTGCAAGAAGGACTTCACACAAGGTTGTCGCAGGAAGCTAGAAAGTTAGTAAAGAAGTATGGAGTCTGGTACATTCAATTTCCGAAATTCACTTATATCCGGGTCCAAGGATTCTCAGACCAGCCATATATAAGCTTCCAAGATATCCAACAGACAAGATGGTGTTGTTGGAGGTTACCATACAGTTGACTGCCTATGACAAAGTTCAGAAAAAGAAGAAGAAATTAGGACTCGAATTCCCAATTGTCATTGGAGATAACGAGGAAATGTGTCCAACATTGGCAGTAGCAACAAAAAAGTCAATGGATGAATTATCATTCTATCACTTAGCATCCCATACCACAAGGACATTCTTTGATCCATATGATGTTGGCGTAAGGCATAAGCATAAGTTTCAGCTAGAGGATTATTGAGTCAACACCAAGGATGACTTTGAAGTTAGGAGGAGGATGTTTCAAGGTTGCCTCTCAAGTTCATAAGGATCTACGAGGTTATACAGGTGCTGGATCAAGTTGAAGAAGATGAAAATACTATTCAGTCGAAATATGAAAAGGAGAAAGACAGACCTATTCAAGAACCAAACTGGTCAGAGCTATGTTGACGTGTTTTTTTGACAGTGTCTAACACAGAATAAAGTTGCCCAAGGGTCACTTTACTCTCTCTTGATCAAAGTACGATTGTATGCTAAGATTGCAGTAAGTTCAAACAATCGACTCCAAGGTTCCAGTTATGCAATGGATGTGACTCAGTTGGCTTGATGTGATATGCTAATAATTCAAGGGGACTTATGTTTGGATCATTCTTTCACCTCTTTGATGTGGCTGGAACTTCATCATCAGTTGTAGCAATTCTACAATGCTTCTGCTTCGAACGGATTGAAATGGAATGAACTAAAATTAAAGGGGGAAGGGTTAGAGGATCTAAATCTACACCTAAGGGCAATGATATCAATGGATAGTGCTCTGGTGGACAAATTCCAAATAAACCAAGCTCTACTTCGCCAAGATTAACTACAACTCTGTAAGAACCTTAAAAGGTCCTCAACTGAGACAACTGACGTTTAACTGAACCTGTTGCGTTTCAAGTGTGTTCTTTGCAAATTTGTAACAGCTAATATAATTTTGACAAACTTAAGCACAAAAAGCAACTATAGGGAAACGCTAGAAATCAATTCTAACTCAGGAATAAACTGATCAAACCCTTATTGCATGTATTCAACCTTTATTTACCCTCAATACATAAACAGACAATAAAAGATAGGAACTGAAAAATACCAAGAATTTTTGGAAACCCTTATTTCTTCCTTGCTGGTCATACATAGTCCATTATGACAGCATGCTATAACTCACTCCAGACTGACCCAAACAGCTTGCATGGTAGCTCAATGGATGACTCTAGGCTAGGCGCACCTTCTCCTTATTTTATTTATTTTTTTGGATCCTTCCAACATGCAAATCGCAGCCCCTTAGGTGATTGGCGCTACTCCCCAGGCAGCCATACAGCCATCAAAAATATCTTCTTTGGGTATCTTTGTTTCCTTGTTTGTTGCAGCAACAAAATACTGATAAATAACGGTACCTCTCTGACTAATAAGCACAAACTTGGTCCCTGAATGAAACCAACTGTAAGAGCAAGATCAACTGATATTTCACAGCCTCTGATGCTGTTGTACAAGAATCCCATGTTTCCCTGTACTGATACCTCTGATCACTGCAGAAGAATCTTCTGCTGAAACCCTTGGCCAAAACTCCTCTCAAAGCTCCAAACAAAAATATCCAAACTTAGCATAATGAAAAGAAGACCTAAAATCTTCTTTAATCTTCTCCATTTAGGGTTGGCGCAATTCCCAAGAAAGCTGCGATTTGGCCTTTAATGATGTTTTAACTTTTATTATTTATTTTTGACTATTGAAGTGTCAAAAATAAATCATCTTCCATTTAATATAAAAACTAGCCCCATCTAATGAGAAATAGACCCTCACTTAAGTTATAACTTAAAGTGACTTTTAAAACATTAAAACATTAAAGTTCGCCATTTAATATTTAATTAAAAAATAATTAAATATTAATCTCTCTAAGTATTCATCAGAAATGCCTGCCGTCTGAACTGGAGACTGCCAAACCACAATCTGTCCTTGCCCAACCTACTGGCTATAAATAGCAGGACTGCTAAAAATAGAAAGTATCTCAAACGGAGTCCTGGAGACCTCAAACGAAGACCAAACCTGGAGTGCTTGCTCTAAAGGTGGTGAATCAAACTCTGGAGGACCCTCTACCCAACCTCATCAGCCTACGAGGGTCAGTGATAGGCTAATCTACTCAGCTAACAGATGTCAACTAGAACGGGACATCACAGTCCGCCCCTCCCGAAATTGCTTGTCCTCAAGCAATCTCAACTCCGGATGCTGTAAAATCTCCTCGCTCTCCCAAGTAGCGTCCTCTACGGGCAAATCCTTCCATTTCACCAGGTATTCTGTGATAGTTCGTCTCCTGAAATTCCTCTCCCTGAACTCAATGATAGCCTCAGGTACGAGTATCAACTTTCCCTCATCATCCAGGGGTGGTAAGACCGTGGAAGGAACAATACGGTGCCCCAACGCCTTTTTGAGACGTGACACATGAAACACATTGTGTACTCTGCTATCTGTCGGTAAATCCAACTCATAAGCCACCTCACCTATACGCCTGGTTACTCTGAAAGGGCCATAATATCGAGGCTTGAGCTTCTCTGCTCCACTCCTCCTGAGAGTAGACTGTCGATAAGGCTGCAACATCAAATACACCATGTCTCCTACCTCAAATGACCTCTCTGTCCTCTTCTGATCAGCATATTGTTTTTGCTGATTTTGTGCCTTGGCTATATTTTCCTTAAGAGTCTTCACAATGTCTTGACTCTCCTGTATCATGTCTCCTACACTAGGCACCCTACTGTCACTCAGCAATAAGTCAATGAAACTGGGAGGTTCATACCCGTACAGTGCTATAAATGGAGTCATCTGAATGGACATGTGGTGAGTGGTATTGTAACAATACTCACAGAGGTAAATCCACTTCACCCACGCCTTTTGCTGCCCTGAAATATAGTTCCTGAGGTATCCCTCCACCCATTTGTTAACTATCTCAGTCTGGCCATCAGTCTGAGGGTGGTAACTGGTGCTCGGTGTAAGATTGGTCCCACAGAGTCTGAAAAGCTCCTGCCAAAAGTGGCTCAAAAACCGCGTGTCCCTATCACTGACAATAGTCCGAGGCAACCCATGTAATTTGAATACCTCTCTAAAGAATAACTCTGCTACCTGAATAGCTGAATAAGTGGTGGTGATCGGATAGAAGTGAGCATACTTCGTCAAACGATCCACAACCACAAATATGCAATCACGTCCCTACGCTCTCGGTAGTGATGAAATCCATAGACAAACATTCCCACTTCCTGTTAGGAATTGGAAGTGGCTGAAGTAAACCAGCAGGGTATGTATGCTCCTGTTTATTCTGCTGACAAATAGGGCACTCTCTAACATACTGTAGAACATCCGCCTTGAGCCCTTTCCACGTGAAGCGCTCATGCACCTGTCTGTAGGTTTTGAAAAACCTGGGATGTCCTACTATCGGTTCATCATGACAGAACCGCAGTACCCTACTTCTCAACTCCGATCCTGGAATCAAGTACACTCTCCCCTTGTAAATGATAAATTCATTTACAATTGTATATCTGTTGTCCACTACTGACCCCTCTATCACACCTGCAGCCCAGCTATCTTTGGCATACTCTACCACTATAATATGCTGCCAATCCTCTGCTATCTGGACCATAGAATTCAGGTGGGGACGACATGACGAGGCATCTGCAACTACATTATGTGTGCCTTTGATATAGGAAATATCAAAGTTGTAAGCATGAAGTTTGCTGACCCACTTTTGTTGCCTGTCATTTAAGTCACGCTGCCCAAGGAAATGTCTCAAACTATTGTGGTTAGTCTTAATGCAGAACTTGCTGCCCACTAAGTACTGTCTAAACTTGGCCAGTGCATGCATTATGGCCAACATTTCCTTATCATAAATGCTGTAAATTCTCTCAGGTCCACAGAGTTTCCTACTCTCATAAGCAATAGGGTGCTTGTCCTGCATAAGCACCGCCCCAATGCCCTCACCAGAGGCATCACATTGTAACTCAAATGACTTTGAGAAGTCAAGTGTAGCAAGTACTGGACATGAAGTCATGAGCTCCTTGAACCTCTCAAAACACTCCTGGGCCTCAGGAGTCCATAAGAAGGCACCTTTTTTCATCAAGTCTGTCAAAGGTGCCGCATGGCACAAATAGCCGTTAACAAAACGGCAGTAGAAACCACATAGGCCCAAGAACCCACGCAACTGAGTGAGGTTCACTGGAGTAGGCCAATCTACAATAGCACAGATCTTCTCAGGATCCATCCGCACTCCCTCTGCACTAATAATATGGCCCAAGTACAATAACTCAATCATTCCAAGGTCACATTTGGATTCCTTGGCATACAAGTACTCCCTGCTCAAAATGCTCAAAACTATATCTAGGTGACTGAGGTGCTCCTCCCAAGTACGACTGTAAACCAGTATATCATCAAAGAACACCAATACTGATTTCCTCAACTGATGTCTGAAGACTTTGTTCATTGTGGACTGGAAAGTAGCAGGAGCATTAGTTAGCCCAAATGGCATAACCACAAACTCAAAATGTCCATAATGACAACGAAAAGCAGTCTTCTCAATATCCTGCTCACGAACACTGATCTGGTGATAGCCTGATCTCAAATCAATCTTTGAAAAATAACAGGCCCCATGTAATTCATCTATGAGCTCATCAATACGCGGGATGGGATATCTGTTTTTGATCGTCCGCTTATTAAGGATCCTGTAATCAATACACATCCGCAATGTGCCATCCTTCTTCTTCACCAAAACAACTGAAGAAGCAAAGGGGGACTTACTAGGCCGAATATGTCCCATGGCCAGAAGCTCCTGTATGGTTTTCTCTATTTCATCTTTCAGGCGCTTCGGATGTCTATATGGAGTAATCATCACTGGCTTCGCTCCCTCCTCTAGCTCAAAGATGTGCTCAAAACCCCTATCTGGTGGCCTCCCTGATGGTATGTCACTGAAAACCTTGTTGTGTTTGGTTCTCAGTATCTGAATGTCCGGATGATATTCAACTTATTGAGCATCCTGCTGTATGGGCATGATCATACACTCTGCTGCCCACTCAGTCTGATCATGGCGTACAAGCCTCTCCATCCACCTGAGTGTAATCATTCTGAAATTGCTGTCCTTAATCGCTTTCAGCACATGTGTTTTCTCATCAATGGTGAAAGACATCTCCATCTCCTACAAGTCAAGTGTAAACTTGCCTAGTTCATGCAACCACTTCATACCAAGGACCAAACATGTGTCTCCCATCTAAACCACATAGAAATCAGTCTTGAATTCATAATTGTTTACACGTAAAGGGAGTTGTGTGATCATCCTATTACACTTTAAAGTGTAACCATCTGCCACCCTCACACGAATGCCCTCAAACTCCTCTGTTTGCATTCCTCTCTTCTCCACCAACCTGGCATCAATAAAGTTATGTGTGGCTCCGGAATCCAGCAGTGTAATAACCTTCTAACCAACAAGTACTCCTCTCATTCTAAATGACCCTTCCTGCTAAATACTCGTGAGAAGTGCCTCCTTAAGGTGCTCATCACCTTCTGCATCCATTTTGTCGAGTCTCGGAGGACCCTGTGTGTCATCTTCAGCCTCTAAATTCTCATAACCAACAGGCCGACCTTCATGATCAGATTCAGAATCTTCATAATATGCCCACATTACTCTGTTTGCCCTACCCTTAGGCCTCAAAGGACAGTCATGGTTGGCATCATATGGACCTTTGCAATAAAAACAGAGTTTCTTTTGCCTTAAATCGTTAAGTGTCTCCCGATCTAAGGGAGGGGCGGCTGGCTTTGGCTTGTAATCATTTCTAAAGTCTGATTTTTCTTTTCCTTTGCTGAAATTCCTATTATCTTTGAAAGATGTTGATCCTTTTGTCCCAAATTTATTTTGAGTGGCTGTCACATCCATACTCCGTGCCTTTTTAATGGCGAGTAGAAGTGTTGGGGGATCAAATGCCTTTACCCAGCCTCTCAAAAGCTCCATGAGTCCCTCTATAAACAAAACTACTAATCGCTGATTTGACATGTTATTTACCATGCATGACAGCTTCAAAAACTCTGAAACATACACCTCCAAGTTCCCTGTTTGTTTCAGCTGTGCTAACTCCTGGAAGTATGACTCAGGGTCTTTCTTATCAAACCTCTCTACTAACAAATCAGCGAACTCCTGGTAGGTGGTAATCTCATCATGTTGGAGGGTGATGAGTCCATTATGCCACCACTCATGTGCAGTATCGTCCAAGTGTAAGGTTGCAAACTTAATTGCATCCCTTTCAATCATGGGTCTCAGTGTGAAGTATGTATCCAGTTTATGGATCCAAGATCTAGCTGTAACTGCACCGTTGCCATCATAATAAGGTAGGGTGAGCTTGCTTGTGGCAAACTCAAGATCTCTATGTTGGAAACGAGGCCTCCTCTCTTGCCTGTTTCTCTCTACCTCCTGTTTTTGCCTCATGAACTGATCAAAATTCAGATTCTGCCTCACATCAGGTGGAAGAAGACTCCACTCATCATGTACCGTCATAACATTATCAACAAAGACAGGTTCTACCTCAGCTCTGGCAACATCCTCAGGTTCTTCTGCCAAGAAATTAGGCCTTGAAGGCCTGTCAACTATGCGTGTAGCTACCCTATGAGGTCTAGGAATATTGGCTACACTCCTATTGTCCTCTGGTTCTTGATTGTTTCGGTTTGGAGGATTCATACGCTCCATCATGGTGGTGAGTGCCTGTAAAGCCTGAGCAACCTGCTGCTGCCCAGTGGCCATAGTCCTAAAGAATTCTCTTGTCTCCTCATCCTCAGCTCTGTGACCTCTGGTTGGACTGCCTATATGCCTTTCACCCATGGTATCTGACTGCCTGTTAAAACTCTGTTCTCCTTCACGAAAGGCTCTGTTGCGTGTGTAATACCTGTGTGAACCCGTTTTCTGCGACTGCATGTAATTGCTAAACCCTTTAGGATGGCAAGATTTAGCTCTGATACCACTATAAGAACCTTAAAAGGTCCTCAACTGAGACAACTGACGTTTAACTGAACCTGTTGCGTTTCAAGTGTGTTCTTTGCAAATTTGTAACAGCAAATATAATTTTGACAAACTTAAGCACAAAAAGCAACTATAGGGAAACGCTAGAAATCAATTCTAATTCAATAATAAACTGATCAAATCCTTATTGCATGTATTCAACCTTTATTTACCCTCAATACATAAACAGACAATAAAAGATAGGAACTGAAAAATACCAAGAATTTTTGGAAACCCTTATTTCTTCCTTGCTGGTCATACACAGTCCATTATGACAGCATGCTATAACTCACTCCAGACTGACCCAAATAGCTTGCATGGTAGCTCAATGGATGACTCTAGGCTAGGCGCACCACCTCCTTATTTTATTTTATTTTTGGATCCTTCCAACATGCAAATTGCAGCCCCTTAGGTGATTGGTGCTACTCCCCAGGCAGCCGTACAGCCATCAAAAATATCTTCTTTGGGTATCTTTGTTTCCTTGTTTGCTGCAGCAACAAAATATTGATAAATAACGGTACCTCTCTGACTAATAAGCACAAACTTGGTCCCTGAATGAAACCAACTGTAAGAGCAAGATCAACTGATATTTCATAGCCTCTGATGCTGTTGTACAAGAATCCCACGTTTCCCTATACCGATACCTCTGATCACTGCAGAAGAATCTTCTGCTGAAACCCTTGGCCAAAACTCCTCTCAGAGCTCCAAACAAAAATATCCAAACTTAGCATAATGAAAAGAAGACCTAAAATCTTCTTTAATCTTCTCCATTTAGGGTTGGCACGATTCCCAAGAAAGCTGCGATTTGGCCTTTAATGATGTTTTAACTTTTATTATTTATTTTTGACTATTGAAGTGTTAAAAATAAATCATCTTCCATTTAATATAAAAACTGGCCCCATCTGATGAGAAATAGACCCTCACTTAAGTTATAACTTAAAGTGACTTTTAAAACATTAAAACATTAAAGTTCGCCATTTAATATTTAATTAAAAAATAATTAAATATTAATATCTCTCTAAGTATTCATCACAAATGCCTGTCGTCTAAACTGGAGACTACCAAACCACAATCTATCCTTGCCCAACCTACTGGCTATAAATAGCAGGACTGCTAAAAATAGAAAGTATCTCAAACGGAGTCCTGGAGACCTCAACCGAAGACCAGACCTGGAGGTGTTTGCTCTGAAGGTGGTGAATCAAACTCTGGAGGACCCTCTACCCAACCTCATCAGCCTCTGAGGGTCAGTGATAGGCTAATCTACTCAGCTGACAAATGTCAACTAGAAGGGGACATCACAAACTCCGTAAGAACGGGTGCAATCTTCTGAGGATGTTGAAGGATTTTCACATTGAGAAAGTACATTTGACTACCCAACACAGAGCAATACAAACGACTATTCACAATCGAACTTAGCATAAATTTGGGGGTTCATGCTAATTTTACACTACATCTTATAATCAACAAGATGCAAAAAGTATGAACCATGGAAATTCATCAAACACCATCACATTCTTCATTGAAATCAAAGCACTTTATCTAACAACTGGGAAAATAAAATTCTACTCTAAGTGAGGAAGGTGAAACCATGCAAGTTTTGAAAAAATAACTTAAGTGGGCACCATCAGAGAACAATGTTTCACTTTTATTATCTCAAAAACTTATCGCAACGATTTCAGACAAATCTCCCTCCTTTGCAAATGAGGGGGGTCGCCCCTTTCTATAGGCTTCAAGCCTTGGCTACACACAAAACTCTAATTAGGGTTTGCCCTAAAAGATTCCTCACACATGATGCAACAAGGTGGGAATCAACAATAAATGCCCATTATGCCCATATACAATTAATTCCATCTCATTACAATTAATTACATTCCTCCCAAAAATGGCGTCCATTGTGCATTAAATGCATCAATTCTTTCAAATTCTCCCAATGTGCATTGAATGCACCATCACTTCCAAATCAGTTACATGCAAAAGATGCTCCACCACTACATTAAGTACGGCGGCTACCATGCAAACGCAATCTGCCATAATGCCTTATATGTGATGGCTACATGCAAAAAGGTGCTCCATTATTTCAACATGTGCAGAAACCCTTGGAGAGAGAAAATTTCGTCTGGGAAGAATTTTCTTTGAAGTTTTGAATTTTCCTTGCTTAGGAGGAGATTTTTCATCAATTTCCAACATCTATTTTTAAGGAACTTTCCAAAATTACGGTTCCAGGATCCAGGAGAGATAAAATTATCTCACGAATCCAAATCTGTCATCATTTTGGAATTTGGATGATTTTTTAAGCCCAAAATGGATTTTTCAATTTTTTTCCCTAAGGGAATTTTTTTCTTTTTGAGTTCATCCTTGACCTTCAATTTCCTTGCCTTGGAAAATCTTCATCTTTTGTCTTGGGCGTGGAAATCATGCTATGAAGGAATTTTGATCCTTTGAATGATTTTCCCTAGTTCCTTGATTTTGGTGCCCCTTCCTTGACCTAGGCGCCATTCACCCTTGATGGAGGAATTATGCTTTTGAACATTTTTCCTTACCTGTCTCATTTTGGTGCCATAACTCTGACTTAGGTGCTATTTTCATGATGTGGTGGAATTTAGGAGTTTTTGGATTTTCCTTGGCTATCTCCATTCAGCACCCTTCACTCCTTGGACGCCAAAACACCTTGGGAAGGAATTTCCGTATTATTTTTTTTGTCCATGCCTTCTTGATTTTGGCACCCAATCCCTGACTTGGGCGCTAAATTGGCCTAGTGAAGGAAATTTGGAGTTTGCTGACTTTCCATGATGCCTTGAATTTGGTGCCAATCCTGGACTTTGGGCACCAAAATCACCATGAGGAGGAATTTCGAGATTTAGAACTTTTCCATGGTACTCCCATTTTAGCACCCTCAACTGCACCTGGGTGCTAAATTGCTTGGATGGAGGAACTTTGAATGTTCTTTGATTTTCCATGACCCCCTTCTCCTAGCACCCTCAACTAGACTTGGGCGCCAAATTAACATGGTGGAGGAAAGAGTGGTGTGGAGGAATTTTCCTCCACACCCCCTTTCTAGCACCCTTCTTCCTCCTTGGGCGCCAAAATGCTTAAGTGGTGGAATTTTCAATTTTGCCCATTTTCCTTGGCATCCCTTCTCCAGCACCCATATCTGATCTTGGGCGCTAAAATCACTATGCCAAGGAATTTTGTTTGTTCCTGACCATACTTGCATGCTTCCACATTGACGAGGATTCTGCTTGGTATTTCATCAATAATTAGCCAAGTTTCGACCAATTTCCAAATTCAAGATGCCATATTTGAAGTGATTCTGCCAGACTTAGAGGATTTTCAAGCTTCCCACTTCTGGAATGGATGTCCACACTTAGCCAATTTTGATCACCTTGCCTGCTTTTTGAAGCTTCCAGATTTAGAAATGTTCAAGAATACTCATTCTTCAGTGTCTGCCTGTGAATAATCTGCCAAAATAGACTTTCCAAAAAATAGAAAGTGTTTCAAAATGTTAGGATTAGGGCAAAATAGGACGTAGATAACACTTACTAAAAATAGAAACTTACTAAAAAATAGTAAGTTTGATTTTTTTGGCAAAATTAGACCATTCCAGGAGATAGTGAAATCCCTAAAAAATAGGAACTTTCTAAAAATAGAAAGGTGCTCAGAATTTGCTCAAATTTCACGTGCAGGTTCCTTACAGGGTCTTGATTCCAATGCAACACTCAGTTTTTCCAAAACCCTAAAGGAAAGGCCTCAAATCCAAGTCTAAAGGGCAAAACCCTAAAATGGACAAAACAGGCTCCAGACTTGGCCAAATTCGCTCAAACGAGCTACAGACTTGATCAACTTGACCCCCAAACACTTGCAAAATGAGGAGACTGACAAGAATGCCGCAAAAGGACCCAACAAACAAAAAACAAAAGACAAAAGACTAAGAGGGCCTAAAAAGTAGGGGGTCCTCATTTGCAATGGGGCGATGTGTGAAAAAATCACAACAAGCCAGAAGTTGATGGTTTGGATGTCTTAAGTAGGCCAATCCTGACTTTCACTAGGCACTAGGTTGAACGGCACATAGCAAAATTTAAGGCAAAGAATACCCACCTGACCTACAATTTGATGGGAGACATTGAATCCCATGACAAGGCAACGAAGGAGTCATCAGGAGCCCAAGCTAGAGAAGAGGAAAATCCACAAGAAAGAATAGAACGCGGGAAGGAGAAAAGTGTCCCTGGAACGTCATAAGCAAAGAAGAGAAAGGAAATTTCGTAGGAAGAGCCGTAGCAGAAGAGGCCAAGGATAGAAGAAGCACAGTCACCTACTAGCTCTTCCAACGCACACGAAGTTGAAATGTTCACCGAAGAAGTTACAAGAAACCAGCTGCAGGAGGATGATTTTGACATTGCTCAAGCACAAGATATTCTCAATTTTAGTGCCTCCCATAGGCCTGTTCAACAAAGGATTCAAAGACAAGAACTTCCTCCTAATCCAGAACAGTAGGATCAGGATTGTTTCATGGAAACAAACCTTGGTGACTTAGGAACTTTTGAGGAAGTTTCACAGGGACAAGTACAACTGGAAGTGTAGGATCAGCAATCAACTGCTCCAGATTGGCTGAAGGAAAGAATGAGAAAAGAGTTGGAGGAACAGATGGATCCTATGGTGGAACTTGAAGAACTTTTAAACAGGATAGACAGGCCAGCAGAGAAGAAGAAGGCAAGGAAATTCTCCAAAGTTACAAGGGATGAGTTAGGATCTAGGACATTGCACCTAGCTATGCCCAAAATTGACAAAGATAGGAATGAGATTACTCCTCAAGAATATGAGATTACAACGGTCAACTTAGGGCGTTCCTCCGAAGCACAGGTAGTGGAAGATTTTGATGAGTCTTCCTTAGCATTGAAAGAACAGATGAAAAGAATAGAAGAGAAAAATAGGAAGTTGAAGAGCAAGAACAAATCCATGTGTGAATATGTGCGGCGCTTGAGGCGTCCATTCAGAGAGGAAGATCAATCCTTTGTTCCTCCCTCTTCTCTTCCGAATGAATCCATTTATGGGATTGAAGAAATAAGGAGAAGGGATCGGTGCTCTAAGGAATGGGTAGAGGACATTTTCACCTCAATTGGTAAAGTTATTGAAGACTTGGCTCACTTCTATTGGAGAATCCTAGCTATCCTGAACAAGCTAGAAACTATGGACAATTCATGGGAAGATGCCCATATCTATCAGGACTTAACAATTCCACACCTAAAAGAACTAATGGGGATTCTCAGGCAAACATTGATTGATGGGAAGGTCATCAAGGAAGATGAGATATATGATTTCCCTCAATGGTTTTATGCAGTCTACATTGGGAAGGAATTCTTTGAGAGGTTCAATAAGGAGTTAGCATCATTGAGGGAATCAGTCAGAAAGGTTCAAGAAGAAATCCTCAATGCAATAGAGGCATTGTTTGCAATAAGGTTGACTAATGAAGAGCTGAAAGTGGACCATCTGAAGGATAGGTTACATGAATTCTTCTTCATTGAATCCTTCTCAAAGGAACATTTGAAAAATGTTTCCTTGTTCTCCAATACAATGCACAGGACTCAAGAGGCGGCATCAAGATGGGAGAAGTTTTTCTCCAAGTGTGAAGAGGACACTTCAATGCTGGAATTCAAACTAGAGACTATGCCAAGTGTCTACGTAGGAGAGCTGGAAGTTATCGTGACCAGATTCGTCGCATTCGCCTTCAATGAAAGAGATAATGGTCATCCAATTTTAGACAAGAATCTATTGATTGAATGATGGGTCATTTATTGTTGTGGGACGTTTTTGACAAGCTGGTAGTTCATTCAATGCATGACGGCTGCCATGTTGAGGAGTTAGTGGGTCATTAGTGCATAGTGGGCGATTTGAAATGTAATGGGCATTTAATACATCATGGACACCCTTTTTAGAGCAAAAGGTAATTAATAGGTAGTGATCGAGATTCTTCATTAATAGCTATCCCCATTATTTAGCATCCTATTTTGCGGAATCTTTAGCCAAACCCTCACTAGGGTTTTGCATGGTGAGTCTTAGCCATTGATTTGAATATAATCTAGGCCGTCCATGTCCTTTTGGAGGCCTATAAAAGGGGTTCACTGGAGAATTGTATGAGATTGTTCGTATAAGTTTATTGGCTTTTGGTGTTCACTTGTGTTATTTTAAAACTGGCATGGTTTCATCTTCCTAACTTAGATTAGATTTGCTTCAGGTACTTAGATGAATGAAATAGATTGCATTACTTTATGGTGAGATCACTTGCTCATACCTTTTGCAGATAGATGATTTCTATCAACAGTGTAAGGTTGGACTAAGCTTTTATTTGTGTGTTCTTAACTTGGATTATCAAATGAATGTTGTTCTCTGATGGTGTTCATAGATGATTCAAAATCTTACAAGCACAACCTTTGAAGATTGCACCTCCTTTGTGTAGTTGTTTGAAAGTGGCGAAGCAAAGTGTGGTTGATCTCACCTAAGTCTTTGTTATCTGTTGAGTTCCTAGATTTAGATTAGAATCTCCCTAAACCCTCTCCTATTTACTTTCTACATTACTCATCAAGAAAGTCCCAAAAAAGAGCTATCAGTTGCCAAATCATTCGCAAAGTCTCCTTGGAGTTTCAAATTTGTTTAAGTCTTCTTCATTGTGTATAAGTCCCCTTGGACTACCAGCAACATCAAAACAAACGAGCCTATATCCATCATAAAGTCGCAAGTACATAGTTGGAACCTTGGAATCATTGTATGATCTTCTTGCAATCTTAGTATACATGGGATTTTGATCAAGAAAGGATAGAGTGACCGTTGGAAACTTTATTCTATGTTGGTGTGGTCATGAAACACTGATCAACAGGACCCTAGAAATGCACCCATGCTAGAGAGGCAAGAACCATGAAATGATCAAAAGACAATGCTAGTAGGCGATCAAAATTGATGAATTTGGGTGGATATGAAAATTTTGACTAAGTTAATTTTTGCCTAAGGCATGCGTCCTTTGAGTGTTTGCTCACCAAGACCAAATTTGTGCAAATGGGGGCAAGAATTTCGCCCAAGAAAGAGGGGTTGTAATCAAGAAAAACATCAACATAAGCTCTTGGACGAAGGATTTATGCGAAGAAAAGGATGAAGTGATGAGCATTTTGTGCAATTGCAATGGGACATTCCGCCCTACTTTGTGCAAATGGAGCAAGAAATGCCACCAAGGTTGTGCAAACAGGCCTCAAATGCTGCCAGCCTTGTGTTGTGCAAATGAGCAGCAAAATGCTGCCATCCTTGTGCAAATGAAAGGGAAAATGTCGATCAAGCAAAATCAACTTGTGCAAGTGGAGCATCAAAAGTCGCTCAACTTAGTGCAAATGAGCCCCAAAATCCCGCCATCTTTGTGCAATTAATCCACAAAATGCCACCAAAGCATGGAAGGTTGTGCAAATGAAAGGTTAAATGCCGCCTAACCAGGTTGTGCAAATGAACACAAGATTTGCGCCAAGGTTGTGCAATCAAGAGAGAAAACTGCGCCCTATCTTATGAAAATAAGGATACAAAATCCCCCCAAGCAAATAGGGCAAGCCTATGCAAAACGTGTGAACCTAAATTTAGGTCCTGGCCTAGAAATTAAAACGTGTAAACAGCTTGAGCAAAGTGAAACGTGTAGCCCAATCCCCGACCTAAGACATTAAGTGGAGAGGCATGTGAAAGGGGCAGGCCTAAAATCAAGCATGAAGGCCTAGAATGCATTAAAGAGGCCCTAATTTGAGGGGTGTGGTAAAGGTGGCTAGGTTTAGACTCAAGGTGAAATGTGTGGACCCAAAGAACAAAATGGAGTTAAGAAAGATCAAAAGGAAACGTATTGGTGTTAAGTCTTGACCCAAACAAGGAGTGTGGACTTGAACATGAAACGTGTGCCCTTAAATATAGGGGTAATCAATCATCAAACATGTGGCATAGGGCTACACCTAAACCAAACTTGTGCCCTTAAATATAGGTCTAAATCAAATGTGTAGGCTCAAATATAAAGGTGGACCTAAATGCTAAAGATTTGACCTAAATCAAAGCATGTTAAGGCAACAAAATGGAAGTGGGTCTGAACCAGAGTATCAAAACTCGCCGCGAGTCAGGCGAGTTTCCCGAGTTGGCGAGTCGAGTGAAGCTCGGCGAGTTTTGGTAGCTCGTGACTCGGACTTGGTGAGTTTTTCGCATAACTCGCATGACTCGCGAGTTAGGCGAGTTATGGACAAACTCGCCGAGCCCGAGCTCCAGGACTCACGCCGCGGCAGGTCACGTTTTGACTTGCAAAAAACAAAAAAAATAAGTGTTTTTTGACTTTTTTTTTTTGTATTTCTTTTTCATTTAACCCTAAAAGGTCTTCTAATTGCTAGTTGTGAGAAGAAGAGAGGAAAAGAGAGAGAGAGGAAGGAAAACAAGAGGCCATAGGTTTGCAACCAGCAGGGAAGAAGAGCATCAAGGGGACCACAAATCACATTGGGGAGGCCATAGGCTTGCATTGAGAGCATCAAGGAGTCCATAGCAAAAATCTCTAAATTTCAAGGGTTTTTTTTATTTTGCCAAGTCATTGCCGAGTCGTTGCCGAGTCCGAGCGGAGTCCGAGTCTGGGAACTTTGGTCTGAACAAAGCATGTGGACTCAAATCCTAACACATAAAACATCAAAACGTGTGGTCCTATCTTTAAACAAGGCATGTTGAAAGGCAAGGTAGGCACATGGGGATAGGGCAGACCTAGATGAAACATGTAGAATGAAGAGCCACCCAAGCAAAGAGGTAAAACATATGAGTCACAAGCTGAAAAGTGTGAACCAAAACATGGGGTGCTTAAAGATGAGTATGAAATGAAGCGTGTAAAGGGAATAGGTCAACTTGAAGCCTAACACATGGACCTCAAACACAATGTGTTGATGGATGGGTCTTGACCTAAGCAAGGCGTGCAGACCTTAGTGAGAGCATAAAGAAGATTTAAACATGAGGCCAGACCTAAATGAGACATGTGACATTGAAATCAGACTCAGGCCTTGATACAACATACATTTTACACTTGATTTTTATCGTTCCTTTGATTTATAATAATTTTTCTTTCCAGGCCTAATTGAAAATGCATACCAGCAAGGGAGCAGTTCAAATTAGAAGCAAAATTTAGAAATCAGAACTTAATCAGAGTCTCATCAGACCTGAAATATCACACGATCAGAGAAGTTAGAATACTTAGAGGGGAATATCAAGTGTGTTTAATTGCATTTTCTGTTTGTTTCACAGGTGACTAAGGGAGGGAAGCATAAGGATGTGAGGCCAGAGTTCAACTACAAAAGGACTTCACTAAGGCAAAATCAACTAAACCTGAGCGAATTTCATCAGCAGACCTGCGGTCTCAGGCATTTAAGGCGAGCTACAGCAGAGAGCATATTTGAATGAGCAGAGAAGCGAATTCACAACAATACAAAGCAGAAGCCAGCAACCAGGGAGCAGAATCAGACTTGGAACAAGTGAATAAGAGACAGAGCAGAAGTAAATTATTGCAGATCAGAAGTGAGCTTTAGCAGAAGAATGTGAATTTATATCAGAAAATCAGTCTTCAAACAAAGTGTTGAGTGATAAAGAATGTGGAATCGACATTGAGGGATGAAAGGAACTATTTGTGGAACAATCTTATATGAATTAGTAATATTATTGTTGGTATCGTTTCACATAACATGAATGGGAATGTTGGATTGCAAGGATCAAAACATTATAGCATGAGGAATACTCCAACAACGTGAAGAAGTTAAGTAATAGCAAGGGGGATCAATGACAAGATAGAAACTTGAGCAACATAACCTCAAGGGTATAATCACCCCATGGAGATAATTCTACAACCTCAAGAATTCAAAGCTAGAAAGCTTAATCATGATGATGCCTTCATCGTCATCACACCAAGCTTAGGAGATGTTGAATATCAGGAAATGTTGCTCCACATCAAACTTGCCTGTGGTGAAATATCAAGTCTACAATGCAAGCTAAGGTGGCATCCTTGTCATCAATCAACCAATTGGCGGGTTCCAAGTCAAGATGTCCAAATACAATACATCTGACTCACCCATGGAGGCACAAACTTCGAAATACCAAACCTCATTTTCTATTGGTTCACATTCGATATTGGACCTAAATGTAATTTTCTCATTGGCCAAAAGGGAGTTGTTGTTACAAACCCTAATTACGGTTTTATTGTTGAATCTTGGCCATTGATTGTGAATCACTTTGAGCCATTCATTGTAAAGAGCTATCTATAAAAGGCTCAGATCTCTTATTTGTAAAGGTTAGCAAGAGGAGAGTAATAGAAGATAGGAGAATAGACGACAATTAGGAATTAGAAGTTATAATAGGAGGAGGCAAAGATTGTTGCCAGGATCTTGTTGTAAGAGGCATATTGTTTTCATTTAAGCTATGGTGAATTCTCTATGTTAATTCAATATATTGCAAGGTCTCTACTCCTCATTTGCTTTAAAGTTGGTTAGATGAATGGAAAATATCATTGTTGATGAATGGTGTACCTAATGTTCGTACTACTTGTAATTTTTTGATTGCAAATTGCAATGCGTAGTCAACTGAACTTGTGTGAAAGCTTAACTTCTATTACTTCATGCTCATTGTTCGTGTGGTTGATGTGCATTGGTGATATGAAAATCATTCGTTATCCTTAGGAGATTGCACCAGTTTTGTGTAGTTGTTCCTTGATGGTGAAACAAAGCTTGGTTTGGTCGCACCTAATCAACAACCAAATCCTACATTCTTAGGATTAGATTAGTTTCTCAACCATTAATTCCTTTTGCTGTTTGTTTTCCAAATCAAGTAAGTCTTCATGTTCCAGCAACATTCAAGTATAAATGTAAGTCCCGTTGTGATTCCAGCAATATCACATCACAACCAATTGAGCTATCTACACGTCAAGAGTTGACAATAGAAACCTTGGAATCATCTCGGTTGATCACATAATTTAGCATCCGAGAAGATATTGATCAAGAGAGGATAGAGTGCCTCTAGTATTTTATTATGTGTTGCATAGTGCATAAAAACACATCAACGGACCCCACCTATGTCTTCAAAGGCCAAAGGGCACAGACCCCACAACAGTTTTGCGTGCACAAAGAATGATAACTCTGACATGCGAAACCGTGGCATCAATGAATGGTCATCGTACTCCAACATAGATGATGACACATTACCGACCAATAGCACACTTTCGTGACTATAAAAACAAGTCCCACCACCATTTCTACAAAACAAATGTTAGTTGCGATCCAAAACACAATAGGTTCCAAGCGACACATGGACTGATATCGCAATTTTACAACTTTGAAATTGCTGATTGGGAGGCCATGGCATACATGTAAACACATCACAGTTTTGCACTTACGGGAAAAAGCTTAAGCGAAACTGTGAAACAAATAAGATAACACCAACTCAGATGGGGTAGAGACCACCTCATGGACCTAGCAAGGACGGCTAACAGCTTAAAGCATATTTAAAAAACTTTAAGTGACCAGTAAACTATAAGGATCATTAGGGAAAGGGGTCGGTCAACTCAACAACGCATAAGGCTTAAGTTGTAACTAAGATTATCAGGAACCAGTTGTTTTCTGCCAATGAAAGATTATAACGCAGAACCGGTTTTAAAACATAAGACTTAGGTTTTTTAGAGGATTTGGCGATTTAAACCCTAATCAAGCACGAAAACCCTAAATTTTGCAATGGTGATGTGATAACACATTGCTAGGGTGATTCCAAGCGTGTAAAGAAATCAATGCTTCCATTTTTATGTTTCATATGTATCTTAAATTTTGGAATGTTATGATCAAGAATATTTATTTCCAGTAATTTATAATGATTATCATATTGACTATAATCTGGTTTATTAATTATTTTCAGTAAAAATTATAGTATTATGTTCAATGATTTCAAACCTCTGAACTTAATCTGAAATCACAAAGCTTAGAAACCTTCCTTCCACTTGAACCTGGAAAACTTTCCAAACAATGATATCTATGAAAGGCATATGATAGGGAATCCTACAACAGAACCAGTGGGCTTTATTGTTAACTGAAAACATCCAAAACTTTAAACAAACACAAAAACTGATACCACATGAATCATTGTACACATGAATCACAAGTACAATGAGGAGATGTATTTCTTTGCTGCAACAGGAGAAGTGTGGTTCTGAAAACAATTTTGCGGTGTAATAACATTAACTAGTTTTGACCCGCTTCTGTGAAACGCAACCCTGAATTCACACAATTTTTCAGTCATGCTAAGACCAAAGAATGAGAGAGAAACAGTGCATAGTTTTATGAGCTAATCTGATCATTTAAAATTGCAAACTCTTCGCCAGTTAAATTCTTATGTGCTATTTTTTGCCAATCAAAACTTTCAATATTATTTAGGCTAATTACCAAATTTAGAAAAATATAGCAATCAATTTATTAAATAATTATAAAATACACCACAAGGTTGTTTAATTTGTATATTTTCTCCAAAAAAAACCTTTACTACCATATTCTTATATTTCTAAATGGAAAGATGTCTCCAAATTTTACTCCTTTGAATCATGATGTATCCGGTAGAGAGACACCAATGTTGGAACATTAATCAAACCTACGCAGCCGCTCTCAGAAGAATATTGCAATTGGATATGTGAACAAACAACTCCTAAATCAAAAATTGAATAATAATATAATTTTCTAGCCCTATGCTTTTCTAACTTAAACATATAGTAAGATTCAGAACCTTCATCCAACATATTAACATATATCAAAATGTCAAGCAGAGAGAACAACTACTATACGCTTTAATTTGAAATAGGAAGACTGTCCATATCTTTTAATTGAATTACCTAACGGTTAGTAAACAAAGTGAAAAAAATCGACGGTCAAAACCAAATTATGAGTGACAAATGAAATTAATAGATACCTCAGAAGAATCTTCATTGTCAACTGAAGTAGCTCTGATAGCTGTTCTGTACGTTTTACCTCCCAATCTGAGAGAAATTCGGTGAACAATGTTGACAGGACTTGCAGAGCAATAAAACTCAGGTTTCTGACTACGCAACAAATGTTTGTATGCAACTAAATTTGGGGATTTAACCATAGAATTAGTTTTGCACTTCATGTTCATTCTGTTAGCCACGCACGGGCCTGCCATCGCCATTTCTTGTAGGTCACAACAACAGGACTATAATAACCCTAGCAAAACCTGCTTATGTAACAACAATCATATAGCTAGAACACTAAGTAAAATTCAATATTTTATGATGGTTTATCTACATCCATGCTGAAATAGAAGCAACATTGATTTTATTTAATTTACTATCTTAATAAAAATAATTTCGGATGCTCTGGAGATTTATCTTGGTTGCAGTTATGTCGGGAATATCGAGGCCCAAAGTATTGTGTCTTTTAGTCCTTGTAATTCCATGGTAATACGGAGTCCACGACTATATTGGTTAACCAGTGCGTATATTTACTTGCCTGGTTGCCAACAGTAACTCAAAACGTCTGTGCACATATTATTAGTTTAATTAAGAAGGAAACATTTCAGTAGGAATGGGCAGGAAGAATATAAATATATTATGCAGTATAGAAATAGACTAGAAGATAGTAGGTATGAGTTTATGAAGTTAGCAGAGTATTTTTGGATATAAAGTTAAGTTTATAAAATACGTTTTTTGGTTTTTTATATCTGAATCTTATTTCCTTTTAAAAAAGTTTTCAACAGAATTCTCTTTTATCACTTTTAATTTTAGGTTTTGTTCCATGAAACCATAATACCCACTTAGCATGACCCTTTTCATTTTCCCTCATAGTCTATTACTCTAGATATCTCAACTTTTAAACACTTCTCAGCTCTCCTTTAGTTCACAACTCAATTTAGTGTGTGTAAACACTTAATATATTTTGTAATTTTTTCTATTCATTGTGTGTCTTTATATAATCTTGGAATGGTAGTTTTTTTAATTAATTAAGGTCAACTACTTCTTCCCTTCAAATAGTCATTGTGTTTTGTTTGTAATTTGATGGTTAAACATCAAGATGTGAAACTAAAACTTGGGTGTTATACATGTTATGATACAAGTATGATACATATTATGCAAGATACTTTTATCCACATCATCTTCAATTTGGATTGAACCTCAATTCCTCACATAACAATGCTTTAACTTTGATCTTTTAACATATTCATCAAAAGATATTTTGTAATTTTCTCAATTTTACCGCTCTTGATGATGATATATCTTCAATTTTGCATGGCATTAATCATTACATCTTTAATTAATTCAAAGATATGTAATGGGGATGGGGCCCCCTACTGTGTCCCCACTGGTTCATAGCTCCAGTCAAAAGTTATTTAGGCTTCGGCCAATTATCGATCAAAAAAAAAAAAATTATTACATATTTAATTTTATTGATTTTTAAATATACTATTGCATAGTAGGATTGTGTCGCCAATTTAGAGAGATTTATTTTTTATGCATTCATTAACCTATTATCATCAAGTTTCTCTAACTTCATCATTCTCTCCTTAATGGATTCATCCTCACTAAATCGCAATGTTATTGCCAACCTTAAATTTGGGACCACATATGTTGTATATATAAATTGACATCTAGTCAATGTACTATTTGAAAAGGACATAATTTTGTCAATCTTTTGTAAGTAGTTTTATAATCTCATAACATAGCTAGTATTTTAGATATTTGCATATGGTGTTTCCATTGCAAATTTTAGCTAATGTGGTGCTTAATATTTTTTGAATGTTTTGTTGGCTCCATTTACATGTGGATAGTATGGCTACTTCTATTATGTGAGGCCATAAGATTATTTAAGAGTTCTACAGTTGTTTTATTAAGAAAAAGCTTGTCTTGATCATTTGTGATGCTTGAAGGACAACCAAAGTGTTGGCAATTTGGAATTGATTATGTGTTGCATTGATGTTTTGTCATTGATGGCAACACCGGTTGTTTTGGTTGTTTACTGGTTTTCGATTGGTTCCGGTAGAGTGGTTGTTTATGATATTGATCTGGTAGGATCCGATATGCTTCGGTTTAAGGAATTGATTTGGATCTATCATTCATGCTATTCAGATATGTATAACGATCAGTTGGTTCAGGATTTGATGACTCGGGAGCTATCATTAAGCCTTTGGGTCACTGGTAAGGGTTTTACTGGCAGAGCTTTGTTGAAGGTCTTTTGATGCACGTGATAAGTGGTCTTGGTGCGGCTTCTAGATGGCTTTCAGGATGTTGTTGGTTATCTTGTTCGTGTTCCAGTTCATCGGTGGTGTTGGATTTGGTTTATAGAAACCTATTTTGGGTCCGGTGTTATCTAGGTTATGGACCAGTTTTTGTAACGTGTTGGAGGATGTTCTTGATGCGTTATTAGCAGGATTCAATGATTGGTTTACATTGTTTTCGGCCTAAGCCGACTTGGTTGATCATTGGTTTATGGGTTTATGTTATGAATTTATTGTATTATCTTTTAGGTGGCCGACCTAATTGTTTAGGTCCCGAGTTGGTATAAATATGATGTAAGATCTCTTTGTAGATCATATAGGTTGATAGGTTGATAGATCAAGGTTATGGGATGATCTGTGTGCGGATAATGTTATAATCATATACAGAAGGTTTGGTCGATCATAGGTGATTGAATTGGGTTTGTAAGAGGTTTAAGGCCTCCGGTATTGAGCTTAACTGGAATTGTACTCAGACATAGGAGATGATATACTTGCAGTTCACTCTTCTTTCCGGATTGTAGTCCGATGTTTATGTAGTCAGTGAGGCTTCTTTTTGCAATGAGCAGTGCGCTCTAGGCTATTGGTTTTTCTGCATGTGCAGGCCCATCATATTGTAATCACATACTTACTACAGAAGTATTATCTGACTATGGGTAGGCTTCCCACCGTGGTTTTTCCCTTTGTTGGCATTTTTGATGATTGATGTTGTGATTGTCATTGATGGACACACACTTGATTTGAGATCGCTTTTTGTATGTATGAGTTAAAGCTCAACCGGTATTCGTTCCAACCAGTATGATGTATTATAGTCTTTAGACTATCGGTGTTTTGCAGAAAGTGTTTACTGATCTGAAGCGGTATGAATACCCCAAGCAATTCGAGGATCTCAAGCAGTACGAAGGAATGAAGTGGCACAACTCATATTTCCCAATCTTCATTTTGTCAAACTGACAACCAGTATTTTGCTTAAACCGATATTTTGTATGAACCGGTAATACTCTGTGATGAGTTACCAACCGACATTTTGTGATGACTTACCTCATTGATTGTTTAGCGGTGCCGACACTTTGGCGGTGCTTTTTGTGTCGTGTTACCAAATATGTCTAGATGCATTGAACCTAGAAAATTGTATTGTAATCCTATTGGACCGACATGAAATCAGATTCCTTTAAAAGGACATCATGTCTAGGGTTTTAGGGTGTTGTGAGGGTTTAAGGTGGTTGATGAGTTTTTGTAAGTGTGAATATAGAAGAGAAGTTCAGGTCAGCGAGAAGCGGTAGAGTGTGAATGTGTTGAAGACTGAAGTAATGCTGGAATGCATTAGAAACAAGCTATCAAGGATCTAACCAAGTAATTTGTGCTATTTCCTAGATCACTCACTTGTTGATTACTCACATCTTCGACAAGTCTGAAGCCCTTAATCGGGTAGGCCCAAAAAGCCTTTTGTAAATCCTCTAACAAGGTGGTTCACATCTATGGATCTAAAATCCTCTAGCAAGGTAGTCTTTAATCGGACTTATCTCCTAACAGAGATTGAGATTCCTAACAGGATCTGTTCTGGTAAAGAACATTGTATGACCTTAATCGGTCTAACCTTAACCAGTCTGGTTCCTATTCTACAGATAGTTACTTGTGAGTTTCATCTCACCATAGTTTTTCCCATTTGGGTTTCCACGTCAAAATCTCTTGTGTTATGGTGTTTGTGCTTCTGTGGGTGAATGCATTATTTGCTATTTGGTTTACATGTGTGCTAACCGGTTTGTGTGTTAAACTGTTTTACTGGTTTACTGCTAGACTAGTAAAGTGTTTAAGTACAGTAATTTTTGGCATACTAATTCACCCCCCCCTCTTAGTATTCATCAATTGGTATCAGAGCCAACCTTTTTATAAGTCTAACCACTTGGAAAGAGATATGGGGGAATACACTGTGAGGGAACTTACTCATCGGCTCACTCAATCTGAGCAAGCCTATGATGATCTTATGGTCAAATATAAGGCCTCTCAGGCAAAAAGGAGAGAACATGCTGAAAAATTGATGGAGCTATCTGAAAATAGTTCTTCTGATGAAGCGGACATGGAAGCCCTAATTCAAGAAGTAGAAAAGCCGAATGAATCCAATTCCAACCTGAGAAAAGAGTTGTAAGGACTGACTATTCGAATGTGCCAAGAGCTTGAGAACCAGAGGAAAGCTGAAGATCTGGTAAAAGACAAAGATCATGAAATCTCTAAGCTCAAGCAAGAGATCAGTGCCCTAACCTCTCAACTCCATGCGAGCAAAGTGGAAAAGGAAGACATGCAAGGAGAACTAAACATAGCCATCTCCGAGAATGCAAACTTGATGGAAACAAATGCTGCTAGTTCCAAAGAACTCTCTGAGTCAAAGGAAATACTTGCTAAGTTCAACAAGAGTACTGTTAAGCTAGAGCAAAAGCTTGAATCGGCCAAACCTATTAAGAATACTGATGGACTTGGTTATTCCGGTCATGAGGAAGGTGAGACCTCTGGTGCAAATGCTGAAGCATCGAAGAAACAACCGGCTTCAAAGGATAAAGGTAAGCAAAAGTTTAAACCAGTTTGCTTTAATTGTCTTAAAGAAGGACATACTGCCAATGTGTGTAGGAGCAAAGCCTACAATAATTTCCCTTACTTTATAAACAATGTACCTAGATCCAATAAGTTCAATGGTAATTGTTATGCATGCAACAAGTTTGGGCATAGAGCATCTGAATGCAGGTCTGTTATGAACAATGCTAGAAGATATCCTCAGAGGACTCAAGGAGTTGGTCCAGAACCTTTTGTGAACCGGAATCACAACCGGTTTAATACCTTTAAATCATCAGTCAGGAAGCGGTGGCTATCAAGTGGCAACTGGATGGAGAGCAAACTATTTGATTTGTCATTATCATGGTCACACTGCTGCAACATGTAGGAGGAAGAACTATAACATGAATAATGGACCTTGGAGAGCACCTGGAATGGTCTACTATCATTGCAACAAACCGGGTCGCATTGCCAGATTCTGCAGAACAAGAATGAACATATTGGATGACATGCTGGTCACTCCGGAAGAAAAGATTGATATTGAAACTGTTCAAGCATATATGAACAAAACCTGGAAAAAGAAACCAGCGGTGTTGCAAGAAGAACCAGTTTCTGCACCTAGTGTGGAAATCATGGAACCGACAAACTAAGCATCAAAAAACCTTAGGGGGAGCAAACGGCGAAATACTTTGAACCCCCGTTTGGCACTAGTAAAAGACCTTAATCGGTAAGAGATACATGTCAGTCGGTAGAAGACCGAAAATGGTAAAAGGCAAATTAGGGTTTACGCCCTAATATTGGAGCATTTATTATGGTAGGTGGAGAACCTGTTTAAAAGGAATTTTCAAATCATTTCTCACTTATCATTTTTCGAGCGAAGGAAAGCGATTTACACTGCGATTCAAAGAATTTATCAAATTCCCAAAGAAGGATCTGAAGCAAACATCTGTTGGAGGAGTGTAGAACGCAAAGCGGTATCTCTGCAACCGAAGGAGTGTGAAGCGAAGTTCAAATTGCGAAGCCCTAAATTTCAATCTGCGAAGGTATTTTTTATAATTCTTCGTTTATCATGGCATCTGCATCACATGATAGCTCTAGTGCACCCATTGATACTGTAGACACCCAAAATTGTCCAGTCTAATTAAATAAATATTTATTTATTTAATTATCTAAGCTTAATTCTTCTATTAATTAAATAAACCTTTATTTATTTAATTAATTCATTTATCCTCTTCTAGCCTTATTTCTCATTTAAATTAATACATTTATTTATTTAAATTATCCTTTTCCTAAATTAAATAAATATCTTATTTATTTAATTGATCTCACTCCTTCTATTAATTAAATAAATCTTTATTTATTTAATTAATTCATTAACCTTTTCCACCTATGACACATGTCATTCATCTCTTAATTCATACACTACCTACCCCTTTCATTATTTTATTATTTCTTTTACCTACCCTCTAATCATAGCCAACCTCCTTTTACACCTCTCAATCTTATCCCTCTATTTCATATAGTGTCTTCTATATAAGGAGATGCTTCCTTCATTATCAAACCCCCCGTGGACTACTTGACTACACTACGCTTTTGAACATAGGCGATCCTACTTGCAACCACATTCCGTTCTTTGTTGAGCTCTTGTGCACATAAAATCTGAGAGCAAATATATCAAGCAAGATCAATGGAGATAGGAAGAATGGAGATCCAAACCCTATTGGACATGTGATGGTATAATCTTTGTGATTTCATTTGATTTGCATTGTCTTAGGTAATCTTCATATGTTATGGTGGATCTTTGTTGTTGTTAGGCTAGGGTTTTGTGGTTGAATTCATTTAGCCTTTCAATATTGTCATTATTGTTTCCACTTTCACCATAAACAGATACTATGGACCTCATTCAACGAAAGGCGAAATACAATGCCCTATCTCAAGTACTTGCTGGTGTTATAGTAGAAGAAGGCATTTTCGATTACATAGACTGCAAAATCGAAGACCTAGGGTCTCTTGTGATCCATTCCCAGCTAAGCTTGTTCTGTGGAAAGGATAAGAAGATTAAACCGGAATTCAACATTCTGGAAAAGAAGAAACTTCACAATGCAGTTTACTTTCTTGAAGAATTTTCGGATGATCACATTCGCATTATTCTAAGCAGGGTACACGGTGATAAGATGTACCTAGAGCGGACGCATGATATCACACCGGAAGCGATTCATGTCATCACCGGTTTCTATAACACAGGGGAAGTGCCAGCCCTAAGGAAGGTCAGCAAGACTGTAATGTCCAAGCTCACTGGTTCAATGAGCGACTCACGTGGAATGACCGTCAACTCAATCAAGGTCGATTTGGTCAAGTATGCCTGCATGGTGATAGGTTATCGGACGTTCTCTGCTAGCAAAATTAATTTTGTCTCTGCTGCAATGGTAAATGCTGCTTACAGGATGATCAAGGAAGATGGATCATTTGATCTGTGCACTTGTATGCAAAGACAACTTCTGTTGAATCTTAACTCGATCAAACAGGACAATGCACCGAGATTCAAGTTCGAACAACTACTAGATGGGTTGTTCTTTTACTTTCAAGGCTACTTTCCAGGAGTAAGTGACATTCAATGGTCTGCCGACCAACCGGTGACAAAACAAATCAAGGAAAGCTTACAAGCGGTTGGAACCGGCTATCCAAAAGTGCTGAACAAATACTTTGATGAGTTCAGATGCAAGATGAGCCAAAGGATAAGATTATTCGGTGGTATAGTCAAAAAGTATGAGGAAGACATCTGCTTCACCATCAAAGTTGATGAATGCATAATGGAGGCCGTTGAGCCCAAATAGGAAGAAGTGGAGCCTATGGGCTATGAGGTAATGAATGATATGCTGGACGGGTATGCTTCTACCCTAATCGTCTCACCCCCTGATCCTAAGGCAAAGATAACCGGCACCTATTTGGAAAGGGTTACACCAGTTGTAGAACCCTCAGAAAAGAAAGGAAAGGCAGTGCCTTCAGCATCGGCACCGGTTACTGCAGCTAGTCCCAAAGTGACCAAGCGGTCACCAGCTAAGAAGAAACCGGAAGTTGCACCTGCCAAAGTCTTTGAGAGGAAGCGGAAGACAAAAAGAAATACACCGGACTCAGAAGAAACTGTGTTAGAAGAACTGCCTAAGAAGACTAAGCAAACAAAGAAAAAGACAAAGAATGAACCGACATCATTTGCACTAGTAAATATTGATATTTCTTTTTACAAACCTTTGACACATTGTCAAAGAACTATAAAGAATATTAGGAGAAAAGTGTTGAATGATTTAATTGATTGTTTTGATGACTTCAATGATGAAGAAAAGGAAGAAGTTGAACAGGAATTCATTAAGTATTTGTGTGTTAATGACTGGTCGCCTTCAGAAATTAGATCTGAGACACTAGATTCTTTGTATAATTCTCTAGACAATAAATGGCACATTGCCATAGAAAAGGAACAGGAAATGAGGGAGGAAATATTTGCTCAACATTTTCCTGATGTATCTGTTGGCATTATAACAGATAATGGGAGATTGTTGGCATTTCAATAAGGATATTGAGAAGGTTGTTGATGATTATGGATATAACTGATTAAGGATGATTTACTGTCTTGATATTATTATTTTGTCATTGATGTCAAGAAATTGATTTTCTAATTCAGTATGATGTTTCCATATCTTAAGAAGTATGATTTGATGAGTATAAAGATGTCGGTAAAAGACATAGAAAGAATATGATGAATAAGGGGAGAAATAAGTGCTTCAATGGGCAACTATTACCGAGTCAGACAATGATGAGATCATGATGTTTAGATTGTTTTGATATCCTACATATGTTGTTGATTGTAAGGTTAATACTATACTATGTTATCGAGCAAAGAACCTAGTCGGTAAACCCTAAGGTTATCGCTATCGGTTAATGAAGGTGGAATGTCTACTGAGTGAAGTTTAGTATTTATCGATTTGTAACCGAGCTGTAATAGAATGCATTAAATGATTACATGCGTTATTTAATGAAGGAAGTTGATGAGCTGGAACTGATTAAATGATTGGTATGTCGTGCATGAAGTTTGTTAAAGAATCTATGGCAAAGGAAAATCGACATGAAGATCTATAGCGTAGATTGAACCGCATTACCCTAGCACAAGTTCCAAGGCGGGGTAAAACATTTTTCAGATCGAAGGATACATTGAACCTGGTCAAGTTTGAAGATATGATGGCTATGATTGATCATGGGATATGTGATCAAGGAGATTAAGCGATTGGCAAATTGTTTATAAATAAGGAACTGTTGATAAACAATGTATGCGGGCAAATGTATGCATAGGGATGCTACATAGTGATTACCGAGCATAGAAGCTTGAAGACCTGTTTGAATAATAGAGTATAGAGCCCAAAAGATGGACAAGATTAGTTCTATGTCTAGATTGTATTGAGCAAATAAGAATCTGCTTTAGCATTTTAGATGTGAAGTTGGAGATAGACTTTTATTACTGTTATTTTGTGAAGTGACAGAAAATATCTTAACCGAGTGGACTTAACAGTATTATTTGTAAAACCCTCTAGCAAGGTGACATTCTGATTGAGTGTTTGAAATCCTTTAACAAGGTCGCCTCTAACAAGGTGAAGATCCTAACAGATCTAAGGGAAATCCCTTAACCGGGTCACATCTAGCAATGTGTTTGTAATCTTTAACAGGATTTGCTTTTAACCGAGCATACTCTAGAAGAGTATATTTCTTAGTGGGTCTGAAATCCAACAGTGGTTTTTTCCTATTTGGGTTTCCACGTTAAATCTAGTGTTATGAGGTTTATGATGTTTATATGCTTTTGAGTTTGCATGTTTAGCAGTTTTGGTTATATTACTGAAGTATATGTTACCGAGGTTGAATATGATGTTTTTATGGAAGATTAAGTTTGTATGATTCACCCCCCCCCCCCCCCTCCTCATCTTGTTGGCTATTGGATCTATACTTACATTAAGTATTAGAACTATCAGTATCAAATTTAGAACTTTTCGAAGTTATGAATAAATACAAAGGCCTCTTCTTCATGAGAAGAAGAAGACTCCTATTACTGGAAGGAAAGGTTCATGAAGTGATCAAAGATACACATACTCATGCTCAAGAAGCTCTTAAGATGCATCAAGTGGCTGAAGCCAATAGGAAAGCTGAGCAAGAACCGAAAACTGGCAAACCGGATGAGGTATATAATAGTGAAGAAGAATCGGTCACAGAACAAATGGACCCCATTGATGTTGATGCCTTAGATGGTGAAAATGTTACTCAGGGTACACCATTAGAAGGAACAGGACAGGAAAATAAGGCAAAAGAAGAAAAGAAGCAACAGGAAGCAGAAAAGAAGAAAGAGGAAGAGGATAAGAGAAAAGAAGAGGAAAAGAGGAAAGAGGAAGCGGATAAGAGAAAAGAAGAGGAAAAGAGGAAAGAGGAAGTGGATAAGAGAAAAGAGGAGGAAAAGAAGAAAAAGGAAGAGGATAAAAGAAAAGAAGAGGTGAAGAAGAGAAGAGAAGAGGAAAATAAGAAACAAGAGGAAGAGAAGAAGAAAAAGGAAGAGGATAAAATAAAAGAAGAGGAGAAGAAGAGAAGAGAAGAGGAAAATAAGAAACAAGAAGAAGAGAAGAGGAAGAAGGAAGAGGAGAAGAAGAAAGATGAAGAAGAGAAGAAGCGAAAAGATGAAGAGAAGAGACAAGAAGAAGAGAAAAGAAAGAATAAGAAGAGGAGCAGAGGAAGGCTCAAGAAGATAAGCAAAAAGCTAAGGACAAGGAAGCAACAGTAAAGAGAACACAGGTGTAGACCCTGTAGCGTCCTAAAATTGCGACACTTGCAATTTCGACTGCATTTCGGTCTTCACGATGGCGACGCAACACGCAACCTGAATGGAGACCCCAAAACTTGCTCACGACACTGAAAACTGCATTTTTCAAGCACCATTGGCCTGAACCTCCTTGCACCCCGCTGTCCCAGAGGTGGGACCAGAGCGCCCAGCGCCCTGGTCCCTCAGGACCAGGGCGCCCAGCGCCCTAGTCCTCCAAGACCATGGCGCCCAGCGCCCTGGTCCCTGGGTCCTGTTTTGGGCCCGGTTTCCTAAGTGATATCGGGTCTTTTTGATTGCAATTTGGAAATATACTTCCCTGGTCGGCCTAAGGTCGGGAAAATCAGTCTATCAGCCCTAAATGAAAAGTATATAAACTACATTTTTCTCTCCCATTGGACATGAAGAGGATATGTGTACAAAGCGTGGAAATTATACTCAAGCATTCAAGCATTCAAGCATTCCTTCAAGCAATTGATCATTTCAAGTCTCCATTCAAGGCTAAGTGTTGCATTCAAGACAAGGATTCAACCATTGAAGAGGAGATCACTTATTACATGCTACAACATACAACATCTAAACCTTTGCACATAAGGATACAAACATCCTTAGAACAAGGTATTAGTACTTGTTTTACATTACAGTCATTTACATTTACAACACTTGCTCATTTCTTGGTTAATTCCAAAACCGGGGTTTGACCTAAAGGCAAACCCCTAATCCCTAACCCCCCAATCATCTTCGCTTTTCTGTGTGTAGGTTGCAGGTACGCGGCTGAGATTGAAGATCTGGAATCCTTGTGCCAAGACGAACAGATCCCCCTTCGTTTCGCAGATTTTTTGGAGGACCGTGGCGCTGGGCGCCATCGTCCCGACAACTTTTTCTCAAATTTGCAGGACAGCGCCGTATCGACATTCTACTGCTAATTCCAGGTCCGCAGCTTCATCCTATAACCCGAACTCAGTTTATAAGCGAATCTTTATGACTTTCTATGCATGCTTAGCTTAATTTCCTTAACAACATTCTTTACAAAAGAGGGTAGCTTTGCTTTCCAAACCCTTGAAATTCATTTAGCATCCAATCTTACATTGTGTGGGATTGAATCTTATGAGTTTCAACCCCTCTTTTGAATGTAAAGTCTTCCCCCTAAGTGAAAACCCATCGAATCCTAGCAAACCTCCCTTCTCTCTCCTCGGAGTTAGAAGAGGGGAGACCAACTAGGGTTCGACCGCGATTTTCCGCTTTACAGACCCCAATGGCAATCGATAGTCAGGCTAAACCGGCTGACATTACTAGTCCCATTGACCTCCAGTCCGCAAACAAATCTAAGTTGCTACAGAGCATTAAGCTTGCTCAAGAGCGATTGGATGCTCTAAGGAGGAAAAAGGAGGAAGATGTTATCCAAACTGCAGTGGAAACACTTACCAGTTTGATACCCGGTATGAACCTTCCCAGTACCGATTCCTCACTTGCACAATTGAAGCTCCTATGCACAGTTGTAGAAGACCAGGTACAAAGCCTGGAAGAGGTTGCATGAGCAAATGCCAAGAAGGAACATCAAAAGGCTCTGGACACTGCTTTGGTGAGAAAGTTAACATAGCTCCGGTTAGATCTTCAGAAAGCACAAAAGGACATTAGAGATGCAATGAATGAGGGCAATCTACTACTCAACAAGATTTGCCAACCTCATTTATTCTGTGATGATGTGCTCACTCAGAAGGACAAACTGCAATCTGATATGCAATCATTTATTAGCACCTTCAAGATGCCATATGATTGCTTTTCCACATATAGTCAAATTGTTCACCGGTTTCACCTTCAGTCTGCAAGACTAGAGGCAAAGATAAGCAACTGGACATGAAATTTGTAGGAACTTCAACTGGTCCTACTGCCAAGACTGCAAATTCTCTAGAAATGCTATCTAAATCTTGATGCCCTAACGATCACTCAAGAGATGAGCACGATAGATGCCATGGAAGAACAGGTCTCCCAGATGTAGATAGAGAAAGAGGTGGCTACCTCCCTACTTGACTCATGGTCCTTATCCATGAAGCAATTTTTGTAGGACTTTAAATCAGTTTTTGACAAGTTTTACTCTTTACTGTCATAAACACTTATTATTTTATACTAATGAAACAGGAGTTAGTCGGCAATGTTTTTGTCATTGTTGGAAAAGGGGGAGAAGTATAAATTTTGAATGTTTTGATGTATACTTTCATGTTATTCCTCTTAAGGAGTAGTATACATTGTATTTTCTGCAAAAGGGATAGTGTATATGCTTAGGGGAAGTAATTTTGATTATGGCATATTTTTGTTGTAAAACATTTAGATGTCAAAATTTTCCTAAGTGTTGCCATCAATGCCAAAGGGGGAGATTGTTGGCATTTTTGATGATTGATGTTGTGATTGTCATTGATGGACACACACTTGATTTGAGATCACCTTTGTATGTATGAGTTAAATCTCAACCAGTTTTTTGTTCCAATCGGTATGATGTATTATAGTCTTTAGACTATCAGTGTTTTGCAGAAAGTGTTTACTGATCTGAAGCAATATGAATACCCCAAGCGGTTTGAGGATCTCAAGCGGTACGAAGGAATGAAGCGGCACAACTCATATTTCCCAGTCTTCATTTTATCAAACCGACAACCGGTATTTTGCTTAAACCAGTATTTTGTATGAACCGGTAATACTCTGTGATGAGTTACCGACCGACATTTTGTGATGAGTTACCATCCACTGATTGTTTAGCGATGCCGACACTTTGGCGGTGCTTTTTGTGTCGTGTTACCAAATATGTCTAGATGCATTGAACCTAGGAAATTGTATTGTAATCCTATTGGATCGACATGAAATCAGATTCCTTTAAAAGGATGGCATGTCTAGGGTTTTAGGGTGTTGTGAGGGTTTAAGGTGGTTGATGAGTTTTTGTAAGTGTGAATATAAAAGAGAAGTTCAGGTCAATAAGAAGCGGCAGAGTGTGAATGTGTTGAAGACTGAAGTAATGCTGGAATGCATTAGGAACGAGCTATCAAGGATCTAACCAAGCACTCTGTGCTATTTCCTAGATCACTCACTTGTTGATTACTCACATCTTCGACAAGTTTGAAGCCCTTAACTGGGTAGGCCCAAAAAGCCTTTTGTAAATCCTCTAACAAGGTGGTTCACATCTATGGATCTAAAATCCTCTAGCAAGGTAGTCTTTAATCAGACTTATCTCCTAACAGAGATTGAGATTCCTAACAGGATCTGTTCTGGTAAAGAACATTGTATGACCTTAACTCGTCTTACCTTAACCGGTCTGGTTCCTACTCTGCAGATAGTTACTTGTGAGTTTCATCTCACCGTGGTTTTTCCCATTTGGGTTTCCACGTCAAAATCTCTTGTGTTATGGTGTTTGTGCTTCTGTGGGTGAATGCATTATTTGCTATTTGGTTTACATGTGTGCTAACCGGTTTGTTTGTTAAACTGTTTTACCAATTTACTGCTAGACTAGTAAAGTGTTTAAGTACAGTAGTTTTTGGCATACTAATTCACCCCCCCCTCTTAGTATTCATCACCCTTTATCGAGTTTCCCATGCACAAATATTGGTGTCATGTGTTATGGATGGATGGTAATTGTTCTATGATTTATGTTTATGTTTAAATGCTCAATCAATCATTCTGGTATTTTCTTTATGCATTTTGGTATTAAGTTTATGTGTTTCGGTAATAAGGATTTAAATGCTTAAATTTCTATAATCCGGTGACAACTGATTCACCCCCCCCCCTCTCAGTTGTCCTCTGGTTATCTAAGTTGTCTAACACAAAGTGTGTTATGATATTCTCTAATGTCATGTTTTCTGCTCTTCAAAAATAAATAATAAGTTAATTAAGTTATTACTTTTGTCTTAAGATAGTTAATTCTACTTAATTAATTATTATTTAATAAAAAGTGATTTTTAAATAAAAATGAGAATATCATTAAATTCACTTTATAAATATTAAATTATATATATATATATATATATATATATATATATATATATATATCAGTGGAGTGTTTGTCAAATACTTTAATATAAAAGGTGGTGGAAGAGAAGGATGGCCATACAAGTAATTATTTTAGAAAATATTGGGGAGCTTTGGTTTTCAAGAACTTGAGGATAGAAATCATCAAGTCTCTGAGATTGGGCGAAAACCCAATCTTTGTGAATGGGTGAATTCATGACAAATTTGACATTTGGGCTTCAACAGTAAATGTGTTATAAGACAACCACTAATACAAGGTTGATACATGAGGAATGAGCTACAAATGATAATGTCTTCAAACCTATGGTAAGTGATAACTTCTTTTTATTTCAATGATAAAGAAGGCTTTTGGTTTGACCTTCAAAACAAATCTATGAAAGACAATGATCTTTTTTATTCTAATACTACTCTTACTTCTTCTCAAAATTCATATATTGAGGATAATGTAGAGGGGGTTAAATATACTAATCATAAAACAATTTATTTGGAGTTATGTATGGATAAGGATTTCAATCATAATTCCCCCTCACCTTTTAAGGAGGCCATGGTTTCCTCTACTCAATCAATGATTTCTTATGGGAAGAGAATTCCTTCTAATAAAAGTGAATGAAAAGAGATATTGTATGACAATTACAGTCACCTTGGTGAGAAACAAGGAAGTGTAGCACTAAAAGAGGATAGCATAGAAGGGGGAGAGCCAAAAAAAATACGAAATCCAAAAGAGGATAGAGATGAGCAAATGAGAAAACTTTTTCATGAAGCAATGGAAAGAAAGGAACCTAATAAACTAATGGATAGTGTTAAAGATGTGGAAAGGAATCTACATCTATGTGAATGGTGGAACAAGAAAGCTAAACATGCCAAGAGAGAACCTATGGAAGGTCAAGCAAAGGAATGGACACCTAGATGAACAAGATATGAATTTCCAAACCAAAAATAGTGATTCAACTATTACATCAAGAATCTCGCACATGCACTCTCCTAGTCAAGAATCTTAATCAATAACCTTGAAGAATTTGGAGGATGATTCACCAAAGGAAGTGAGTTTGAAGAGATTAGTAACAAGATGTCATGAGGCTCTATATTTATATAACCCTAAAAAGGATAAGTTGATAAATGTTCACAACACCCATAATTAGAAAATTAAAGTGTAGTAACTAAACACTTCAAGGAACAAGAGGACTAAGAATAAAATGATTAGATTAAAGAATTGAACAATGTAGATGAGCCCTATGAACCTAACTATTGTCTAGAGAAATTAGATAATAAAAGTAGGGAAAAGATAGGTTTAATTTTTGGAGCAAGAATAAGTTTCATCTTGTTAATAATCTCTTGTTTGAAGTTGAAACAAATGAGGCTTATCAAAACCCACTCTTTGAATTTAATAAAGAAGCTCTTAATAAATGTTGTGATGAGATTGAAGATAATCATATAATTTGGGACCCTGATGCATATTTTATCAATAGTGTGTTGAGGCGATCTTGGAACAATGGGACAAACCCTAGCAATAACCACTCTCCAAGCAAATTGCAAAAATTGCAATTCATGGTAGTACAATAAATTTGATTCCATCTTTTGATCAACAATCAAGTATGGAATGTTTAAGTTTGGTTGAAGTAGGGGATGACACTTCAACTACATCTATATCCATACCCCCTATACCAAATAAACAGTGTTTTTATTTTTCTTCCCACAATAATGACACCAGTTGATGAAAAAGTAGTTATTGAATCATTGATACTTTATGGGAGTTAATTGACAGGGATACTAAGAAGACAACTCATATTTTAACTACCATCATAATAAATAGTGACCTATGCCCACATTCTAGGTTATTGATTTACAAAAATAGGCTTATTTAGGACCTTGATATTAACATAACCATTTAATATTGCTTGTGGGAAAGAAATTTTAGGGAGGAGAGACTATGATATCCCTATCCAATCTATAAAACCAAACAACCAAATAGTTATGTTGTGAGAAATCTCATTGTATTATCTTTAGGAATAATGTAGGAGTAATGAATAAGCCTATGATATGTGACAATGATTGCATGATATCTAATATATGATAGCAACCAAGTTTATGATGCATTGATTATAGTCAAAGGAGAAAAAAATATATTAACAGTGGTTTTGTTGTTTATAACAAACAACATGAAATATACAACAATTCATAAAATAGGACATTACAATTTCCTTGTCTAAATGTTATCACAAGGTGGCAACCTTGTTTGATACCACAAGATGTAGTATACCATTTTAGCATGTAGTTGTAACGTCATATATTGTACGCACTTGCTAAAGCAGTACAATTTAACACCTAGTTTAGCACCCGCCTTGGCGCAGTTGCATTTTGCATTGCATTTCCCCTTTAGCACTTAATTAATCAAATTAATTAGGTCTAAAGGTTCTATTTCATCATTTTCCACATCATAAAGTCGGGCCCTTTCATTAAAGCGTGCCCCTTTCATTTTATTCCTCCAATACATCACTTAATCAAAAACCCTAATTAGGCCCTATTCTGAACTTGGGGGCTTGATTTCGGGGGTCAAAACATCTCGAAATCACCTGTAACTTCGAGATTCTCTCTAAAATCATCATATCTGATGGCCCTAAAAATTTGGTGAAAAGTTGTCGGGACCATGGCGCCCGGAGTGCACACGGTCCCAGACATTTTTCCCGAAATTTTAGGAGCACGATCCAATCATAAAATAAAGCTTAACCCCAAGAAATTGGTGGGATATTCAATCTCTAGGTCGGCCAAAAGTCGGAATTAAGACCTAGGGTTTCATACATAAGAGCTCTCTTTCTTCATTTGAAGGGATCCGATTTTTGTTTTCAGGAACCTCATATGCAGCAAAAGAGCAGATCTTTGAAGACTTCAACCACTTTCAACATTCATCCTCCAAGCATTCATCAAATCCATTCATTCACTTAGGGCTTTGAAGGCATTGAAGAGCAATAAGGGATCACCGACTGAAGATTGGCTTGTACCCCTCCCTTGGGGTTGGGTATGATTTCATGTTGTTTTCATGTCTTTACATAAGCTTCATTATATCACTTACATTCATGCTTTAGATCACTTTGCATCTTGATTTAGAGCATTTACATTATCATCTACAAGCAATTAGGGTTTACTTCCTAGGTTGCTCTAGTTTGTTTACTTGCATTTTAGATCTTGCACACACACAAGGTCTGACTAAGGCAAAACCCTATATAGCCGCCCAAACACCTTTTTTAGATATAAGTGCAGGTTTCGGGACTCGGACGATGCCGCAGGTTGCAGATCCGGGAAAAGCAGGTCGAGACAGCACCCCACACCAAATTGCAGGGCAAAAGACCAGGACAGGGGCATGGGGCGCCCTGGTCCTGCCAGGACAGGGGCGCTGGGCGCCCTGGTCCCTGGGACAGAGGCGCTGGGCACCCTGGTCCTCCTGACAGACAGCATTTCAGACAGTTTTCCAGAGTGCAAAACAGCAGTTTCAGGTGCAGTTTCAGGTGCAGAATCAGGACAGTGGCACCCGCACCCCCGTCTCGAACATTTCCACTCAGATTTTGACTCTAGGTACGCATTTGCATTCTTGTCTTATCTTTGTATTTACAGCTTTCCATTGTTTAAGTTCAATTCTGCAATCTTGTTATTAGTTCATACTTGCATTTTAGGGTTAGGAATTGGACTTGCATAATATTACCTTTCAATTACAACAAAGGAATAGAAACCCTAATAGGTAGCCCGTGGCTCTCTCTTTCACCAAAAAGAAGTAGCCAATTGTGCGATACCTCTAGGCTCTTTCGTATTCCGTAATGTGTGACAAGAGGTAGGATTAGGACAGGTTAACCTAGTCTCGCTTTTTCCCCCACACAATAGTGATATGGTTGATTGAAGAGTAGAAAATGTATGTTTAAGATGGTGACTTCAAATTATTAAGATAGCAACAATTCAAGAGAATCAACAATGTATTAAGGAGGTGCTTTGTTATTAAGACTAAACAGTGTTGAAAACTAAACACACAACAAAATAATTGATGAGATAATGGTGTATTAATAAAAATAAACTCACAAAAAATATCTTAAGGTCGGTTAATGACAATGTTTAGAACCAAAGGTCAAGGAAACAGCAATGACTAAGAAGGCATCACCAATATTTATCAATATTGATTAAAGATAGTGAAGGCATCGATTCAATAAGAATTTGTCTAAACTAATAAACACATAAACAAATGACATATATTAATTAGTTTATAAAGTATAGCAGTTTTAATGTGAAGGCACAATTCAAGAAAAGTGCAATGATAAATAGTAATTAAATATGACCTCATCAAAAGGTGTGATCCATCTAGATAATGCAACAACTAGTAATAAACAATGATCCACAAAAGGAAAAGGTGTGATTTTTGTTTAGGAAAATAACAATCAAAAGGGTGTAATTTTGTTAAGCAATGAGTTGCAATTCATTATGAATAGTCGTCCCACTTTTGAATCATTGTTTCCCTTCCACAAATCATCGCACTCCATGTAAAGACATAAAAATTTAAAAGCAGAATGTAGTAGAAGGAAATAAGGTGTAAAGAGATTTTTTTTTAACTATATTCTCATTGTGGAGCACTTAAGGAGCAACAAGGAATTATTCCTAGGAGCATAAGAAATTTAGTATTACATCAAACATGGCTTCTTAAGATAGCTTGTGAGACAATTAATTTTGGGCCTATAATATTAGTGCATATAGGTAGAAATAATATTCAAACTTATGCATGATTTTAAGGTAAAAAATCAAGAATAACATTATCATTTGTAACATACATATATTTAAGTTTATGCATGTTTTCACAAACATTATTTATGAACAACAATCTAGTTTGATTAAAGATCATCTTTTGTGCATACAATTTAGATTTTATATCACAAATCCAAGGAAAATATAACCCTCATTTGTTATTTAATATATTCTTATTGATTTGAATTGTCCATTTGTTGAATCTCTTGTAAATTTAGCAAACTTATCTCAAGGTCCCTAAAATTGGACATTACAACTTTCTTCCTTCTTAGCATATATCTCTCCATAATTCTACATTCTTCCCTTTCAACAATAACTAACAAACTACCAACTCCTCATAAGAGAATCAACCACGGTGGGAACCTACCCACAATAAGATGATACTCTACAGTAGTATGTGTAAATATTACAATAGGGAATGCACATTCATCCAAGCACACTGCCTAGAGCTTATTTCTCAAAAGATAATAACCCAAAAGGCTACAACCCTCAAGGAAGTCTCACTGACTTACAACATGATTCAGACTACAATCTGGAAGGAATGAACTGTAATAATAGCATATGCAAATGCTTGATGACAATTCCGGTTAAGCACAATTGTCTGCTCAATCACAATGTCGAAGGATGAATCACTTGTTCGCACATACACCACTCTTTGATAATGCAGACACAACCTCAATACCTAAATTACATGACAATATCACCTATTTATATAATTCATCAATCTTGATAACAAAGTCAGCTAAACCCTCAACTCACAATTACAAAATTACATTACACGATACAAAGATCGACCACCGGACCAATATAATGATATACATGACATAACATGGAATCAAATATCCAAACACACAACACTACCTAAAATCACGCTAAGATCAACTGCAACATGCTACACCACCAGGAAAACCGCATAACATGAAGAACATCACCGGATCAGCAAAATCACCAACAACTCACACAACGATCAATGCAGATCATCAAAACAAATAGGAAATAATTAGGAAACACTAGAAAGCGTGTTAGAATCATCAACAACAACTGTACTAACACCACATATCAAATCTTCATCGATAAACATCTGAAATTCAAAAACAATCAAACAACAACAACAGTTAGGAAGAAAGATAACTTGTAGAGCACCAAATCACAAACCATCTAAAATGAAGATACACAAAACCATCCCAAACAATCTCCCAAAGACTTAGTTCAAGATCTGATCACAATGGAATATATTGGAGGAAATACTGAACTCTACAAAGCACTGATCAAAAAAATAAATTGCAAAACCAGATCATATGCTATGATCAATTAAGCTTCCCGAATAACCAAAACCAATATAGAAGAATATAGTGATACTATAAATACTCCATACACAAAGCCATTTAATCCAATAAACCAATTTGCTATCATCGAAGAAATAATATGTTGATATCAATGACAATAACATATCCTAGCAGCAACAATGTCCAACAATCTCCCCCTTTGGCATTGATGGCAACGTATCAATGTGAAAAACAATCAATGCAAAGAAAGAAAATAACTCCAGCAAACTCCCCCTAAGATCAAGCATATAAAACAGTTTTCCACATGCTTCTCTCCCCCTTTGATAGCAATGCCAAAGATCTCAAAATAGAAAACCAAACTCTCCCCCTTAGAATATAAAACATGAATCTCTTCCCCTTTAAACACATAACCAGACTACTCTACCAGAGGAGCAACACCAACTCATCAATCTAGATAAAAGGAATAAGATTGTGAAGTCTATCGGATTGATGCAACTCAATGCATCTAGTTTTCATCGGGAGGGGTGGATACCCCTAACTTGTCTCTCAAATAGAAAAACGTATCTGCAAGCAAAGGCTTAATGAAAATATCAACAATTTTTTCCTTTGTAGATACATATTTCATCTTCACTTCTTCTTCATTGACTTTTTCTCTCAAGTAATGATATTTGATTGACACATGTTTAGTCTTTGAATGTTGCACCAGATTTTTGACATGTTAATAGCATTAATAGAATTGGAATTATCATAGTATATGATAGTAGGCTCATCATAAATAACTCTGATGTCCTTCAACATTTGCTTCATCCAAACCATCTGAGTGGAGCTACCAACAACAACAATGTACTTAGCTTCAGCACTAGATAAGTATACTGGATCTTGTTTCTCCACGAAACCAATTTCTTACCCGAAAAGAAAGCACCATCGGAGGTACTCTTCTGGTCATCAACATCACCAGCCCAATCAGCATCAATGTAAGCACATAACATGAAATCATTATTCTTCAGATACCACAAACCATAATCCACAGTTCCCTTCAAATATCTAAATATTCTCTTTACAGTAGTGACATGACTCTCTTTTAGATCAACTTGATATCTAGAAGCCATGCACACAACATGCATAATGTCCAACCTAGTCTGAGTAAGATATAGTAGTCCACCAACAATAGATCTATACAAACTTTGATTAGCTTTTGCAGATTCATCATTCTTAGACAGTTTGCAGCCAGTCACCATAGGAGTTCCAGCCAGTTTGGAGTCATCTAACCCAAAATTCTTCAGCAATTCCTTCACATATTTAGTTTGAGAAATAAAAATACTTTTTCCATACTATGAAATCTGCAAACCTAAGAAAAATTTCATCTCACCTATCATAGACATCTCAAATTCTTTCTGCATATCACTAGCAAACTTCATGCTCAAGTTATCATCTCATCCAAATATAATATCATCAACAAAGACTTCAAAAATCAAGATGTTATCATTTTGAATCTTAAAATACAGATTACTATCAACAGTCCCTTTATTAAATCCTAATTTCAGCAAATACTTATCCAATCTAGCATACTAGGCTCTAGGGGCTTGTTTCAATCCATAAATATATTTCTTCAGTTTACATACCATGTCTCCATCATTTGATAATGAAAATCCATCAAGTTGCTCAATGTAGACTTCTTCCTCAAGATCACCATTCAGAAAATTTGACGTAACATCCATCTGATACACCTTGAAGTCTTTATAGGTAGCATATGCAAGCAACAATCTAACAGCTTCAAGTCTGCTACCGGAGCAAAAGTCTCCTGACAATCAATTCCTTGTTTCTGTGAATATCCTTTGCATACCAGTCTTTCTTTATTCCTGACAACTTCACTCACTCCATTCAATTTATTCCTGAATACCCATTTAGTACCAATAACATTCTTATTTTTAGGTCTAGGCACAAGCTCCCATGTGTTATTATTTTTAATCTAATGTAATTCTTCTTCCATAGCTCTCATCCAATTTTCATCTTTGCAAGCCTCAACAAAATCTTTAGGTTCAATTTTAGAAATCAAACATACTTCTTCAGCAGCTAACTTTCTTGTAGTGATCACACCTTTATTTTTATCTCCAATAATCTGATTTTTAGAATGATTCAATCTTACATACCTCAGAGTCTTCTGATTGTTTCTGATTTTTCAGGTTCCTGCACCTCTCCACCGACAACAACATCCGGATTAACTGTCTCTATCGGATCATTCTTCTTCAATTCTTCAGTCTGAATAAGATTTAGAATAATGTGTTGACCATCATCATATCCACAAGCTCTCGTTTCTTTTCCAAGGTTCTCATCCACCTTCACATTTGCATTTCCCACTATCTTTATCAGTCTCTTATTGTAGCACCGGTAGGCTTTTCTTTTTGCTGAGTATCCCAAGAAAATTCCTTCATCACTTCTAGCATCGAACTTTCCTATGTCGTCATCTCTGTTGATATAACATTTGCTACCAAATACTCTGAAATATCTCACAGTAGGAACATGACCAAACCATAGCTCATAAGGAGTCTTACCAATATCACCTTTAATATGAACTTGGTTGAATGTGTAAACAAAAGTGCTAATAACTTCTCTCCAATATACTTCAGAACATTCCTTTCAATCAACATAGTCCTTGCAGCATCCAAAATAGTCATGTTCTTCCTTTCAACAACTCCATTCTGCTGAGGGGTTTTAGGAGCAAATAATTATCTTCTAATCCCATGCTTCTCATAGAATGAATCAAACTCATCAGAACAAAATTCTCCTCCCCTGTCAGATCTCAAACATTTCACCTTCAATCCTGACTCAGTGTCAACCTTTGCTTTGAATATCTTGAATTTATCTAATGCTTCAAATTTCTCCTTCAAAAAGACAACCCACAACATCCTGGAATAATCATCAATTAGCAACATAAAATATTTATCTCCCTACACACTTCTAACATTTGTAGGTCCACATAGGTCCATATGCACAAGACCTAGCAATCCATCAGATGTATACTACTTGATCTTGAAAGAAATTCTCGTTTGCTTGCCCAATTGACATTCCTTACATACCGGATTAGTAGGATTAACAATCTTAGGCAGATCTCTAACAGCTTGTGTAGAACTGATCTTAATCATTGAATCAAAATTATCATGACACATTCTCCTATGCCACAACCAACTTTCATCAATCTGAGCAATCAAACAACTTTTCTCACCAGCATTCAAATGAAAAATATTACCTTTAGTCTTAGTTCCAAATGCAATCTCTATACCAGAGGCATTTAGGATCTTACATTTACCATTCTTGAATTGTAAATCATAACCTTTGTCAACCATCTGTCCAACACTTAAAATATTATGCTTCAAACCTTCAACATATAGAACATCATCAATGTTATGCTTACCATCAAAGGAAATAAAACCTCTACCATGGATCACACAGGCTTTGTCATCTCCAAATATCACTATTCCACCATCATACCTTTCCATACTCACAAATTTGCTTTTATCACCAGTCATATGATGTGAACAATCGCTAGCAATCACCCATTCATCTTTTTCTTCAACTTTAGCAGCTAAAGCTTTCTCCTCAATAGTGCAGCTTATGGAATCAACAGGTATTGGTCCAACTTCTTTAATGACAAGAAATACAACTATATCTCCTTCTGATTATTCATCTGTAACACCTTCCTCAGTAGCATAATAGCATTTCTTTTGATGCTTATACTTCCGATTAGACTTGTAAGGCTTATCATACTTCTCATGCTTCTCATATCTATCATTTATGTCATGCTTATCAAATTTATCATGCCTATCATACTGAGCCATTCTCTCTGGGCACCTAGAAGCAAAATGTCCTACTTTATTGCAAGAGAAACATTTCAAGGGCAATTTTCCATCATACTTACTATCTCCTTTAGGCAATCTCTAGGCAATCAATGCTTCAAGCTCATCCAGTTCTCTTTCTTGCTCTTCCATCTCCATTCTTTCTCTTTCATATTTGGATATTTTGCATTCTTTGGGATCATACTTCTTCTTTTTGGATACAAATGCTCAAAATGTTGTCTCAGACTTTCCATGTGATTCACCAAATTCGCTCAGCTCAAATGTAGCAATCTTTCCAACCAATATATCTCTTGTTACTATAGTCACACTCTGGATTTCATCAATAGAAATAGCAGCTACCTTATGTTTATAAGCTAGAGGCAATGATATCAGAACATTACCAACAATTTCATCTTCTTCAAGGGTTCCACTGGCACATCTAATACCTTGGACAAGGTCATTTACCTTATCCATAAAGGTATTTATGTTCTCATCTTCTCCCATCTTCAACATCTCATATTTCCCTTTCAAGCTCTACAACTTAGAAACTTTCACTTGTTTATCTCCTTCATATAGGGTTTCAAGCTTCTCCTAGATCTCATGTGCAGTATGAAGTCCCATTACATTTTTCATCTCTGAATCAGTCAGGGTACTCAACAATGCTTCCTTTTCTCTAATGTTATTTTGAACTTCCTTGATCTCATTAGCAGTAACTAGTCCATTCAGAGGAGCAAAATAGGCATTCTTTGTAATCTTCCACTAATTTTCTCCAAGACATCTCAAGTGCACTTCCATCCGGTTCTTCCATATAGCATAGTTACTTCCATTAAATCTTAGACTCTCCTTCTTAAAGATAACACCTCTAGTTCCAGTTGCCATCTCAGATCTCCTCAAGAGGTTAAGCTTCTTCAGGTTGATCTAGCTCTGATACCAATTGTTAGCAAGAATAAAGAAGGAAAACTATGAGGGGGGGTTTGAATCATTTTTTACCGGATCTACAAAATCAAAAATACAGATCTGATAAATTGCAGCAATAAAAAAGATAAGAAAATTGATAGCACAAAACACAACACCAATATTTTGACGTGGAAAACCTAGTTAAGGGAAAAACCACGGTGGGAACCTACCCATAATAAGATGATACTCTGCAATAGTATTGATGGTATGATGAAAGAATAAGTATCTGGTAGAATACTAAGAGGGGGTGAGTGAATCAGTATATTGAAAAACTAATACAAAGTTCCCAAGCTCAAACTTAGTCAAACAAAGTAAACATATCTCAGTCAAGATCAATATTATTAGGAATACTTGACATTAACTGGTTTAACTGTTATGACAACTTTTAACAGTAAACACCTTGAATCTTGTAAACATCAACAATGCTTAATCTTAAATCAACATATTCATCTCTTAATGCTTCTACTTAACATGCCTTAACAGAAGTTAACCAAATCAACAAATAAGATCACAACCACAAAAGCATTCACCACTTGACACAAATGTTTATATGTGGAAAACCCAAATAGGTAAAAACCACTGTGAGATGGGACTCACAAGGATAGCTATCTGAACTCTTTCGAAGTTAGCCCTATTAGGGGCCAAATCCTATTAGAGCTTTACAATAAGTCTTGTTAAGAACTAATCCCGGTTAGGAATCACCCGGTTAAGGGATTTACAAATATGCCTTGTTAGAAGCACAATACCCTGTTACGAGTAACCTCGCTGGAGGATTTAAGAATCCAAGATAATGGACCACCTTGTTAGAGGATTTAATGAGTAACCAAGCTTGTTAGAGCTTACCCGGTTAAGGGATTTTACTTCTACTGTAATTGTTAGAAAACAACAGGTTTTCTTGATTTGTCTGAGTAGCACTACATTTGCTTGATCAGATCCTTCTAAGCTTCAATATGCCTTCACTCAAAGTGCAGATCCATTCACTAGTTGGGCAACCACACACTCAATAGGTTTTCTACCAATCTTGCCAACAACCTTTACAAATAACTTCATCGACCTTAAATACAAATCAATTAGGTCGGTAACACAACAAAAACCTAATTCTCATAATTGAGATTACAAACAAGTCGATTCAATCTTGACCATTAGAAATCATGACAATCTCTTCACATTCTTCAAGACAATTCCAACCACTCCATTAGACTTTGTAACTCATCACATGTTGTGCATTAAATGCAATCCACTTTGCTCCTTCCCTAGACAATAAGCAAACATGCCAAACCAATTTGAATTTATCCTCATACAATGATCACACGTGTCTCCATCATTACTGCTCATCAGATAATAAAGAAACAAACTTAATCAGCTAGGGTTTAACAGTTGATAGGGTTTACCGGTTACATTACATAGAAAGGTTTGACCCTTTACATCGGTTCACCGGTTCAACTCACAAACTTTACATACCGGTTACAACATTTTCTACAACTCTCTTCTTACCAGTTACTAGCCAATATCAAAAACAACAATATCAGCAATAACATGAATACCTTTTACCGGTTCAATTGACATCAATGACAATATATCATTAATGCAATCTCTATGCAAAATGCCAACAAGTATGTGTAAATATTACAATGGGGGATGCACATGCATCTAGGCACTTTATAGAGCTCATTGCTCAAAAGATAACGACCCAAAAGACTACAACCCTCAGGGAAGTCTCACTAACTTACAACATGATTCAGACTACAAATCGGAAGGAATGAATTGCAATAATAGCATCTACAAATGCCCGATGATAGTTCCGGTTAAGCACAATTATTTTCTTTGCAACACCAATCTATTCTCAATCAAAATGTCAAAGGATAAATCAATTGTTCGCACATACACCACTCTCTGATAGTGCAGATATAACCTCGATACCTAAATTACATGACAACATCACCTATTTATAAAACTCATCAACCTTGATAATAAGGTCGGCTAAACCCTCAACTCACCATTACAAAATTACATTACACGATACAAAGATCGACCACTAGACCAACATAATGATATACATGACATAACATGGACCTAAATCAAATCTCCAAACATGCAACACCACCGAAAATCATGCCAAGATCAACCACAACACGCTACACCACCAGGAAAACTGCATAACATGAAGAACATCACTGGATCAACAAAATCACTAACAACTCGCACAAAGATCAATGTGGATCATCAAAACAAATAGGACATAATTAGGAAACACCAAAAAGCATGTTAGAATCATCAGCAACAATTGTACCAACACCACTTATCAACTCTTCATTGATCAACATCTGAACTTCAAAAACACTCAAACAACAGCAACAGTCATGAAGAAAGATAACTTGCGGAGCACCAAATCACAAACCATCTAAAATGAAGATACACAAGACCATCCCAAACAATCTCCCAAAGACTTAGCTCAAGATCTGATCACACCGGAATATACCGGAGGAAATACTAAACTTTGCAAAGCACTGATCAAAAAAATAAATTGCAAAACTGGATCATATGCTATGATCAATTAAGCTTCCCGGATCACCAAAACCAATATAGAAGAATATAGTGATACTATAAATACTCCATACACAAAACCATATTCCAATAAACCAACCTGCAATCACCGAAGAAAGAATATGTAGACATCAATGACAACAACATATCCTAGTAGCAACAATGTCCAACAAGTATATGTGTCCATATTAGAGGGAAGGTATTGGAAGATAAACCAATGTCTTTTTGAGTTTTGTGGGGGAATTGTAAGGGTTGTGGTCATGAGTAATGAAGAGTCTTATTTGGGAACCTTTATTGGTGGTTTCAAAGCTCTTACCATTCTATAAATTTAGCTTTTGGGTGTAGAATTTTGTTTGCAATAGAATGTGGAACAATTGAATATGGTTTTCTCTATAGGAATGAAGGACAAATGGGAGGCATAAGGATCTTGTTCACGTGTACATAGGTTCTGCTATTGTAGAGTCAAAGAGGAGAATGAAAGTGATTTATTGTAATCAGTTTTATTGTTGTTAATACAAGTTTGGCTTCTCTTCTTGGTGGAGTTTTTTCTGTTGACATTAGATTGTCATTGATGTCAATAGTTGAGTTGATGCAGCAAATCATGGGTGTCCCATAATGCAGATGCAATAGAGAACATATTGGCTAGATATGCAAAGGCATGCAAAGTTGATTGATGTCAACAATTGTTGTAATGAATGCAAATATAGAGATGATAAGTGTCACAAGACAAGTGCAACTTGATAGAGAATATGCAGAGTGATATCTCCACACCCACTGGATGGAGATGTAGAGATGAAAAGGCATGCAAAGACATCATATTGGATAGATGCAGGATGATGAATGCCCCAAAGGAAGAACAAATTAGCTGATATGGTGTTACATTAGGTTTGTAGAGTTGTGCATGTTGAATGACTATGCATGGAGGTTGCATAGTGTCAGTGGCCTCAAATAAGACAGAGATGACAATGGAGTCTACTATTGGACTTGTAGGCGATTAAAGGACCAAGGCCATAGAGTTGTGATAACATGGTGCAAACAAGATTGACCAAGAGCATAAGTGTTGTTGTAAAATCATATAACACATTGTGTTAGTCCCACATGGAGATATAGAAGGCAAGCATGTGATGTGCTATTGAGACTGGAAATTGGATGAAGATGTCATAGGCGATTTGGTTTGAAATGCATTTGTGTGAGCTTGTGAATCAGAAAAAGTAAAGTTGCAATTGTGTATAACACACCATGTTAGTTGCATGTAGTTATTGGGAGTAATGGTCGTAGTTGTGTATAACATGTCATGTTGGTTACATAGATGTTACAAGTGGTGTGCATAATACGCAGGTTATCTCAATCTACAAACTGTAGAAGGTTACCAAAGATGTCAATAACATGACGGGTTAGTCGTATCGACTTTGCGATAGAAGATGTCAATAACTTAGCAGGTTATGCTCTCTCAATATCCCACAGAAGGAATGGTGGAAGAAATGTGACCCTACGGGGCAACACAAAGGTGAAGTAAGAACATCTCTCGCTACCCCTTGGCATTGAAAAGGAAGAAGTAATGGTTGTGCAGGATAAGGATACTAAAGAGAATAGAAGCATCCCCTACTACCCTACAACAAATTTGATAGGTGTTAAATGATCTTGCAGGATAACACACAAGGCAAGTTGACCCCACTTTGATTGAGCTAGAAATGACTGTGCAGAAGTAAGTGGTCCCGAGTGGGTGATGCGATGATGAGATAGCAGTTCCTTGACAATCAACAGGGAAGTATTTTGTGTTTGGTCGAGCCCTGAGTGGTCCTAAGTGAATGATGTGGTGATGACATGGAAGGTGCTTGACACTCAGCAAGGTGGTTCTCTCTAGCTCAATGAGCCCTGAGTGGATGTGTTATCGCACCAACGTGGAGAAGCATGTGTTCCTATGGGGCCCAAACATTTAGTTGAACTAATATCCCATTATCCCACACCATTCAAGATGAATATGCAATGATCTTGCAGGGTAAGTTAGGAGGAAGAAGATGTGGCATCCTGCCATCCCACGAGGAGTAAAATGGAAGTAAGATGAGCGTGCGGGGGGAACAAAATACGAAGTGAGAGATGGCTCCCACTATCCCACACCATGTGAGATGGAAGTATGATGATCTTGTGAGGTAACACAAGGTGAAGGGAGAGATAGAGCTTGCTATCCCGCGACGTCGAAGATTGAAGGCTAGGAGCAGTATGGAGTAAGATAAAACGAAGAAGAACAAGGCTCCCGCTATCTCGTAACGTCAAATACCAGATGTCGGAGGCACTATGGAGTAATAACCATAGTGTTGATACAGGTATCCTGTCATCATGTAGTGACAAAGTTTGTGGATGGTGTGATCATTTAAGATGACTTTGTGAACACATGGCAACCTGATAGACATAGGGGTCCAAGTGGTGGTTGACCAAGTTTGACTAGGTGATTTGGACATCGAATGTGATGACATGTGGCTTCCTAGTGGTAGAAGAGGAAATCTGGTACACAAAAGTCAGTGATGATGGAGGTAGTTGTTGATCTTTTCAAGGTAGGTCGAAAGAGGATGGAGAATGCATTAATGGCGAATCTGTTGTAGATTGGTGTGTGGCTCGAGAGGATCATTAGAAAAGATATCAAATCTTACAAGTAGATAGAGATTACTAAACTTCGTAATCAGTACATAAAAATTTATCAGAAGGCAGAAAGGATGCATTTAATATGGGTGGTTATCTGTATGAAAGGATGTACAGAGAATCAAAACCGTCTGCAAGACATGATCTCTCAAAGGCTAAGAATATCAGATTTTAAAATTTCCTTTTTGGAGGGAAAATATTTTGTATATCGAGATTGATTAGATTTAACAAAAAGCAAGTGCGGTAGGTAGAAGTAGACCTATGGATGGTGATCAAAAGAGAGATAGTTGTAGAGTCACAAAAAAGTGAGTGAGTAGAGAAGAAAGTTCTATAGCAGAGTAGTGTGCCAGAAAGATAAGGGGAGGTGCATAGGAGTTGAAGCTTTGCAAGAACAAAGATTGTAGAATGAGAGAAAAAGGTGGAGAGTTCAGAGAAGGTGTTTCAGCAAGTATTAACAACACGATGCTAGTGCTAACATAAGCATAGAAAAGACATAACGCAAAACTATCCGAAGGTGACAAGGAGAGAAGAGGTAGCTAGAAGCCAAAGTAGAGAGAAAACCAAGAAGAGAACATAAGTGTGTAGCAAAGACCAAAGAACAAAGAGTGGAGAGCCAAGGAAGATAACACAACAGGTTAGTCACATAGAGTGTGGCAGACAAAGAGGGGTGATAAGAGAAGATATGAGAGAGTTGGGTATAGAGAGAAGAGGATAGAAAGCAGAGGACAAAGCCTGTGTGCAGATAAGAGTTAAGTGATTCTCAGGCCTAGATAACACAGTGAGTTACAAAACTTCATTTTTAGCAAGGTGCTGAATTGTAATTGAATATTTATTTATTGTAATCATTTGGGTGCTCAGATTAGGGGTTGGTGCTCCTTTGGGTTGGTGCCCATTAAGCTAGGGGTTGGTGCTCCTTTGGGTTGGTGCCCATAAACTTCAGGTGTTGGTGCCCATAAACTTTAGGGGTTGGTTCTCCTTTGGGTTGGTGTCCATAAACGTTGTAACCAGTGATTTACTTGTGAGGCTAGATTGGAGCAGTAGACTCCAACAACATTTATCACCAAGGTTTTTCCCCACTATGGGTTTTCCTTGTATATATTATGTTATAAGTTTTCCTTGTGTGTATGTGTTTAAATATGTTTGATATCTCTACTCATAGTTTATTGATCTATGTTATTACAGATTAAATCATTTAGATAAGTTAAAGTTTTTAATTACTGCTAATTCAAACCCCTCTTAGTGGTCCATTTGTGTTCCTTCATTTTCCCACAATGGTTTCTCCATGTAAATCTTGTGTTTCTATGTGGATGTTATGTTACTGATTTATGCCTTAATTGCTATTATCTTATGTTGATGTTAATAATTATTTATTGTTGTTTTAAGTTCACATAATATAGCTTTATTAAGCATGGTTAACAATCTGATTTTTGACATCATAAAGAAGTAGGTTCTAATCATGGGTTTTCCACAATTAAGGCAACTTAATTTTCAAATTGCATATGAGTTTCATATTTTCATGTTGTTGCTATCCAACCAGTGAATCTCATCCTTTGATTAGTTTATTAGATATATATTTATCTTCACAATCTTTGGTATTGAACTAGTTTATTTCCCAATAATCATCATCTCCCCCATATATGATATCATCAACATACACAACAACTATTAATAATTTATCACTTTCAACTTTGAATTAAATATTTCTATCTACAGTACCAATTATGAAATTTTGTTGCAATAAAAACTATCCAACCTGGCATACTAAGGTCTAGGAGCTTTCTTGAGTCCATTGTTGCAAATGTGATGATTGTTGGTTGTCATTAATGGTTGTAATTGATGTCAACATATGGTATTGGTGTTGGTGATCCGGAAGATGCATTCCCATAAACTTTGGTGCTTTAAAGATGTGTTTCAATAGATATTCAGTACTGATTGATTGAGTTGATGGTGATCCAGTTTTCTCTATTTATAGGATATGATGTTGAGCGATTGTTTTCACGAGTATCTTGGTTTCATTCTTATTTTTTCTAAGCTGAGTAGTGCTATTTTGGGCCTAGATTAGGTCCAAAATTCGAGGATGAGTTAGGACATTTGTGTAGCGTGAGAGTCGTGATTTGGGTCCAAAATTTGTGATGGATGTAATGCATTGATCTGACAAATGATGTGTGTTGTGGTATGATCTACTTCTCATTCCTTCCCACCACCAGAATGTTTAGTGTTGACCTATTTCAAATATTTGTCTTGACCAACTTAGAAGATTATGTTTCCCGAAGACAATATAAATATGAGGATGATTTGAATGAGTTAGTGTGTCATTTTTATTGTAATGATATATGGAAGAAGTGCGAGACTGAAAAAGAAAAATCTGATTGTTGTTGATGTGTGAAGATGATATGTGAAGTGTGTTGGTGTTGAGGCACCAAAAGCAATTACAATATTGCAAATTGTGTATCAGTTGTGGATTCTCTTTTTCTTTCTTCTTTCTTTGGTAGCGATCCCTCCTATAGTGAGCATTCTAGCAGTGAGCCACCTTTTGTAAAAATCACCTTAACTAGTCTTATATATTGAGAACTAACAATCTCCGTGGTTTTTCCCTTCTTAGGTTTTCTACATCATATCTGGTGTTCATTGTGTGGTCTGTGTTGTGTATGTGCTTTCATGTTATATCTGCATTATTTAATTCTACTAGTTATTCTAGATATGTAATTGAAGAAATAGTTTTAAGTTGACAACTGATTGACCCCCCTTGTTAGTTTCTTGGATATTTAACAATTGGTATCAGAGCTTTGGTTCCTTGGAAAAGAGCTTAACTTCTTGAGGTATATTTTTGATATGATGGTGCATAAATTAACCATCCCTATCTTTGAAGGATTTGACTATAGGTTCTGGAAAGTGAAGATGAGAGGTTACTTGATCTCCATGGGATACAACACTTGGAAAGCTGTGAAAATTATGTACAACCAACAAACGATCTTACAACTCCTGATGAGATTCAATAGTATAAAGAGAATGAAAAGGCAAGGCATGCTATCTTTAGTGCTTTATCAAAGGCTGAATTGATAATGGTTATTTCACTGAATACTGCTTCTGAGGTTTAGGAAAAGTTGAGAGATATCTATGAAGGAAATGACAGAGTTAAATTATCAAAGAAGCTAACAACTAAGAACAAATATGAGAACTTGAAAATGGAAGGAGAAGATATAACAGGCTAATATGTGTATATATATGTATGTATGTGTATATGTGTGTATAATTATATGTATGTGTGTGTGTATACATACATACATACATACGTATACATATATATATGTATGTATGTATTTATATACATACATACATACATACACACATGTATGTATGTATGTATATGTATGTATGTGTATGTGCATACACATGTATATATACATATGTATGTATGTATATGTATGTGTGTGTGTGTGTGTGTGTGTGTGTGTGTGTGTGTGTGTGTGTGTGTGTGTGTGTGTGTCTATCTATCTATGAGTATACAAATCTATACATATGCATATACATGTATAGGTGAATAAGTTAAGACAAAGTTATTTATTACAACTCAATTTTTTTGAAGGATTACATTTTATGAGACTTTATAGTCAAAATTATTAACTCTTAAGTTGAGACTTAATTCTATGGTAAGACAATCATATATGGCTTCAATTAACTTGCATCAAATTTCATAGATAAGTTGTGAATGCTAAATACAAGGCCGAATTCAACAAGATATATATACATACATACATATACATATACATATATATATATATATATATATATATATATATATAAAGGGTTTGTTGATGATTTTTCTTGCTACCTCCAACCCTAAGGAAAATAAAACTCTTAGGTTATGGGATTGCAAACCTACAACATTCAATTTGCGCATTCAACGGGCTAAAGACAAGAAAACATAACATGACAAGGCTACACCGAGCCTTCTTCACTTCGATCTCTACCTAACTAACTCAGGAGGGTATTCCTATTTTGGTCCGGCCTACTTGATATACTTATAAACATGTTATAACATGTAGGTTTACAAATGGTAGATATTTTCCATTTATATGGGGACTATATAATTAACTCTATATTTATCCCTAATCCCGTCGGCTTTGAAACTTACCGAGAAAATAAAATTTGCATCACTTAAAGGGTATGAGGGGATACTAAGTGTGCATACTGAAATCAACCCTCTACATTCTTTTAAGGAAGAAAGAAAAGGAGAGAAATGTAATTTTATAATACGCTTCTAAAACAAATTCTAAGTGACATTTGCAGGTCAGTGTGTATCCCAAGGAATAGAGTCACATCCATAAATTTAGAAAATAAACCCACATTGTAAAACAACTCTAATTAGTAAGCCTTTAGAGCATCAATGCCTAACATTAATACAACTCAATCTGTTGATTGCATCAACCATTCTTGTTTATCCATTTGACAATTCCAGAATTCATTGTAATGTGCAAAAAAAATTTAATTCCTTCCTTGATGGAAACACATAAACATAATCACACAGTAATAAAAAAATACTAGGACAAACCAAAATATCCTTAATATTTTAATTCATATGAAGTTCTAAAAATGAAAAGGGAGACAATCTTTGCAACACTTAAACATTCTATCTATTACTAATTGAAATTTACAAAATGGAAGAAAGACCCTCCTTGGTGAGACTACTTGAAACCCTAGATAGGCACAACCTTGCTTCTACCACCCATAATACAAGAAATTTAGAATCCTCTTATCAAAGCCTTAATATTCCTTTTATAATAGAAAGGAATGCAACAAGCTTCAAGCCATTTCACATGTGGTTCCTTTTGCTTTTGACATGCTTTAAATTGTATGCAGAAAATAAGAAGCCCACAAAATTGGACTATGTGCACTAGAAACCACCCGTGTGGAGAATAAAACACTGTTGAAGTTCAACTACTTTGAGCCGTGCGACCATCACATTGCTACTAACTATGAGGGTGGAAGACTTACATAATACTGGCTAGTAGAAGAGCTCAACAAACTAGAAGAGGAGCTCCACAATGCTTAAAAGATAACATCCTCTAAACTAAAGGAGGAACTCACGAAACTAGAACATAAAGTATTAAAATGGACAGAGGAGCTCAAAAGAACATGTGGGGATTAGAAGAGAAAACCCACCAACTTTCCCCTGTCCTCCTTGCTCTCCTTCCTATTCCCACTTCCTCCTAGTGATTTGCTAATGAAGGTATGAAGATAGGTAGCTATTGAAAGGCCTTTTGCAACGAATACTACCTTTCAATATCCCTTTAGCTATAAAGTAGTTCATTGAAAAATCCTTCACCCAGTGTCAAAGAATTTATACCTTGTGAATACATAGTCCTTGTCTATATGTGGGTGTTCCATTTCTAAAATCCTTCTCAAACATGTGCAAATATAAGTCCTAACAATAATGCTCAGCCACTTATATCAGTTGTCATCTTTGAAAAGCAACTCATAGTCTCTTTAAATAGTTGAACCTTATGCATGCAAATAATCTTTTTGGATTTTTGTCTTTTCAAAGGTTTAAAGCTCATCCTTATCAATCAGTGAACCGCTAGCTTCATTTTATTCAATGACATTCCATCAATCGTACTGTTAGTCATGAATTTTAACCCCATTAGGAAGTATCAGAGTCCTGTAAAATTTTGAAATTGGATTGGCGGGAACATTCTTTTGTTGACTTGGCGCCCCGATCAATATTAAATTTAGTTGAGAGAAAAAATCCTTTTCTCAAGAAGTGGGTCTTGAAGCCTTATGGGAGCACTTAGCATACTTGGCTATCTCGAGGTGTCCCTCGGGGGGGGGGGGGGGATCTTGGTGCTCGATGAAATATGTTTTTTGATTTAACCAAGTCTCGAGTAATGTATAAGGAAGTTGGACACGTGGCCCTCGGTGAGGTCCCACTTCCTTAGTTTGGCGAGTTCTGAGTCTTTTGGTTTAATATGGGATCACTCGACACTTGGTGGGAATGTCTTTTCCACTTCAGCGAGTCCCGAGTGGATGAGTGGATGTGCACTGTGTGGAGTCTAAGTTGGAAACTTGGTGCTTGGTGAGATGCATTAATTAATCTCACCAAGCTCTGAGTTAAAGGAAGAAGTGGGCTGCTTGTAAAGAGGAACGTGAGTTGTTAACTCGATACTCGACAAGATGCCAAAGTCCACTTTAGCGAGCCTCGAGTTCATGAAGAGGGTGTACAAGGATATGAAGATAATGTTGGAATACAATGAACCCAAGAACACTGAGAGGGGGGGCTGAATCAGTGTTCTACCAGTAGCACAAGTTTTTAACCTTTTATAACATACACATATAAACAAGTAAATGAAGAAACATATAACATGAACCAAATAAACCAGCCACATGAATGAACACCATAACACACATAATTTATACATGGAAAACCTCAAAGAGGAAAAACCACGATGGGATTTGTGACCCAGAATATCAATTCACTGGCCATATGAAAGATATTACATAGAATGGGGGCCTGCACATGCAAGAAGGAACATTGCCTAGAGCACACTGCTCAACACAAAAGAGTCTCACTGACTACAAGCTTCTGCTGAAATAAAATAGTACTGATGAACTCACAATGCATCTGCAGTACCAAAAAGAGTTCCAGTTAAAGCTTTGTTCTGTACCAGTTCATAAACCCTGAACCTTCTACTGGTATCTCCTTTCCTCCAAGAATGCTTTACAAACTATCTACTGATCATAGTATGATATTACATTTGCATACAAATGATCTACATACATATCCTTCACATCACACAGTTCTACTACCATGCCATATATCTTGTCCTATATCTTTTTTCCTATGACCTAACAGATTGACTTATATACCCTTTCAAACAATATGCCTTATGTCAGCTTACAATACAAAAGATATTCAATGTCGGCGCAATACAATTATTGCAAAATAATTTTATAATAAAACCTTTTGGATCCAAACTGATGTCAGCTTCATTGAAATACTGGATGTCAGTGTCGGTGCCGATGATGACCTTGAATACTCAATGTCGGTATCCGTCGGTGTATGCCTCCAAATGTCGGTATATGCCGGTAATAGAATCTTGTTGCCATCAATGACAACATATGATTCCAATGAGTGTCAATTGCCAATAGAGAATACCAATGAGGTGACACATGTCGTTCTCAAGTGCCAAGGCAGGTTATATGAATGGTTATAGGTAGTAATCAAGTAAACAACAAAGATTAAAATTGGTATGAGTGAAGCACACTACATTCCAGGGTATGAAATGTGTGATCAAGAAGTATACAGATCATGACATAATCATCCATTCAGGGTGAGTCTCAGAGAATAAGTGGTAGTTGTTTATAGATGATGGGACAAAGAAATCACAATGATAGTGATAAGAGATTGCATGGATAACTATAGCGGTGATTTAAAAAAAAAGAAAGATGACTAAATTGGCAATGGGGATAGAATAGGGACAATTTTAAAAGCATAAAGAAGGAAAAATAGTGTGCATGTGTGATTATATGAAGATGAGATAATTTTAGTAATCCCAAATCCTTATAAAAAGGACATTGAGTTGTGTCTCAAGCATGTAGTTGTCATAATAATCTTGCATGTTGTCATGAAGATGGTTGCAAAAGAAGGATTTTCGTTTACAGAGCAATATTGTGCATTCTCAAGTTCTAAGTTTTATGACACAGGATGGAGAATATTAAGACTAACTAGTTTACAACAGAAGGGGCCTTGAAAATGTGTTGGAAAATCAAAGGGGACTTGAAAGGCACTTTCAATCGCAAGGAACCTTTCAAGGGTTGTCCATATTTCCCCCTGCACCACCAAATGGCTCAGCGACAATGAAAGAGAATTGGTGAAAGGCCATTAGGGGAGGTGGATGGTTCAGATGCAGCTTTTGTACGATGCTACAAGATCATGGAAGCTACAACCCCTCCCCTACTTACAATATTCATCTATAAGCTTCTCCTTCCACTTTCATTGCTGCCAGTCTAGGACTGTGAGCTCTTCCTCTAGTTTTTAGGGTGCTCCAATATTTTTGTTGTCTAGCTCCTCTGCTAGTTTGGAGTCATCTTTTCTAGTTGGTTTGGTTCTCATCTCACCTCTATGGAAGCAACGACCATGCGATGGTAGCACGACTCAAATAAGTTAGGCGACAACAAGTTTTAATTCTTCATTAGATGGTTAGGACGCGCATGCTGGGTTTTTGTCTCTTCTTGAACTAGTGAGGTGGTCTCTTTTGGCACATAGGGATGATGTGTCAATTTTAGAATTAGCTAGTTGTAAGTAGCCTGTAGCTTGTGCATTCCTTATGTTATAAAAAGGAATATCAAGGCTGTATTAGGGGTTCTGAGTTTTTTCATTTTATGGGCAATTAGAATAGGGTTGTGTGTAGTCTATCACTGGAGAAAAATTCCCGAGGGAATGAATGTTCAAATTTATTAGTACTTTCAATTAGTATATGAGAAGACTGTTAAATTGTTGCAAAACTATCTCCATTTGTATTTCTAGATTTCATATGAATTGAAATGCTAAGGATGTTTTGATTTGTCTTGATATATTTTCATGTCAATGTGTGACTGTGTGTATGGGTTTCCTTCAAGGGAGGAAATAAAGTCTATATGCAAATCACTGTGAACCTAGGAAATAGTTTGTATATTAACAAGAATGGTTTATGTAACAACAAAACGAGCTGCATTAATGGAAGGCATTGATGTTTGAAAAGATCACTAATTCAAAGCCAGTTACTGTTTGGGTTTGCTCTGTGACCTAAAAATTGACTATGTGCCTTGGGATAGACACTGGCTTGTTGTGGACCAGGATTTGTTTCAAAAACATTTTCATAATCAATCCTCCCACTAACCCTTTCCCCCTCTCTTAAATTTATTATATTCAGTGTGTTTTTCAGATATTCTTAGAGGCAGAGAAAATGGGATTTAGCTCAAATCTAGAACAACACATGTAATGTGCTTATGTATTTGAGAACACTCCATCTTTTGTAGACCTGTAGGTAGAGATGTTGCAAGTTTGTTATCTATGCAGGCCCAAAATAGGAACACCCTCCTGAGCATGATGGAACTCGAAGTGATGAAGGCTATGAGAGCCTTGTTACTGTTGGAATTTCCTATCCTTAATTTGTTGATAGTTCAGAGGCCACATTGAAGGTTTTATCCTTGACTCGAGATGTGATGAAATCCTTAGGATTGAGGGTTGCAGGAAAAAACACCAACATGTACCTGTGCAACTTTTCATGTCGTCATTCTCAATCCCTCAGACTTATCACATATGAAGTCTTTTGGATGTCATATCTAGAGATAATCTTTTGTAGATGATTCGCTAGAGCTGACAATATTTAAAACCTTACTTTTCACAATACCAATGCTTTTTGCATGCTTCTTCTTTTATGTCTTATCTGTTAATCCCCATCTTCTTCAAAAAATCAATGGACTTTGACTATCATCATCAACACTTCCTTGTCTAGTATGATACCATTGAGCAATGTACAACTCAATCATCTCCTTAGATGTGGTAAAGAGGCAATATTCAAACCCCCTTTTGATGAGTGCACACACGCCATGTCAACAATAGGTCTTACCATATATCATTCTTCCTCAGCCTCATGTGCCCGTACTAAACCATTTTATTAGTGTAACCCTTCACAGTAATGCATGGTTACATCTTGCTTATGTCTCACTCCTTCCATTCTTTCCCACAAAATCACTTGCTTCACTAAGTAGCATGTTTTCACTTCGCGGGAGTACGGGGTCAATGTGTATCATTCATCTATCCTCCCTCATACCCACACAACAATTTTAAGGAAGTAAAGGCATACTACAAGAAAATGGGTATACTTCATAAGGCAAAGATTTAATCACGTGGGAAAATGAAACTTAATGAAGGGTTGAAGAGTCAAGTGATGCATACATTAGGACTAGAAATTAACTTGGCCAATCGATAAGAGCATCCTAGGGGATACACGAAGGGGGTTGATCATTGTATGGATACAAACCCATGAAAACCAACTCCTTATAAAATATATGACCGACTAAAAGAGTCAACAAAAAAATAGAAACTGAGTCGATCCAAGGTGTTTAAAACTTAAACACTTGGCACAAATTATTTCGAAACTTGACATTGAGAAACTAAGCCTGGAAGAACAAAATAGTGGAAAACAAAATTTACCAGTCCTAACATGGTTGAAATTGTTATAAGTGGGCAATAACTCATAGTGGCTCAATTCATGTTTGTACACCATCACATTACTAGTATCAAAACTAAGAGTCTATAATGCTTATATTTTGATGTAGTGCATATTGGCTTCGAAGACTGTATAGGATAAAAAATGGGATCGGGTGGTTTAGGACCTAACCCCACTTTCCTCCACACATTGAAATATGAAAGAGCCTAAGGAGATGAATCAATTTGACTAATTCTTGTGAAAGAGAGTCAAGGAATATCTTCAGGGTTTCTATTCCTTTGCTGCAATAAGGGGAAGTGTGCAAATTGTGATGATATGATCAACTAGGTTAAAGGGACAACAAGAAGGGATAATATAACTAGAATGCAGATCTAAAATTGAGATATCAATCAAATAATTAGAAATGAAATTTTGATGTGTACCTATGACCAGAGGTTAGGGCTGATTTCTCTGGACTAGGGCACTATGCCATGGCCTCTGTCATTGTACTAAACTAATCTTCTGGATTTTGGGATTTGAGACCTTTCATTTTAGAACTACAAAAAGAAGTAGAAAACCCTAGATGACTAGGGCACCATACCTTGGTCTTAGACCAGGGTGCCACACCCTAGTCTCAGAAAATTGAGACCTTTTTTTAATCTTGAGTTTGCACCTACGTGTTCTGTCAGTTCTGAAGATCGTACATTCGTCGGATTTTTGTACCTACACCTGCAACTTGAAAAATGGTGTATTGGTGGCTATATAGGGTTTTGCCTTAGTCAAACCCTTTGTTTTTGTGATATCTACTTCCATAAATAGCCAATGTAAAGTTGAAATGTGTGTGCTAGAACCTTGTGTGTATGCAAGATCCTAAATGTAAATCTGGAGGTATGCCCTATTCTTGGAGAGTAAACCCTAAATGAATATAAATGTTAATACAAATGCAATAATAGATCTAAAGAATGAATGTAAATATGAAAACAAGTGTTGTGAAACTCACATAGAGACATGAAAATAACATGAAACCATACCCAACCCTAAGGAAGAGGTACAAGCCAATTAATAGTCGGTGATCTCCTATTATTCTTTAATATCCCCAAAGCTTCAATTGATGATGAAAATGGTTGATGAAGACTTGATAGAATGCTTGATTTGTTGATTTAAGACCCCACATAACTTACACTTTCACTTCATAAGAGGCTCCTTCAAAATTTCTTGTAGATGACTCCTTCAAATGAGGAAAGAAAGGGCCTTATGTATGAAACCCTAACTTTGTTTTTAATCATAGGCCAACCAAGAAATGATGTTTTTTCACACCAAGTCGGAATTAAAAATTATAATACCACCAAAACATCATCTTGAAATTCGAGGAGAAAAAGTAGGGATCAATGTGAATCATATCGGTTCAACCAACTTTTTCCCAAATTTTTAGGGATGCAAGGTATCATGATTATAAGGTGATTCCCAGGAGGATGCATCAATTTGATATGTTTTAATATGCAAAATCAGGCCTTGAAGGTCAAAATAGGACCTGATTAGGGCTTGTGACGAATTGATTAATTGAAAGAATACAATAAAAAGGGGTGCACTTAGGATAAAGGGCCCAATTTATTGATGTGTGGAGAGATAAAAGAAGACTTTAGATTTAATTAGATTAATTAATTAAATTCTTAAAGGGAAATTAAAATGCAAGATGCAACACACTAAGGCGGGTGTTGACCTAAGCATGTAATTATACTACCTAATTAAGGGTGTATGATTTACAATGCTACATTTAGCCCCCACTTTAGTGGTCATGTGACACTACGTGCATATGCAAGCTAAAGTATAGAAACTTAAACATTTCATGAAAAAGGATATATCCATACGGTGTCAAATGAAGCCCCTAGCGGTATCTGCAGTACACTATTAGGAACCACATCCTACTGTTGGGAGTATTTAAAATTGAGTCAAAGTTTGTAGGCCTATTTCAAATTGTTGCTCTGTATGTCAGAAAGGCACCCAAATAAGTCAGTTTGAATGGCCTAGTTAGCAAGGGGGTAAAATGGAGCCGGTTGATTTTCAGAGGGTAAGGCTCGGGATTCATGTCCCACACCTTTCATTTGGCCTATTTAGTGTGTTGCAACTTTCAGAATTCAATTTGGAGAAGTTTATGAGGTACCCAGTTTGAGGGGTGCGCTGAAAGTGCATTTTAGGCACAAATGCAAATTTTATTGAGTAGCCTACTTTGGGTGTTTATATCTTTTGCCATGTTTATTATCATGAAGAATTTCAAAATGGATTGAATTTTATGCATAAATGTGAGTCAACATGCAAAATTTCAAGTCCTTATGAATCCGTTTGCTTAGTTTTCAAAGCTCAATCCGTTTGTAGTTTGTGATGTTTGCACAAGTGTAAAAATGTCCTGGTGAGCGTCATGTCAGAATGTTTGTTCTGGGATAATGTTGGTATAAATGGTGAGCTACATTTCAAATTTCAAGGCTCTACCAATCCATTTGATCAGTTTTCAAAAGAGCTCATTTTGCCATCAAATTCAGTTATCCGCACCTCCAGTGTTATATCAGTTAATGTAGCCGTTTTGGTGAGCGCACCATTTGCATCCTGTCAGTCTGGTGATCAAACTGAGAATTCAAAGATTTAATATGTACTTTAAGGTACTTATGTTTCAAATTTGAGGACCCATGGAGGTCGTTTGATATTTTTGAGAAAGGCATCATGTGTTGCCATAACATTGACTTCATCAGGTCCGCAGTGTCGACAAAGCCAGTTGGCCGTTTTCGGAAATTAATATCTCTTCGCTCAGGACTCGTCTTGAGAAACCATTTGGTAGATGTCATCCTTGTATATCAAAGTACATGCCTGTCAGATGGCGAGCTCCAAAAAGGTGTTTTGACAGGTTTGAAAATTATGTCTTCGCGATTAAATGCGAAAATTGTGGCATAATTGCCTGAAGGATGTAAAATGCAATTTTATGATCCAAAAATGGTGCCGATCGATTCCAGAGGTGTGTTTGAGGTCCGTGAAGCATTCTAGGGGTCAGTTGCATGAAAACAAAAATTTTTTTAGTCGGACCCACTTTGGGGCCCGACTTGGCTCATGCCTGCGTATTAATTTTGTGATATAATGGTTTTCATTTCATGGAATTTCAACTTCTAGACATAATCGAGGAAGTGATTAATGCTATTGGCTTACTCAAGGTTGAATTTTCTACAGTGGTGTATTAGAGATTCCAATCTTTAAAAAAAAAAAAAACTTTTGCAATGGAAGCCAATGGTCTTGGAATAGATGTTTGAAACATCAAAAACTCCATGCAATGGCATTATGGTAGCTGGAGTGTGGTACGTGGGTCTTCATGTGTGCTCTTTGATTGCAAGTGTGGTGTGGATCTCCTTTCCTTAGTCTTCCCTGCTATGTAGAGAGCAAATTTGGGAAAATAAATTGAAATCATCAAGCAAATGCAATATGGCAGATTTGATGCCAAATCTCCCATACAACATGTAAAAACCCAGCCAAAGCAAAGAAGTGGTAGCGTGGCATGTAAGGAAATGTAAAAATTTCAAACCAAATGCAAATTTCCTCCTCTCTACATGCATAAGTAAAGGGCATTCAAAGTTTCAAACAAATGCACAGACCATGGCAGCTGGGAAAGGTTTAATAAACCTTTAACTTAATGAAATTGCAGTTGCATACCAGCACTCTCCCTCCCACATGTGAGCAGCACCAAGGGAACTTCAACAAATTGTAAATTGGCAGTCTTCTCCTCCTTGCCATGAGCTTTTGGCAGGTGTGTGAGCTTTTGTGAGGTGGGTGACTGCAGAAGGAGGTTTAATGGCATTCAAAACCTTCAATTTAATGCAATTAGCAGCAAATAGAAGCTTCAGCCAATGCAATGGGTAGTTTTGAAACCTTCAAGAAATGTAGAAGCTTTCAAGCAAGTGCAATAAATCCACAATATTTGCTAGCTCCTCCCTCATGGTGCTGTTTGGGCGTTGGAGTTTGAAGGTTTCAAAACCTTAAATGCAAAACGCCATTGAAGAACACTCAGAAATCTTAAAAAATACACAGTCCCAGGCTTAATGTTTTAATCCCACATTGGCTGGGAAGTGGTATTTTTTAATCTTTATAAGCAAAAACGCACAGTAGTAATATGTCTAAGCCATAAAGGCTTTTGATGGATGGTGCTTGATGGCGCCCAAGGTGGGCCCACATGCGAGCATGGATCCCGAGGTGATGGAGGAGTTGACTGGATGGCGATTAGGTGGACCCCACACAGGCATGCTTCCCGAGGTAGGTAGGCAAAATTTTGCAGAGAAAGGTCGGGTTAACGAGTGAGCAAGTTCGAGATGGATCGACGGTGCACGCTATTTCGTGAAAGGAAGATGCATGCGAGTTACACCCTGCGAAATAGCAAAAGTGAACGAGAGCCGTCCACATGTCATGATAGGTGGCAATCCAGTGGCGATGACATGGCGCTGAGGTGGTGTACACGTGGCGGCGAAGTGGCAGTGACAAAGCAGATGACGTGGTAGTGATGAGGTGTCATCCTAGGTGGCGTCCGGTCAACCCCATTGACCAATCGGAGGCCGCCACGTGGCAAAAGCGTCAAGACCAAATGGAGGCAAAAAATCAAAATTAAAATGAATAAATGGTATAGTTCTGACTATATTAAAATTCGAAATATTTAAATGACTAAGCACAAATGGGAATTAATTCGCCCAGGGTCTAAATTTTGGCCAAAATATAAAGTATTATATATTGCCGGAAAGCTCTCGGAGTGAGGATTCGGATTATGAGGTTAATTTTGACAAATATGGGATATTTTGGAGGCAGTTTCCATGGGAACAAAATTCAGTTAGAGAGGAGACACTTGGCAATTCAGTTGCAGATTTGATTTTCTTCCCTCTCCCTTTTATTCCCAATTCTTCTCAGTTGTAAGGGTTCCAAAAATTTGGAAAATGCTCTAGATTTGATGGCTTCCATTTTCTGAAGATCTTGACCCAAGTTTTTAAATGCTTCTGTTTGGTTTCAGGGTATAGAGATTGCAGTGCACTGTTGTAAATATGGTTTTAATTGCAGGTCTTACTTGTGTCAGGCATGAGTAATTTCCCACAAGATTGTCTCTGTGATATGTTTTTTCATTATTATGAATTCAATCCTCAAGGAGGATGAAATTTGTCATCTCAAGGAGATTGTATGATTGTTTGTAGGCATTCTTCAATGAAGAGTTTAAATTCTATAGTCAGTCATAAATAATGAAATATGTATCCAGATCTGATGAATTTGTGAATGAATCAAATAGTGCATTAATATAAGGTATTGATGCATGAATATCTTGTTTAAGGAAAACAAACTTGCATCTATGATTCATATTTGTAGTTCTGTGAATGACTCTGCTGCCCAATGAACAAGGCACTAGTCTTTGACAGATTTGGGAATGGTCTCAGATATACATTTTAAAAGACAAATCTATTTCCCTTTATGTTTAGGGGCTAATGTTCTATCCTTCCAAAGCTCTATTTCACCTATTATTTGTATAAGATTCAACCCGTCTGTACATGTTACCTAATTTGGTGAGCTTGTGGAATGGTTTGTCTGCTCATTGTTGATGCAGTCTTATGTTTGTGATTGTTGTATTCAATGCATCAAAAGGGTGTCCCCCCCTAGGTCTAGCAGAACCTGAAATGCAGGAGGATCATTAGGATCCTATGTTATGTTGTCCAAGCCCTGAGGTGTTTCATTGATTGAGATTGGCTATCTCATAGATAGATTTATAGGTGTCTTGGGTTATCACTTTTGGTGAACAACACCTACAAAACCACATTATTAGATAAAATCGCAAAATCACCTAAATGATTCTTTCTAAGGAAATGATGAAATTTGTGGGTAGCTATATGCCCTCCTATTTCATCTTGCTAATTTAGTGAGGTGAAATAGGGTATCATGTTTACCACAACGAATTATGAAAGAAAATTGGTGATCAATGCTCACAATAAGGTTTGATACAAGATCAAAACTAATGGAGAATAATTTGATAAGAAAGAGATCTAAGCCATAATTACAACACAACCAAGAGTGTGAGGATTGGAGCTCTCTAACACAAGATGAAAGATTAAGAGAAAAAATGCAAAATTAGGTTTTGAAAAGGAATTTGCTCTTAAGAGTTAGGGATCTTTTTTTTTGATGAAATAAAATAAGGAAGAGATCATTATCCAAAGACATCCATCTTCGAGAATAGAGGGGATCTTCGATAAAGATAAAATCTTGAAAAAGAGGGGAAGGAAAATAAGGATACACACCTCCAATATTTAGGAAAAAGTGAATTCTTATTGAGTATTTGCACATTTTCACTAAGGAGAGAGATTGTTCGTGAAAGATGTATTATTTCAAACAAAGAATAGGTCCTAGATAAGGAACACACATTCTACGCAAGAAATAACATCAAATGAAAAATACAACTCAACAAAGGAAAGGTGAATCTTATAGAAAAAGAGATAGAAGATATAAGTATCATTCTTGCCTCCCAAGTATAGAAGAAAGGACATCAAAGAGGGATCATGTATAAAAGAAACACTCTTCTAAGAGGATAAAGATCCTCATCAGGGATAAGAATGTCTGCAACATAGAAGGGTTCCTTATAAAAGATACCACTTCATGAAGAAAAAAATTTGATGAATGATTAGAGACTTCCAACACTAAGGAAGATGTCCCACTTGAGGATATGTACCTAAGATCCTCATTAGGGATAGTTGTTCCAATATGAGAGAGGGAATTCCCAATAGAGATATATGTTAATATTTGATTGAAGATTGCATTGATGAATTATTGTGTTGTCACTGATGTCAATTGTAACCGGGAATGATGTTGTTATGCAACCAACAATTGAGCAAGTGAAGGAAACCAATATTCCTTTAGAAGTAGTGAGATCAACCAGTAACCCTACTTGTTGATGTGCCAAACCCTAACCGATGGAGCTTGGTGAATCAGTTGTATTGAATTATGATCAAATGGTGATCGCTAATGATTACACCATGTATCCATGTTGTATGTGATAAGTTTGAAATGGTTTTTGGTGCATAGAGATAACTGTTTTATCTTGGAAATGAGCGAGTGCATTGCATGAAGAGGAAACCACGTGATGAGTTACAGGAATTGATGAAGCGGTGATCAAGGAGCGGTCGAGGTTGTCTTGTATAATGTGCAATGATTTCTATGTAATCCAATGGTCATACTTGAACTGATTTGTTTGTAATCTCTATGAGATCTTGGGTTTGTGATGTGTTATCAACCTATTGTTTTGCTTATAAGGTCGATGAGTTGTTTTGTTGTAGTGTTGGCAATTTTGGTTAAGTGTCAGTGTGATTGATTGCCGAACCAAAAGGAGTATCTGTAGTATGTGTGAAGGCAGATAGGAGCATGAAAAGGATCTAATCTAGTAGAGTAGTGCTATTTACCAGATCAACAAACCCCTGTTGTTCTCTAACAATTACAATAGTTAAATCCCTTAACCGGGTAAGCTTTAACTGACTTAGTGCTATCTAAATCCTCTAACCAGGTGATCCATTAGCTTGGATTTAAAATCCTCTATCAAGGTTACTCCTAACAGGGTATTGCCTCTAACAGGGCATTATAGTTAATCCCTTAACCAGGTGGTCCCTAATAGGGCTTGTTCCTAACATGACATTTTGTAAAGCTTTAACATGCTTGGCTCCTAACAGGGCAAACTTCAGAAGAGTTCAGAATACTTGTGGGTATTCATTCCCACCGTGGTTTTTCCCATTTGGGTTTCCACGTCAAAAATCATTGTCTCAAGTGGTGAATGGTTTTTGTGGTTATGTTTTGATATGGTTAATTTGCTTAACTATTAAATCCACTTAGTTATGTTAAGATGACCGACATAAATATGAAATGTGCTTTTACTATTGTTAGTAAAGTATTTTGATGTTTTGGTTAAATGGTTTGGGAGTTTCAGATCTATTATACTGTTATTTTGATATGTCAGTCAACCGGTAAACTATTAGTGCTATTACAGTTTATTACTCGGTGTTTGAACCAATTTGTTCAATGATTGATTTGTGAGATTGTTTTGGAGTTTGGTGAAAGTTAGGTCAGTTTTCTATCTACTAATTCACCCCCTCCCTCTTAGTAGTTGTGTGGATCCTTATTGATTCACCATATCATCAATATACACCTCTACAATCAATAAGAGATCCTTATAAAAGACACTACTTCACAAAGGGGAAAGTTTAATCTTAAGAAGGAGAGATGTTTGAAATCACTCTTGCACCCATACATAGAGACAAGAGGTGGGACAAAAATAGGCTATTATGTTTCTTCCAAAGTATGATTGCACGTGAAATTGTACTATCATGAATGGCAATGAGCCCCCATTAGATGAGCTACCAATGTCACATAATGAAAAGCAACTAATAGCCACTAAGGTTGTTTAGATATATGATAGATTGGATGAGGAATTTGAATATGACATGTTGAATGCTCTACAATTAATGAGAGCAAAAACATTTATAACATGATAAGTATTAAAATTTCATGATCAAGAAAATAGTTTCTAGTAGGAGAATAGGCCACTAAGTCATGTTCCTCTTGCACACAAGAAATATTAGGAGAGGGATAAGTATAATTAATTAGGGCCTTATTTCTAGAAGAGATGATATTAGAATGAATAGAAGATAAGGCCTCATAAGTGGGATTAGAAATCTCTTGAGGAGATTCATAAAGAAACTTGTTAACCACCATTATTTCCTTATGAGTAAGGTGAGTGTTGAGAGATGTAGAGGATGATTTAATTGAAAGGAAGTCATCATCACTACTAAATATAGCATTGACATTGATAGATGGTATTTTAGAAGCTTTGGTAGGCTTTGAAGGAGTATATCCAAGTCCAAATGAAGCTTCATGTATGTTATTTTCTAAAGGAACCATAATCCTTTGTTCATTTACACCACAACCATTTCCATTATATCCACTCTTAGCTAAGATATGAAAACCTATACCATAAAGGGATTCCATATCGGAAAGATATGGTGGGGCCTCGTAGGATTTAATTCCATAAGTAGATGACTAACAAGAAGATTCTGAAGAATTTTTTGAATTAGAAGTAGCCACAAAAGTTTTACTTATTTGTTTAGATCATCTTCCTTTTTAGTCTTGATTTCTCTTGGAGGGACTTTATATTCTCCTACAAAGGTAGGTGTAAAATCTAAAGAACCCTAATCATCTTCTAAGAGAACCTTTTCTGGTGAAAAAGTATCTTTAGGAGGAGATGGTAATTCCATGTGAGTGGAAGAAGAATCAATATTACACAAAGAAGTAGGCATACTTGAAGATGTAGGATTATTTGAAGAAGGATTATAAGTATTTGAATAAGAAGATGAGGTTTGGAATGAAGCTTTTAAATTGGTGTAAGCAAACAAAGTATACATCTTATTGTTGTAGATGAACTTAAGTTGACTATGCAAAGTATAAGGGACAACTTGCATACAATGAAGCGAAGTTCGTCCTAATAGAAGATTGTAGGTCAAAATATTGGGCATGACATGAATAGGTGTGGGTAAAATAATAGGTCCTACCTTGACAGGTAAGGTTATAATACCTAACGAAGACCTAGGAACATTATCAAAGGCACAAATAGGAAGGAAGTCTAGTTTAATAAGAGATGTTTCCACCTTGATCTTATGTAATAGATTGACGCTACAAACATTAAGGCCTAAGCCATTTTCAACAAGGGTTCATCTTATAGAATTACCATTAATAAGGACAATAGTCATAAGGGGTTCATATTGATGTTTGATCTCATGGGAGGGTAACTCATCCTGTCCGAACACAATTTGAGCTTTAGATTCTTTTATAGGATCAATTAGAGAAGCCATGTTATTAGGTGTCACTATGGGTGGAAAATATAAGTTCGTTAAAGAATGTTGTACCATTCCATGATGTGTTGATGAGGTTTGAATCAAATCCCAAAGGGATATCTTGGCGGGAGTAGCTTTAAGTTGTTCAATAAGATCATACTCCTTACCAAGATTTTGTGCGATATGAGGTGTTGGTGGAAGAATAGGTTGAGAAGCAACAACTGAAGAAGGAATCCCCAGAGGAGAATTAGGTTTCCTATTATTTCATGTATTATATATGTGCGAACTGAATTGTAACTCTCTTGGGTGATTTGTTTAGTGCACTCATAAGGGCTCTTAGTAGGATAACCTCCTTGCACAGTAATAACTCAGTTGTTGGGAGTGCAAAAGGCATCATTACTATAGACGTATAAATCTGACCACTTTCTTAAGTGAATATTTAATATTCATTTTAACCTCATTCCTCTATTTAATTAAATTGTATTTAATTAATTTCTTCACATTCATCTATTTGATTAAATAAGTTACTCCATTTATTTAATTAAGTTCACCTAAGCCTTTTTTAGCCTTTAAATAAATAGATCACTTTATTTAATTAGTTCCCCTTTCTCCCTTTTTAATTAAATCTACATTTAATTAAATTGATCCTTACAAATAAATAAAACTAATTTATTTATTAAAACTCCCACTTGTATTTATGCAAGTTGCATCTATTTGATTGTGTAGACACCTAAAATTGTCATGTCTAATTAAATAAATATTTTATTTATTTAATTATCTAAGCCTAATTCTTCTATTAATTAAATAAATCTTTATTTATTTAATTAAATCATTTATCCTCTTCTAGCCTCATTTCTCATTTAAATAAATACATTTATTTATTTAAATTATCCTTTTGTAAAATTAAATAAATACTTTATTTATTTAATTATCTCACTTCTTCTATTAATTAAATGAATCTTTATTTATTTAATTAATTCATTAACCTTTTCTACCCATGACACATGTCATTCATCTCTTAATTCATACACTACCTACCCTCTTATTATTTTATTATTTTCTTTTACCTACCCTCTAATCATAGCCAACCTCTTTTTACACCTCTCAATCTTATCCCTCCATTTCTTATAGTGTCTTCTATATAAGAGGATGCTTCCTTCATTATCAAACCCTAATCAATCTATGCATTCAGCCCTGACTACGCTTTTGAACTTGCATATGCAATCAAGCCTACTTGCAACCATATTTCCGTTCTTTGTTGAGCTCTTGTGCACACATAAAATCTGAGAGCAAATATATCAAGCAAGATCAATGGAGATAGGAAGAATGGAGATCCAAACCCTATTGGACATGTGATGGTATAATCTTGGTGATTTCACTTGATTTGCATTGTCTTAGGTAATCTTCATATGTTATGGTGGATCTTTGTTGTTGTTAGGCTAGGGTTTTGTGGTTGAATCTATTTAGTCCAACATTATTATTGTTTATCCATTTTCACCGTATACATTTTGGCATGCCCGGTGGGACTCTTGTCCCTTTTGCATTTAACATCCTTGTTGCAGATTTGACATTTTCGACAACATTTTGATATTTACGTGTTTGTGTACTTTCGGATCGCATTTTTGGTTTTCTGCCACGTCTGCGACATCTGGGATCGAGTCTGCATCCTCGACAGCATTTTGTTTTTTTGCAGATTTCGAAAATCGCGCCTGTGTTCCCTAGTCGCGTTTGTGGGGTTTTCAGGTGTGTCTGTGTCTAGAAACCACATCTGCATTCTGCAATCGCGTTTGTATCTCATCTAAGTGCGTCTGCGTCTAGAAGCCGCATTTGTGTTTCTGATAACCACGTCTGTGTGCACTTGTTTCATTTTGGGTTTCATTGATTCAGTTTTTAGTCATTTGGATTTTCAGATCTGGTTTATTTTGAGCTAACATTTTCAGATCTAGCTAACAAAATTGGTGTAGCTTGTATTGAAAGCAAAATCATTTTGTCGAAGGCCCCTATTTTCACAAAGTCTTTTGAGTTTAAAATTTACCTAACTTGTGTGCTTGCAGGAAGGGGTGATTATTTGAAACAATCCAAACTACTAATAGATCTTTGTTGCAGGACCTTGGCAAGGGTTTTTGATATTTATTGTGTGCCTTGTTTTCATAGATTAGCAAACACTTCAATTGGTGCACTAAAATTGAACCATTGTCTTTTGTGTTTTGAGCAATAGACTCTTTTTGTTTAATCTTTAGAGGGCCTGTCTCCTGTGTGGTCATTAGGACTACTAGTGAGGAGAGAACGACCCAAGTGGTAGCAAAAGAAAAGCCATCTTCTTCCAAACCACTATAAATAACTGTTATCATGGTGAAAACTATGGGTAACGTGTGCTGATTAGTTCATACCGACACTATGTCTCCCCATAAACCTGTTTGATCAAATTTATTTGATCATTTGTAGGGCGTAACCCCTACCAGCTGGGAGCCTTCTGTATTTACAGAACTGAAAGTGCCGCATGTATGGCCACATGAGCGGATGCCCTTACTAGCACCTTTTTGTTTTAGAAGCCAAAAACATTCTAGTTGTTGGGGCAGGAGGTCGGACCTCTAGTAGCGGCCCACACACATACGGTTCTTAGTAGAGATACAAAGTTCACCATGAGGAGTTTTCGTGGGGATTGATGCTTGGCTGCCCCAAGAAGTGAGTGCCGAGGGTGGAGCCAGTGGGGTCAAGCATCTAAGTATCCGCTCTAAATAATGTAGCGTCGGGGGAAACTCCATGTGGGATCAACAACTATTGTCTTGGCCAGCCATAAGAATTGTGCTTGACTTATTTTGAACAATCAAACATTCAAGACCAAACATCAAACATTGTGTCTTTTGTGTCTTCAAGTGTATGCAAAACAATTTTACATCAAACAACACACTTGTCTTTGAGTCATTTGGAGTCTAAACACTTGCAAACATATAGTCCTCATCAACACTATGTCCTCTTGTCACGAAAAACAGTTAAACATTCAGATTTGGTCACAACAAGCAACTTCACAGATTGGAAAAATTGTACAAAATTTGCAGAAGCGCGTTTGTGTTTGACAGAACAACGTCTGTGTCATCTAAACGCGTCTGTGAAGGGCAGAAACGCATCTGTGTCTTTTGAGCAACATTGCAACATCTCATAAATGCGTCTGTGTCTGACAGAACCATGTTTGTGTTTGACAGAACCACATATGTTTTATTTAAGCATGTCTGTGTTTGACAGAATAGCGCATGTGTCATTTAAGTGCGTCTGTGAAGTATACATGCATGTCTGTGTTCAGGATTGAAAACTTTCATAATTTAGCAAAGAAGAATAGTTAGTTTCAGACTTATTGAGCTTCCTAGGTTATCCCTTTAGCTTTTCATCTAGCATTCAACCTGTCTTTGGGTCTCACAAAGTCCATCATTGCTTTACATCTTGCATTACATTCACATTTGTCTAAACTTGAGTCAAAAGCTCACTTGCTTGTCCTAATCTTGCTTTGTCAACACACTACATACAACAACATTTTGCTAAGTGGTCCCTCATCAAGGTCTATCACCTTTGGGTCTCATTTGGTCTTACTTAGAGTCAAGGTTAACTTACCTCATCAAGAGAAACTATCATCTCTTTGGAAGTCACACCTACTCTACTACATACATACTTGGTCTTACACTTTGGACATTGCAAGTACACCTTAGATTCATTTACATTCCATCCAACTCTTGGTCTTCCATACTCTTTCCATTTTCATCTAGTCTCACACATCTTGGTGAATACCTAGTTCATGGTTGAAACCCGTTCCCAAAAATCTAGGAGAGAAGCTAAAGAGGCTCAAGAGTCCGCAAACATGAGTTCTTATGAGTATGACAATGATATCTTTTTCAATTTTGATCATACTACATTACCTGACATGGATGCTTATAGAAACATTTCAAATGTTAGGAACATGGACACTACAAACAACAATGATACACACAATGACAATATGGACAACTTCTCCGTACATTCAGCAGAAGTGGAAGACACCATTATGAATCCTCATTTCAATCTCTTGGTTGAGGAAATAATGAGGAGAGATAGACAATACTTTCTACAAGTGATGGCACAAAGTGGAACCAAGATCCCTCATGATTTTGACATGTCTCAAATAATGGAAAATCGACCTTTACAACAAACTCACTCCAACATGGATCAAAGGTGGCCTAATAGTGGAGGCAATAGAGGACCACATATGGTGTCTGAATCACCATCATCTTTGTTTCAAAAACCAGAGGTCCCACATACACATGGTCAAGCATATGATACTCACCTTTGCAGACCATTATGGAGGTCTTATGCAGAAAAATATGCTCAACCACATACCAATGCTAAGGATCAACCACCAAAGCAATTGGATATTCAAAGGCATGCTCAAAATTTGGACACAAGGAAACCCCGCGTCAAATTTGGGGGCAACACACTAGAACAAACTCATGACATGCCTATAGAGTATGGCATAGATGGACAAAGTAGATATTCCATTCCTCATCTTGACTCTATACCAAGTGGTCCTTATACACAACATCATTATAGACCTCCTCCATATGAACATGTGTATGATCAATATCATCCATATATGCAACATGCTCCTCCTCCAATTGGTGCCTCAAGCATGGGGTATGGTCCAAGAGGTTGGTCTCCACCCAAGAACAATTTGGAGCAACAAATCAGGGACTTACAAAAGAAAATGGAGGACATAAATACACCGACGCCAACATACACAATGAGAGACATATGTCCTTATCCATTTGACAAGAGAATTCCAATGCCTCCATTTCATACACACTTTGTGACACCTAAGTTTGATAAGTATAGAGGAAAAGGGGATCCTAAGGCACATATAAGACAATTTTTCATAGCTTGCATTGAGGTAGCAGTAGAAGAGACATATTTGATGAGATTATTCCCACAAAGCTTAGGTGATCAAGCTATGGAATGGTTCTCCCAACTCCCACCTGGAATTAAGTCATGGGGTGCCTTAGCAGAAGCATTTATCCAACATTTCTCATACAACACAGAGACAGATATATTAGTCACTGCCTTGTGCAACACCAAGCAAAGAGATGGAGAATCTTTTTCATCATTTTTACAAAGATGGAGAAATCTAGCCAGCAGATGCTCTTGTGAAATTCCACAAAAACAAATGGTAGAAATGTTCACCCAGAATGTTAACAAAGACATTGGCTATGATCTAAGGAAAGCTTGTTTGTCTACCTTCAAGGACATCATTGAAAAAGGCTTAGCGATAGAGAAGGTCCTAATTGAGCAAGGAGTCATTAGGATATTCAAGGAAAACAAAGATAACTTTAAAGGAAAAGATAAGCCAAGATTTTGGAACAAAAACAAGAACACAGTGAATGATGGTGTTGTTAATTGCAATACAGTGCGACCCAAAATCATTTTTTCAGGATCAAGCTCTACAAACAATTAAGTGAATACTCAACAACTTCTAGATCACGAAGGAAGTACACCCCATTGGGAGAACCACTTGAGTCAATTTTCAATAAGCTAGTGGCAAACAAAGTAATCACTATTCCAGATTTTCCTACATATGAACCAAAGGTCAAACCAAATTGGTGGAATGATGATGAATATTGTGAATTTCATAAGAGCAAGGGCCACAAGATAGGAAATTGCCATTGGCTGAAGAACATAATACAAGATCTCATTGATAGAGGTGACATTGAGATCGAGGGACACTCATCTAGCCAAGAACATGAGATGTTTAAGGAACCATTCCCAAAACATGACAAGGGAAAAGCTGCAGCCACAGATGACCAAACCAACTACACCAGAGCATCTTATAACTATGATTCAGCTATCAATCACATCTCGATGGACAATTATGTCTCTACCATTATCATCAAGGACAAAACGCCTGAGAATTCTACCCAAAGACCCAAAATTGTCCTAAAAGGCATTGGATCTTCTTCCGAACCTACCTCTGAATGTCATGTTACAACCCGTCGAGGTAAATTCACTTTGCAAGGTGCTCCAACCAAAAACACTGCTTCCTCATCAACCAAGCCTAAGTATGACCTTGTAGAACAGTTAGGGAAGACACCCGTGCTCATCTCCATCCTTGAGCTCTTACACATATCCCCCGCACATAAAGCCATTCTTGATAAAATCTTGAGAGACACTTCCATCCCTACTGATCTAAACATGGACCAGTTTCAAGCCATGGTGGTATACCTTTCCATTCCACACTCCCTTACATTCACAGAAGTTGATGATGCCTCTGTAAGTCAACCACATAATGCACCTTTACACATTGAAGCCTTCATACACAAACATCGAATAAAATGAGTCCTGATAGATGGAGGAGCAGGTCTAAACATTTGTACATTGAGCACTATTAAACAATTGGGATATTCAGATAAAGCTATGAATTCTACAAACAAAATCACCATCAAGGCATATGATGATGAAGAGCGTTCATCCAAAGGCACAATCACCTTACCTCTCAGAGTTGGGCCAGTTACAAAGGATGTGGTTTGTCAAGTCCTAGACCTAGATCTCACATACAATATATTACTAGGACATCCTTGGATTCATGAAATGAGGGCAGTCCCATCTACATATCACCAATGCATCAAGTTTCCTCATAATGGAGTTGAAATAATAGTTAATGGAGATCCTAATCCATTCATATACTGCAATAACTTGAGACTGAAAATTGAGACAATCATTCCAAGTAATAGGGAAGCTGTTCCTTCTTCTGCATACATTGATCCTGAGTCATTAAAACCTTTGACATCAAAACAAGGTGAGCTTAAAGGGAAATTCCAGGACAAGGGCATGGGTGAATACACTTTGAATCAAACCATGTACTTACAACAAGTCATGAGTTCACCAAAAGAATATAGAAGACCCCATCCTAATAAGCAGGTATCTATTATCATACTCAAATGGGACCCTACTATCTTTCAAAGATGGGGTGAACTGGAAGAGGAAGACTTATACAAAATGCTTTACAAAGACCTTGAAAATGGTACACAAGATCACATCAACATACCATGTCAGAAGTATGGCAAAGGGTTCAAGATTCTACAAAAATTTGGGTATGATGGCAAAAGCCCTCTTGGCTTAAGAAAGGAAGGCATCATTGAGCCTTTACAACCTGAATTGACATTCAAAAAGGAACGCTTGAAAGGACTTGGTTTCATGACTTACAAGGTAAACACTCAAAGAAAAAAGGAAGCATTACAAATCAAAGCTACCAAAATTCAACAAGAGAATCGCTATTCCATAGACTCCAATGAATGGGAATGGGGTTCAGATAAATCCTCCAGTGACTACGAGCTCACCGAGACATTCAGAGAGCCAGATGAACCCATAGAAGAAGAGGAATTTTATGAAAAAATCAAAGTTGGTCAAGAAACAACCCCGGAGGATCCCATACAGTCCTTGCCTCTAGGTCCTAGGTTGAAATCACATAGAATGAGAACACCTGTCCCAAAATGCGCTACTAGTGATGATGATTTGGATTCATTCACGATCGAGACTGATGAGGAGAGTGCCAATGATGACCTTGATAACTACATCGACATACCTGAATATAACCACATCTTCACTCTTAGTCCCATTAACTTCGAAGACGTCAAAGGCCTTCCACTTGTTCACCACCAGCTCATTGACTGGGACCATGAAGGACCTGCACAGTTTGACACATTCCAAAATGATGAAGCTTTTATTGACTATCTTGGCATACGAGAGGATCTTCCCCCTGGGGACCATAAAGCAAGATACACTATATAAATCAACAGCGTGGCATATTTTGGTGAGGGTGTCAGACCTTCCAGTCGCAAAAATATAAAAATAAAAACAAAACAAGGGTCTTATGGCGAAAACCACACTGTGGCGCTGTCTGACCCCAAAAAAGTAAAAAGAAAGGACGTATCTGAGGGCGAAAACCTCTCTGAGGCACTCGAAGATGGAAGGCTCGACATTCTCCCAGCATCATATGAGGAAAAGTCATCCATGTTGGTAGAGGAGACTATCAAAACAAACATTGGTACAGAAGAAGTTCCACACAACATATTCCTGGCTCAATCTTTGACAAAGTCAGAAAGGTCAAAATTCATAAGTTTCTTCACAGAACGACAAATCAACTTTGCATGGTCATACGCTGATATGCCTGGATTGGATCCGGATTTGGTAATGCACCATTTGACAGTTAAACCAGGGGCAAAACCAGTGAAACAAAAATTAAGAAAGATGCATCCACAAGTCGCATTATTAGTCAAAGCAGAGCTTGAGAAATTATTGGATGTCGGATTCATACGCCCAATTGATTATCCCGAATGGATACTTAGTGCTTGTCAGTAAACCAGATCGTAGTATCAGAATATGTACAGATTTCAGAGACATCAACAAAGCTTGTCCTAAGGATGATTTTCCATTACCAAATATTGACTTGATTGTCGATCTCATAGCAAGTCATGCGATGTTATCTTTGATGGATGGATTCTTTGGTTACAATCAAATAAAAATCGCATTCGAGGACCAGCATAAAACAACATTCACTTGTCCTTGGGGAACTTTCTATTGGAATGTCATGCCCTTTGGGCTAAAAAATGCAGGCGATACATATCAAAGAGCCATGACTACTATCTTTCATGATCTCATGCACGTAACCGTGGAAGATTATGTTGATGACCTCTTGGGTAAATCAATAGAAAGAGATACACATTTGGACATACTTTCAGTCATCTTTGATCGGTTGGAAAAGTATTAAGTAAGATTAAACCCCAAGAAATGTGTCTTTGGAGTAACCTCCGGGAAGCTCCTAGGATTCATTGTATCAAAAAGAGGAATCGAAGCCGATCCAGCAAAAGTCAAGGCCATCCTAGAGATGCAACCACCACAAAATATCAGTCAACTTCGATCTTTGCAAGGGAGACTCCAGTCCATACAAAGGTTCATAGCACAACTTGTAGATAAGTGTAATCCCTTTCAGCACTTGCTACATAAAAACATCAAATTCAAATGGGATGACAACTGTCAATAGGCTTTCCAGATAGTCAAAGATTATCTTCTGAATCTGCCAATTTTGATGCCACCAGTTCCAGACCAACCTCTATTACTATACATATCAGCTACTTCAACAGCACTGGGGGCACTCTTAGCACAACAAGTTGCTGAGGGCAAAGAAAAGGCAGTATACTATATCAGTCACACATTGGTGGGATATGAGCTAAACTACACACCAATTGAGCGTGCATTTCTCGCTGTGGTCTTTGCTTCGTAGAAACTATGACATTACATGCTAACTCATAAGACTAAGTTGGTTGCAAGGATCAATCCATTGAAATACCTTCTCAATAAAGCAACACATACTGGGCAACTAGCCAAATGGGTGATGATCCTGAGTGAATTTGACATCGAGTATGTGGACAGAAAATAAATAAAAGGACAATCCATTGTAGATCAGTTAGCAGATGCTCCCATGATAGATGATGTTCCTCTAATTTCAGAATTTCCAGATGAATCCATTTTAACAGTGTCACATGCAAAGCCATGGCAACTATACTTTGATGGCTCATACACACAACATGGGGTAGAGTTGGCATCCTCTTCATAACTCCTCAAGGGGATTCTATACCAAAATCATATCGATTATCATTTCCCTGCACTAATAACATAGCGGAGTATGAGGCATTAACAATTGGATTACGGATTGCAGTTCAGTGGAAGATCCAGGAACTTCGTGTTTTTGGGGATTCTCAGCTTGTAATTCGTTAAGCAACTGATGACTACCAAACAAAGGATGAGAAATTAATGCCTTACAAAAGAATGGTGGATGACCTGAAACAACATTTCACGAAGTTAGACTTTGAGCAGATACCAAGAGAGCAAAATCGAGCCGCAGATGCCATGGCTACAATTGCTTCACTAATCGATCTACCACCGAATGAGACCCGCTATGAGTTCTTGGTGGATAACATTTTGGTTCCCTCATATGAAATCACTCTTACTGAGATGATATGTGTTGTTGGTCCTGAGTCCCAGTTATACGGTTCCATTTTCACATACCTTCATGACAATATCCTACCTCCTGACCTATCCAATAACCAATGTTGCACTTTCATTCGCCAATCTTCTTGATACGTCATTTTAGCCGATATCCTATATCATCGAGGTCTAGATGACACTCTTCTTAGATGTTTAGAAAGCGACGAAGCTCAGATTGGGTTACGTGAAGTACATGAAGGGATATGTGGTCCACATTCTAGTGGTCCTACCTTATCCAAGAAACTCATCAGGACTGGATATTACTAGCCCAATATTGAAAAAGATTCATATCAGTTTGTCAAGAAATGTAAACAGTGTCAAATTCATGGAGACCTCATTCATGCGCCAGCACAAGAACTTCAACCAATTGTGACTCCTTGGCCCTTTTGTCAGTGGGGACTCGATCTCATAGGCAAGATTCACCCTCCATCTTTCAATGGTCATAAATTCATCATTACTACCACAGAGTATTTCACAAAATGGATTGAAGCCATGCCTCTCACACAAGTCACTGGAAAACAAATTGCTACATTCATTCTCAACTATATCATTTGTCGATATGGTATTCCTATTTCCATCATCATGGATAGCAGGCATCCCTTCAAAAATCAAGATGTTCGTGAACTCTGTGACCGCTTCCATATTACCCATCATTTCTCCACACCATATTACCCCCAAGGTAACGGTCAAGTTGAGGCGTCTAATAAAACAATCCTTAAAATCTTGAAAAAGACAGTCGACGACGCTGGCCGTAATTGGCATATCCAACTTAATCCCGCACTTTGGGCCTACCACACAAGCATCCACACACCTTCAGGAGCTACACCCTATTCACTTGTCTACGGTGCTAAAGCTATCTTGCCTATTGAGGTTGAGTTACCCTCTTTACGAGTCTCTTTGCAAAACATTATCAGTGATGAAGACTACAGGGTCTCTCGCTTACAAGAACTTGAACTATTGGATGAACGAAGACAAACTGCTTTTAATCATCTCAACGTTCATCAACAACGAATGAGTCACAACACAATCATAAAGTGAAGCCTCACACATTTAAGGTAGGTGACTTGGTTCTTAGAGAAAATCCTAAAAATCAGCAAGACAGAGAGAAGAAGGGCAAATTCGAACCAAACTGGCTTGGTCCTTACATCATCACAACAACATATGAATCTGGAGCATATCAACTTTCAACCATAGAGGGTGAACCTTTGGAGGATCCTATCAACAACATGCACCTTTGCAGGTTTTACACATAGCTCTCCAGAGTATCCCAATTTTAAAAATACAAAAAAAAATCCAAAAAAAATTCAAAAATACAAAAAAATCAAAAAATCAAAAAAGTAAAGAGAAACATTTTGTCCAACGGTGAAAACCACTTTGGTGGCGCCCTGGGAAAGTACCATGGTGAAAACTGGGTTACCGACGCCATGTGTAGAGACATTGCTCCTCCCTCCTTCAGGATTCCATTTCATCCTTTCACTTTGCACACACTCACATCCTATCCATTCATAATAAACTTACCCATTCCCATCATGACTTGTTATTGATCTACCCAAGATTGGTTAGCCATTCATAATAACCCCCTTTTCCCCTTCTTTTCATCCATAATAAATCAGCTCCTATATGTGGCTAAGGCAAATCCTACGTCTAGTGATGGGTGTGGAACTGAGAGCATCACACGTTCTAAGGAGTATAGTCTCTTCCACTTTCCGTTAGTCTATCCGTGCACAATCCACAATAAAGCAACATTTGCATCACCAATCCACAATAAAGTTCCATCTTCTCCACAATAAAGTATCAGTTTCATGGATTCAGTTAGTTTTAGATGAGACACAATAGCAACAATGGGCTTCAACAAATCAAATCTTTCAACAGACTCAGACAACATATGGTTCAGTGCTATCTATCCTTTCTGTGAACGTAAACATTGTGACCACAATCAAATAGACTTATACAAGTGACAAGAGACACTAAACTTGAGGACTACAGTGGATGTTAGTGTCGAGTCTTGGTGTTATTTTGATTTTATCTTTTGGTGACATGTCTTTTAGCTTTTCCAGGATGTCTTTGACTAGAGATTCTATCTCCAGGATGTCTTTGACTAGAAAGGCGAGGATGGGGTATCGTCACCTATTTTTCTTTTACTGTTTGTGGATTGTCTCTTAGTAATGCTATGACTTGTCCAAGGATATGAGGACACTGAGAGTCTAGTATGAACTGGGGCATTCCTTGTTTGTGACTGTCTTATCTCCATGCAAACAGGTACAATGACTTTTCAGGTCGAACATATGCCTCAATTGTCATAACCTACTTGCCATAATAAAGCTCAATGATGATAACGCACAAGAAGCTCTATCACTTTCATATCTTCTATCTTCCATCCCCCTTTCTTGATTGACTTCCATTGTCCTTCTTGAGTCCATGTAGCCTGCTATCACATGATTGAGTATAATGACACGCCAAAAATATTCGCATCTCATGTAGTTGCACCTGCATTACCACATATAAGCATTTTATACATACATATAGATATCACAATTGCATCACATCCTGCACACAATACATATTAGAACATTTCACATTTTCATCATGTAAATAATTATTTGCATTATCATATTCATCTGCATTTCATACATTCACATTTGCATTGGCATAACATATTAAAAACATAAAAGATCAAAAATATTGCATTTCATCATGTACATATTTGCATCCATATCATAACCATCATATAGAAACATACATCATGAAACATCACATAGAAATATATATCATGAAATATCTCATCACATAGGTACACATGCATATAGCTACCACAAAGATGAATCATCTCATATATATAATCATAAGTGTCATGATACAATGATGCCAAAATACATATGGCTACAAAATCACCTGAAGGTGTCTACATCATCATACAAAATGGTACAAAACTGATACATAGGGAGCCCTCTATGGCTATGATGAACTCCCTCCCTCGGAGCCGCTTGGCCTCGATGGAGTCTGAGCCCTAGAAGGACCCACCCCAGGATCATCTCTCCTGCCCCCTCTATCTGGTGGTGGTGGAGGACCCATAACCCCACCGTTGGATGCCTGTCTCCTCTGGCTCCCTCCTATGGCCGTCGCTGTCAGTGATGGTCTACGGAAGCTCCTTGACTACTGCTCTGGTGGCACTACCCCGTAATATAGGTCTCACCAGTAACCTATCTCCTCCCTTGCCCGTAGAACATAAGCATATCCAGCCCCTGTGTCCTCTGCCACCTGTCTCCCAGCCCTCAATGCTGTCTCAACCTCAGTATAGCGCTGGATAGCCTGATCCCACTCATGCTCTGTCTCCCTCAGTTGCCTCCTGAGCCTAGCTGTCTCCCTCTCTAGGTCCTGGATCTCATCTGCCTATCCCTGGCAGATCTCCCTCAGCTCAAGTAACTCATCCTCCTCCTCCTCAACCCCCTATGCCTCTGCCTGTGGCTCCCCTTGTACTGGTACCTATACCTTTGCCTGTACCTGCCTCTGCCCTTGTCCCTACACCTATCTAGGACCCTGTGCTGCTGGCACTTGTAGTGGTAATCCACCGCGACCCCTCACCACCTGAGCCTACCTCTCCTCTCCACCCTCTCTCTGCAAAGCCACCCTCCTCTCTCTGACAACACCCCATCTCCTCTGTCGGCCTCTCCCCCCACCATCTCCATCATCATCCCCATCCCCACCATCATCTCCATCTAGAGGCTCCCTTGGGTTTGTCGGTCATGGAAAGGGATGCTCAGCCCAATACGCCATGTACTCTGCATCCATGCCTGCATCCTCAATCTCCGGCCACATATCCCATGGCATCGACACCATCTCTACTAGCTAAATCACGACCTGATCATATGATAGCAATGGCCCAAAGTGTGCCTGATCCCTGACTGTCTGAGCATACATCCCAGAACCCTGTGGCATCCGCTGAATACGACCAAACTGCCTGCATACCTTGCCAATCAGATGTCTCTCCAATACATAGGGCATCCACCCAATCAGATATCTGCTTCGAAAGGTATAAGGTAGATCCACTGCATCCTCCTCCCACTACTCGCACTCATGGTACGACCTCCATATCACAGTGTCGACCTCATCTAGGACTCGATGCCAATGCTCCAACCTGCCAATCCGTGGCTGCGATGTAATCATATCGTACAAATGAACAAAGTTGCGTCCATGACCCCTGCCCCTGAAATGTATCGGTTGGGTAACCGACAAATGCTCATATGCCCACACCTGTAGCAATGTAACTCCGCAGCCCAATCCTACGGATCCATGATACACAAACCGATGCAACTCATAGTACAAGTGTGCCAGCACACATGGTCCCCAGGCATATCTGGTGTGCTCTGTAACCAGTGTCTCCAAGTTGCTTCCCCAGCCCATAGCCAACCCTCGTGTCACCCTGTCTGGACACAGGAACCACTGATCACTCCTCCTAGCACTATTGGTAGTGCCAGTCCTGTCATTGTCATGGTATCCCATGCCACATGTCTAGCTCTCATCTCTAGTCTGGGATCCTGAAACACTCATCTCAGGGCCTCCCTATCTCCATCTCGATCATAGGGTATTGGCTCCCCATCGATCGGTATACGCAGAATCCTATATACATCCTCTAAGGTGACTGTCATCTCACCCATTGACAAATGAAAACTACAAGTCTCTGAGTGCCATCTCTTAGCCAGTGCAGTCAGCAGCCCCATGTTCACCCGAAACTCAGGCACATACAAGATGTATCTCAGACCCATAGCCTCAATAGCAGCTCGGTCCTCGAATGTCAGCTCTGGTCGTAATCTTTGTGTTGATAGGAATCTCTCTCGTGACTCTAACATAGGCAAATACTCCTGCAGTCAAGCAAAGCAATCATGTCAGTCAAAGTGATACTCACTGTTCATCACAAAGTGTTGCTTCTATCCTAGTGACACTCACTGTTCATCACAAAGTGTTGCTTCTATCCTAGTGACACTCACTGTTCATCATAAAGTGTTGCTATCTATCCTAGAGGTACTCCTTGTTCATCACAAAGTACTACAAATTATACACTCCCTGTTCATCACAAAGTGTTGCTCATATTTGCACTCCCTATTCATCACAAAGTGCTGCTCATATTTGCACTCCCTGTTCATCACAAAGTGCTGCTCATATTTGCAATCCCTGTTCGTCACAAAGTGCTGCTCCTATTGGTACTCACTGTTCATCACAAAGTGCCTTGATCTATCCTATCCTAGGGCCTCTGCTTGAGTGTATCCTCTTGAGTAGTTTCCTAGTTGGCAACATATGTTCTATCACAGAATTGTCAAACCTAGCCCTATCTGCTATTCTAGTCTTCCCTAGAGGACCTGCTTGAGTGTATCCTCTCAGCAGCTTATCCAATCGACAAAGTATGTTCATCACAGAACTGCCGATTTGACCTTGAAGACACAAACGCGCCTTCATGACATAAACACACTTATAGACTGCACAAACGTGCCTGCTCTACATAGATGTGCCTAAAATACATAGATGTGCCTATGCTCTGCACAGACGCGCCTGTCCTACATAGACATACCTACATTGCACAAACGTGTCTGCACAACATAGACACGTTTGCATTTGACATAGACGCTGCTGAATTCATAGATGCGCCTGGCACAAACACAAACACGCTTATCTAACATAGACACGCTTGGCACCAACGCAGACGCGCCTACACATTTTTGACATTTTTTGACATTATCCTAAAGTGCATTTATTGCACTACCTAGCATGCATTTATGATAACAATTAATGTGACAAATTACAAGGAGGTTTTGCGGTACTCACCGGCTCTCCTGCATTTGCTAGCCTCTGAAATTGGCGAACGCGATCAAATCTATGCACCAATGCCATCGCTGCTGACTGCTGCTGCTCTATTCTCTCTCTGCACTCTGATCTCTTGGATGTGTGGATGATAATGAGGATGTATTCCCCTCGTGGTCTATTTTATAGACTGCCCTAGCCCCAGCCTTTGTCTCTCGAGTCAGTCTTCATTATCCCGTGACTCTGTCACTCTATCCGGTCAGTCCATTCTAGCCTTTCTTTCTTATCGAGAGATTGTCTGTGATCTTTCTAGACATTTTCATCCAATCTCTCGAGCGTACATATCATTCCCATCTTGGGGCAACTTTGTATCAGTTCATCTTATCTTCTTTGAAACAACGCAACAAGCTGCATTGTCTCAAAGAGGGGCAAAATGTAGACACCTAAAATTGTCATGTCTAATTAAATAAATATTTTATTTATTTAATTATCTAAGCCTAATTCTTCTATTAATTAAATAAATCTGTTTATTTAATTAATTCATTTATCCTCTTCTAGCCTCATTTCTCATTTAAATAAATCCATTTATTTATTTAAATTATCCTTTTTTAAAAATTAAATAAATACTTTATTTATTTAATTATCTCACTTCTTCTATTAATTAAATGAATCTTTATTTATTTAATTAATTCATTAACCTTTTCTACCCATGACACATGTCATTCATCTCTTAATTCATACACTACCTACCCTCTTATTATTTTATTATTTTCTTTTACCTACCCTCTAATCATAGTTGACCTCTTTTTACACCTCTCAATCTTATCCCCCCATTTCTTATAGTGTCTTCTATATAAGAGGATGCTTCCTTCATTATCAAACCCTAATCAATCTATGCATTCAACCCCGACTACGCTTTTGAACTTGCATATGCAATCAAGCCTACTTGCAACCACAGTTCCGTTCTTTGTTGAGCTCTTGTGCACACATAAAATTTGAGAGCAAATATATCAAGCAAGATCAATGGAGATAGGAAGAATGGAGATCCAAACCCCATTGGACATGTGATGGTATAATCTTGGTGATTTCATTTGATTTGCATTGTTTTAGGTAATCTTCATATGTTATGATGGATCTTTGTTGTTGTTAGGCTAGGGTTTTGTGGTTGAATCTATTTAGTCCAACATTATTATTGTTTATCCATTTTCACCGTATAAAGATTGAAAAAAAGTAATTTTATTTTAATTAAAATCATTTTCCCTCCACTTGCAAAATCCTACATCTCCCACTTGCCTCCTAAACCCCTTTTAGATTCTTCTAATCACTTCCAAATTAGCCTAACCCATCTCCTAAATATTGTCACATACCTAAGCAAAGGGAAGTCACTTCTCAAACCCTCAAAGTCTTCCAAACCATTTAAAGCTCTTACATAACCATTAATGGTTAACTCAACCTTCTTGGATGATTAGGGACTTTCTCTCTAACTCAACCCTCATCTAACCCAAGGGTCCCATCAAGCATTCATGGATTTAACCTTGGTTATCCCTTTAACCCTTGCACAAGAGTTCATCCCTTGGGTAAAAGCTTTATCCAATGGATAACCCTAACCTAACCTTAACACTTACCTCCTAAGGTAACCTCCATGTCTTCTTAAGCATTAAATGCTTCTTTCATCTCCTCTCAAGCAACCTCTTGTTGACAATTGTCACCATTTCATTGGTGAGAATTTAAAAACATGGATTGATAACTTTTAATCCTGGCCCTTGCTAAGATTATCCAATCTTGACCACCCATTGCCCTATTCTCCCTATAAATAGAGCTCTCATTCTCTCATTTTCATATATATCATCCAAGTTTCATGCATCTAACTTATAGTCATTTTTTATAAAGCATCAAACCTCTCTTTGTTAAAAACACATTAAACATTTAGAAGCATTTTAATATCATAGCATATCCATGTTAGACTAGTATATATTGTTAGGATAGGATTACTAATCTTTATCATAGCATCATATTCATACTAGTTTAAATCATTCTCATTTCAATATTATACATGTTGTAGGAATGAATTCATACTTATAAGAAAACATCACTTGTTCTTGGAGTTGTCATTCCTAAGTCACTTTTCTCAGTGATCTCAGAGCAAAGACATTGACTTCAGGGATCCTGTGAGATAGAGAACAATGGAACACCCCTTGGGAAGTTGAGCTATTTAATGTAGCTCCTATAACTTGCAACAAGAGTCCCATTGGTGTGTGGACACTTTGAAATCAAACTTTTATGTTTATGTCGCCCACATTTCCTGCACACAATTACTATAACCACCTTGAACCACAAAGAGAGGTTTGTTAAGAGATTGAAAATTTGGAGAAGGAATAGCACCTTGAACTATGAATAGGGGTTTATTAGGTGTTTCATAACCATTCACATGTATCATATTGATCAAAGATGGTTTGGAAACATGTGAAGAAGGTTTAGAAAATTTGAAATCATCAAGTTGTTCATAAATATGATTATCAACCTTAAACATTTCTTCATGAGTAGGATTTTCTTTAGATTGAATGAAAGGGACATCCTCATAGAGGGGATTGTTCATGATAGTTAACCCTTGTAACCTATTTCCGTCATTACAAGGGGTATGAATTTTGGGAGAAGGATCAACATCATTGCTATGAGGGGAATTACTAAAAGAAGTGTTGATAGTCTCTTCTTGCTAAAAAATATTATCATGAATAAGATCAATTTTGGGAGAGGGATTGCCACTAGTAATGAGAGTGTCATCCCTAGAAGAAAGGTTATTGAAAGAAGATGTATTTTTATTAGAGAAGGTAGGCATCATATAATCCTCTATCATCAAAGGATCCACATGAGAGAGGTACTCTCTAGGAGAAGGATCAACATCACTATTCAAAGGTACATCCTTGGGAGGGAGATCTTTGAAAGAAATATTAACAATATATTCTTGAACTAAGGTATCCTCATGAGTAGAACCAAGCTGGGGAGAGGGAGATGCTTCATCTTTAGAGGGAATATTATTGAGATGAATAGAAGTGAGGTGTTATTAAGGAAATTGTCACTTATATCACCTTCTTTTACCATAATATCATCTTCTTTGACCAATGTACTCTCATACGAGAGGGACAAACTAAGAGAATAATCAACATCGTTATCTAATGGTTCATCCCAAATAGGGAGATCATTGAGAGAAGTGTTAGAAATATCTTCTTGCCCTATGATGCCCCCATTGGTAAGGCTAGTTTTGGGAAAGGGAATAACACTATTTACTAAAGCTTCATCTTTAGAAGGGAGATCATCGATACATGTGCTATTGAAATCATCCTCTTGCCTCAAAATGCACTTAGTAGGATCTTTAGGAGAGGGGTGGAGATTCAGAAGAAGGTCTAAGAAACTATCATGATACAAAGACAAGTCGACTGAAGGCCAACGTAGATAAAATGGGGTTTGGGGCAGCGCCTCGAATTTTTTTTTTGGCATGAAAATATTTGAAAATGTCTTTTTTTTTAACAAAATGTATTTAAAGAAAGAATGGAAGCAAATAAAGTAAACTAAATGTCTAAGAAATGAAGTAGTTATGTGATTCACTAAGTGCAAACATAAAAATGCATGGGCTATATGTGTAAGAAATTAACACACAATATTTTTGAATTATTTTATGTTTTTGATAGAAAAGAAACATGAAATAACTAGATCTAATCAGAAAATGCAAATGTAACAAGGTAGGGTTCACCAAAATATGATGGATGAAAAATGGTATCGGGTGGTTTAGGACCTAACCCCACTTTCCTCCATACATTGAAATATGAAAGAGCCTAAGGAGATGATTCACTTTGACTACTTCTTGTGATGATATGATCAACTAGGTTAAAGAGACAATAAGAAGGGCTAATATAACTAGTATGTAGAAAAATGCAAATCTAAAACTGAGATATCAACCATAGAAATGTAAATAAAATTCTGATGTGTACCTGTCATTGGAGGTTAGGGCTAACTAATCTGGACCATGCCATGGCCCTTTTCATTGTACTAAGATGATCTTATGGATTCTAGGATCTGAGACCTTGCACTGTAGAACTGCCAAAAGAAGTAGAAAAAACTTAGACATGTTTCTGATCTTGAGTCTGCACTTGTTTGTTCATTCGATTTCGAAGATCGTGCACCCGTTGGTTTTCTGTACCTGCACCTGTAACTTGAAAAATAGTGTTTGGGTGGCTATATAGGTTTTTGCCTTAGTTAAATCCCTTATTTTGGTGATTTCCACCTCCACAAATAGCCAATGTAAAGTTTAAATGTGTGTGTGCTAGAACCTTGTGTGTATGCAAGATCCTAAATGTAAATCTAGAGATCTATCCTACACTTGGAGACTAAACCCTAAATGAATATAAATATAAATATAAATGCTTCAAATCATAAATGCAATAATGGATCTAAAGCATGAATGTAAATATGAAAACAAGTGTTGTGAAACTCACATAGAGACATGAAAATAACATGAAACCATATCCAACCCTAGGGAAGAGGTACAAGCCAATCAATAGTTGATGATCTCCTATTATTTTTTAATATCCCCAAAGCTTGATAGAATTCTTGATTTGTTGATTGAAGACCCCACATAACCTGCACTTTCACTTTATAAGAGGCTCCTTCAAATGAAGAAAGAAAAGGCTATATGTATGAAATCCTAACTTTATTTTTGATCATAGGCCGACCAAGAAATGATATTTTTTCACACCAAGTTGGACTTAAACAATTATAATACTGCCAAAACATGATCCCAAAATTCAGGGAGAAAAAGTAGGGACCGATGTGAATCACATCGGTCCAACCAAATTTTTCTCAAATGTTTAGGGATGCAAGGTATCATGATTATAAGGTGATTCCCAAGAGGATGTGTTAATTTGAGATGTTTTGATATGCGAAATCGGGCCTTGAAGGTCGAAATAGGACCTAATTAGGGCTTTTGATGGATTGATTAATTGAAAGAGTAAAATAAAAAGGGGCACACATAAGATAAAGGGCCCAATTTTATGATGTGTGGAGAGATAAAAGAAGACTTTAGATTTAATTAAATTCTTAAAGGGAAATTAAAATGCAGGATGCAACACACTAAGGTGGGTACTAACCTAAGTGTATAATTGTACCACACAATTAAGGCTGTACAATTTATGATGCTACAAAGACAAATGACCCATTATCACATTTTAATATAAGATGATAGTATTGTTATAGTAGTGGTATAATTCTTCTTATGATCCAACTCATAAAATACTTTGAAAAAGATATTTGAGAGCTGGATAGGTCTCTCTTGATGCATTAAATCTTGATTTGAATGCACATATAGCTGCATTTGAGATGTGGTAGATGATATATATTAACCATTTTTTAAATTTGAAAATTTAAATGCTTAAGATGCAAGACAGAAAAGGTACAATATATCTTTTTAAAAACCATCTCGGTTAAAAATTATGGCCAATCTTCTAGAATCAGTAAGTAGAATGGATATTGCATATGAGAAAAGAGGTTAGAAGATTCACTATCATATTAGTTGCAAAAATAAGGGAGCTTAAGCTTGGAGGAGCTTGATAACTAATTTTGATACAAGTTTTGTTAAAAAGAATATACTGTTAGTGATAATATTTTTGTTTGTTTCTCATTTTGGGGAAAATAATAGTATTTCTTTCTTATTTGTAAGTTAGAGTCTGAGTTAGGGAGAAGACTGTTAGCAATACAAGTTTAGTGTTGTCATTGATGTCAACCTAATATATGTGGATTACTACATGATATGTAAAAGATCTGGAAATGAGTGTTCAAATGATTTTATGATGTCTGGTGGTGATAGAGTGAGTATGTGGTGTTTCTAGAAGGTGAAAATATTAGAAGCTAAAATATGCAAGAAGTAGTATTTAAAGTCTTTATGGAAGAATGATTGATATTCCTCTAATTTTGAATTTGATTGGTTGTGGTTATGGATTCAATGTCTATATTTTGCGAATATTGCACTATTATATTTTTAGGTCTTAAAAAATTCAAGTGTTGAAGTTGGTTGTAGTTTGTTGATAGTGAGGTTGTCTGTTAGGATTGGTTTGGAGAATGCTTTGCATCACTCCATAGTGTTGAATCTTGGAGGATATGTTTATATTGTTTGTGTGGTGTTTTGGTTCAGGTTTCAAGTGTTGGTTTTCTCCACAAGTGAAGTTATGTTGTTCTATTGTTTGACATTATCATTTGTGTTGGTCTCTAGCTAGCTTTGTTGGTTCATCATTTTTGGATCATAATCTTTTAGTTTGTATATGAATTGGAGGTTGAGTTAGGGAATTATTATGGTTCTTACCATGGGATATAAAGATCCACATTATGTCATTTGTATTGGCTAATATTTTTGGTCTAACTGGTTAACATGCTTTACCGTTTATCTACACGTTATCTTTGATGCTGACTTTGGAGGATGTGTTGTTATGTGTAGTTTGCTAGAATCAACTTAGGAAGAAATATTGTGATGTATTTGTGTCCTCTTTATCTCCTAGAGTGGATCACATTTATCATGGTTGTTCATGGTGGCCGATTTAGTGTAATTGATGTTCATTCTATATGTGGCCGACCTAGTTGAGAGTTTTGGTTAATAAGTTGATATAAATAAATGTGTGTATGTGTGAAGTTGATAGTTCTGATACTTATTGTTAAGTACAGATGCCAAGATAATAAGATGAGAGGGGAGGGGGGGGGGGGTGAATCATACAAACTTAATCTTCCATAAAAACATCAGATTCAACCTCGGTAACATATACTTCAGTAATATAACCAAAACTGCTAAACATGCAATCTCAAAAGCATATAAACATCATAAACCTCATAACACCAGATTTAACGTGGAAACCCAAATAGGGAAAAACCACTATGGGATTTTGGACCCACTAAGAAATATACTCTTCTAGAGTATGCTCGGTTAAAAGCAAATCCTATTAAAGATTACAAACACATTGCTAGATGTGACCCGGTTAAGGGATTTCCCTCAGATCTGTTAGGATCTTCACCTTGTTAGAGGAGACCTTGTTAAAGGATTTTAAACACTCAATCAGAATGTCACCTTGCTAGAGGGTTCTACAAATAAGACTGTTAAGTCCACTCGGTTAAGAGATTTTCTGTCACTTCATAAAATAATAGTAATAAAAATCTATCTGCAACTTCACATCTAAAATGCTAAAGCAGATTCTTATTTGTTCAATACAATCTAGACATAGAACTAATCTTGTCCATCTACTGGGCTCTATACTCTGTTATTCAAACAGGTCTTCAAGCTTCTGTGCTCGGTAATCACTATGTAGCATTTTTGTGCATACATTTGCTCGGATACATTGTTTATCAATAGTTCCTTATTTATAAACAATTTGCCAACCGCTTAATCTCCTTGATCACATTTCCCATGATCAATCATAGCCATCAGATCTTCAATCTTGTTCAGGTTCAATGTATCCTTCGATTTGAAAAATGTTTTACCCCGCCTAGGAACTTGCATACATTTCTTGGAACTTGTGCTAGGGTAATGCGGTTCAATCTATGCTATAGATCTTCATGCCGATTTTCCTTTGCCATAGATTCATTAACAAACTTCATTCACGACATACCAATCATTTAATCAGTTCCAGCTCATCAGCTTCCTTCATTAAATAACGCATGTAAACATTAAATGCATTCTGTTACAGCTCGGTTACAACTCGATAACAACTCAGTTATAACTCGGTAAATACTAAACTTCACTCAGTAGACATTTCGCCTTCATTAACCGATAGTGATAACCTTAGGGTTTACCGACTAGGTTCCTTAGGGTTTACCGACTAGGTTCTTTGCTCGGTAACATAGTATAGTATTAACCTTACAATCAACAACATATGTAGGATATCAAAACAATCTAAACATCATGATCTCATCATTGTCTGACTCACTAATAGTTTCCCATTGAATACCTTATTTTCCCCCTTATTCATCATATTCTTTCTGTGTCTTTTACTGACATCTTTATACTTATCAAATCATACTTCTCAAGATATGGCAACATCATACTGAATTAGAAAATAAATTTCTTGACATCAATGACAAAATAATAATAGATCAAGACAATAAACATCCTTAATCAGTTATATCCATAATCATCAACAACCTTCTCAATATCCTTATTGAAAATGCCAACAATCTCCCATTGTCTGTTATAATGCCAACAATCTCCCCCTTTGACATTGATGGCAAAACCAATTGATTTGACCTAATATGATTTGGATTGCTATGATTCTGAAATATTGAGATGCTCTCTTCCTATCATCAGTCTTCTCCCCCATACATTAGACTTCTCCTCTTTTCTCAGTCTTCTCCAGTCTTCTCCAGTCTTCTCCCCCTTTGACAACAATGCCAAAAAGTAAATAACTAAAACATAATTTCTTCCTATATGAAGTGATTTCCTGCTGTTATGTATCAACTTAGTTTCGGTTAGAGAATTTATGTCTTCAATTCCTGTTCCCTATATTTGTTTCCTGTATTGTTTCCTGCGCACCTTTAGAAAACATCCTAAAGTGTGTAAATTAGCATCAACTCCTAAAAGATATTCTGTAGAGTCATCGAATTGATGCTTTCACCGAACTCAGTCAGTGAGTGGAAGATAGGGGTAGGACCCCTAACTTACTTCTGAGATATTCAAAGGTGTCCCTTGGTAGTGTCTTGGTGAAGATATCTGCTATTTGCTCCTTTGTGCTAACATATTCCAACACCACTTTCTTCTCTTGAGCTTCTTCTCTAAGATAATGATATTTGATAGAGATGTGCTTTGTCTTAGAGTGCATAACATGATTTTTTGAAATGTTAATGGCACTAGTATTGTCACAGAATATAGTTACTGGTTTGGTAACTTTCTCATTTATACCTTCCAATAGTTGTTTGATCCATGCTATGTTGGTACAATTCAATGCTGTAGCAACGTATTCAGTGTCTGCTGTTGACTGTGAAACACATCCTTGTTTTTTGGTAAGCCAATTCACTAGTCTTTCTCCTAAAAAGAAAGCTCCTCCACTTGTGCTTTTTCTGTCATCAATGTTGCCTGTCCAATCAGCATCAGTATAAACTTTTAAATCAAAGTCATTTCCTTTCTGATATACTAAGCCATAATCTTCAATGCCTTTCAAGTATTTAAAAATTCTTTTGATTGTTGTCATGTGTGTTTCCTTGGGATTTGCAAAGAATCTTGCAACTATACCTACTGCATGTGCTATGTCTGGTGTAGGGTCCACCCCTGACTTGACTTGTTTGACTAGAGTTGACCTTTAATTCATGCGTGATAAACACTATTGGGCACAGGATATTTCAGATGATTTATAGGATGTTGATACTATCATTAATGATTGTGTGACTTATTAGACACTATATGCTTATTATGTGATTGACTATCGAAAGATTATATTGATCATGTGATTTGATGAGCATAATTGTTGATGGATTTTACATGCCTTACTATAATTGTGAATTATACTAATCATGCACTTGATGATGTTTTTATGTACTAACCATATTTAATGATTATCTATGATGAGTTGATCTTATGGTGTGCTTGATTGTTGTATGATTGTCTTCGGGATAGAGACAATTCCACATCACTCATTGTGAGCGGGATGTGTCGTTGCAATTCTCTAACCCTTTTCTATTATAATATATATGTATATGTCGTATTGTTGCTTTGTGGATGTAGGATTTGCAGGTACCAGACATCAACTCCACCTGGCTCCATAGGTCTAAGTGTGTCTTTAAATCCCAATGGTATGTGGTTTGGAGTTGGCACAATTTCCCCTCACATAATCTAGATCTAAGTTGTTCACTGTGAGTCGTCATGATAGTTAGTAAGCTGGGTTTCTTCTGTGTTGTGAGTATGTTAGTATTGGTTGGTTAATCCTATTATGTTGAGGCTAATTGATTATTGATGCGAGATTAAATACTTAATGATGTTTATTTTAATTATTTTGATTAATAGCTATTTGATTATTTGGTTATCTAATGTTTAATTTAATTTATTGGATTCTTGTCTTTTTGGTTATTTGATTATTTGGTATTTAAATGTTTATTTATTTTAACGATGATTTAATATTTATTTAATTTTTACTGTTTAGCTTATGATGTGTTTTATATTTATTTGTAATTTGACCTTTATTGGTATTTATTTATTTATTTAATCACCTATGGTTTAATATTTATTTGGCTTTTAATGTTTATCTAGTTCATTAATTCATTTATGAGACTTTGATTTATTTAATTTAATTTCCTCATTTGATTTATTTAATTGTGGCTCATGTTTTATTTATTAGTTGACTTTTATATTAAATGGGTTGTATAAATAATAAAATGATAAAACATTCCCACCAAAATGTAAAAGCATGATTCATATTTACCTTACCTACCCTCCTCTCTTATTGGTTGAATTTAAAAAGGGAGGTAAAATTATATTATATGGTGGGGTTGCTAAAATATATTATAGATTGGAATATTTTGATTGGCTGAGATTGAGGCTAGGGTTTTTAGTTAATGTTTGTCTTTTTATTTTCTTTTCCGTGAATTTTTCGGGGGTTGGTTCCTCTCTAGAAAATTTTCTCCAACAAGTTTTCTTCTTGTTGGCTGGTGGAATCTCTTCTTCAGCTTCTTCCATAACACGGGTTGCAGGTTGGAGATGTATTCTACCTTTTTATATTTTATTTTACAGCTTTCCTGTATGCTCCATGTCTGCAGATGGAATGTGTGAGCTTGGGGAAATGAATCTAAAATTTATATAGTGAGGAAGGAAATATATGAAGGCATAAATTTGTTGTAAGATTTTATTCTATAGTTTGTGAGAAATATTTGTATTTCTGGGTTTGCTGAAAGCCTTCTGTGTCTTTCTGAGTCTGTGTCGTGCATGGAGTTTTGATTTAATATTGGCCTTCAAGTGTTTATTATTTATTTAATGTTTAAGTGAATTTTATTTATTGGGTAATATTATTTTACCCATTAAGTAATTTAAAAGGGGGTAATTTGTATTCTTTTATTTAAAAGTCATTTTCACCCCAAGTCAATGGTTTAATTTATTTTACCTACCCATGGATTTGATTGGCTGGAAGTTTATGGTAGGTAGAAAATATATTTTACTTTGTTGAACTTTGAGAAGGTAGGTATGGAATATAATATTTTTGAAATATTTTGATTGGAGCATGGTTTTGCTTGGTTTTGTTTTGTTTTTATTTTTTATTTTTGATAAATAGGCCTTCATTTGCTAGTTGCTTGATTGTGTGATACTTTTTGGATTAATTCTTGTACCAGAGACATTGTTGAGGGTGTTGATGATTTATAGTTTTATATCTAATTTTATTTGATGTATTTTGTTGGTTTCAAGCATATTTACCTTCCTATGTTATTGGGGAAAGAATTGTGCTTTCATCCATATTGATGTGCTATGGTTGGTGAGTTGGAAGTGTTGCTGTTTTGGGGAAGCAAGTGAGTTGGCCTTGCTGTGGTTTTACTTTCATTAATGGCAGCAAATTTAATGGCTTGATATGCCTTTGTTTATTGCTAGCCAAGAGGTTCATTTTGTTATATTGATGTTGTTGTAGCCTTGCATATGTTGTGAGAGTATGTGTGGAAGTTATTGGCTGCATTGAGTATTATTTTAATGTATTTATGTTGGTAGAGCCTCTTGGGATGTGTTGTTGGGCCATGTTAGGAGGAGTGGGCTTCCTTGTGATGACCGGGGTCACGAGAGATAGACTGACATGGGGTTCCTTGTAAGGATGCATGAAGTCTAGACCACCAGGGCACATTGGAGTTTTCCACGATTTGTAAGCAAGTGATAACATTGATAATAAATTAATTGGGATGGGAAAATTATAACTCATTTAAACAAGATAATGAATAGTTTTGAGCCTCATGACTTATGTCCTAGGGAGGATGTTTTAGGATAAGCATGAGAAGGTTGTGAAGATGGTAAGCTAATCTCCCTTGGTCTCTCATAGGTTGAGATGGCTCCACATGTCCATCAGGCTACTGCCTTGTGTTATTATGTTATGAGGATGGCATGTGATGACACTCCACTCCTACATGTGTTCGCCCTTTATGATTTATGATTATTCTTATTGGATGCATTTATGTCCTGATGAGTTTTACGCCTCTGGGAGTTTATTCTTGTGGCTCTATGTGAGTTCTTGCTTGAGAGTCCTTGTTGGTTAGTCTCTTTGGTTTTGAGTGTCAGCCTAGATGTAGAGTATGTGTTGGGACCTTGTGTCATCTCCTAGCATGGGGGGTGGTTCCACATGGTCGGGTGGTTGGTGCTTTTAAACCATTGGGATGTTCTTGTCTTTGGATTCTTCTTGCGTGGATGAGGATGCTTCTTTAGATTATTCATGGATAATAATTACAACAAGAATGTAAATGATGGTGTGATTTATGTAATGAAATTCTTATGTAATGGTTGTAAAAGAAATCATGCTTATGAGAAATGACTATGTTGTTCTAGTTATAGTGATAGCTTTTGGTTATGGTATGTGATTGTAATGATGAACCTTGAGTGGTATTGTAACATATTTATATTAAATGAAATGGATGCATGAGATGTGGATAAGTATTGTTGTTTAAAATGAAATAATGTATTTTGTATTCTTGATGAGCCATGTTAAAAGTAAATCGGGTAAATGTTATGACAATGGTATTAGATTTGAAATAATGTCTTTAACTAATGATTTAAGTAGAAGAAATGTTATGTCTTGATAGGATGTATGAGTTTGAGTAATGTTGGAAGATATCTTAGCACACGTTTATGAGTTGTGATTAAAGAATTTGAAATTATAGTATCATACTTCGTAGTTAGTGATCTAATGGTAGGATTGAAAATCTTATAATGTTTGGGATGCAGTTGAATGTTCCTTATGAAAATATTGTATGGATGTCCTTAGTGAATGAATTGCTAATCTTATTAATTGGAATTACTAGTAAGTGTATGGGAAGATGATTAAATGAGTTCTTGTGTTTTAGGAATGAATTAGAATGTATCATGTGTTATAGTTTAAGAATTATATCTCCATTTGGTGGATGCTATTAGTTGTTATGGAATTAGGATATTGTACCTTAGTTTGTGTTGAGATGAATTCGTGTAGTTACCTGATTTATAATAAGATGATTGTTGGTTAATTGATATAGTGTAAGAGATTTTATGAGTATTAAATGAGCTATGGGTTAAATGGTTTGTGAGTATTGCCTTATGTACTTTACGAATCATGATGAAGTAATAAGTATGCTAGAAGCATAGAATCATAAATGATTATGTGGAAGTTAATCCTAAATGGAAATTATGTTAATGCAATGAAAGGGTTAATCTTGATATATGGATGGTGATGTTCATAGTCGAAGGTTGGTTAATGGTAATAGGAACATTTGGACTTGGTATATAAAATGAACCTAAGAGAAAAAGGGAAATAGCTATGCATTAAAAGATAGAATCTCATATTAAATAAAAGATTAAGTAGGTTGCATAGCATGAGTGTTACGTATTTCTATGTTGCACCTATGTGTGTATAATGATTAAGATTATGAGGTATTGAACTGGAAGAAAGTAAATGCTTATTTCTTATGTAGGTAGATAAGTAATGTTGTTGAGATACCCTAGGGAGGCAGTAGTAATGATTTATTGTATTCCGCTTGCGTAATTGTTTGAATAGCTTGAGTGAATTATTCTATGTTCATAACATTTAATTGTTGTTGTGTGCTCACTGCATTGCTTAAGTGATGTTATGTGTTGTATTGTTTAAAAAAAAAATTAAATTAGCATGTTTTTAGCTATATTTCTCTAGGGTATTTTGGCAGGCATTACATCTGGCCTGCTGTGAACAACTTATTGTAACTTTCCAATCATGGATCAGTAATGTGTCTCATCAACAGATGCAGATTCATCATTCTTTGATAGTTTACAGTTGGTAGTCATAGGAGTACTTACTGGTTTTGAATCCTCCATTCCAAATTTCTTCAAGATTTCCTTTATGTACTTGGATTGAGTAATGAAAATCTCATTTTTCATTTGTAGTATCTGTAAACCTATAAAATACTTTATCTCACCGATTAATGACATCTCAAATTCTTTCCTCATTTCATTTCCAAAGTTCTTGCATAAAGAGTCATTTCCACAAAATATAATATCATCAACAAATATGGCTGAGATCAGTATTCCATTTTCATCATTCTTCATGTACATATTGCTGTTCTCACTTGTCCTTATAAAACCAATCTTAATCAAATAAGAGTGCAATCTTTCATACCATGCTCTAGGTGCTTGTTTCAAACCATATAATGCTTTGTTCAATTTACATACCTGATCTTTACTCTTGTCTTCAACAAATCCTTCAGGTTGTTCAATAAAAACTTCTTCTAATATACCATTCAGAAATGCAGATTTGACATCCATTTGATATACCTTGAAATTTTTGAAAGCAACATATGCCAACAATGTTCTTACTCCTTCAAGTCTAGCCACAGGTGCAAAAGTTTCACCATAATCAATTCCTTCTTCTTGAGCATAACCTTTGCAAACTAGTCTTGCTTTATTTCGAATGACCTCTCCTTTTTCATTCAGCTTGTTTCTAAAAATCCACTTTGTGCCGATTACTTTTTTGTCCTTCGGTCTTGGGATCAGTGTCCATGTGTCATTCTTATTGATTTGATCAATCTCTTTTGTCATAGCATTTATCCAATCTTCACTGTTAAATGCCTCTTTCACTATTCTCGGCTCAAATTCAAATATCAATAGTTTGTTCCTTGTCATCACTGGATCATCCTTATCTCCTATAATCTGACTTGGTGCATGATGTCTTCTGACATACTTGGCTAATACAAGCTCAGTAGGCTCTGCATGATCTTCTTCATCACTCGGTAACTGGATATCTTCTTCATTTCCTTCAACAGTTTTCTCGATAGGGCTTGTCGGTTGAACATAGACAAATTCATCATAGTCTTCTGGTTCTTTGGAATTTCCTTCATCATTTCTTTCTGCAAATTCATCAATTTTCACATTTGCACTTTCTACTATTTTGTTAGATGATTTGATCAGACATTTAAATGCTTTTCTTCTAGAAGAATAACCTAGAAATTTACCTTCTTCACTTTTTTGATCAAACTTTCCATTTCTATCATCTTTGTGTACATAGCATCTACTTCCAAAGATTTTAAAGTAACTTACATTAGGTTTCTTGTCATACCAGATTTCATATGGTGTCTTCAAAGTTCCTTTCTTCAGTTGTACTTGGTTCAAGGTGTAAACTACTATGCTTATTGATTCTCTCCAAAATGTTTGTGGCACATTCTTTTCAATCATCAGTGTTCTAGCACAATCCACAATAGATCTGTTTCTTCTCTTAGCTATTCCATTTTGTTGTGGAGTTCTCGGTGCAGAGACTTGTCTTTTAATACCATGATCATTGTAGAATAAGTTGAACTCATCAGATGTGAACTCTCCTCCTCTATCTGATCTAAGACATTTCAGTTGTCTTCCTGTTTCATTTTCAACTCTTGCCTTGTACCATTTAAACATTTGAAAAGCTTCTAATTTTTCTTTTAACAACATTACCAACATCATCCTTGAATAATCATCCACAAATAATATGAAATATTTATCACAAAGATCAATGTGCACAAGATCTAAAATTCCCTTAGAAGTGTAAGACTTACTTGTAAAGCTTGATCTTGTCATTTTTCCCATCTAGCTTTCAAGACTCGGTAGACCTCTTACTTGGTGATTCTTACTTATTTTGATCAGATTATCAAAATTTACATGACAAAACCTTTTATGCCATAACCAAGTATCATCTATCTTTGCATACAAACACTTATTTCGAGTTGAGTCAAGGTGAAATGTATTACCTTTTGTTTGTGTCCCGGTAGCAGCTAACTTTCCATTCTTGTCATGAACTTTGACAATTCCTTTCTGAAATTCTATTCGGTAACCTATGTTGTTTAGCTGTGCTACAGTCAACAAATTGTATTTCAAACCTTTAACCCAATAAACATCATTGCATCTTGCATTGTCAAGAAGTGTTATAGATCCTTTACCTTTCACCGGACATGGTGCATCATTACCAAATCTTACATAGCCTCCATCATAGTCTTCTAACATAACAAACTTGTGTTTATCACCTGTCATATGATGTGAGCATCCACTATCTATGATCCAAGAATCATTAGTATTTATATGAGATATTAGGGCTTTTTCTTCATACCTTTCTTCATCTGATCCATCTTTGATAGCCACATAAACTACTTCCTCTGTATCAGTTTCATTTGATTTATCATCATTGAATTCCTCATCAGCTATTAAGCATGTCTTTCTATCTCTTCTTCTAAAGTCTCAGTGTCCTCTGTAATGATTATCTTTCTATCTGTCATCTCGGTAATCTCTCTTTTTAGTAGATTCTTTGTCAGGACAGTTAGAAGCCATATGTCCTATTTTATCACAATTGAAACATTTCAAAGGTAGTTTTCCTTTATACTTACCTTTGCCTCTCGGTAACCTTCTGGCTAATAGTGCTTCAAACTCTTCTTGCTTTCTGATTTCCTCATACAATTTGTGTACTTCTTCCATGTTCTTATGAAATCTTTCACTTGCTCCACTGTGATCTCCTTCAGAGTACTTATACTTTCTTTCATTGTAATCATTAGATTCATCAAGATGAAAAGAACTAAATGCAGATTCAACTTTGTTTATCGAAGATCCACTATTATCAAAATTACTTAACTCAAATGCATGTAGCTTACCAATAGTAGCATCTAAAGAAACTAACATATTAGGTATAGACCTCAATTCATTGATTGCAGAGACTCGGATTGCATAAGCTGGTAGAAGGGTTCTTAACAACTTACTTGTTATATCCTTTTCTTCAATAGTTCCATCTGCTCCTTTGATTTGATTGACAATCTCCTTTAGTCTTGTATTGTACTGGGTTATGTTCTCACTTTCATTCATCCTCATAGATTCAAGTTGTCTTCTTAGATTGTCCACTTTTGCTCTTTGAACATGTTCATCACCGCCATATACAGATATGAGCTTGTCCCACATTGCCTTTGCATCATTGCAACCTTCTAGGTCATTAAACTCTGAATCGGTCAATGCAGATGTTATTTCAATCATTGCTTGGATATGTTCTTGCTTTGCCTTTATCTCTTCCATTGTCAATGGATAGGTGCTCGGTGTGATGAAATCATTCTCCAGATAATATACAACATATTCTCCAACTCCTGATAGGTGTGTTGGCATTTTTGATGTTTATGTTGTGATTGTCATTGATGGACACACACTTGTATTGTGAACCCCTTTATATGTATGAGCCAGAGCTCAACCGGTAATTGTTCCAACCGGTATGTTATATTCTAGTCTTTGGACTAGTGATTTTGCAGAATGTGTTTCCCGGTCTGAAGTGGCATGTTGACCCAAGTGGTTTGTAGATCTCAACTAGTACAAGGGAGCAAAGTGGTATAACACATTCTTACCAGTCTTCAGTTTTGTCAAACCGGTAACCAGTATTGTGTATGAACCGGTAATACTCTGTGATGAGTTACCAACCCACCGATTGATTGATGGTGCCGACACACTAACGATGCTTTTTGTGTTATGTTACTGAGTATGTCTAGATTCATTGAACCTATGAAATTGTAATGTAATCTTATTGGACCGACATGAAATCAGATTCCTTTAAAAGGACATCATGTCTAGGGTTTTGAGTTGTTTTTGCTGTTGCTGAAAGGGTTTATGTTGTGGCTAGGGTTTAAGGTGATTGTGGAGTTGTTGTTAAAGTGATATTATCTGAGAAGATCGAGTTGTAAATAGAAAGAGATAGAGAAGACTCAAGTAATGCTGAAGTGCATTAGCAGTGAACTATACTGGATCTAATCAAGCAGTTTGTGCTATAAGATAGATCAAACACTTGTTGATTACTCACATCTTTGACAAGTCTGTAGCCCTTAATCAGGTAGGCCTCAAAGCCTTTGTAAAATCCTCTAATAAGGTGGTTCACTTTTGTGAATCTGAAATCCTCTAACAAGGTAGTCTTTAATCAGACTTATCTCCTAATAGAGATTGAGATTCCTAACAGGATCTGTTCTGGTGAAGAACATTGTAAGACCTTAACCGGTCTGACCTTAACCAGTCTAGTTTCTATTCTCCAGATAGTGACTTGTGAGTTCCATCTCACCATGGTTTTTCCCAGTTGGGTTTCCACATCAAATATCTTGTGTTATGGTTGTATCGCTTTTGTGGGTGAATGCTTTATTCGCATTTTGGTTTGCATGTGTGATAACTGATCTGTATGTTAGACTGTTTTACCGGTTTATCTTTAGACTATGTAAGTGTTTAAGTACAAAGATTTTTGGCATACTAATTCACCCCTCGCTCTTAGTCTTCATCAAGTTGCAACTTCATCCTTTTCTGCCATGTAGAGAAACTTGACTTGTTCAGCTTCGGTGCATCCCTCTTATACATCTTTGGATCTTTGCCTCAAGTACCTTTAAACTTTTTCTTCTAGAGTCCAAAGCTGTGATACCAATTAATAGTTCTGATACTTAATGTTAAGTATAGATGCTAAGCTAATAAGATGAGAGGGGGGGGGGGTGAATCATACAAACTTAATCTTCCATCAGATTCAACCTCGGTAACATATACTTCAGTAATATAACCAAAACTGCTAAACATGCAATCTCAAAAGCATATAAACATCATAAACCTCATAACACCAGATTTAACATGGAAACCCAAATAGGGAAAAACCACTGTGGGATTTCGGACCCACTAAGAAATATACTCTTCTAGAGTATGCTCGGTTAAAAGCAAATCTTGTTAAAGATTACAAACACATTGCTAGATGTGACCTGGTTAAGGGATTTCCCTCAGATCTTTTAGAATCTTCACCCTGTTAGAGGTGACCTTGTTAAAGGATTTCAAACATTCAATCAGAATGTCACCTTGCTAGAGGGTTTTACAAATAAGACTGTTAAGTCCACTCGGTTAAGAGATTTTCTGTCACTTCACAAAATAACAGTAATAAAAATCTATCTGCAACTTTACATCTAAAATTCTAAAGCAGATTCTTATTTGTTCAATATAATTTAGACATAGAACTAATCTTGTCCATCTATTGGGCTCTATACTCTGTTATTCAAATAGGTCTTCAAGCTTTTGTGCTTGGTAATCACTATGTAGCATCCCTGTGCATACATTTGCCCACATACATTGTTTATCAATAGTTCCTTATTTATAAACAATTCACCAACCGCTTAATCTCCTTGATCACATTTTCCATGATCAATCATAGCCATCAGATCTTCAATCTTGTCTAGGTTCAATGTATCCTTCGATCTGAAAAATGTTTTACCTCGCCTAGGAACTTGCTGTTGGCAATATTGCATTATAACAGACAATGAAAGATTGTTGGCATTTCTTAAGGATATTGAGAAGGTTGTTGATGATTATGGACATAACTGATTAAAGATGTTTTACTATCTTGATATTATTATTTTGTCATTGATGTCAAGAAATTGATTTTCTAATTCAGTATGATGTTGCCATATCTTGAGAAGTATGATATGAAGAAGTCGGTGAAAGACATAGGAAAGAATATGATGAATAAGGTATTCAATGGGCAACTAGTACCGAGTCAGACATGTTGAAATGTGGCGACTGATCAGCAAAGTATTGTACACACAACACATATCCTCGTCGGGGTCCAGGGCCGGGCTAGGCCCCGGGCAAGGGTTTGGGATTGGCAGCCCCCAAGAAAAGCGGGGGTTCGGGGGCGGCAGCCCCCGAGAAATTTTTTTTTGCCGTTTTTCATTGATGAAAACCGACATTGTAATAAAACCCTAAAAAGGATGACTTTGTTTGTTGCCCTAAAAACACATGTTATAAGTGGCTAGGATACTTAAGGAATTGTAAGGTTGATGTACTATTTTTGCTGGATAATAAGAAAGATTGGATGGCTGTGTATGGTGGACGTAACCCATTCTGGGTGAACCACGTTAAATCTCTGTGTTATCTATGTCCTGTTTTATTTCTTTATCTTTTTTATTTAAATCTACATATAATTGTTAGTTTATATTTGCTTCAGATCTGATTGAAACCCTAACAATTGGTATCAGAGCCAGGTTTTCTATAAATTGGTAGGACTTTTAGATTTGAGTGGGAGCAATTGAGGATTCCAAATTCAAGGTCGAAAAGTTTAATGGCCAGAATTATCAGTTATGGAAAATGCAGATGGAGGATTACTTGTATCAAAAGGATTTGTGGCGGCCATTGGAAGGAAAGGCAAAGAAACCGACCACAATATCAGATGAAGAGTGAGACATTTTAGATAGAAAGGCACTGAAATCCATTCGATTGTGCCTTGCATCGTCTGTAGTATTCAATATAATAGAAGCAAAAATGACTGTAGATTTGACGACAACATTGGCTAAGTTGTATGAGAAACCCTCGGCTTCGAATAAGGTATTTCTTATGAAGCGTTTGTTTAATTTGAAAATGAGTGAGGGAGGATCTATAGCGGAGCACTTAAATGAATTTAATACAATTACCAGTCAATTGTCTTCGATAAAAATTACCTTTGCAGAAGAGGTTAGGGCTCTCTTGATTTTATGTTCTTTGCCAGAAAGCTGGAATAGCTTGGTTATGGCTGTAAGTAACTCTGTCTCTGGTAAAAATACTTTGGTATTTGATGATATTGTTGGTGTTATCTTAAGCGAGGAAATGCGAAAGAAAAGCACAGGTGAGACTCCAACATCATCGGGTAGTGTTTTGAATGTGGAGAACAGAGGAAGATCAAAGGAAAGAGGAAAAGGCCCTAGGAATGAGAAGTCACGAGGGAAGTCAAAGAAAGGATGCTCTCAATCTAGAGGAAAGAAAGATTGCTGGTACTGTAGAAAGCCTGGTCATCTAAAGAAAGACTGTTGGTCTCGGAAAAACAAAGAAGGAGACAAAAATGAAAATGACAGTAAGGAAGCTAATATTGCAAGTAATACTTTACAAGATGCTTTAATCTTATGTTTGGATAATGTTAATGATTCCTGGGTAATAGATTCTGGGGCTTCATTTCATGCTACACTCCATAGAAAATATTTTCTAGATTATGTTCAAGGTGATTTTGGACAGGTACATTTGGGTGATGATGAGCCCTGTCAAATTGTTGGAAAAGGAAATATAAAGATCAAGTTGCAGAATGGTAATGACTGGTTTCTGCAGGAGGTAAGACATGTTCCTAATTTAAGAAGAAATTTAATTTCTGCAGGGTAACTAGGTAGTGAAGGTTGCATAGTTACCTTCTCAGACAATATGTGGAAGGTCACTAAAGGATCATTAGTAGTAGCTAAAGGTGTGAAGGTAGGCACATTATATCTATGTACTGGTAACACTTACTCTACCTTAGCTACTACAGATAATGTTACTGCAGGGACAACAACAATAAATGTTGTAAGAACAGATTCGATAATGTGGCACCATAGGCTTGGGCACATGAGTGAGAAAGGAATGAAAATACTTCACTCCAAAAATCTATTGCCAGGACTAAAGAAGATTAATTTAGAGTTCTGTGAAAACTGTGTCTATGGTAAACAGAAAAGAGTCAGATTTCTCAAGGTTGGGAAAGAGAAGAAGAGTGAGAAGTTAGAGCTTGTACATTCAGATGTATGGGGACCGGCTTAGGTATCATCTCTTGGTGGCTCTTGTTATTATGTTATTTTTATTGATGACTCAACTAGAAAAACATGGGTATATTTCCTAAAACAAAAATCAGATGTTTTTGAAACTTTTAAGAAATGGAAAACTTTGGTTGAGAATGAGACAGGAAAAAAGTTGAAGTGTCTCAGATCGGATAATGGAGGTGAGTATTGCAGCAAAGCATTTGAAGATTACTATTCCTTAAATGGGATTTGAAAGCAGAAGATAGTTCCAAGAACTCCACAGGAAAATGGTGTGTCAGAGAGAATGAATAGGACCATCATGGAATGTGCGAGGAGCATGAGATTGCATGCTGGATTGCCCTTACATTTTTGGGCAGATGTTGTACATACTGCTATCTATTTGATAAATAAAGGACCTTCAACCCCTTTGGATGGTGGTATTCTAGAGGAGGCATGAACTGGTAAAAAGGTAAATTATTCTTTTCTAAAAACTTTTGGTTGTGAAGCTTTTGTCCATGTTGATAAAGAAAACAGAGCCAAGCTTGATGCTAAATCTCAGAAATGTACCTTCATTGGATATGGGATAGATGAATATGGCTATCGGTTATGGGATTTTAAAAATAAGAAAATAATTAGAAGTAGAGATGTTATATTCAATGAGAAGGTTATGTATAAAGAACAGATGCAGGAAAAGAAGCATGAACAGGACAAACAAGAATATGTGGTGTTGGATGAGATTCCTGAAAATGAAATGCCAGAGGTACCTGATGCTCAGCAACAACAGATTGTCCCACAAACTCTTGCAAGTGTTAGATGTTCTACGAGGACAAGTAGACCCCCTGAAAGATTTTCTCCTTCTTTGTATTCTATTTTATTAACGAATTCTGGTGAACCAAAAGAATATGAAGAAGCAATGCAGGTGGATGCCAAACAACAGTGGCAGCTAGGCATGAAAGAGGAGATGGACTCCTTGATGAAAAATAAGACTTGGGACTTAGTCCCTTTACCTGCAGGAAAAAGAGCCTTGCCTAACAAATGGGTTTATCGGCTGAAGGAGGAGGAAGGAGGTCAGAAAAGATATAAGGCCAGACTTGTGGTAAAAGGTTTTGCACAGAAAAAGGGTATAGATTATGATGAAATATTTTCTCCAGTTGTAAAAATGACTTCAATTAGAACTGTACTTAGTCTTGTGGCTGCAGATGATTTACATCTTGAACAATTAGATGTCAGAACAACTTTTCTCCATGGAAATTTGGAGGAGGAAATTTACATGTTGCAACCACAGGGATATGAGGTCAAAGGTAAGGAGAACTTGGTGTGCAGGTTGAAGAAAAGTCTGTATGGCCTAAAGCAAGCACCCCGACAATGGTATTTAAAATTTGATAGTTTCATGGCTGAACACGGCTATCATAGATGTCATTCTGATCATTGTGTATATTTTAAGAGATTTGATAATGGCAGTTATATTATCCTATTGCTTTATGTTGATGACATGCTTGTTGCTGGGTCTAACATGCAACATATAAATGATCTTAAACAGAAATTAGCCAGGTCATTTGCTATGAAGGATTTGGGTGTAGCTAAGCAAATTCTCGGTATGAGGATTACATGGGACAGGAAAAATAGAACTTTGAATTTGTGCCAAAGTGAATATATAAAGAAGGTGTTGAAAAGACTTAACATGCAGGATGCAAAAGCACTTAGTACACCTTTGGCTAGTCATTTCAAATTGACTAAAGAGATGTGCCCAAAGACACATGAAGACGTTAATTACAAGGACAAAGCACATTCAGCTCCCAGACTATTTTGGAGGAGGGTCAGTTACGGCTTGAGAAGATTCACACAAGTGAGAATCCTGTTGATATGTTCACAAAGGCAGTTCCACAAGAGAAGCTAATTTCTTCATCAGTTTCTGTTGGTCTTCTTGATTGATAATTGTGGAATTTATACTAGTCAAGTCCTAGTGTTTTATCCAGCGGATGTTGCATGTACAGTGGTGTCATGTAGTATCAGTCTCCAAGTGGGAGATTGTTCGGTGTGGAGCCTGATCAGTCTCCAAGTGGGAGATTGTTGAAATGTGGTGACTGATCAGTAAAGTACTGTACACTCAGGATATTGAGAAGGTTGTTGATGATTATGGACATAACTGATTAAAGATGTTTTACTATCTTGATATTATTATTTTGTCATTGATGTCAAGAAATTGATTTTCTAATTCAGTATGATGTTGCCATATCTTGAGAAGTATGATATGAAGAAGTCGGTGAAAGACACAGGAAAGAATATGATGAATAAGATATTCAATGGGCAACTAGTACTGAGTCAGACATGTTGAAATGTGGCGACTGATCAGCAAAGTACTGTACACTCAGCACGTATCCTCGTCGGGGTCCGGGGTTGGGCTGGGCCCCGGGCAGGGGTTCGAGGGTGGCAGCCCCTGAGAAAAGCGAGGGTTTGGGGGCGGCAGCCCTCGAGAAATTTTTTTTTGCCATTTTTCGTTGATGAAAACCGACATTGTAATAAAACCCTAAAAAGGCCGACTTTGTTTGTTGCCCTAAAAACGTATGTTATAAGCGACTGGGATGCATAAGGCATTGTAAGGTTGATGTACTATTTTTGTTGGATAATAAGAAAGATTGGACGGCTATGTATGGTGGACGTAACCCATTCTGGGTGAACCATGTTAAATCTCTATGTTATCTGTGTCCTATTTTATTTCTTTATCTTTTGCTTCGGATCTAATAGAAACCCTAACAAGACAATGATGAGATCATGACGTTTTAGATTGTTTTAACATCATACATATGTTGTAAAATGTAAAGGTTAATACTATACTATGTTATCAACCCTAAGGAACCTAGTCGGTAAACCCTAAGGTTATCGCTATCAGTTAATGAAGGCGGAATGTCTACCGAGTGAAGTTTAGTATTCACCGAGTTGTTACAGAGTTGTAACCGAGCTATAACAAAAAGCATTAAATGTTTACATGCAGTATTTAATGAAAGAAGTTGATGAGATAGAGTGGATCAATGATTGGTAAGCCGTGGAAGAAGTTTGTTAACGAATCTAAGACAATGGAAAGTCAGCATGAAGATCTACAGCTTAGATTGAACCACAATACCTTGGCACAAGTTCCAAGACTACTATGCAAGTTTCAAGGCAGGGTAAAACATTTTCAGACTGAAAGATGCATTGAACCTAGAGAAGATTGAAGATCTGATGGCTATGATTGATCATGGGAAATGTGATCAAGGAGATTAAGTGGTTACCTAATTGTTTATAAATAGGAAACTATTGATAAACAATGTATGCGGGCAAGTGTATGCATAGGGATGCTACATAGTGATTATCGAGCATAGAAGCTTGAAGACCTGTTAGAATAACAGAGTATAGAAGCCCAGTAGATAGACAAGATTAGTTCTATGTCTAGATTGTATTGAACAAATAAGAATCTTCTTTAGCATTTTAGATGTGAAGTTGCAGATAGATTTTTATTACTGTTATTTTGTGAAAGTGACAGAAAATATCTTAACCGAGTGGACTTAACAGTCTTATATGTAAATCCTCTAGCAAGGTGACATTTTGATTGAGTGTTTGAAATCCTTTGACAAGGTCACTTCTAACAAAGTGAAGATCCTAACAGATCTGAGGGAAATCCCTTAACCGGGTTACATCTAGTAATGTTCTTGTAATCTTTAACATGATTTTCTTTTAACCAAGCATACTCTAGAAGAGTATATTTCTTAGTGGGTCCAAAATCCCACAGTGGTTTTTCCCTATTTGGGTTTCCACGTTAAATCTAGTGTTATGAGGTTTATATTGTTCATATGCTTTTGAGTTTGCATGTTTGATATTTTTGGTTATATGACTGATATATATGTTACTGAGGTTGAATCTGATGTTTTTAAGGATGATTAAGTTTGTATGATTCACCCCCCCCTCTCATCTTGGGCTATTGGATCTGTACTTATATTAAGTATCAGAACTATCAATTGGTATCAGATCTTTGGACTGCGAAAGGAAAGTTTAAAGACACTTGAGTTAAAGATCCAAAGATGTATAAGAGGGATGCACCGAAGCTGAACAAGTCAAGTTTCTCTACATGACAGAAAAGGATGAAGCTACATCTATCAGGAGTTGGAGAATATGCTGTATACTATATGGAGAATGATTTTGTCACACCGAGCACCTATCCATTAACTATGGAAGAGATAAAAGTGAAGCAAGAACATATTCAAGCAATGATTGAAATAACATCTGCATTGACCGATTCGGAGTTTAATGATCTAGAAGGCTGCAATTATGCAAAGGCAATGTGGGATAAGATCATATTAGTATATGGAGGAGATGAACATGTTCAAAGAGAAAAAGTAGATAGTTTAAGAGGACAACTTGAATCTATGAGGATGAATGAAGGTGAGAACATAACTCAATATAGTACAAGACTAAAGGAGATTGTTAATCAAATCAAAGGAGCAGGTGGAACTATTGAGGAAAAAGATATAACAAGTAAGTTGTTAAGAACCCTTCTACCAGCTTATGAAATTCGAGTCTCAGCAATCAATGAATTGAGGTCTGTACCTAATATGCCAATTTCCTTGGATGCTACTATTGGTAAGCTAAATGCATTTGAGTTAAGTAATTTTGATAATAGTGGATCTTTGGTAAATAAAGTTGAATCTGCATTTAGTTCTTTTCATCTTGATGAATCTAATGATTACAATGAAAGAAAGTATAATTACTCTGAAGGAGATCACAATGGAGCAAGTGAAAGATTTTGTAAGAACATGGAAGAAGTACACAAACTATATGAAGAAATCAGAAAGCAAGAAGAGTTTGAAGCACTATTGGCCAAAAGGTTATCGAGAGGCAAAGGTAAGTATAAAGGAAAACTACCTTTGAAATGTTTCAATTGTGGTAAGATTGGACATATGGCTTCTAACTGTCCTGACAAAGATTTTACTGAAAAGAGAGATTACCGAGATAACAGACAGAAAGATAACCATTACAGAAGACACCGAGACTTCAGAAGAAGAGATAGAAAGACATGCTTAATAGCTGATGAAGAATCTAATGATGGTAAATCAGATGAGACAGATATAGAGGAAGTTGTTTATGTGGCTATCAAGGACGGATCAGATGAAGGAAGGTATGAAGAAAAAGCCCTAATATCTCACATAAACACTAATGATTCTTGGATTATAGATAGTAGATGCTCACATCATATGATAGGAGATAAACACAAGTTTGTTATGTTAGAAGATTATGATGGAGGCTATGTTAGATTTGGTAATGATGCACTATGTCCGGTAAGAGGTAAAGGTTCTATAACACTTCTTAATAATGCAAGATGCAATGATGTTTATTGGGTTGAAGGTTTGAAATACAATTTGTTGAGTGTAGCACAGCTAAACAACACAGGTTACCGAATAGAATTTCAGAAAGGAATTGTCAAAGTTCATGACAAGAATGGAAAGTTAGTTGCTATCGGGACACAAACAAAAGGTAATACATTTCACCTTGACTCAACTCGGAATAAATGTTTGCATGCAAAGATTGATGATACCTGGCTATGGCATAAGAGGTTTTGTCATGTAAATTTTGATAATCTAATCAAAATAAGCAAAAAGCACAGAGTAAGAGGTCTACTGAGTCTTGAAAAACCCGAGAATGCTATATGCCGAGGATGCCAGATGGGTAAGATGACAAGATCAAGTTTACACTTCTAAGGGAATTTTAGATCTAGTGAACACTGATCTTTGTGGTCCTATGAAAGTTCAAAGTTATTATGGTGATAAGTATTTCATATTATTTGTGGATGACTATTCAAGGATGATGTCAGTAATGTTTTTAAAAGAAAAATCAGAAGCTTTTCAAATGTTTAAATGGTACAAGGCAAGAGTTGAAAATGAAACAGGAAGACAACTGAAATCTCTTAGATCAGATAGAGGAGGAGAATTCACATCTGATGAATTCAACTTATTCTGCAATGATCATGGTATTAAAAGACAAGTCTTTGCACTGAGAACTCCACAACAGAATGGAATAGCTGAAAGAAGAAATAGATCTATTGTGGATTGTGCTAGAACACTAATGATTGAGAAGAAGGTGCCACAAACATTTTGGAGAGAAGCAATAAGCACAACTGTTTACTCCTTGAACCGAGTTCAATTGAAGAAAGGTACTTTGAAGACACCATATGAGATCTGGTATGATAAGAAACCTAATGTTAGTTACTTTAAAATCTTTGGAAGTAGATGCTATATTCATAAAGATGTTAGAAATGGCAAGTTTGATAAGAAAAGTGAAGAAGAAATGTTTCTAGGTTATTCTTCTAGAAGCAAAGCATTTAAATGTTTGATCAAATCATCTAACAAAATAATAGAAAGTGCAAATGTGAAAATTGATGAATTTGCAGAAAGAAATGATGAAGGAAATTCCAAAGAACCAAAAGACTATGATGAATTTGTCTATGTGCAACCGAGAAGTCCTATTGAGAAAACTGTTGACAAAAATGAAGAAAATATCTAGTTACCGAGTGATGAAGAAGATCATACAGAGTTTATCGAGCCTATATTAGCCAAGTATGTCAAAAGACATCATGCACCAAGTCAGATTATAGGAGATAATGATGATCTAGTGATGACAAGGAACAAACTGAGACATAACACATGTTTGATATCTGAATTTGAACCGAGAATAGTAAAAGAGGCATTTAACAGTGAAGATTGGGTAAATGCTATGACATAAGAGATTGATCAAATAAAGAAGAATGACACATGGACACTAATCCCAAGACCGAAGGACAAAAATGTAATCGGTACAAAGTGGATTTTCAGAAACAAGCTAAATGAAAAAGGGGAGGTCATTCGAAACAAAGCAAGATTAGTTTGCAAAGGTTATGCACAAGAAGAAGGAATTGATTATGGTGAAACTTTTGCACCTGTTGCTAGACTTGAAGGAGTAAGAACATTGTTGGCCTATGCTGCTTTCAAGAACTTCAAGGTATATCAAATGGATGTCAAATCTGCATTTCTAAATGGAATATTAGAAGAAGAAGTTTTCATTGAATAACTTGAAGGATTTGTTGAAGAAAATAATAAAGATCAGGTATGTAAGTTGAACAAAGCTTTATATGGTTTGAAACAAGCACCAAGAGCATGGTATGAAAGATTGCACTCTTATTTGATTAAGATTGGTTTTATAAGGACAAATGAGAACAACAACATGTACATGAAGAATGATGAAAATGGAATACTGATCTCAGCCATATTTGTTGATGATATTATATTTTGTCGAAATGACTCTTTATGCAAGAACTTTGGAAATGAAATGAGCAAAGAATTTGAGATGTCATTAATCGGTGAGATAAAGTATTTTATAGGTCTACAAATACTGCAAATGAAAAATGAGATTTTCATTACTCAATCCAAATACATAAAGGAAATCTTGAAGAAATTTGGAATGGATGATTCAAAACCAGTAAGTACTCATATGACTACCAACTATAAATTATCAAAGAATGATGAATCTGCATCTATTGATGAGAAACTCTACATATCCATGATTAGAAATCTACAATATGTTGTTCACAGCAGACCAAGCATAGCACATGTAGTAGGTATAGTTGCAAGATTCTCTGCAGATCCTAAGGAAACACACATGACATCAATCAAAAGAATTTTTAGATACTTGAAAGGCACAAAGGATTATGGTTTAATATATCAGAAAGGAAATGATTTTGATTTACAAGTTTATACTGATGCTGATTGGGTAGGCAACATTGATGATAGAAAAAGAACAAGTGGTGGAGCTTTCTTTTTAGGAGAAAGACTAGTGAGATGGCTTAGCAAGAAACAAGGATGTGTTTCACAGTCAACAGTAGAAGCTGAATACGTTGCTGCAACATTGAATTGTACCAACATTGCATGGATCAAACAACTGTTGGAAGGTATAAATGAGAAAGTTACCGAGCTAGTAACTATATTCTGTGACAATACCAGTACCATTAATATTTCAAAAAATCCTGTTATGCACTCTAAGACAAAGCACATATCTATCAAATATCATTATCTTAGAAAAGAAGCTCAAGAGAAGAAAGTGGTATTGGAATATGTTAGCACAAAGGAGCAAATAGCAGATATCTTCACCAAGACACTACCAAATGACACTTTTGAATATCTCAGAAGTAAGTTAGGAGTCCTACCCCTATCTTCTACTCACTGACCGAGTTCGGTGCAACATTAATCCGATGACTCTATTGAATATCTTTTTGGGAGTTGATGCTAGAGTTATACAATTTAGAATGTTTTCTAAAAGTGTATTGGAATTAATACTAGAATTAATACAGAGAATATTATAGGGAATAGGAATTGAAGACAAATGCTCTGACCGAGACTCAGTTGATACACAACCGCAGGACATAACTTCTTACAGAAACAAATTATGTTTTAGTTCTTTTCTTTTTGGCATTGTTGTCAAAGGGGGAGAATACCTATGAAGGGGGAGAAGACCTATCAAGATAAGTCTAATGTATGGGGGAGAGCATTTCAGCATTTCAAAATCATAGCAATCTGAATCTACTAAGGTCAAATCAATTGGTTTTTCCATCAATGCCAAAGGGAGAGATTGTTGGCAATATTGCATTATAACAGACAATGGAAGATTGTTGGCATTTCTTAAGGATATTGAGAAGGTTGTTGATGATTATGGGCATAACTGATTAAAGATGTTTTACTATCTTGATATTATTATTTTGTCATTGATGTCAAGAAATTGATTTTCTAATTTAGTATGATGTTGCCATATCTTGAGAAGTATGATATGAAGAAGTCGGTGAAAGACACAGGAAAGAATATGATGAATAAGATATTCAATGGGCAACTAGTACCGAGTCAGACAATGATGAGATCATGATGTTTTAGATTGTTTTAACATCATACATATGTTGTAAAATGTAAAGGTTAATACTATACTATGTTATCAACCAAAGAACCTAGTCGGTAAACCCTAAGGTTATCGCTATCGGTTAATGAAGGCAGAATGTCTACTGAGTGAAGTTTAGTATTCATCGAGTTGTTACCGAGTTGTAACCGAGCTATAACAGAAAGCATTAAATGTTTACATGTGGTATTTAATGAAAGAAGCTGATGAGCTGGAGCGGATCAATGATTAGTAAGCCGTGGAAGAAGTTTGTTAATGAATCTAAGGCAATGGAAATTCAGCATGAAGATCTACAACTTAGATTGAACCGCAATACCTTGGCACAAGTTCCAAGGCAGGGTAAAATGTTTTCAGATCGAAAGATGCATTGAACCTGGACAAGATTGAAGATCTGATGGCTATGATTGATCATGGGAAATGTGATCAAGGAGATTAAGTGGTTACCTAATTGTTTATAAATAGGAAAATGTTGATAAACAATGTATGTGGGCAAGTGTATGCACAGGGATGCTACATAGTGATTACCGAGCACAGAAGCTTGAAGATCTGTTAGAATAATAGAGTATAAAAGCCCAGTAGATAGACAAGATTAGTTCTATGTCTAGATTGTATTGAACAAATAAGAATCTACTTTAGCATTTTAGATGTGAAGTTGCAGATAGATTTTTATTACTGTTATTTTGTGAAAGTGACAAAAAATCTCTTAACCGAGTGGACTTAACAGTCTTATATGTAAATCCTCTAGCAAGGTGACATTCTGATTGAGTGTTTGAAATCTTTTGACAAGGTCACTTCTAACAAAGTGAAGATCCTAACAGATCTGAGGGAAATCCCTTAACCGGGTCACATCTAGAAATGTGTTTGTAATCTTTAACAGGATTTTATTTTAACCAAGCATACTCTAGAAGAGTATATTTCTTAGTGGGTCCGAAATCCCACAGTGATTTTTCCCTATTTGGGTTTCCACGTTAAATCTGGTGTTATGAGGTTTATATTGTTCATATGCTTTTGAGTTTTCATGTTTGACAGTTTTGGTTATATGACTAATATATATGTTACCGAGGTTGAATCTGATGTTTTTAAGGATGATTAAGTTTGTATGATTCACCCTCCCCTCTCATCTTGTTGGCTATTGGATCTGTACTTATATTAAGTATCAGAACTATCACTTGCATACATTTCTTGGAACTTGTGCTAGGGTAATGCGTTTCAATCTGCGTTGTAGATCTTCATGCCGATTTTCCTTTGCCATAGATTCATTAACAAACTTCATTCACGACATACCAATCATTTAATCAGTTCCAGCTCATCAGCTTCCTTCATTAAATAATGCATGTAAACATTAAATGCATTATGTTATAGCTCGGTTACAACTTGGTAACAACTCAGTTATAACTCGGTAAATACTAAACTTCACTCGGTAGACATTCCGCCTTCATCAACCGATAGCGATAACCTTAGGGTTTACTGACTAGGTTCTTTGCTCGATAACATAGTATAGTATTAACCTTACAATCAACAACATATGTAGGATATCAAAACAATCTAAACATCATGATCTCATCATTGTCTGACTCGGTAATAGTTGCCCATTGAATACCTTATTTCTCCCCTTATTCATCATATTCTTTCTGTGTCTTTTACCGACATCTTTATACTTATCAAATCATACTTCTCAAGATATGGCAACGTCATACTGAATTAGAAAATAAATTTCTTGACATCAAGGACAAAATAATAATATCAAGATAGTAAACATCCTTAATCAGTTATATCCATAATCATCAACAACCTTCTCAATATCCTTATTGAAAATGCCAACAATCTCCCATTGTCTGTTATAATGCCAATAGAAGTATGGAGTGGATTGATTTAAAGTAATTTGGAAGTATATGTGGGTAGAAAAAATGTGAATATTAGTTTTTAATGAACTTTGATGGTCATTTATTTTAGTATGATAGAGTTTTGAGGCAACAAATGTGTATGTTGTGTTTTCCATGATATTGGCTACTTGAATTAGAAGTTCAAGAATAATTTCATAATCTCAAGATCTTTTTCATTTAAATTCATCACTCCTCTATGCCTATTCAAATTTAGTGAGTCCTTTTGGTAGCTTGTGTAGATTTGTATCTTACCCTGAGATGATGCATCTCATCTTGCAAGTCCATTGTATCTTGCCCTATGGTTGTGTGCCTTAGCCTGCAAGTTTAATTTAGTAGCAGTGAGTTTCCTTGGCCTTATACCTAAAACATTTTATTTATTTATTCATATAGTGAGTGTGATTCTCATCGTGGTTTTTCCCATATTAGGTTTTCCATATAAAAATACGATGTTCATATGTTTGGTATTTTTTGCTTCATCTTTCATTAGTGTTTAGTTGGTTAAAGATAATTGATAAGTGTTTGTGATTGAAAAGTTTAGGGATTTTCTCAAGATTGATTCACCCCCCTGTTAGTCTTGTGACATGTTTAAAAATTGGTATCAAAGAAAGGTTCCTTTGAACTACATGAGGAAGGTCTGGGATGGCACAAGATAGTGTTTATAAATTACCAAAGTTTGATGAGTCAAATTACTCCTTTAGGAAGGAGTGGATGGAATCTTATTTGGACTCTATGTCATTTGGAATATGGGATGTTGTTAAGATTGGTTATTCTCTTCCAACTGGTGGTCCTTTTACTCTAGATGAGATCAGGTTGCATGAAAATAATGGCTAGGCAAGAAACACACTTATCAGTGGTTTGAGTGATTCAGTGCTCTTGAAGGTCATGTCTTGCAAGAATACAAATGAATTTTGGGAGAAGATAAGAAACATTTATGAATGAAATTAGAAGATCAAGCAACTCAAGCTATTGAATATGAAGTATAAATTTAAGACTCTTAAGAATTTTTTAAGATGAGAACATTGATAGTTACTTGTATTGAGTGAATGAGATAGTAAGTGAAATAAGAGGTATTAGTAGAGCTATGGAAGAAAATAAGGTTGTGAGAAAAGTAATGAGAACACTGCCTAAATCCTATAGACCTAAGTTGTATGCTATTGAGGAAAGTCATAATATGGATACATATACCTTGGAAAAACTCTATGGATCGATTTCTGCCTTTGAGATATCAGAATTTGGAGATCAACATAAATTTAAGAAGGAAGTTGAATTTAAAGATACTAAGAAGATTAAAGATGCACCCCCAAAAAGCATTGATTTAGATGATTAGGAAGCAAAGTTTGTGATAAGAATGAAAAAAGGATCTAGAAAATACAAAGGCAAGTTTCCATTTAAATGTTTGAATTGTGGAAGAATTGCTCATTATGCTGCATATGTATTTTCAAGGAGGATAACTATAAGAGACCCGATGATGATAACAAGAGAAAGAGTAATTATAAGAGATGACAAAAATAAAAGAATAGATGACTGGGACAAGCCTAAGAATAAATTTTATTCAATGGAGACACATTCATCTAAAGATGAAGATTGTGACGAATCAAATGATGAATTATTATTTTTAGCCATTAAATAAAAGGATAATGAAAGGTTTGGTACTCCGCATGATGAAGAGAACATTGCAAGATAAATAATTGTAAGGACTACACTATATGCAAAAGAAGAAGTTCCTCAATCTTGGATAATTGAATTAAGATGCTCAAATCATATGACAAGCAATAGAAGGAAGTTCCTTAACTTTGAAAAGTATGACAGAGGATCAATAAAGTTTCTTGATGAAGAGGCTACACCTATGTATGGTAAATGAACCATATCCATTGATGGTAAGTATAAGACAAATTATGTTTATTATGTTAAGGGTTTAAGACATAATATTTTGAGTGTGAGCTAGATGTGCAGTAAAGGCTACAAGATCATATTTTATGGTTCCAAATGTGAGGTCAAAAAAAGAGATTATGCAAGGTTAGTTGTAGAAGGTATAAGAACAAATGACAATGTTTATTGTCTAAAGGAAAATAGAGGAAGTAGTTGCTTATTGGCACAAAGAAGTGAATGTTGGTTGTGGAACAAAAGGATGGGACACATTATTTTTGACAACATGGGGAATATCGGTTTTACTCAAGCAGTGAGAGATTTGCCAAATATTATCAAACCTACCAATATAGTGTGCAAAGAATTTTAGATGGGAAAGCAAACAAGGAACAAATTTAGGAACAAGGAGTATTGTACTATAAAATATTTGAAGTTGACTCATACAAACTTGTGCGAACCTATAAGGACAAGAGGACTAAATGGTGAAAGGTATTTTATGTTGCTCATTGATGATTATTCTAGAATCACATGGGATACTTTTTTAAAAGAAAAATTAGAAGCCCTAGATAGATTTAAAGTGTTAAAATCTATGGTTGAAAATCAAGTGGAAGTTAAGATCAAATAATTAAGGTTTGATAGGGGTGGAGAATTTACATAAAATGGATTTGATAGATTTTGTGAAGAGCATGGTATTAGAAGACAATTGTTTGCACATAGGAATTCACAATAAATTAGAGTTGTTGAAATGAATAATGGAACTATTGCTAAAATGGCTAGAACTATGTTAAAGATGCTAACTTGCCTAATGCATATTAGAAATAAGTTGTGAACACTGTTGTCTATATTCTTAATAGGGTACCGATAAGAGTGAATCTTAAAAAGACACCTTATGAGCTATCGTATGGAGATCACATACAGTCAAATATTTCAAAATATTTGGAAGCAAGTGCTACATCAAAAGAGATGAGGAAGATTTTGGAAAGTTTGATGCACGATCTAATGAAAGAATATTTTTATGATGCTTTACAAAGAGCAAGGTATATTAGTGCTACAACATGAGGTTGAAGAGGATTGTCAAAAGTACAAATATCAGAGTAAGTGAAAAATAGAATCATGTTGCTCTAGAACCTAAAATTGAGATATAAGATGCCTTGATTACTACAAAAGAGAAAGAGGTTCTAAAAGATAAAGCAAAATTATATGCAAAAGAGAAGAAAATTGAACATGCACCTATGACACTTGCAAAGTATGCACAGAAGAATCATTCAGAAGATCAATTCATTAGAGATAAATATATAAGAGTTCAGACAAGAAGAAGACTAGACAAGGCTAATGAACAAGCAAATTTTTGTTTCTTATCTAAGGTGAGCCAAAGACCTTTGTAGAGGCCTACAAATATGATGGATGGATGAAGGAAATGGAAGAAGAGTTAAATGAGATAGAAAAAGAATTAGACATGGGATTTGGTACCTTGACCGATGGAAAAAAATATGATAGGGACAAAGTGGTTGTTTCAAAACAAGCTAAATGAAGATGGAGAAGTCACAATAAACAAGGAAAGACTAGTTTGTAAAGGCTATTCACAAGTTGAAGGTACAGATTTTGAGGAAAATTTTGCTCCGATAGCTAGGATGGAAGCTATAAGGATGTTTATTGCATTTTCTGCCTATAAGAACCTTATGGTACATCAAATGGATGTTAACATTCTTGAATGGAGAATTTGAAGAAGAGGTTTACATTGAACAATTAAATGGGTTTTAGTTGTCAGAAGATTTGGAAATTGTCTACAGACTCAAGAAGACAATTTATGGATGCAAAAAAACTCCTAGAGCTTGGTATGCAAATTTGGACATATATTTGTTGCAACAGAACTTCAAGAAAGGTACCAAAGGTAGTAATATTTATTTCAAGGTTGAAAGTGACAAACTATTGGTAGTATTTGTATAAGTTGATGATATCATTATTGGTGGAGATGATGATGTTTGTAAGAGTTTTGTAGATGAAATGTAGAAGGAATTTGAGATGTTAATGATTGGTGAGTTGTCTTTTTTTCTTGGTCTTCAAGTAACACAGTTAGAATATGGTATTTTCATTTCTTAGGCCAAGTATATTAAGGAAATGTTGAAGAATTTTGGTATGGAGAATTGTCAAGCATATATAATTATCATCATCACATCATATAGATAATTATGATATCATCAAGATAACATCATGGAATATCAGGGAAGAGAAAGATCATCATTACATCATCCATGCAATCACTGAATATATAGATAAATTAATCATCATCCATGTAATCAATGCATATAGGTCATCACCATCATAGTAGCATGCATAATAAATCATGAATCATAACCATCATATAGAGTCCATGTCTGCATATCATCATAAATAATAAACAATCCAAATATACAATGATATCAAAGAAATAATCAATAAAATGAGATTTCCTATGATACAAATCAATGTCTCATATGAATATGTCAACTAGGACAAAGAGCACCACTCTTTTCAGATGTTGTAGGCCTCATTGATCCTCCTGCTCCCCCTGGATGAATCAATACATCTAGATACTCCTGCAACATGATATCAACAAAATGCCAGTTCTTGATCCAATCAATCAGCTATCCTATTTGCTCACTTGAGATTTCTATCAATCTCTTTGACCACATATTAGTGATGCTCATTCATCATGAGGTTACACATCTAGTCTATCCAATCTTGAGCTTACATCATTGACGTTCATCAATCAAACTCTATCCTACCAGATCATCAAAGCTTCAAGTTTATATCTTTGACCCTCATTGATCATGAGGTCAATCCAACTCTATCAATCATCAAATCAAGCAGTATATCAAAGTAATCAAAGAGCAGACATTTTCATCAACCAAAGTTGTAGAAATTTAAATCAATTATTGTGAGATTAATTGCTCAATCAAAATTTTCAACAATTTCATGATCCATCTCCAGAGGGGACACACAATAAGGATTTTTATCTTCATTAGACACATTATCGAGACTTGATTTAATATTTGAAACAATGTTGTCTCAACATCATTTCAAAGAGGGGCAAAATGTATACACATAAAATTGGCTATGAGAAATTAAAGAAATATTTAATATTTATTTAATAATTATTCTTCTATTAAATAGTTAATTTGAAAAGATTAATTTATTTAGTTCATTTCATATTCTTCTACTAATTAATTTAATTGAAATATTTTATTAATTAATTCATTTAGCTTTTCTTCTAACCCCATTAATTAAATATCTTATATTTAATTAACTTCTATACACTATCCTATGGTCTCATCAATTAAATAATTTCTTAATTATTTAATCTCCCTTTTCCAACTCCCCTCATCTTCACATCACTTCTTATTTGCCAACTCATCCATCATGTGCCTAACGATATTAATATTTAATTAATATTAATATGCATCATTATCTTCAACATTCATTCTATTCTTCAAATAATGTGTACGTACACACATTCCTCAACCTTCCTATATTATCTCCAACCTTCCTACATCTTTGGAGGAAGTTGAGTCCACTCGTCCTCTTATCCCTAAATCTTCTCCAACTATCATATATTCTCCCAGTCTTCATTCTTAGTCAAGGTGAGATGAATGACACTTGTCTTCTCCTTCCACATTTTCCTCCATCCTGTAGGTGTAGGAGGAACATCTTCCACCTTTCTCACATATTAACCTCTTGCTCATAGCCATCCAAATTGCATGATTTAATCATGACCGTTGATCTCTGCCACCTAAGTGTTGGCATTATGTGAACCGATATGAGGACATAATGACATTGTATTTTGTCATGGATGTCAGTATGCTGAAGAGGTGAGAACTAGCATATGAGAGAACCGGTATAACACTGTGAACCGACATTTGTGCCAAAGTGAAGCGATGTACTTGTTCAAGGTGAACCGGCATATGGTTATGGGAACTAGCACATGGAAGCGTTGTATGACTACTGGTTGGTAGCCTCAACTTTAGGGTTTCCGGTTGAAGTGCTTCAAGCCTGTGTGGCTCAACCGGTGACTTTGTGTGATGAGTTAGCATGATACCAAAGAACAGATCGTGTTTCCATGTAAGCCTTGTGTGCATGAAGGAGATTATTCCTATCTACCTCGGGAATGTGAGAAGTCTGTAAAATGGTGATAACGTGTGATGGGTTATCAACTGCCATAAAATCGGTGGAAATGGACGATGGAGAATGTCTTGAGATTGGATCAAGAACTGCTGCATTTAATACAGTGTGTTCAACGGTCAGGATTGAACCATTTGAATTCCTTAACCTAACAAGTTTAGGGTCTAGGGTTTATGCTACTGACCTATCTGTTTTCCTATAAGGTCGATGTTGTGTCTCTTTCTGAGGTTTTTGGTAAAAGTTGTGTGTGTGTATCCAAGAGAAGGGATACACGATTCTTGCCAGACCAAAAGGAGAGAAGTGATACCTACAAAGTGTAAGTGCAGAAGGTGAAGAGGAGCTTAAGTGGATCTACATTGGCATTGAGTGCTGTTACCAGATCATTGTAATACCTATTGATCTCTAACCACCTCAACAGTTGGAAAATCCCTTAACAGGCTAGCCTTAACTGGTTTGCTGTAAATCCTTTAACAGGGTAATTCAAAGCTATTGAGTTTGAAATCCTTTAGCTATTGAGTTCTTGAAATCCTCTAATAAGGTAACCTTTAACAGGGTTTAACCCTTAACTGAGTATTCTAGCCATCCCTTAACCGGGTGATCTCTAACAGGATCAGTTCCTAGCAGAACCTATTGTAATGTCTCTAACTAGACAAGTCTCCTAATAGAGCGGACTTCTAAAGAGTTCAAAAACAGCTTGTGGGTATTCATCCCCACCGTGGTTTTTCCCAATTGGGTTTCCACGTGAAAAATATGTGTGTCATGTGTGATGCTTTTATCTTGTGGTGCTTTGCTATTGTCTGTCAAGCATATGATGGTTCTGTGTTTTATGCCTGTCAATAAAACATGTTGAACTAGATGTTATTATGATCTGGTGATAGATTACCTGTTTATGCATAAGGGCGAAATGGTAGGGTAGTCTTGAGCTGAGTGAAAAGCTAAGTGAGTAACCAGTTAATGCTTGTCTCAGTCATTCTTAGCTTTACCGGTTGCACTCTGTTTCAAACCGGTGTCACTGTTTGCTAGTCATTTGAAGTGTCTACTGTCAGACCGATTTAGGACTATATTTTTGTCTGTACTGATTCACCCCCCCTCTCAATATCAGGTTAGTACTATCAGTTCATCATTGAGTTATCAATTGGTATCAGAGTGTCCTCCAAGTCCTCTGAGCTATAAGCTTAACCGCTTGAGGTAAAGATCCCAGTCTAATGATGAAGAGGGAAGGTCCAAAGTTTAAGAGAGAAAATTTTAGTATATGGAAAGACAGAATGAAGATATACATCAGAAGCATGGGTGCTCAACACTGGAGCTATGTTGAGAATGCCTATGTTGCTTCTACCGGTACTCTCACCGATGAGCAAAAGAGAGAGATGCAGGAGAATGGGCAAGTCATGGAAGCCCTAATTAGTAGTTTATTTGACATTGAGTTTATTGATGTTCAGGATAAGATAAATCCCAAAGAGGTATGGGATACTCATGAAAATATCTATGGCGGTGATGAGCATGTAAAACAGGCTAAGGAAGAAAGCCTTAGAGGGAAGTTTGAAGATATGCGGATGGTTGAAGGTGAGACCATTCAACAGTATGGAATAAGAATCAAAACCATTGTTGGAGATATGAAGAGTGTAGGTGGTAAAATAGAAGATTCCATTGTGGTAAGCAAAGTCCTGAGATCCCTATTGCCGATCTATGCAATAAGGGTTGCTGCTATTCAAGAGCTAAGATCAATAGACAAGACTAAGGTATCCTAGACTCCATCATTGCAAAGTTGATAGCCTATGAGCTAAATAGTTTCGATGGTAGTGTTCAAAAGACTGAATCAGCTTTTGAAGCTTCTGTAGTGCCATCTAGGAAAGGAAAAGAAGCTAGCACTAGTGGTGAACCAAGACATGGCAGAGAAATGGATGATGAGGAGATTCTGATGGCATTTGAAGCTCTCCTTTCTAGGAAACTTCCTAAAGGAACCAACAAATATAGAGGTAAGCTACCTTTGAAATGATTTTCTTGTAACCGGATAGGACATATTGCTGTAAACTATCCTAATGGCGACAACAAGGACAAACCAGAAAGGTTCAAGAAATTCAAAGGAGGAAACTGGAGAAATTGTTTTGTGACAGTTGATGAAGGTGTCATAGATGAAGAATCAGAGGATGAAGAAAATGAATATATTGTGTTTGTTGCTATCAAAGAAGATGTGTCAGACAAGAAGGATCTTGTCTACCGGTTTGATAATTCCAATGAGTGGATCATTGATAGTGGCTGTTCTCACCATATGACTGGTGACTAGAGAAAGTTTCTATCCTTGGAGGAGTATGATGGTGGTGTGGTTCGCTTTGGCAATGATGCACCATGCATGGTCAAAGGTAGAGGGTCCATCTCTCTGAATGGAAAGAGTAGTGTTGACAATGTGTATTGGGTTGATGGTCTTAGACACAACCTTTTGAGTGTTGCCCAGTTGAATGATAGTGGCCTCACTCTGGAATTCAAGAATGGAGTTTGCAAAATCAAAGGAAAGAATGGTGAATTGGTGGCCACCGACATGCAGACCAAAGGTAACCTATTTCATCTGAATGCAAATATAAGTATATGTCTTATGGCTAAATTTGATGATAGCTGGATATGGCATAGGAGACTCTGCCATGTAAACTTTGATAACATTGTGAAGGCTAGTAAGATCAAGGCAGTTAGAGGGTTGCTGGTGCTAAGCAAACCAGATAATACGTTGTGCAGAGAGTGTCAATTGGGAAAATGTCTTCCTCAACCTTTAAAGGTAAATCTTTCACTGCTGACAACTTGCTTGATCTTGTGCATACTAATTTGTGTGGTCCTATGAAAACTAGAAGTGTGCAGGGTGATAGGTACTTCATGATTCTCACTGATGACTGCTCAAGAATGATGTGGGTCACATTCTTGAAAGACAAGTATGAAGCCTTTGTAAAGTTCAAATCTTTCAGAGCATTAGTGGAGAAGGAAAGCGGTAAAAGGATCAAGTGTCTGAGAACTGATCAAGGAGGGGAATTCACTTTCGGTGAATTCAACAAGTACTGTGAAGAACATGGCATCAAGAGGCAATTGTGTGCCCCCTAGACTACATAGCAGAATGGCCTAGCAAAGAGAAATAACCAGACTATGGTTGAAGCAGCTAGAACCATGTTGATTCAAGGAAAGGTAGCTCACACCTTTTGGAGAGAAGCGGTGAGCATTGCAGTCTACACAATGAATCGGGTACTCATCAAGAAAGGTAAGGATAAAATTCCGTATGAGTATTGGACCGGTAAGACACCTGTGGTCAGCTACTTTAGAATGTTTGGTAGCAAATGTTACATCAAGAGGAGTGAACACTAGAGCAAATTTGATGCAAAATGTGATGATGGAATATTCCTAGGATATTCCACCAAGAGCAGAGCTCTCAAGTGTTTCAACAATAGGACTCAGAGAATTATGGAAAGCATTAATGTAAGAGTTGATGAAACCTCTGAGAAAACTGAGGAAACTGGCAGTGAGCAAGAAGTAAACGAACCGGTTGATAGCCAATCAAGTACATGTAACAATGTTCCTACACTGGAAAATTTAGATGCTGATACTAATGGAGATGAGGATGAAGAAAAAAAGAAAGAGGAATCTATCAAGACCATTCCTCGGTATGTCAAGCTGAATCATGATCCTAAGCAGATCATAGGAGATAAGGATGCAGGAATCCTTACAAGAAGAAAGGTCAGAGAAAACTCTTGTATGATCTCTGAATTTGATCCTAAATCATTCAAAGAGGCACATAAGGATGAAGACTAGATCAAGGCAATGGAAGAGGAACTTGATTGGATAGAGAAAAATGGTACATGATCTTTGGTACCGAGACTGGAGCACAAAAATTTAATTGGTACTAAATGGGTTTTCAGAAATAAGCTGAATGAGGATGGCATAGTGATGAGGAACAAAGCCAGATTAGTGTGCAAAGGATATGATCAAGAAGAAGGAGAAGACTATGGAGAAACCTTTTCTCTTGTAGCTGGACTGGAAGGAGTTCATATGCTTCTTGCATATGCAGCTTTTAAAGGTTTCAAAGTATATCAAATGGATGTAAAATCTGCATTCCTAAATGGTGTACTTGAAGAGGAGGTGTATATTGAGCAACCAGATGGGTTTTCCCTATCTGAAGACAGTGACATGGTATGTAGGCTACATAAAGCCTTATATGGACTAAAGCAGGCATCTAGGGCATGGTATGAACGTCTGTATTCCCATCTTGTGAAGATTGGATTTGAGAGAACAAGTGAAGATAGTAATATCTACTTGAAGTCTGAAGGAGGTCAAATCCTAATCTATGAGGTATTTGTTGATGACATTATCTTTGGTGGAGATGACAAGATGAGTCATGCGTTTGCAGATGAGATGAAGAAAGAGTTTGAAATGTCACTCATAGGGGAGATTAAATTCTTCATTGGACTGCAAATCCAACAGATGAAGGATGGAATCTTTATCACTCAGTCCAAGTATGTCAAAGAGGTGTTGAAGACCTTTGGCATGGAAGATAGCAAACCGGTTGGTACTCTGATGGTGACCGGTTGTAAACTATCTAGAGAAGATGACTCAGAATTGGTTGATGAGAAGGAATACCGATCAATCATTGGTAAGTTGCATTATGTAGTGCACAGCAGACCGGATATTGCACATGCAGTTGGCATTACTGCAAGATTCCATAAAAGCCCAAGAGAATCTCACTTGGTTGCAGTCAAGCAGATTCTTAGGTATCTGAAGGGAACTGTTGAGTATGGATTGTGGTATCCTTATAGCAAGGATTTCAACTTGAAAGTATACACAGATGCTGATTGGGCAGGCAATATAGATGACCAGAAAAGCACAACCGGTGGTGCATTCTTTCTTGGTGGTAGACTGGTCTCATGGATGAGTAAGAAGCAGAGTTGTATCTCTCAGTCTATAGCGGAAGTAGAGTATGTTGTAGCTTTCATGAACTGCACTCAGACAATTTGGATGAAGCATGTATTAAATGGCTTCAAAGTTCCTGTATCTGAACTAGTAAGTATATTTTGTGACAATACTAGTGCAATTAATATCTCCAAGAATTTGGTTTTACATTCTAGAACCAAGCACTTTGAGCTTAAGTATCATTTCTTGAGGGAAAAGGTTCAGAACAAAGAGATTGCATTGGAACATGTTTCTAGTAAGGAGCAGTTAGCAAACATATTCACCAAGCCTCTCCCAAAGACTGCATTTATGTACTTAAGAGGTGAATTAGGGGTGTTGCCCCTTCAGGAGGTAAACTAAAAGCATATGCTCTACATCAGTCAGGTATTACATAGTCAAATTTAGTTTAGATTGATGTGTTGAAGGATGCTACTCCTCAAGGGGAGCAACATAATGGAACAGGGAAGCTTATGCCTCCACTTTGGCATTGTTGTCAAAGGGGGAGAAGATGTGAAGTAGAGAAGATATCTGTAGAAATTGGGGGAGAAGATGTGAAGCAGAGAGATATCTTTATATATTTCCATCAATGCCAGAGGGGGAGATTGTTGGCATTATGTGAACTGGTATGAGGACATAATGACACTGTATGTTGTCATTGATGTCAATATGCTGAAGAGGTGAGAATCGGCATATGAGAGAACCAGTATAGCACTGTGAACTGGCATTTGTTCCAAATTGAAGCAGTGTGCTTGTTCAAGGTGAACTGGCATATGGTTATGGGAACCAGCACATGGAAGCATTGTATGACTACCGGTTGGTAGTCTCAACTTTAGGGTTTCCAGTTGAAGTGCTTCAAGCCTGTGTGGCTCAACCGATGACTTTGTGTGATGAGTTAGCATGATAACAAAGAACAGATCATGTTGCCACGTAAGCCTTGTGCGCATGAAGGATATTGCATGAAGGAGATTGTTCCTATCTACCTCGGGAATGTGAGAAGTCTGTAAAACGGTGATAACATGTGATGGGTTATCAACCGCCATAAAATCGGTGGAAATGGATGATGGAGAATGTCTTGAGATTGGATCAAGAACTGCTACATTTAATACAGTGTGCTCAATGGTCAGGATTGAACCGTTTGAATTCCTTAACCTAAAAGGTTTAGGGTTTAGGGTTTATGCTACTAACCTATCTATTTTCCTATAAGGTCGATGTTGTGTCTCTTTTTGAGGTTGTTGGCAAAAGTTGTGTGTGTGTATCCAAGAGAAGGGATACGTGATTCTTGCTAGACCAAAAGGAGAGAAGTGATACTTGTAGAGTGTAAGTGTAGAAGGTGAAGAGGAGATTAAGTGTATTTGCATTAGCATTGAGTGCTGTTACCAGATCATTGTAATACCTGTTGATCTCTAACCACCTCAACAGTTGGAAAATCCCTTAACAGGGTAGCCTTAACCGACTTGCTGTAAATCCTTTAACAGGGTAATTCAAAGCTATTGAGTTTGAAATCCTCTAACAAGGTAACCTTTAATAGGGTTTAACCCTTAACTGAGTATTCTAGCCATCCCTTAATCGGGTGATCTCTAATAGGATCGGTTCCTAGAAGAACCTATTGTAATGTCTCTAACCGAACAAGGCTCTAACAGAGCGGACTTCTAAAGAGTTCAAAAATAGCTTGTGGGTATTCATCCCCACCATGGTTTTTCCCAATTGGGTTTATATGTGTGTCATGTGTGATGCTTTTATCTTGTGATGCTTTGCTATTGTCTGTCAAGCATATGATGGTTCTATGTTTTATGCTTGTCAATAAAACATGTTGAACTAGCTGTTATTATGATCTGATGATAGATTACCTGTTTATGCATAAGGGTGAAATGGTAGGGTAGTCTTGAGTTGAATGAAAAGCTAAGTGAGTAACCGGTTAATGCTTGTCTCAGTCATTCTTAGCTTTACCAGTTGCACTCTGTTTCAAACCGGTGTCACTGTTTGCCAGTCATTTGAAGTGTCTGCTATCAGACTGGTTTAGGACTGTATTTTTGTCTACACTGATTCATCCCCCCCCTCTCAATATCGGGTTAGTACTATTAGTTCATCATTGAGTTATCACTAATCTTATGCACTCAAAAATCTATAAATAGAGGTCTCCTAAGCCATTTTTGAAACTAATAGCTAATCACATAGTCTTCATTTTGCATCTGTGAGTTTTGAGTTTAAAGCACTTTAGCATTTTAGGAGTTTTATCATAGCATATCATTATCTTTGCATATTAGCTTAATATTATTTATCATATCAACCAACAACTAGTTATCTATCGTTTCTTCATATGCCATCTTGGAAGCTACCAGTTCTTATTTGAGAGCAAAATCATCTGCAACCAAGAACAATGGGGTTAGGACACAATGAGACATAAATCATGAATGAATAACAATTTCATTTGCTTTTTCATTTCATGTTATTTCATTGGTTTAAGGTTGAGATATATTTGCATGATAGACTAATGAGTTTGCAGGTTATATCTCTGAGGTGAAACTTAAGTGGATACAATCCTATATCCACAAACCAATCGCATCATATCATATCATATCATATCATATTCCGCATCCCATCCCATCCTATTCAATCATTTTTATCCCTCCCATTTTATCCAATCCATTTATGACCCCCATCACACTAATCTTTTCCCATCTATTTGAGCTTATACTAACTCACACGTAATCCAAACACCCATCCATACTGTGTTAATCAAATCCAAGAAACAATCCTCTCATCTTGAGATCCTGCACACCATCTTGTCTCTTGCATCTATCAATCTACTCCTACCCTGCCCATCGGGATGCATCCTTCCCATGCCTAGCAGTTTATCCAAATCCATCTTCCTACCCATCTGGATGAATCCTTCCCATGTTGAGCAGCCTAACCAAATCCATGTCCCACTCTTGGCAAGATATGTCATGATTGAGCTTTTCGCTTTGCCTTTTTGATCTTGTATCCTAGGACTGTACCTATTCAGGGCTGCCCTGATCATCCTATATCTCGACATGTCTTGGTTGGTGTATAATGGGGTATTATTTTTGTGGTATGACATGTTTGATGGTTTCTTTTGTATAGTCCTACAATCTCTCATTTACATCATCATCGATGTTTGCGAACCTGTGTACATAGAGATACCTATTGTTTGAGAGTCTAGTCCATCCCTCAGATATTCAAAACATCCCAATTCCTATAATCAGCGGTGTGGATAATTTGTGGCAATATCAAAACTAGGTTTTCTCTCCACATCTACACAACAAGAAATCTCATCCACTCCATTTCATTCATTCATCCCATTTCACCCATTTATCTTAGAGACTCCAATTTATTCATTCACTCCCCCTTCATCATCTTCATCTTTTCATAATCTAGTCCTCCTATCCATTTTGACAGTACATCTGTGTTCTTAGAATCCACATGTCCTCTCAAGGGGGCATACCACTATCTCCTCATCATCCTTCCTCATTTCACCCATGACTGGGGCATCATGCTACTAGTCCTTATTCTTCTTTGATATAACATCACTTCATGATGCTATATCAAAGAAGGGCAAAATGTAGAGACCTAAAATTAATTAAATTAATATCTAATTAATTTAAGCCTGTCAACATAATTAACCAGTTTATTTGCATTAATTCCCTTCTTCTTAAGGTTAATTAAATCAAATTTAATCAATCTTATCACTATAGTCCAATAATTAATTTATCAATAAAGTAACCTCAACCATTATTTCTTATAAAAACCACTTAGTTAATTAATTTTAATTAATTAACCTAACTAAATTGATTCCTACAAATCACTTCTTCTAATATCTACTTATCCCAATTAATTCTTCTAGAAGCATGATTATCATCATTCCTCAATTTCATATTCCTCCACTCATTATCTCTCCTCATGCCACATCCTCCTAACTTTCTCTAATAACTCATTAATCCACCTAATCAATCTCCTTAATCATTTGCACATCCCTAATCACCTTGATCCTTTCAAAGAAATTCAAATTCTTTGAATCTCCCCATGCCGGATCCTCTTCAAAGAATTTTTAATTCCTTTATCCATTTATTCTTCCCACATCCTTTTATTTTGGAATTTTTAATTCCTCTCCCCTTTCTCCAAGGAATTTTTTATTCCTTTTTCTCTTCCCAATGTACTTGAGAGCTCTTCTCCATGAACCTTGAGAGGTGTGGAGACAAGAAATGCCTTTATGGCATATCTCTTGAATCCCACACCTTGTCCTCTCAATCCATGTGCTCGCTCTCAAATCGATCTCAAACCTTCATCCCATCAATCTTGGCCCTTCATTTTGGCCTCCTCCAATCTATAAATTGGGGTCTCTTCCCCTCATCTAGATATCCACTTCTATCATATTCTTATGCTATCCATTTTCATCCTTATATCCACTTTTCATCTAATGTTATGCTATCCATTTGAGAATCAAAATCCTTCATCATGCCATCATAATGCCCAAATCTTCTCTCATCTAATCCATATCCATCATCATTCAAATCCAAATCCAATCCAAATCCACTAATCTTGTTGTGTGTGGAGAGAAATCCACATCCCATCTTGGAGCCAATCTAATCAAGTGGAGCATTTAAGCACATTCCACTTCATCAAAGGCTCAATCAGAGGAAGAGTAGAAGCTAAGGTATAATGATTTATTTGTGTATTTGAATGCATTATTTTGTCTTATTTGGTTTATACACTAACCATTAGGCTTTAGATTTTCCACCTCTTCATTTTGGCATGCCCGGTGGGATCCACGTCCCTATTTCTAACATTTTTGTTAGTTTTTTAGTGTTTTTAGCTCGCAGTTTTGCGCTTCAACGCGTCGATATTTACTTCAACGCACCCGCCTCACTGGTTCGATGCGTCCCCCATCAAACAACACAAGAGATTTGAAATTTAAATTTGCTGACTACCATTTTGCAGATTTTTGGTGATCAACGTGTGCAAGTGGAACAACGCCTATGCAGGCATCAAAACGCGTGGGCTCAGTGAAAAATCCTTCTGCCTCTTTTTAAAATTTTTTTTCATTAAAAACTATAAATCAATGCATGCACAAGTGAATCAGTGCCTATGCAGGCATCAAAACGTTTGTGTTTAATGAAAAAATCCTCCTACCTAATTTAAAAAAAAAAATTTCATTAAAATAGTGAATCAACGCCCGCACAAGCGAATCAGCGTATGCGCTTAGTGAAAAAAAAAGTTTTCGTAAAATAGACATAACGTTTCGTGCAGGTGTTGGACTTTAAAAATTCAAAATGTGTTGGAAAGGGGACTCAAAGATCTAAAATGGGTTGTCATTATATTTTTCATATCATTTTGCAAAAAATATTTTAAAACGTTCAAATTCAACCCTTATTTTTGAACTTTAAATACACATAATTTTAGCATATGAAATCGTTTTTTATCAAATGTTTTTTTGAAATTACCTAGAAAATCATAAGGAAATTGATTTTTAAATATTTTTTGGGCTAATCATATTATGTTTGCAGCTTCTTCTTTTTTTTCGAATGCCCAAGATCAATTATCATAAACTATTAATCATTGTTGCAGGACGTTTTGTTGAAGAAAATCATGTTTTTCCACTAAAGTAGATTTCTTTTTTCATGTCTTAGTATAGCAAATATATTTTTGGGGTTAAAAAGAACAAGTTTGTTTTGTGTCTTGTGTAGTTGCACACATGTAGGGTGGACCCACCATTGCATCAAGTATCCTCTCTCCTCGCCTTCATGGATCTTGGGTGTAAGAGAAAGGTGATCAACAACACCCATCTTTTTCTTTTTGTAGTGAGAGGTATTATTGATGGGGATTTGATCACCTCACAAGGGTATCTCTAATTGGGACATGTCGGGGATATCGAATCTCTTGATGTGATCTCCAGTGGGTTTTTTGAGCCGCTATAGAAATATGTTGGTCAGATGGCTGAGGTGCTGAGTGAATTCGACATATGTGGGGGCCTTCCCTACACCAATAAGCTCAGCTAGAGACTTAAGTGGCTTGCTTTGAGAATCCATTGTTGGATTGGTGACCCCTTTAAAATTTCACTAAGAACCTTGTTTTAGTAGCCCAAAATCCCACATTCATAGTGCAGGGATGTAGATCATACCCTGAAGTTACCTCTCATGTACCTACTCAAGATGAGACAGGAATTCCCCATTTAATAGATCCTTGGATCTTTGGGGTAAGAGAATCTGGTATGCCCAAGAAGTGAGTGTGCTGTAAGGGGGAGCCAGTGCTACCATAATCTCTATTGGTTTACTTGTTTGAGGTATCACTTATGCGAGAGGCCTATTGAATGGTTTCCATCTTCCAGCCTAAGTTGTATGTCTAATGTGTGTCTTCATCTTGTACAAATATTGTAAAAACAATTTGGGCTGATCTAGGCACCTCATCACTTGCACACTCATCATTGAGTGGTATACTTGGCCAATGTGCTTGTTATTATTTGGTTTCTCTTTCCAAGAATAGATAACATCCAAAACATTCCCAACTTTGACCAAACATTCAACTAAACCCTTCAATCTTCACTTTGCCATTATCAAACCTCTATTTTGTTGCCTCCATTGGAGTCAAACCCCCGACCAATTTTCATCCATCCAAATGATCATCAATTCCAAACCAATATATTTATCCCATCATCAATCCATCCTTGGGTAGCCTTCCCCTTCTTGTTCCTTCCATCAATCCATCATCATTTTCTTCTCACCTTCGAGGACTTAACACATCAACCTTATCAAATCTGAAAAAATCCCAATTAATCAATCAATATTTCTTTAATCCAATCATCAATCATCAATCCTAATCCAAAGTCAACACTTTGTGAAAGTTTGATTTAGACCTTTATCTTTAATCAATCATCAATTGGCTTTTTGTGCTTGGGAAAGAATCTCCCCCAAGTACCTTTGCTTAATCATTTGGGTTGATCAAAACCCTAAATCCTTTGCCCTATTTTTCTTAGGAATGCAAGTCCACCCTAAGTAGAATAAGGCTTAATCATTTGGATCATTCGCTGGTGTAGGAGCACCTAAGGGTTGAAATGCCCTTAACCAATTTTGGCTTGTGAGACTTTCCAGTGGTCATGTAAATACATAAGTACTAGCTCTAGTCCATTTGTATGGTTGTTTAATTGAAGTTTTTAAATGTCTCTTAATGGCAAGACCTACCCTGATGAGTTCGCCAGAGTTTGGAGTGGTTGTATCGGGTATCGCAAGGAGTGGTTTCAAGTTACCCCATTGATTAAATTGACCTATATTTGGATGGTGATCACAGATGATCCTACAACTGTTGCTATACCGCTATGGGAAGATGCATGAAGGTTATCCTCCGTGACTTGGCAACCAAGGTGGGGCCCGAAAAGAGAGCAACTCAGGGGAGAAAATGGCTGAGTAGATCCAGGTTGATCCAATGGTGGTTGGTAGGTCATGATGGAAAAATGCTCGTTAGAATATCCATCGCGATGCAGTGACAAAGAGGAGTTTCATTCTAGGTGGTTAGTGAGGCTGTGCTAAAGTGGCAGGGTAGGGACCTCGGATCCAATCAGGGGGTGCCACGTGGTGGAGAGAAAAAAGAGAGTTCGAGAAAGATCGGATGATTGTGATAGCTGTTTGGTTGTCTTCCTGATGGAAATGCCCGATGGAAAAGTGCGAACTGGTGGACATGGTTATCGGCCATCGACGAAGGTGTGTTTTGGTTACCCCAATCACCCGATGGAAAAGTGTGAACTTTGCAAGTCACCAATGGGCATCGAAAGCCAAGTTCTGAGGCTACGTCGATGAACTGTTATGAAAGTGTTTTCTCTAGTTTGTAACCGTCTGTGTTTCACGATAGATGGATGAGCTATAAAAGACTAATTGTAAGACGTTGGATTGGTTGGATTTTACAAAAAAACACAAGAGAAATACATACAAGTCTGTTTTCTGGTTTTCTATCGCTGAGTGTTGTACTGTCTTGTTTTGTTAAGTTTTTCAATACAGTTCTGTAATTAAAGTTTCTTTTTTTTTGTTCGTTTCTTTGTTTTGAATTCACAGTGTAAATATGGCTCTATCTTGAACCTCCACCATGGGATCCACATGACCTTTGGAGTTCTTCAGGAAGAGCCAAAAATGTACAGTAAGAGTAGAGTAGCAGTAGGAGGAAATCAGGAAATGGCAATCGCCATTTTTGCATACTGAGCCTAGGCGAGCTTGGAAGAAGTCTGGCTAGGTTTCAGTGACCATAAAGGAGTAAGTGTAGGGGAGGACTGGTGTAGAAGTTTGATTGCAAAATCAGACAGGATGATGAATTTACAGACTGCGAGTAAGCAAGGGTAGTCCTACACCTCTGCAACTCATAGTCATAGAATCTAGGAGCATGGAGAACAAGCTTCTTTATGAGCTTGTATTGAGTGTGCTAAGCAAATACTGGTAGGGAAGCACTTAGAAGTCTAGAGGGGTAGACTTGGAACCCGGGAAGGGATAGAAGAAAACCGTCAAGAAATCTAATTGATGGCAAACTAGGTAGGCTATCTATCATATTGGTATTAGAGCAAGTTTAGACTTGGGAAGAAAGTAGTTGATGTCAGATACTGAATCAGTGGGAGAAAATAGTCTCAGAATGGTGGCTAATGCAGAGTTAGCCAAGAAGGTAGAAGATTAGGAGGAAGAGAATAGACTCCTGAAAGAAAGATTGCTACAAATAGAGAGAAAACTAGACGCAGTTGAGGATGAAACTGAGAAAGTAACAATCCAGGTCAGTGAAGGGAAGGGTAAAGAAAAAGTGGAAGAGGATAGGATACCTCCCCAAGACCCTGTCCTACCTGAAGAACCTTTCCTTAAAGAAATTAAAGCCTTAGGAGGAAAATCCCTAGAAGGAGTGCCACATTTTTATGGGAAAATGGAGCCTAAAGTAGTTATGGAATGGATTGAAGGATTAGAGAATCTCTTTGAGTGTGATGGAATTAGTGAAACCCAAAAGGTGAATGTAGCTAAGTCTAGATTGAGAGGAGCAGCCTTGACTTGGTGGAAATGTATTCAAGAAGAAAGGCAGAAAGAGGGTAAGAACCAAATAGCCAGTTGGAATGGTATGGTAGCCAAGGTGAGGGAAGCCTATGTTCCTGAAGATTATGAGATCCAACTACACAAAAGGAGACAAAACCTGAGACAAAGAGACTTGGATGTGAGCAGCTACACTGAGGAATTTCAGAAGTTGTGTCTGAGATCCAAGGTGGTAGAGGATGAGAGTATCAAGGTAGCCATATACTTGAATGGCTTGAGATGGAATATTCAAGAGGAGTTGAGTTTGTTATGTCCTAACACTATGCATAAGTGCTATCAATTGGCACTGAAGGTGGAGGAAAAGAGTAAAAAGAAGCAAGAACAAAGCAATAGAGGAAGAGGCAGAGGAAAAGATGGTAGAGGCCAAAGAGGCAATTTTGGTGGAAGAGGAATAGATCAAAGGTCCCAAGGAGAGTCCAAAGTTATAGAGAAAAGTGAGGATTCACATAGAAAGAGCAACTATAGAGGAAGGGGATCATCTAGCAACCCAGGAAGAGGTAGATCTAGTGGACCGGGAAGAGGGTCCTACTTCTCCACCATGAAGTGTTACAATTGCCAAAAGTTGGGTCACCTTGCCTATAGATGTCCAGAGAAATCCTCTTCATCTCAAAGAAGTGAAAGAAGAGTGACATATGCACAAGAAGAAGCAGAAAGCAACAAGACACAAGATGTGAGCTTAGTTCCTAAAGATGGAGAAAATTTAATGATGAGAAGAGCCTTTATTAATGAGCCAATAAAAGAAGAACCAACTCAAAGAAGAGCTTTGTTTAGAATCAAATGCAAGGTCCTTGGTAAGGTTTGTAGAGTGGTGATAGACTCAGGGTCTATTGACAACTTTATGTCATAAGAAGTAGTAAGTAAACTGAAGTAAAAAATAATTCCACATAGTAATCCATATAGGGCCACTTGGCTCAACAAGTAGCATCATTAGGTAGTGAATGAACAAACATGGGTTGAGTTCAACATAGGTAGTTATAAGGATAAAGTCTTGTGTGACATCCTGCCTATGGATGCTTGCCATGTACTTTTTGGTAGACCATGGCAGTTTGACAGAAAAGGCCATTCACAATAGAGAGAAGAACTCTTATTCTTTTCAAAAGGATGGAGTTACATACCATATTCAGTCCCTAAGTGATGAAGGAGAGAGCATAAAAACTAAAGGCCCAAAGGCGTTACTGGCAGGTGAAAAAGAGTTCATTAACACTCTTAAGGAAGGACAAGGAGTGGTGTTTTCTCTTATAGTGAAACCAAGGGAAGCAAAGCAAGAAAAGAAGGTTCAAATACCTCATGAAGTGCAACAGATACTAAACAATTTCAAATCATTCATAAGTGATGGAGAACCAACAACCCTACCTCCTATTAGAGCCATAATCCATAAGATTGATTTCATTCCAGGAGCATCATTACCCAACAAAGCAACCTATAAGATGACTCCTGAATAGAACAAGGAAGTGGCTAGACAAGTCCAAGAATTGTTGGACCAAGGGTTGATAAAAAAGAGCATAAGTCCTTGTGCTGTACCTACAATGTTAGCACCCAAGAAAGAGGAACATGGAGGCTATGCACATATTCAAGAGCCATAAATAAAATCACTCTCAGGTACAGATTTCCAATCCCAAGTATTGAAGACTTGATGGATTGCTTAGGAGGTGCAAAGTACTTCACTAAGATTGATCTCAAGAGTGGATACCACCATATTAGGATAAAGGAAGGTGATGAATGGAAAACAACCTTGAAAACTAATGAAGGACTTTATGAGTGGCTTGTTATGCCATTCAGTCTTAGTAATGCTCCCAGTACATTCATGAGACTCATAAATGAAGTGTTGAAATATTTTATTGGTAAATTTGTTGTTGTATACCTAGATGATATCTTGATTTTCCGTAGAATTAAAGAGGAACATCTAGAGAATCTTAGTATTGTATTGCAAAAAATGTATGATGAGCAACTAACAATAAACTTGGAGAAGTGTGAGATTATGAAGAAGGAACTTGTCTATCTTGGATTTGTAGTTTTAGGAGGAGATTTGAAGATGGACACATCAAAGGTGGAAGCCATCACAAATTGGCCAACACCAAAGACAACAAGTGAAGTAATAATTTGTCATGGTTTGACACAGTTCTACAGGAAGTTTATCAGAGGGTTCAGTGAGATTTGTACACCCATGTTGGATACCATCAAAGGAGGAGTTAAGACTAAGTTTCAGTGGACCAATGTAGCTAACAAAGGGTTTGAACTTTTGAAACAAAAGGTAGCTACACAACCAATACTCATTCTTCCTAGTTTTTAAAAGTTGTTCAGAATTGAATGTGATGCAAGTAATATGGCAGTTGGTGTTGTTTTGAGTCAAGAGAATAGACCTGTAGCTTTCTTTAGTTAGAAGCTCAATGATGCCAAGAAGAAGTATTCATCCTATGATCTTGAGCTATATGCTCTTGTCCAAGCTCTTGGGAAGTGGAGGCACTACTTATTACCTAAGGAGTTTGTTGTTTACACAGATAATCATGCTTTAAGTTTTCTGAATTCATAAGATAAGTTGAGTCATAGGCACGTTAAATGGGTTGAGTATTTGCAGTCATATACTTTTTCTATTAAGCATAAGAAAGGACAGTGTAATAAAGTAGCAGATGCTTTGAGTAGAAGGCTACTAACAATGCAAGAAGTGCAGATTCAGAGTATTGGAGTTGATTACTTCAAGGATTTGTACCCCAATGATGAAGATTTTGCAGCCATTTACAAGGTTTGTCAAGAATTTCAGAATCACTTTCATAGTGAATATGTTGACTTTACTTTGCAGAATGGTTTTTTGTTTAAAGGTGGACAACTATGTGTTCCCAAAGGATCGATGAGGGAGAATATGATCCAAGAAAAGCACAATGGATGTTTGAGTGGTCATTTTGGCCTTAACAAGACATTGGAACTTGTGCAAAGGTTCTACTATTGACCCAGAATGCAAAGGGATATCAGAAGGTATGTTGAGCAGTGTATGGTTTGTCAGAAAGATAAAGGTACAACTACTAATGCTAGTCTTTATTAGCCATTACCTATTCCTGCAAGGCCATGGGAATGTGTCAGTATGGATTTTGTGGTTGGATTACCCAAAACAAAGCTTGGCTGTGATAGCATTTTTGTTGTTGTTGACAGATTCAGTAAGATGGCACATTTTGTTCCTTGTAAAACTACCCATGATGCTAGTCACATTGCACACTTGTTTTTCAAAGAGGTTATAAGAATCCACGGTTTTCTGGTTAGTATTTTTTCAGATAGAGATGTCAAATTCCTTAGACATTTTTGGAAAACTCTTTGGAAAAGACTGGGAACTAACTTGTCTTTTGGTTCAGCCTATCATCCCCAAATAGATGGTCAAACAGAGGTGGTCAGTAGGAAACTTGGAAACCTTTTAAGGTGTTTGACAAAAGAGTATGGACAGAGTTGGGATCAATTTCTTCACCAGGCAGAGTTTGCGTACAATGAAAGTGTCAACAGGTCTACTAGGAAGAGTCCTTTTGAGATAGTGTATGGTATGCACCCATGAGGTGTTATGGAATTATGAGATCTTGGTAATATGTCACACATAAGTGGTCAAGATGATGATGTCGCTCAATCTATGAAGGAGGTTCATGACCAAGTCAGGCGAGCTCTCCAAGATTCTTCACAAATAGTTAAAGCCCAAGTTGATACCACCTAGAGAGATGTGCAATTTTCAGTTGGAGATTTAGTGATGGTACATTTGAACAAGGCTTGACTTTAGAAAGGGGTTCCCAACAAGATAAAAATGAGGAGAATAGGCCCATGTAAAGTTTTAGCCAAGTATGGTTATAATGCCTATAAGATTGATTTGCCATCTGATATTGCTTTGTCTCCCATTTTCAATGTCGTAGATTTGGTTGTCTACAAGGGACAACTTCCCAAGAAGGATGCACGAGTTTCAGATGTTCAACAATCACTTTCTGACTTGCCATTACTTTCTCCTTCCATGCCCCAGGTTGAGAAAGTGTTGGATTCCCGTGTTCTCAAGAAGACTAGACAACAAGTCTACATGGAACATTTGGTTAAGTGGATGCATAAACCTGATTCTGAAGCGACATGGCTCCCTGAATCAGAATTTGTTAAGTTGGGAATTGATCTTTCCTTGCTGCCAAGTGTAGTCACTTGACTTCTTTGTTTTGGGGGGAGTATGGTGCAGGTGCACCTAAGGGTTGAAATTCCCTTAACCAATTTTGGCTTGTGAGACCTTCCAGTGGTCATGTAAATACATAAGGACTAGCTCTAGTCCATTTGTATGGTTGTTTAATTGAAGTTTTTCAATGTCTCTTATCAGCAATACCTACCTCAATCGACAAGTCTTACCCTGATGAGTTCGCTAGAGTTTGGAGTGGTTGTATTGGGTATTAGAAGGAGTGTTTTCAAGTTACCCCGATGATTAACTTGACCTGTATTTGGCTGGTGATCACGGATGATCCTACGACTATCGCTATACCATGATGGGAAGATGCACAAAGGTTATCCTCTGTGACTTGGTGACCAAGGTGGGCCCTGGCAAGAGAGCAGCTCAGGGGAGATAACGGTCGAGCAGATCAAGGTTGATCCAACGGTGGTCGCTAGGTCGCAATGGAAAACTGTTCGTTAGAATATCCATCATGACCTAGTGACAAAGAAGAGCTTCATTTCAGGAGGTTAGTGAGGTCGTGCTAAGGTGGCAGGGCAAGGACCCTAGAGCCAACCAGGGGGTGCCACATGGCGGAGCACAAAAAGAGAGATCGAGCAAGATCGGATGATTGGGATAGCTGTTTGGTTGTCTTCCTGATGGAAACGCTCGATGGAAAAGTGCGAACTGGTGGACATGGTTATCGGCCATCGGTGAATGTGTGTTTTGGTTACCCCAATCACCCGATGGAAAAGTGTGAACTTTGCAAGTCACCAATGGGCATCAAAAGCCAAGTTCTGAGGCTACGTCGATGACCTGTTATGAAAGTGTTTTCTCTAGTTTGTAATCGTCTGTGTTTCATGATAGATGGATGAGCTATAAAAGACTAATTGTAAGACGTTGGATTGGTTGGATTTTACAAAAAAACACAAGAGAAATACATACAAGTCTGTTTTCTGGTTTTCTATCGCTGAGTGTTGTACTGTCTTGTTTTGTTAATTTTTTCATTACAGTTCTGTAATTAAAGTTTCCTTTTTGTTGTTCATTTCCTTGTTTTGAATTCATAGTGTACATATGGCTCTTTCTTGAACCTCCACCATGGGATCCACATGATCTTTGGAGTTACTCAGGAAAAGCCGAAAATGTACAGTAAGAGTAGAGTAGCAGTAGGAGGAAACCGGGAAATGGAAATCACCATTTCTACATACTGAGCCTAGGTGATCTTGGAAGAAGTCTGACTAGGTTTTAGTGACCGTAAAGGAGTAAGTGCAGTCGAGGACTAGTGTAGAAGTCTGATTGAAAAATCAGATAGGATGATGACTTTACAGACTACGATTAAGAAAGGGTAGTCCTACACCTCTACAACTCATAGTGACATAATCTAGGAGTATGGAGAACAATCTTCTTTATGAGCTTATATCGAGTGTGTTAAGAAAATACTGGTAGGGAAGCACTTAGAAGTCTAGAGGGGTAGACCTGGAGCCCGGGAAGGGATATAAGAAAATTGTCAAGAAATCTAATTGATGGCAAACTAGGTAGCCTCCCTATCACTCGCCCTATTTTTATTAGGCACACAAGTCCACCCTAAGTGGAAGAAGGCTTAATCATTTGGATCCTTCACCCTATTTTTCTTAGGCATGCAAGTCCACCCTAAGTAGAAGAAGGCTTAATCATTTGGATCCTTCACTCTATTTTGCTTAGGCATGCAAGTCCACCCTAAGTAGAAGAAGGCTTAATCATTTGGATCCTTTTGCCCTATTTTTCTTAGGCATGCAAGTCCTCCCTAAGTAGAAAAAGGTTTAATCATTTGGATCCTTTCATGCCCCACTTAAGTCCTAATCCAAGGGCTAAGGTTTCATTTTAATCCAAATTAATCTTGTCCTAACCCAAGGAACAAATCTAGTCTAATCAAATTCAACCCAATCCCAGCAAATCAAATCAAATCAAATTAATCCATCAATCCAATCTAAATTTTCTAAGTCCTAGTCCTCATCTTCATCTTACATCATCTCATTACTTTTTTTATCAAGTCTATCCAATCCCAACTTTTCCCCCCATCTTCTTGCACTCTAAACTTGGGGGCAAGCTTCATCCATGCTATCTTACCATCTGCATTATCAATATCCATTATCCTCTATCCACATCCTATTTGAGTCCATCCTCCTTTCCTATCTTTGGTCTTGACTATCCTATCCATATCCTCCATCTCATATCCCCCATCTTATCCAAATTCATCCCTCATTCCTACCTTTGGTCTTGATCATGAAAAAATAATTTGTGTGCATGATTTGGGAAAATGCAAGCCCAAATTCATCTTCCATTCATATCCACCACACATTATCTTTCAATCTCACACATCTTTATTCACCATCCTTCTAGCCTCAATTGGGACATTTATCTCCTTTGCAAAATAGTTCATGGATCCACATTCCACCTATCCTCTATCCTTTAGTCCTCCTACCACCATCCATCTACTTAATCCCTTCACCCCCTATCTAAGAAATCTCCCCATCCACCCATCCTCTTACCAAGCCTTGGTTCTCCCTTGTCATTTGTCCCCCTCCATTTATCCTTGTATACACATAAAATTGGCTATGAGCAATTAAATAAATATTTTATATTTATTTAATAATTATTCTTCTATTAAATAGTTAATTTGAAAAGATTAATTTATTTAATTCATTTCATATTCTTCTACTAATTAATTTAATTGAAACACTTTATTAATTAATTTATTTAGCTTTTCTTCTAACCCAATTAATTAAATATCTTATATTTAATTAACTTCTATCCACTATCCTATGGTCTCATCAATCAAATAATTTCTTAATTATTTAATCTCCCTTTTCCAACTCCCGTCATCTCCACATCACTTCTTCTTTTCCAACTCATCCATCATGTGGCTAAAGATATTAATATTTAATTAATATTAATATGCATCATTATCTTCAACATTCATTCTATTCTTCAAATAATGTGTACGTACACACATTCCTCAACCTTCCTATATTCTCTCCAACCTTCCTACATCTTTGGAGGAAGTTGAGTCCACTTGTCCTCTTATCCCTAAATCTTCTCCAACTATCCTATATTCTCTTAGTCTTCATCTTATTCAAGGTGAGATAAATGGCACTTGGCTTCTCCTTCCACCTTTTCCTCCATCCTGTAGGTGTAGGAGGAACATCTTCCACCTTTCTCTCTCACATCTCAACCTCTTTCTCATAGCCATCCAAATTGCAAGATTTAATCATGACCATTGATCTCTGCCACCTAAGCTTATGGACTCAAAAATCTATAAATAGAGGTCTCCTAAGCCATTTTTGAAACTAATAGCCAATTACATAGTCTTCATTTTTCATCCATGAGTTTTGAGTTTAAAGCAATTTAGCATCTTAGGAGTTTTATCATAGCATATCATTATCTTTGCATATTCGCTTAATATCATTTATCATATCAATCAACAACCAGTTATCTGCCCATTCTTCATATGCCATGTTGGAAGCTACCAATGCTTGTCTGAGAGCAAAATCATCTGCAACCAAGAACAATGGGGTTAGGAAACAATGAGACATCAATCATGAAGGTATAACAATTTCATTTGCTTTTTCATTTCATGTTGTTTCATTGGTTGAAGCTTGAGTTCTATTTGCATGATAGACTAATGAGTTTGTAGGTTTAATCTCTGAGGTGAAAAGTAAGTGGATACATTTTTTGGGTGCCCACCATGGGGCTCGAGCCTCGCACATATCCTTCTAATATCCTATCTTATTCTCATAGAAATCAATTTAATGCATTTGTAACCCAGTTTCATGCTTATGTGCAATTTGATAGTGCACTTACTTAATAGGACAACGCTTTTACTTGTTTGGTTAACACATATGCTCAACAGGTTAGCACTTTTATTGTTAAAATCATGCATTTAAGTAGTAGAATAATGCATTTGTGATGCACGATAACACATCTATTCTATAGAATAATGCTTTTATAGTTTAGAATCATGCATTTGATTTTTTAGCACTTTTATTCTATCAATCCGCAAAAATTTTGGTATCTTACAATCTTTCAGCTAACATACTTTTGCAAGTTCGACCTCTAAGACCAAATTTTGGAAAACTACTGACTTGTGTGCATGCAAGGTTTATTTTGAGCAATTTTCTATGCATTTCCTCAGTTAGTTTAACTAGGAGTACTTTGGGAAGTAAAAAATCATACATGTTTCACCTAGCTTAACTAAGAGGTAAATGAATAGCATGCAGCTTGCATCGTGTGTTTTCAGTAAGGTAGTTGCACATGGGTAATGTAAAGAGTAAAAGAACCATTGTGTACCATGCTAGTTTGAAAGTAGTAGGTGAGTATACTCTCACCCTAATACAGTGATCAGAAAACTAGACCTGCTTTCATTTTTCATGTTTTTCCTTTAGAAGGCCTGCCTTCCCGAGTTGCCTTGAGGGGGCCAGTGAGAGGGGAACAACCCAAGTGGAAATGGGCTAATAACGAGTCCTTCTGATCCACTCTAAATAAATCATGTCTATGACGAAAGTCATGGACAATATGTGCTGATTAGTTCATAGCGACACTATGTTTCCCCATAAACCCTATGGAGCGTAACCTCTATAGGCTGGGAACCCTCTATATTTATAGAGTGTAGAGTGCCGCATGTATGGCCACATGACCAAAATCCTTTACTAAAACCCATTTGTATTAGCTACCAAAATTCTTCTAATTTTTGGCACAAGAAGTCGAACCTCTAAAGCGACTCACACACATACGGTTCTTAGTAGAGATATGAAGTTTTCCATGGGGGGGTTTTCATGGAAACTGGTGTTTGGCTGCCCCAGAGAAGTGAGTGCTGAGGGTGGAGCCAGTGGGGTCAAGCACCTAAATATCCGCTTTGAATAGCATAGCCTCAGGGGAAACCCTATGCGAGATTCAACAATTATTGTCTCAACCTACCATATGACTTGTGCTTGCTTGCACACTTTTCTTTCTAAACATTGTGTTTTTTATGTCTGCAAAATATTCTCAAAATGGTCAAAAACTTAAAAAAATTATTATCCTGAAATGAGTCAAAAATCTGAGAACTTGCTGGAAAACTGAGAAATTCTTTAAACAGAGTCAGAATCACACATTTGTTGCACATAACAATGCATTTGTTCTGCAAAACAACGCTTTTGATCAACAATATAGTGCTTTTGACCTTTAAAATCACGCATTTTCTCAACAAAACAATGCTTTTATACCTTAGTTTAACGTTTTTACGAGGCACAACAGTGCTTCCATTCAATAGAGAAGTGCATTTGTTGCACAGGTTAGTGCTTTTGAGAAAAAGGTTTGTGCATTTGTTTTCCCACAATTGAAATAGTGAGCACTTCCACATATCGGACCAAAATTTCAACATCATCTTTAGGTACCCTTTTTCGAGTAGATTTGTCTTCAACTATCAGAGGTCTTCAAGCTAGTCAAACGATTAACTTATCAATCAAATAGGCTTTTTTCCAAAAGTTTCATAAGCATAAAACATCCAACAAGTTAGTGATTTAACCATCTCAAGTGAAAATCAATATCATTATCAGTTTTATATAAGGATATATCAAATGCTTTATCACAAAACTTGATCATATCAACCTTTGTTCATTATCTTGGATATATCATTCCTCTTTGAACCTAAGTTTTATCAAAATCAAGATTGCACTCACATTGGAATCAAACAACTTGAAAATAATTAGATGCTTATATGTCTTTTAGATATCGCTTCAAGAAGAGAAAACCAAGTTGGAAGGCTTTCTTGAAGAAGAGGAAATTCTTATACATCAATCGCAAAATCTTACTAAAACACAGAACATTCCTACACTATTTTTGTCACTATTTATGTGGTTACGGAATAGAGTTTGATGGAGAACTTTTGCAAGAACGTGCCTTTAAAAAAAAAGACACCTTAAGACAACACACTAATAATGGTGGTAAAATCAAGAAATCTTATCTTCCTAAACCAATGATTACCTTTTGAGTTGCATTTAGAAAATAAAAAACTTGGGAAGTTCAAATCAATCACATGCCAGTTTGGACTAGAGCTCAATACGAGCAATTCAGAAGACAACAAAAAAAAATGGAAGAGGAAAATCCAATGTTTCATCAATTTGGATACATAGATCTTGATGAAGAAGCAGTAAATAAAACCATTCTAGACCTTGAATAAGATTATAAATTTGACAAACTAATGGAAAAGTTATTGGAAAAACAAAAGTAAAAGTACATCCTAATGTTGGCAAATTTAGGAGCTAAATTGCCACAAGATTTTAATGTAGAAGGTTTGAAACAAGATGCAGGAACAAGTAACAATCAAAATAGTGATGAACTCAATAATGAGGATGTAAATCGATTAAATCATGAGAAAAAAAGAGGAGATAGAACAACAAAAGACCGTGATGATGCAAGGAACCAAGATGAAACAAGAAGAGAGTGTGGAGACAGAAGAACCCGCGTTGATAATCCTTTATTAACTCTTGCTCAACAAATGCAAACCTTGCAACAATAAATATAGGATATGCAGAACAGAACAAGTTCTAAGAAATATTCATTGGAGGACATCTGTCCATATCCTTTTGACAAGAATTTAAACTTGGTATCATTCCCACAACATTGTGAAATCCCTAAATACTATAAATATGATGGGAAATTTGATCCTCGGGATCACATTAGGGAATTTTGCACCATGAGTATGGAGTTTGCACACAATGAAACTTAATGCATCTATTTCCTAGAAGCTTAAGAGGACAATCAATGGAATGGTTCTCGAGACTACCATCTGGGATTAAATCTTTCGAAGAACTTGTGAATAGATTTAGCTCACAATATGCCTACAACACAAGGTATGAGATAACAATGCTATATCTATGCAACATCAAGCAAAAGAATGGTGAGCCTTTCATGGTCTTTTTATAGTGATGGTGATGGATGTTCAATATATATCCAAGAGATATACTAGATCAAGAGAAAATGGATATATTCATTGACAATCTTACCAGTGAAATGAGTTACCGTCTTAAAATGCAATATCCTCCTTCTTTTGCTAAAATGATTGAAAATGGTCTAAAGATAGAGGATGCAATGGTAAAGAAATGAGAGTTAAAAATATACAAAAGTTCCTACAACAACAATTACAACAATAACAATTACAACAACAACAACAACAATGGTAATAATAACAATGACAAACCCAAATTTTAGTCAAAGAATAAGAATGTTACCAATAGAGGAAATGATGATAACAATGCTACCAAACAACAACCGATCTTCAACTTATCAAGTAAAGTACCAAATAATAACAATCAAGAGAACAATAAATCCAAGTATTTCTTCTTCGATCCTCACAGGAAATTCACAAACATTGGGGAACCATTGGAATCAGCTTTGAAGACTCTTCTTGCGAATAAATTTATTACCTTACCAGAAGCAAGAAATTATGAGCCTCAAGTCAAACCGAATTGGTGGAATGACAATCATTTTTGCAACTATCATCGAAACAAAGGACACCAAACCAATGATTTTCAAAGATTGAAGCACCTTTTTCAAGATTTAATCGATAATGGAACTATCATAGTGGATGGTCATAAAATGAATGAATCACATCTAGCATTCAAAACTCCACTCCCAAATTATGTAAAAGGTGAAAAATCTAACCCAAAATATGACAAGGGCAAAGCTAAGGTAAATTATACTTACACATATGATGTGATGGTATGGTGAAAGAATAAGTATCTAGTAGAATACGGAGAGGGGGGGGGTGAATCAATATATTGAAAAACTGATACAAGTTCCCAAACTCAAACTCAGTCAAACAAAGGAAACATATCTCACTCAAGATCAATATTCATAATAATACTTGACATCAACCAGTTTAACTATTATGAAAACTTTAACAGTAAACAACTTCAATCTTGTAAACATCAACAATGCTTAATCATAACTCAACATATTCAACTCTCAATACTTCTGCATAACATGCCTAATCATAAGTTAACCAAATCAACAAATAAGATCACAACCACAAAAGCATTCACCACTTGACACAAATGTTTATACATGGAAAACCCAAATAGGTAAAAAGCATGGTGGGATGAGACTCACAAGGATAGCTATCTGAAATCTTCTAAAGTTTGCCCTGTTAGGAGCCAAGCCTGTTAAAGTTTTACAATAAGTCATGTTAAGAACTAATTCCAGTTAGGAATCACTCGATTAAGGGATTTACAAATATGCCTTGATGAAAAGCATAATACCCTGTTAGGAGTAACCTCGCTGGAGGATTTAAGAATCCAAGCTAATGGACCACCTTGTTAGAGGATTTAATGAGTAACCAAGCTTGTTAGAGCTTACTCGGTTAAGGGATTTCACTTCTGCTATAATTGTTAGAAAACAACAGGTTTTCTTGATCTGTCTAAGTAGCACTACATTTGCTTGATCAGATCCTTCTAAGCTTCAATCTGCCTTCACTCAAAGTGCAGATCCATTCACTGGTTAGGCAACTACACACTCAACAGGTTTCTATCAATCTTGCCAAAACTCTTTATAAACAACTTCATCGACCTTAAATACAAATCAATTAGGTCGGTAACACAACAAAAAAATAATTCTCATCATCAAGATTAGAAACAAGTTGGTACAATCTTGACCGTTAGAAATCATGACAATCTCTTCACATTCTTCAAGAAAATTCCAGCCACTCCAAGATCAGCGCTTCATCGGACTTTGTAACTCATCACGCATTGTGCATTAGATGCAATCCACTTTGCTCCTTCCCTAGACAAAAAACAAACGCACCAAAACAATTTGAACATATCCTCATACAATGATCACACATGTCTCCATCATTACCGCTTATCAGATAATAAACCATCAAACTTGATTGGTTAGGGTTTAACAACTGATAGGGTTTACCAATTACATTACATAGAAGGGTTTAACCCTTTACACCGGTTCACCGGTTCAACTCACAAACTTCACATACCAGTTTACAACATCTTCCACAAAGCTCTTCTTACCGGTTACTAGCCAATGTCAAAAACAACAATATCAACAATAACATGAATACCATTACCAGTTCAATTGACATCAATGACAACATATCATTAATGCAATTTCTATGCAAAATGCCAACAAACACAAAATGCCAACAATCTCCCCCTTTGGCATTGATGACAATACAAATAACAATGCCTTTGATTGCTGCTGAGATTGGTGAATAGGAATCCTGGTTTACATTACCAAGTATTCACCTTGCTCTGTCTGTCTTCAGCCTGCCGCTGGTTCAGCTAATCAGACACATAATTCTTCTCCCCCTTTGACAATAATGCCAAAGTGAAAGTAAAACATGTAATTCTGCTCTCACTGTCCATCAACAACATTCTACAACTTGATACTCCCCCTATGGAATACATCCACTTCTTCATTTAAACATGTAAAATTGTGCAAGTGGTTCAGGGATCGATGCAATCAACATCATGCTCAACTAACTTCATGAAGAGGGACAACCCCCAATTGATTTCTAAGATACTTGAAAGTGGTCTTAGGCAAAGGTTTGGTAAAGATATCTGCAAGCTGCTCCTTGGTAGAAAAATGCCCCAAGATAAAATCTTTACTTTGAAATTTTTCCCTCAAGAAGTGATATTTCAATTCAATGTGCTTAGTCCTTGTGTGCAAAAGAGGATTTTCAGAAATGTTTATTGCACTTGTATTATCACACAAAATCTTTATTGGTTCTGAGATTTCCATCTTCAAACCTTCCAAAATGTGCCTCATCCACCTAGCTTGTGTGCAATTCATATAAGCTGCTACATACTCAGCTTTGGCAGTAGATTGTGAAGTGCAACTCTGCTTTTTACTACTCCATGAAACTAGCCTTCTTCCTAGAAAGAATGCTCCACCAGTAGTACTCTTCCGGTCATCAATATTTCCTGCCCAATCAGCATCTGCGTATTCTTTCAAATCAAAATTTCCACCATATGGATACCATAATCCATAGTCAACAGTACCTTTTAGATATCTAAAAATTCTCTTGGTTGCCATCAAATGTGCCTCTTTTGGATTCTTCTAAAATCTAGCAACAATACCAACTGTTGCTGTGAATAATCATTATGTTATGTTGTCATATTATGTTTATGTTGTCATCGGTAATAATGAGTTATGGCGGTTAGTTAGTTAGTTGTCCCAAAGGGAAATTGGACGCGACTGTTGGTCGCACCCCTTCGAGTATTATATATTGCATACCTTCCCTTCGTAGTGGCATCATGATAGTGGTATTTGGGTGTAATGTTATAAGCACTTGATGTACATGGACTGTTGAATTAATATAGAGACTGGTTATTTAATATATTTCCATTATGTTCTATGCATTTACTTTCTGCATTTAATCATTTACCGTATGTGGCAAACATTTGGTGCCATTGCCTAGACATACTTGGGAAAGGAAGGAGCGGATGACATATGGAAACAATGGGCCTAACCATCGGTGAGATTAACCGAGAGGCCGATGATGCACAAACAAAACTCTATGATGGAGAGGACACTACAACAAGGGAATTCTCAATCCTACTTCAGGCGGCCATCAAGACCTACGTCCGAAGAGAGGCCACAGAGGCTGAAGTCCCAACAAGTGTCATGTGGACCGCACTAGAAGTTATCCCCGCAGTGAATCGGTTGATGAACCACCTCCCTTAGTTGCTTGCACAGGCATCACTGGCACAACGAACCTTCTTGGAGAAGATTACCCATGAGGAGTGACACCAACAGGTCCTCCGATAGTACGAAGAAAATAATTGTCTTTGGGATGTAGAGTGTGATGGCAAGAGGCGAAGGGGAAATTGAACCTTGTAATAATCCCGACACAATGTTGACATAAATTATGGCCGAAAGGGAAAATAATAAAAGTTTTTTTTTTTTTTTGTGTGTACATGGCGTGTGCTTGCTATGTACGGAAGTGATTTATGCCCAATATACTAAATAAGGAAAAAAGTAAAAAGATACGAAGTGACGAATGAGAAGTGGCACAAAGAGCATTGAATCTCAGACAACAAATAGAATGAAGGCATAGGCTAAGGCAACTTGCCGAGGGATGACCGACTGAGGGGTTGCTTGAAGGGAACCCAGCAGGTGTCACGGAGGTTGCAGAGGTAGAGATAGATGAAGAGAATTACACTCTCTACACTATCGTAGGGTTTCTCGAAGGGAACCTAGGAGTCACGGAGGGTGCCGAAGGAGAACTCTATAGTTTGCCAGAATACCACCATAGGGTAAGAAGTTGCAGAGAGTTGGTGGAACAAACAAGGTGAAGTCTAAACCTGATTGATGCTACCAGAGACCTACTAAAGAACTTGTCCATTTCGGAGGACAACCGGAGGGAGACAAATGAAGGTGACGATACAGCCGATGATGCCGAGGGAGCACAAGGGTACCCTATGAGAGGCAATTTGTTCGGTTTGGGGTCAACAAAATTCTCTGGAGGACCCACGAGTAGAGGGTCAGGTGCAGGAGGTGGAGGCGGAGGATCACCAGGTACAAGCACACAAGGCACTAGAGGAGCGAGACCTAGAGGTGGGATGGCAAGTAAGCAGAAGCTGCCGAAGTTCAATGGCGATGGGAAGGAAGATCTCATCCGCCATTGCCGCACTTGAGAAACCATATGGTCAGCGAACGGTTTTACCGACCAGGACAAATGGATGACGCAATTTCGAGCGACATTACAGGGAGTTGCCATCAACTGGTACTCAGATATTGATAAAACTGCAGTGGCCACATGGGACACGCTGTAGAAAGCCTTCGAGAAGGAGTTCTGCCTACTTTGAGATGACAATGAAATAGTAGCCGAAATCTATGGCACAAAGTAGAACAAGAATGAGATGGTCCGAGCCTATAGTCAGTGGCTCAAGGAATTATTGGGAAAAATGGAGAGTCAACCAGCGGATGGTTTGAAAAAGAGATGGTTCATGGAGGGACTGAAATGCTCCCTCCCGAAGAAGATGAAAATTGTTCCACCAACCTCGTACGACGATGCATATAATAGAGCGATGGATCTCGAGAGTGAGACCAAGACATCCAAGAAGAAAAATAAGAAGGATAGCTCATCCGAGGATGATGACTCTTCTAAGGGAAGCAACAGTGATGGCGAGTCCGACAAAAAGGTGCAAGCCCTATAGAAGGACATACTGAGGATGATGAAAGAGCTGAAGGTTATGAAGGGAGGTCCGAGCAAGACTGACGAAGGGGAGATTTGGTGCATAGAATGTAAGATGAACAACCACACAAAAGGCTCCTACCCAAAGAAGGCCTATTGTGATATATGCCAGTTGATGGGGCATCCCACCAGGGAATGCCCCTACAACATGAAAACACAAAACCAACAAGTATTGCTTACGTAGGAACAACCAACTACACCAGGTGGTACTGACAGCTCCCAGGTGAACAAATCGGTGGCCAGAACCACCGTTGAGGGGCCACTGTATGATGGAACCACCATGGGAGACCATCATGCGGTGGGACACCATACGGTGGAACCACCACGGTTGACCACCATGTGGTGGGACACCATACGGTGAGGCCTCATGCGGTGAGGCCATGTGTGGTGGGACCCCGTACGGTGCACCACCGTGTGGTGAGGCCCTGTGCGGTGGGACACCATACGGTGCACCACTGTGTGGTGGGACCCTGTACGATGCACCACCGTCGATGGAGGTCATTGGCCTAGGATGGAACTCGGTGGGTATTCATCCACCGTATGACCTTCCTAGCCATCGTACGGGAGACCAATCACCATACGACACCATGCTTTGGGTGACCCCAATCACCGTACGGCTCAGCCACCGTACAGGTTCACTCGGGACATTACAGTCCATAGGCCTGAAGGAGCATGGGGTCGACAATTTACAAGAGGGTGAAAGGGAAAATACCATGGTATGACAGGGATAAAGGTGGTGATGGCATGTGAAAAAAAAAATGAAGACCAGATTTAAAATCATTCGATGGAGTTAGGACACTGAGAAGCCCTAGACCCCGTTGGGGGCACTTCCCCTAGACCCCCAGTTTATTTTTGAGCTACAATACACTTTTGAGTTGGGTGAAGGCATCAGAGAAGTCATGGTAAGTGTTGGGGTTGTTCCGTACTGTGAGAAAGAAGCCTGAAGCTAAGCATTGGCGGGGAAGCCATAAGCCATAGAGGGAGATGAATTTGGAGGCTATGAACAAACAGAGTTTGAGGGAAGGCATTGCAAGAATGCGAAGTTGTACAACACCAGAGAGTTATTCAGTTCAGTTATCAGCCTTTGGGGAGTGTGATAGAGGATTTGAGGTGTCTCCTAGCCTTTGTGCCAGAAGGTTGTGGCCACTTCCAGGAATGAATGGTATGCTTTGAGGAACTCAGAGTATGTCTCAGCTGGATGTGAGGTTTCCTTGGTGGATGCACAAGGGCTCGAGAGGAGCTGACCACCAGGTTGGAGGCAGTAGTAGTGGGAGACTCAGCTCAGCATACACAGGTCTTGAATGCTGAGAGGGCAACATGGGTGGCTATCGAGGACAAATTGGCTAGGGAGGCAGTATCATTTGAGTAGTAGTTGGTGGAGGCTAAGACTACAAAGCATGTTTTGTAGACAAGTTTGGTTTAGGCATAGGAGGACTGTGATGTCAAGAAGAAAAAAGAACTCCTTGCGGAAGCAATAATGGTGACATCCACACTTGAGCATCAGATGGTAGCAGAAAATGGTTTTCAGGCAAGGATGCAACAGGTGTATGAGTTCCATGCTTGGCTAGCATTAGTAGTTCATGCAGTTCTCTACCTCAGTTCTATTTAATGTCATCTCTATTTTGTATTAAGTCGTCTGTGTTAGGTCCCGAAGACAACTGAGAGGGGGTGGGGTGAATCAGTTGTCTAATAAATTCAAACCAAAAACAACTTAACCAACTTAATGCTTAATACCAGTAAACCAGTCTAATATGCCGGTAGACAGTTTTAATAGTTAATTGCAATACCGGTAAGGATTAATGCATGAAACAAAAAGAAAAAATCATTCACAACACATAACCAAATATTTGTACGTGGAAACCCTATAAGAGGAAAAACCACAGTGGGAAAACTTACCCACAATCAGATGATACTGCTACAGATAGTAACTGTATACAAATGGGGTCTGCACATGCAGAAAGGCCAAGCACCTAGAGCTCACTACTCAATCACAAAATAGGAGTCACACTGACTACAATTGGATGGTTAAATCCAATAAAAATGTACTACTCAAAATAGCATCTTCATATGCTAGATTCAGTACCAGTGTAGTTCTGATTGTCTTCACAAAAACCCTCCTTCACCTTCAAATGATGTCTGCATGTATAGCTCTTCTTATTCTCTCATATCTCTTCACACAATCCTTTTTCGCATTCCACTACCGATCTTACAAATAAGATCTTACATTTATACCATACCCTAAGACCAATTTTAGTAGGTCAGCTCTAAAGGATAATACAATAAAATTAATTTACAAATCAATTAATACCCGATGCAATAACTGATTCAACATGTCGGCTTAATGCATTTACAACAACAATAAGTCATCTCCATAGCGTGCCATGTTGATCTGGAAAGATAAACCTGTCGGTGTAACCTGGACCTATTTGCCGGTAACAACAAATATGCAAATACGAATATACCAATAAAAAAAACCTTTAGACAAAGTGTCCAAACAATGTCTTTGACATAACCATGTGATTTCCATATCATTCCAAGTGCCGGTGATCATTATATCCTGCCGGTGTACTAGATACCAGTGACTATTCATAAGTCATTTGTTTGCTGGTGAATGTTGCTAATTCTCCAAAGTGCCAGAGTTGATAAGTGTTTAGTAGGTGTTGACATCAATGACAAAACCATACCAAAATACCAACAATCTTCCCCTTTGGCATTGATGGCAACACAAGATGGAAAAACCATCAAAGTGTCAAAACAGAAATGCCAAATACCAAAAGCCAACAATCTCCCAAAGTAATCAATCTCTCCCCCTGAGAGTAACATGTGTTTCCTTGTGTTTTTCCATACCAATCTCTCCCCCTTTGACATCAAATGCCAAATTTATTACCAACCCAAGTTCATATACAAAATACCAATCAATTTAGTATACCAACTACTCCCCCTGAGAAGTAGCTTCCTCATCAAAGCCGGAATACAAGATTTCTCTGTTGATTCTGCCGGTTGATGACAAACATCAACTTCCTAAGTCTCTACCGATGGGGGTATGACCCCAAGCTGGTCTCTAAGATATTCAAAAGTCTCCTTAGGCAGAGGTTTAGTGAAAATATCTGCAATTTGCTCTTTAGTATTCACATAAACCAATTTTATCTCTTTTGCTTCAATATGTTCCCTTAGAAAATTCAGTTTGATAGAAACATGTTTGGTTTTAGAATGTAATACCGGATTCTTAGATATATCAATTGCTGCAGTGTTATCACAATAGATAGAAATAGGTTCCTTGCATTTTACCTTTATGTCCTTCAACATTTGCTTAAGCCATAATACCTGTGTATAGTTAGTTGCTGATGCAACATATTCTCATTTTGCTATTGATAAAGATGTACAACTTTGTTTCTTACTCAACCAAGAAATCAATCTGTTTTCAAGAAAAAATGCTCCGCCGGTGGTGCTTTTTCTATCATCCAAATCTCCTGCCCAATTTGCATCTGTATATGCACATAATTCAAAGTTTTCATCTCTAGGATACCATAATCCAAGATCTATAGTGCCTTGTAAGTACCGAAAAATGCTTTTTACTGTTGATTCATGATTTTCTCTAGGATTACTCTAAAATCTTGAAACAATACATACTACATTCATAATATCAGGTCGGGTTAGTTTCAAATATAGTAAACCTCCTATCATAGATTTGTATCTAGTTGGATTAATAGGTGTAGATTCATCCCTTAGTGATAGTTTGTCATTTGTAGTCATAGGTGTGCTTACCGGTTTAGAGTTCTCCATCCCAAATTTCTTTAGTAACTCCTTTAAGTATTTGGATTGACTTAAGAATATACCTTTATCAGTCTATGAAATCTGCAATCCTAAAAAGAATTTTATTTCTCCAATCATAGACATTTCAAATTCTTGCTGCATTTTAATAAAAAATTCTTTACATAATCCATCTTCTCCTCCAAAGATTATATCATCAACAAAAACATCTATAACCAAGATGTCATCATTAGTCACCTTATAATATAAGTTGCTGTCAGCATTACCTTTACAAAAACCAATCTTCAAAAGATACTTATCCAATCTTGCATACCAAGCTCTTGGAGCTTGTTTCAATCCATACAAAGCTTTTCTTAACCTGCAAACCATATCTTTGTTATCTGTCAAAGAAAATCCATCAGGTTGTTCAATGTAAACTTCTTCTTCGAGATCTCCATTCAGAAATGCACATTTAATATCCATTTGATATACTTTGTAGTTCTTATGTGCTGCAAAAGCCAAAAATAATCTAACTGCCTCAATTTTGGCTACTAGTGCAAAGGTCTCATTGTAATCAATTCCTTCTTTTTGAGAATATCCCTTACACACTAGTCTTTCTTTATTTCTGATTACCTCGCCATCTTCATTAAGTTTTTTTCTGAATACCCATTTGGTTCCAATCACATTTTTGTCTTTAGGCCGGGGAACTAATGTCTAAGTGTTATTTTTCTCAATTTGTTCTAATTCTTCTTCCATAGCTTTAATCCAGTGTTCATCTTCACATGCCTCATTAACAAATGATGGTTCAATTTGAGAAATAAGACATACCTCTTCATTTTCCAATCTTCCTCTTGTCATAACCCCTTTATACTTGTTTCCAATTATCTGATCTTCAGAATGATTCAGTCTTACATACCAGGGTGTCTTTGTTTGTTGTTGTTCCTCAGTTACTGTGGAATTTTCAGATGATACTGGTGTAACTGGATCTTCATTCCGTACCGGTGGATTCAGTGTAGGTTCATTTGTTAGAATTTCTATTGTTGATTTAGAATCTATATACCTTGAAGTTCCTTTGAATTGTTCATCAAACTTCACATTTGTACTCTCAACAATTTTCTGCAATCTTTTGTTAAAACATCTATATGCTTTACTCTTAGATGAATAACCAAAAAATATTCCTTCATCTCTTCTAGGATCAAATTTCCCAATGTACTCATCTCTTCTAATATAGCATTTACTTCCAGAAATTCTGAAATATTTAAGAGTAGGAGTAATACCAAACCATAGTTCATGAGGGGTGTTACCAGTTTCACCTTTGATGTGAACTTTGTTGAATGTATAGACCGCTGTACTTACTGCCTCTCTCCAATATACATGTGGTAGGTTTGCTTCTGATAACATACTTCTTGCTACATCCAAGATAGTTATGTTTTTCCTTTCAACAACTCCATTCTGCTGTGGTGTCCGAGGTGTTGATAGCTATCTTCTGATTCCATTTACTTCACAGAATGCATTAAATTTCTTAGATGTAAATTCTCCTCATTGATCTGATCTTAGACATTTGATTTTCTTACCGGTTTCATTTTCTACCATTGTTTTGAATAGTTTGAACTTTCCAGGTGCTTTTGATTTTTCTCTAAGAAAAGTAACCCAACACATTCTAGAATAGTCATCAATGATTAGCATGAAATATCTATCACCTTGTAAGCTTTTAGTTCTAGCCAGACCACATAAATCAGTATGAATTAAATCAAGAGTATTATTGATTTTTTTTGGAATACTTTTGAAACTAGCTCTAACTTGTTTTCCAAATTGACATTCCTTACATACTGTATTGTGAGGTTTGACAATTTTAGGTAAATCTCTAACTGCCTTAGTAGTACTGATTTTCACCATGCAATCAAAGTTTACATGACAAAGTCTCTTATGCCATTGCCAACTTTCATCAATATGTGCAATCAAGCATGTCTTTTCACTGTTATACAAATGAAAGATATTACCTCTAGTCTGATTACCGGTTGCAATTTCCAAACCAGTTCTATTCATGATTTTGCATTTTCTATTTTTGAATTGTAACTGAAATCCTTTCTCAACTAATTGACCAACACTCAAAAGATTATGCTTTAAACCTTCAGCATAGTAGACATTGTTAGTATTATTCTTACCATCCATCAAGAGATATTGTACCCTTACCTTTGATCAAACAAGCTTTATCATCTGCAAATCTCACTAAGCCTCCATTGTATTCTTGAAAGTTCACGAATTTACCTTTATCTCCTGTCATATGATGTGAGCATCCTGAATCAATGATCCACTCATCCTTTACTTCAATTTTAGTTGCCAAGGCCCGCTCTACTGGTTGGACTGTAGATGCTAGTTGATCTTCTGTTATAGCAACAAAAACCCATCCATTGTCTACCGGATCCTCATCAGAATCATTAGTCACTCCTTCATTAGCAAGATAACAAGATTTGTCTTTATTCTTCTTGAATCTGTATCTCTGATATTCAGGGTTAGGCTTGTATGTTCTTCTAGCTTCTTCTCTTAGTCTAGCATGTCTATCAGGGCATCTTGAGGCCATATGACCAATCTTATTACAGTTAAAACATTTAAAGGGTGCTTTACCTTCATACTTACTTCCAACTGGACCTTTAGGCATTTTCTTTGCAAATAGTGCTTCAAGTTCTTCATTTTCTTTCTTGCTTTCTTCAAGTTCTCTTGCATAAAAAGCTTTCCAATCAGAGTTGTCAAATGATGATGCAGATGATGTTGATGCTTTAAAGGCTAAATCTGTCTTTATAGTAGCAACCAGACCAAATTCCTCAATTTCAAAGGCTGAAAGTTTTCCAATCAATGTATCCCTAGTTACTGATGTATTAGGCATTGTTCTTAACTCATTTATAGCAGTGACTTTCATTTTATATGCCAGTGGCAATCCTCTTAAAACTTTTGAAACAATTTCATCCTCACTTAAGGTTCCTCCATAACATTTAATACCCAAAACAATCTCATTTACTCTTTCCATAAAAGTAGAAATCCTTTCATCTTCTTCCATTTTCAGATGTTCATACCTGACCTGGAAGCTTTCAAGTTTTGCAATTTTGACTGTGAAATCTCCTTCATTCAGTGTTTCCAAATGATCCCAAATAGCTTTAGCAGTAGACCTATCTGATAGTCCCATGATTTGCTGATCTGTTAATGCACTCAAAAGTGCTTCTCTTGCTTTGCAATCATTTTCCTCATCTTTTCCCAAGGTAGGTGGATTAGGCTGACCAGGAGTAGGAGCAGTATAACCATTCTTTGTAAAATCCTAGATGTCCTTTCCAATGCAATTTAAACGTGTCTCCATTCTGATCTTCCATATGCCATAGTTGGTTCCATCAAGTTTAGGATTGTCCTTCCTGAAATAGTTAGTAGACATTGGATCTCCTCAAGCTGTTAAACTTCTGCAAAAGAGGACTAGGCTCTGATACCAATTGTTAGGTCCCGGAGACAACTGAGAGGGGGGGGGGGTGAATCAGTTGTCTAATAAATTCAAACCAAAAACAACTTAACCAAATTAATGCTTAATACTGGTAAACCAGTCTAATATGCCGGTAGACAGTTTTAACAATTAATTGCAATACCGGTAAGGGTTAATGCATGAAACAAAAAGAAAATATCATTCACAACACATAACACAAATATTTGTACGTGGAAACCCTGTAAAGGGAAAAACCACAATGGGAAACCTTACCCACAATTAGATGATACTACTACAGATAGTAAGTGTATACAAACGGGGCCTGCACATGCAAAAAGGCCAAGTGCCTAGAGCTCACCACTCAATCACAAAATAGAAGTCACACTGACTACAATTGGATGGTTAAATCCAATAAAAATGTACTGCTCAAAATAACATCTTCATATGCTGGATTCAGTATCAGTGTAGTTTTGATTGTCTTCACAAAAACCCTCGTTCACCTTCAAATGATATCTGTGTGTATAGCTCTGCTTATTCTCTCATATATCTTCACACAATCCTTTTTCGCATTCCACTACCGATCTTACAAATAAGATCTTACATTTATACCATACCCTAAGACCAATTTTAGTAGGTCGGTTCTAAAGGATAATACAATAAAATTAATTTACAAATCAATTAATACCCGATGCAATAACCGATTCAACATGTCAGCTTAATGCATTTACAACAACAATAAGTCATCTCCATAGCGTGCCATGCTGATCTGGAAAAGATAAACCTGCAGGTGTAACCTAGACTTGTTTGTCGGTAACAACAAATATGCAAATAGGAATATACCAATAAACAAAACCTTTGAGACAAAGTGTCCAAACGATGTCTTTGACATAACCATGTGATTTCCATATCATTCCAAGTGTCAGTAATCATTATATCCTACCGGTGTACCAGATACCGGTGACTGTTCATAAGTCATTTGTTTGCCGGTGAATGTTGCTGATTCTCCAAAGTGCCAGAGTTGATAAGTGTTTAGTAGGTGTTGACATCAATGACAAAACCAGACCAAAATACCAACAGTCTGGAGATGACTTCTTTTCTTGGGGGGGATGATGTTACCATGAATAATCATTATGTTATGTTGTCATATTATGTTTATGTTGTCGTCGATAATAATAAGTTACGGCGGTCAGTTAGTTAGTCGTCTCGAAGGGCAGTTGGACATGACGGTTGGTCACACCCCTTTGGGTATTATATATTGCATACCTTCCCTTTGTAGTGGCATCATGATAGTGGTATTTGGGTGTAATGTTATAAGCACTTGATGTACATGGACTATTGAATTAATACAAAGACTGGTTATTTAATATATTTCCATTATGTTCTGTGCATTTACTTTTTGCATTTAATCATTTACCATATGTGGCAAACACCAACTGCATGGGCAATATCCGGTCGACTGTGAACAACATAGTGTAATTTGCCAATCATTGACCTATATTCCTTTTGAGCTACAGACTTAGATGCATCTTCCTTGGACAATTTACAACCTATAACCACTGGGGTTCCAACTGGTTTACAGTCACTCATATCGAAAGTCTTCAAAACCTCTTTCACATACTTGGATTGAGTAATGAAAATACCATTCTTCATCTGCTGTATCTTTAAGCCTATAATTTTTTTATTTCCCCTACTAATGACATCTCAAATTCATTCTTCATTTCAACTGAAAAACAATTACTCATGTCATCATTACCTCCAAATATAATGTCATCTACAAATACTTCACTAACTAGTATTTCATCTCCTTCAAACTTGGGATAAATGTTGCTGTCATCATTAGTTCTAGAAAAGCCTATCTTCATCAGATGAGTATGAAGCCGCTCATACCATGCTTTGTGTGCCTGCTTTAATCCATACAAGGCTTTAGACTCTCCTCTTAAGCAATCTTAACATGTTCATCACCGCTCTAAATCTATTCTAATTTCTTCCATACTTCATATGTAGTTTCAAGACCATGAACATCTACATATTCAGCATCAGACAGGGAACTGATAATAGCTTCTAATGCCTAGTGATTTTCTTGTTGTTCTTTCTTCTGATCATCAGTTAGGGGTCTAGTAGGTGTAGTATACTTATTTTCTATATGATCCCAATACTGATTACCAAGACTCTAAATGTAAATCTTCATTCTATCACTCCATATTCTATAGTTATCTTTGTTGAACTCCAGACCTTCTTTCTTCATCATGATCTACAAGATCTTTTCCTCAAGCTGTTAGGATTTTAGATTAATAGGACCTGAGATGCTTTGATACCAATTGATGGTATGATGAAAGAATAAGTATCCGGTAGAATACTAAGAGTGGGGGGGTGAATCAATATATTCAAAAACTGATACAAAGTTTCCAAGCTCAAACTCAGTCAAACAAAGGAAACATATCTCAGTCAAGATCAATATTTATAAGAATACTTGACATCAACCAATTTAACTGTTATGGCAACTTTAATAGTAAACAACTTCAATCTTGTAAACATCAACAATGCTTAATCATAACTCAACATATTCAACTCTGAATGCTTCTGTATAACATGCCTAATCAGAAGTTAACCAGATCAACAAATAAGATCACAACCACAAAAGCATTCACCACTTGACACAAATGTTTATACATGGAAAACCCAAATAGGTAAAAACCACGATGATATGAGACTCACAAGGATAGCTATCTGAACTCTTCTAAAGTTCGCCCTATTAGGAGCTGAGCCTGTTAAAGCTTTACAATAAGTCCTACTAAGAACTAATTCCGGTTAGGAATAAACCGGTTAAGGGATTTACAAATATGCCTTGATGAAAAGAACAATATCCTGTTAGGAGTAACCTCGCTGGAGAATTTAAGAATCTAAGCTAATGGACCACCTTTTTAGAGGATTTAATGAGTAATCAAGGTTGTTAGAGCTTACCCGGTTAAGGGATTTCACTTCTACTGTAATTGTTAGAAAACAACAAGTTTTCTTGATCTGTCTGAGTAGCACTACATTTTCTTGATTAGATCCTTCGAAGATTCAATCTGCCTTCACTCAAAGTGTAGATCCATTCACTGGTTAGGTAACTAGACACTCAATAGTTTTCTATCAATCTTGCCAACACTCTTTACAAACAACTTCATCAACCTTAAATACAAATCAATTAGGTTGGTAACACATCAAAAACCTAATTCTCATCATCGAGATTAGAAACAAGTCGGTACAATCTTGACCATTAGAAATCATGACAATCTCTTCACATTCTTCAAGAAAATTCCAGCCACTCCAAGATCACCGCTTCATCAGACTTTGTAACTCATCACGCACTGTGCATTAGATGCAATCCACTTTGCTCCTTACCTAGACAAAAAACAAACATGCCAAAACAATTTGAACATATCCTCATACAATGATCACACGCGTCTCCATCATTACCGCTTATCAGATAATAAACCATCAAACTTGATCGGTTAGGGTTTAACAACTGATAGGGTTTACCGGTTACATTACATAGAAAGGTTTAACCCTTTACACCGGTTCACTGGTTCAACTCACAAAATTTACATATCAGTTTACAACATCTTCCACAAAGCTCTTCTTACCGGTTCCTAGCCAATGTCAAAAACAACAATATCAACAATAACATGAATACCATTACCGGTTCAATTGACATCAATGACAACATATCATTAATGTAATCTCTATGAAAAATGTAAACAAACACAAAATGCCAACATGATGATGTGGTAAATGTCATCATTGTCAAAGACAAAACACCTTCAGAACCAATCAACATCATTACAAGAAGAAAAGCAAAGGTTAAATTTTTGGGTATAACAAATGAATCAACATCACTTCAAGACAATATAACTCACTGGAACAATTACAAAAGATACCCGCTCAAATTTCAATTTTGGAGCTCGTAAAAGTTTCACCTATGCATAAGGAAATATTGGAGAAAGCTCTAGCAGAAACAATGATCTTGAAAGACTTGGATGTAGATCAATTCCAAAACATGGTGGGACACCTCATAACCCCACATTGCTTATCCTTTTTTGAAAATGATGACACATCCTTGGAACACCCTCATAATGCTCCCCTACATATTGAAGTCACCATTCATAAAACCCATATCAAATGCGTACTCATAGATGGTGGAGTTGGATTGAACATTTTTGCATTAAGTTTAATAAAGGGTTTGGGATATTCAGAAAATGTAGTGGATCCAAAGAAGAAAATAACTATCAAGGCTTATGATGAGAAAGAGCATTATTTTAAAGGGATTGTGGTGTTACCAATCAAAATAGGACTTGTGGAAAAAGATACATTGTGCCAAGTTTTAGAATTGAATTTATCTTATAACATTCTTTTGGGAGGACCATGGATTCATGACATGCAAGCCATTCCTTCTACCTATCATTAGTGTGTAAAATTTCCTCATAATAGACAAGAAATCACTGTAGCAGCAGACTCCAGTCAATATTGCAATAATCTGAAACCAACACAAGATGCAAGAGTTCCACATAACAGAGAAGTAGTCTACCACACTAAAGAAACTCAAGAAAAAATATAAGAAAAATTTGAGAAAAAGGTCAAATTAAATGATGAAGGAATGAGAAAGTATTCTTTGCATAACTTACCACTTTCACCTAAATCATATGGAAAACCTACAAATTCCTAACCACAGATCCCACAGAAATCAGTTGAAATGTTTGATGGAACATTTGTTAGAGCTGGAACACTTGCAGAGGAAACTAAAGACAAGGACATACTTAGTTGGTTGTACAAAGATGAAAATGAAACCATAGCAACAATTGCATAATTTAATATTCCCATAGGACAATATGACAATTGTTACAAGATAATTCAAAAGATGGGATATGAAGGAAAAGGACCGATTGGCCAGTGATAAAAAGGTATTTCAAAACCTATTTGTCCTCATACATAATCTAAGAAAAGATAAATCAAGACTTGGGTTTCCTAAATCAAAGAAAAAGTAGCACAATGATCAAAATTGAAAGTGGCGAAAGAAAGCAATCCCTAAAGAAGAACCATGGCAAGAAAAGCCACATCAAGCAACAAAAATAATAGCTAACAAACAAAATCAAGAAGAATATGAGAAACAACATGAATAACTTGCTATCAAAAGAGAAGAAGAATCTTGCAAACACGTCCAAGGAATACAAGCAAGCACAAAACCTGATCAAGATATTCTAGAAGCAGTGAAAAAATAGATGGTGAAAATCAAAGAACTCTTCTCACCATATAACATTCTTGTCAGGTATAGTGGTGTGATTCTAGACAATGATTTAAAAACAGATTCAAATGAATATGAATGGGGTCTAGATCCATCATCTGATGTATCAAGTGAATAAAATCATGAGGAACAAGCTATTGTTAAAGGTGAGGATACACTTTTCACAAAACAAAGAATAGAGCTGGAAAAAAGACAAGAAGAAATCAGAATTCAAAGGAAATAAGCATATGCAAGACAACAAATAAAAGAGAATGAGAAAGATCAAGAAATGACAATGCATGAAACACAAAATATTAGATCTATATAAAATATTAAGCAAGAGATACCAAGGTATGGAAGAACTATAGAAGAACTAATAGAAAGTCAAGCAGGAATGACTATTAGTCCAGAAGAAGCTAAGTTCGAGAGAAGACAAAAGATAACAAAATAATCTTCTATATCATGTGCACAAGTATGTTAACTTCAAGCCACAAATGAATCTATTTAAATTGACCAAGAAGGAACCTATAGTATCAAAGATGTATGCGTTGATATAATCCATTCATTTTAGGGACAAACGCTAGATGATGAGCCACTTGAGAGCGAATCGCAAAATACCAATCCTATTTTATTAGAGCTAATTGGAGAGCTCTTGGGAGAGATTACCCTCAAGAGGGTTCTATCTATGACACAACCTATTCTACACCAAACTATGATTATTATGTCATGAACCTTGAAATATCCAATGATGACAATGACTATGACTTACCCTTGCTTCATCCAAAACTGATTGATTGGGATAACCTAGAAAACCCCAAATTGGATGTATTTTCCAATGATCATGACTTAGCCATATATATTTTTTCCATTGAACCAATCACTCCTAAGATATCTTCCACTGGTGAATCGAATAACGCTTCTTGCAATCAGGAGAGTGTCAAAATTTCCAGTCGCAAAATTGAAATAAAACAAGGCAAAAGACCTAGTGCTGAAAACCAGTTCATGGCAACACTAGATCAATCAAGAGGAAAAATAAAGGACGTATCTAATGGTGAAAACCTCCTTAAGGCACCAAAAGATAGAAAGTTTGACATCCTCCCTGCATATTTTTAGGAGAGATCTTCTATATTGATAGAGCCAACAGAAGCAATAAACATTGGCACAACAAAGGATCCCAAGGTTCTTCATCTCGCTGCTTCATTATTAGATGAAGAAAAGAAAGACTACATAGAATTATTCAAACAAAGGTAGATAAATTTTGCTTGGTCCTATGCAGACATGCTAGGAATTGATCCAGATCTTATCATGCACCATCTCAATGTGGATCCAAAAGAAAAACCAGTTAAACAAAAGCTAAGGAAGATGCATCCACATATCTCTCTTCTTGTCAAAACATAGCTAAAGAAACTATTAGATGTGGGTTTCATAAGACCTGTCGCTTATCCAGAGTGGGTCTCAAGAATTGTACCAGTATCTAAACCAGATAAAAGCATAAGAGTCTGCACCGACTTCAAAGATTCAAATAAATCATGTCCCAAAGATGATATTTCACTGCCCAACATTGATATAATTGTAGACTTATCAGCAGGCCATGAGATGTTTTCCCTAATGGATGGATTCTCAAGGTATAATCAAATAAGAATCACCCCTAAAGATCAAGAAAATACAACATTCACTTATGCATGGGGTACCTACTGCTAGAATGTCATACCATTTGGGCTTAAAAATGTAGGAGCAGCTTATCAGAGGGCCATGACAACAATTTTCCATGACATGATGCAGACATTTATGGGAGATTATGTAGATGACATACTTGCAAAATATCATACAAGGAAAGAACATTTGAACATCTTCAACAAGATTTTTGATAGGCTTGAACTATATCAGTTAAGATTAAATCCAAAGAAATGTGCATTTGGAGTTACCTCTGGAAAACTTCTTGGGTACATTATACCAGATCGTGGAATTGAAGTAGATCTTGAAAAGGTTTAAGCTATCATGGAGATGGAGTCACCTAGGAACATAAGTCAATTGCATTCTCTACAAGGGAGATTGCAATCAATTAGAAGATTTGTTTCTCAACTAGCAGATAGATGTCATCCCTTTTCTCACCTATTACACAAGAATGTTCCATTCAAATGGGATCATAAGTGTGAGGATGCCTTTATGTAAATCAAGGAATATCTAGCGAATCCCCCAGTACTGGTTTCACCAATCAAAGGGAAACCCTTGTTTATTACATCTCAACAACAAATGTATCACTAGGATCTCTCTTAGCACAACATGATGAAGAAGGAAAAGAAAGAACAATTTATTACATCAACAAAACACTTGTAGGCTATGAATTGAATTATACATCAGTTTAGAAGACATGTCTAGCATTTGTATTTGTAACTCAAAAATTGCGACACTATATGTTGACTCATTCTATTAAATTGATAGCAAAAATAAATCCACTGAAATATTTTCTAAGCAAGTCAACTTTGATAGGCAGATTGGCTAAATGGGTTATGATACTAAGTGAGATAGAATATATTGATCAGAAAGCTATCAAAGGACAAGTCATTGCTAATCAGTTGGCTGAAGTACCCCTACAAGATGACACACCATTGCATATTGAATTCCCTGATGTAGACATTCTAACAGTTAGCAAAAATTTTTGGGAGTTGTACTTTGATGGTTCCTATACACAACATGGATCAGGTGCTGGAATCTTGTTCAACACACCTCAAGGACACACAATTCCAAAATCATACAGATTGCGATTACCATGCACAAACAACACTACAGAATATGAGGCATTGGTTATTGGGATCAAAATGGCCATTGAATGAAACATCAAGGAATTTCATGTTTACAGTGATTCATAGCTATAATCAACCAGATAAATGATGATTATCAAACTAAAGATGACAAGCTAATGCTCTATAAATAGATAGTTGAACAATTCAAAGAGAACTTTAAAGAAATATCATTCACTTAGATCCCATGAAATGAGAACAAAGCAACAGATGCAATGGCTACAATAGCATCTCTTTTGTAGAATCAAGAAAATCAATAATGCTATGAATTCCTGGTGGAAGATATCTTGAATCCTACTGTTGAATCCCATAATACCCACATGATTTTCCATATATCTGGAACTGATCAATCCTTATATAGCCAAACTTATCGATACTTAAAAGAGAATATCCTTCCTCCTGACCTATCTCGCAATCAAAAGAGAAATTTTATCCGTTAGTCATCCTGATATACTATCATTGCTGATACCTTATATAGATGAGGTCTAGATAGCACTCTATTGAGATGTCTCGAATAAGAGGAATCTAAGAAGTTCTTAATGAAGTCCACGCAGGTATTTGTGGCATGCACTCAAGTGGTTTAACAATGGCTAAGAAACTTATTCAATATTGGCCTACTATGGAGAGAGATTCATTTACATATGCTGAGAAATACAAGCAATGTTAGATCCATGAGAATCTCATTCATGCACTAGCACAAGAACTACATCCTATGGTAGGATCATGGCCATTCTCCCAATGGGGTCTTGACTTAGTGGGTAAGATAAATCCTTCATCTTCTAATGGACATAAGTTCATTTTGACTACTACTGAGTATTTCAATAAATGGATTGAATAAGTGCCTTTGATAAAGGTGACAAGAAATCAAATATCATCTTTCATCTTGAATTGCATAATCTGTTGCTATGGAGTCCCTATGACCATCATTATTGATAATGGGAGGTCATTTAAAAATCAAGATGTGAAGGAACTATGTGAGCGATTTCATATCCAACATAGTTTTTCTACACCATATTATCCACAGGGAAATGGTCAAGCTGAGGCATTGAATAATAAAATCTTAAAGATCCTAAAGAAAATAGTCAATGAAGCTGGTAAAGACTGGCATATTCAGCTAAATCCTTCTCTATGGGAATATCAAACCAGCATCCGCACACCAATGGGGGAAACTCCATATTGCTTAGTCTATGGATCAGAAGCCATATTACCAGTAGAAGTAGAGATACCTTCTCTACTAGTATCCTTGAAAGGTCTTATTCTAGAAGAAGAACAAGGAGTCTCTAGACTTCAAGAACTTGAGTTGATTTAGGAGCATCGCCAAAATGCTTCAGATCATTTGAAAGCATACCAACAGAGAATGGAGAGAAGTTACAACCATAGAGTTAAGCCACCTATTTTTCAGATTGGAGATCTAGTTCTAAGAGAAAATCCACGAAATCAACAAGATCAAGAAAAGAAAGGTAAGTTTGAGCCAAACTAGTTAGGTCCCTTTGTCGTGGTAGCAACATATGGTTAAGAAGCATACATATTATCTACACCAGAAGGAGATTGGTTCGATGAGCCTATCAATATTATGCATTTGAAGAAATTCTATGCTTAAAAGTATCAAGAGAAAGTGAAAAATACAAAAACAGTGAAAAAGCAGAAAAAGCCTAAAAATCATAAAAGCAGCAAAAATCCCTAAAAAGCATAAAAGGAGAAAAATATAAAAACAGTGTAAAACAATGAAAACAGTTAAAAAAATCAAATATGGAAAAAATGTAATAAATTTAGATGGTGGAAACCTGGTAAATAGGTGCTATGTAAAAATGGGCTCTTCCATCTATGAGATCACTTTGCACATCTATCCATCCTATCATATCCATCTATCTTCGCGTATCTATCTTTCACATCCATTTATTTAAACCATTGATAGGAAATATGTAGCTTATCAAACAATTATCAATCTTTGCTATACTTATCGTAGTCACTATCTTGGATTTTATCAGAATCAATCAATCTACAGTTGTATCCCACCATGGTTTGGTACATCCATAATAAAGTTTGTTTCTATTGGGGGAAAAACCCTAAACTCCTTTTGCTAAGGAAATCTTTGAAAATACAAAAACATTCGGAAAACTTAGAAAAACCAAAAACACCTAGGGTTTTGAAACAGATGACAAACAACAAGGCAATGAAGATCAAGGCATTTGTAACAACTATGGATTGTGCAACTCAGAATACAAAGATTCAACTAGCAAGTAATGAAGGATTATCAAGGATCATTCATCAAGCTGATTATATCAGTTAATGACCATGAGAACATATGTATGACATAAGATTCAACGTTTATATCTTGATTTTTGCTAATCCTATGTCCTATGCAACTCAATGATGTCCATGACTAGAGGAGATATGATGGGGCATGATTATTTTCTTTGTTTGATGTCTATGGTTTATCTCTTATTAAGGTATGTACTTGTCTAAGGATATGATTGGCAAAAGATCATGGAGGACGTTCTGAGTCATGCCTGAAAAGGGATAATCCTTATCTGTTCTGCAAGAAATACTTAGGTCAACTTGAATCATTATGTCAAGTTGCTTGTATAAACTTTCTATATCAAAATCCATGTAAGAAATACTCAGGTGAGCTTGAATTATTATGTCAAGTTGCTTGCATTTTCTTACAACATTGAAAAGCTCAATGATGAAATCAATCACTGTTACAAGAAAGCATGTGAGGAATGATAGTATCATTTAAGTTAGATCATTTTAAATTAGTTCATTATCATCTGCATTATAAGCATTCATTGTCAGTTGCATTATAAGCATTTCATTCAAGATCAACGGTCAAAATAAAGATTAAGTATATTTGGACAAAAAAATAATAATCTCATTGATCATGATAAATTGCATTAGATTGCATTTAATTAATTAGGTTCATTTCATCTTGTAAATAATTAGGTTTGCATGTTATCATAATCATCATGTCATTCACTATTCATCATTTATCATATGCATTCATTTCAATTGCATTAGGTTTGCATTCATAATCATTTGCATTCATCATATCATTATTAGTTAGATTCATTTCTCATTATCATTTTTTTGCATCTAGTTATCATTACTTTCATTTAGAATCATTCACTCATTAGGTTTATTTAATTACATTTGTGCATTTGGAATCATTAACCATATTATTATTCCATCATTATTTATATATCTCATCATTTAATAATTATAAGCATTTACATTTACATCTATAATCATCAAAATAAAAATCAAATGCATTTCAAGTAAATCATTTCATCATCTTATCATCACATGCATATACATCAAGGATTAGAAATAAACATCCATTTCATATTTTCATCATTTTCATATAGATCATGTCAAGCATACATAAATATCATCATCACATCATATAGATCATATCATATCATCAAGATACCATCATGGAATATAAAGGAAGAGAAAGGTCATCATTATATCATTCATGTAATCCCTGCATATAGAGATCAATAAAGCATCATCCATGTAATCAATGCATATAGGTCATGTAATTCTTGCCAAAATACCCTAAAGAAACTAAATAATAATATACAAAAATATTACATTACATACATTCCATCTTATCCATTACATAAATCTGCTACAAGGTACATCCATAGTACATCATGAAGAAGAATCCACATCTGCGCAAGAAGAATCCAAGAGAACATCCCAATGGCTAAAAAGCACCAATCTCCCGACCATGTGGAACGAAAGGAACCATCCCCCGTGCTAGGAGATGACACAAGGTCCCAACACATACTCTAAACCTAAGCTGGCACCTATAACCAAGGAGACTAACCACACAAGGACTCTCAAGAAAGAACTCACATGACACAACAAGAATGAGCTCCCAGAGGCATAAAACTCATCAAGACATAAATGCATCTGATGCTCTGCAAAAAGGATTAGAAAACTTGTTTGATGGAAACACACACAAGAGCACAAGAAACAAACGTTAGTGTTAGCAACAAAAGATTATCCTAAACAGGCATATCAAGAGAGATATTAAGCATGAAATAGAAAGCATATAAACATAAAATGAAATAGCTAATCAAGATGCTCATAGTTGCTCCTCCCTTGTTCCTCTCCTCTCCAAGTCCCAAATGAGTGTAGCTCTCAGCAGCTTTTTGCACTATGGATGCTTATGGAGGATTGAGATTTAATACTAAGCTTCAAATATGAAATGAAAAGCTAAATACTATGCTAGAGTAGATAGTGATGCTATGAAAAAGCTCTATGCTAATGCCAGTATAACAACAATACTCTAAAATGCTTCTCCTTTGCTTGAGGAGAAGGGTTCTATTTATAGAAGAAATAGGGGAATGAAGGGTTAAGATTGAGCAATCTTAACAAGGGTTAGGATTGAAAGTTGGGGATCCATGTGCACAATTGGCACCAATAAAATGGTGACAAGTTTCAACATAGGATTGGGTTGAGAGGAGAGGTTGGAGGCATTAAAGGCCTGAGAAGACCTCATGGTTATCTAGAAGGTAAGGGTCAAGTCTAAATTAAGATTACCCACTGGATTAAGAGTTAATGCAAGGATAAACCTTTGTGCAAATGATTAAGAGATAATCATGGTCAAAGCATTAAAGGCTTGATGAGACCCTTGGGTTGGGTAGAGGTTGAGTCAAAACAAATGTTTTAACCATGTGGGAGGGTTTGAGGTAACCATTAATGGTTATTGGAGACTTTGGGGATTAAGTGGTTGAAGGTTGAAAGCCTTCAATGGTTATCAAAGACTTTGAGCCATTTAGTGGTTGAAGGTTGGAAGCTTTCAAAGGTTATCCAAGACTTTGAGGCTTTGAGAAGTGACTCTATTTTGCTTAGGAATGTGACAATAATTAGGGGATGGATTAAGTTAATTAGGAAGGGGTTAGAAGAATCTAGAAGGGGATTAGATTTTGCAAGTGGATTTGGTGGGTGAGGGAAAATAGGATTTTATTAAAATAAAAATTCATTTATTTCAATAAATGTGTGCAAGTTGTATTTGGATAAATATTCAAATAAATATTAATTTATTTAAATGAGAAAAAGGAAGATAAAGCATTAAAATGCTTGAAGACTTTGAGGGAAACCATTAAAGGCTTGAAGACTTTAAGGAAAACCATTAAAGTCTTAAGAAGACTATAGAAGGAAGCCATCAAGTTTGAAGACTTTAAAGCCATCAAGTTTGACTACTTTAAGGGAAACCATTAAAGGTTTCAAGTGGGTGAGGATAAATAGGATTTTAAATAAATAATTTATTTAAAATAGTTGTGCAACTTGCTTTTGTAGGAAAATACAAGTGGGTGGAGGATAAAGGTGATTTAAATAAATGATTTATTTAAAATAATTGTGCAACTTGCATTTGTAGGAAAATGCAAGTGGGTGGAGGATAAAGGTGATTTAAATAAATGATTTATTTATTTATAATTGTGCAACTTGCATTTGTAGGAAAATGCAAGTGGGTGGAGGATAAAGGTGATTTAAATAAATGATTTATTTATTTAAATGTGAGAGGTGGGATTTTGGGGGATTTAAATAAATATTAATTTATTTAAATGTGAGAGAAAATTTAATTAAATAAATATGATTTATTTATTTAATTAATGGTCTGAATTTGGTTAAGTGAATTAAATCAAATAAATTGAATAATTTATTTAATTAATAGGAGAAGAGGGTTAAGATGAATTAATTAAATATTAATTTAATTAATTATTAATTGATGGTTAAATAATCAAATAAATACTAAGTATTCATTTAATTAAGTGGACAGATTTATGTGACTACATTTGCCCCTCTTTGAGACGGTGCAGTTTATCGCGTCGTTTCAAAGAAAGAAAAATAGGTGTGAAGAAATGCCCCATAAAATGTAAATTTAATGGGTGGTATGCCCCCTCGAGAGATGGGCCAAATTTTGTTTTGAAAAATCGGGCGATCTCTCGAAAAAGAATGCAAAGTGGAGGGGAGGTAGAATAGAAGAAATTAGAACTAATGATGAAAGAATGGGAGAAAATGGAGTGAATATGAAGAAACAACAAGCCAACGAGTACCCTGAGGTCATGCAAGAGATACATAGCAGATGTAGTGTGGGGTTTTGATTGATGCTATACAATTGATCAAAATTGGTTGGACAATCTGGTGCAATCGGTTGAATTGCCCCGGTCAAGTCAAAGCGTGACAGTTGATGTCAGTTGGTCGCTTGGACATGATAAAGTCTGAGTAAGTGAATCAAAGTGACCTGATGGTGACTTAGACAATTGATGTAATTGCCCGATGAAGTCAAGGTATATGAAGCAAAATACTCGTTGAGACGTAGACAATTGATGTAATTGTCCATTGGATTGTGTTTGATTGGTTGATCAATTGATAGTGTGTGCGTGTGATGGATGGTTGTGGTGAATCATAGTAGCCCCGTTGAGACTAGGTCATTATGATAAATGCCTGATGTAGTCTAGGATTACCATAATCGATTACCTGTTGAGACCCAAAGATACTTGATCAGAGTATCTGTTGACAGTCTAGGTGTGTGTGAGTCGATGTATCTGTGTAGACAGAGTAACTGGCTTGACTTATTGGATGACTTAGGATAGGAAACACAATCCCTCCTATTTAGAGATGGATGGTGATGAACGTGGCTTGATTAGGTTGATTGGGACACGATGTAGGGTATGTGATGTTGATTGTTGAGATGGGGAGGGTTGGGGGGGTTCGATGTTAGAAGAAATGGAGGACCTATGACTCATTCCTATGGAAGAAGAGGAAAATAGAGTATGCATTATTATGACTATGTATGCATGATATGCAGCTATTATGAATGTATGGATGGTTGGAATGCAACGGAATGCAGTTTATACAGATGAGATGGAATGACGATCCATGGTGCTTTATTTTTCATCATTGAGCTTTAAAATGTTGTAAGAAAATACAAGCAACTTGACATAAAGATTCAAGATGACCAGAGTATTTCTTACATGGATTTTATATAGCAAGTTAATACAAGCAACTTGATATAATGGATCAAGTTGACCTGAGTATTGCTTGCGGAACAGACAAGGATTATCTCCGTTCATGCATGACTTGGATCGTCCTCCTTGATCTTAGGCTGATCATATCCTGAGACAAGTGCATACCGTACTAAGAAATAAAAACCTTTATCCAAATTGGATGAGGAGGAACCAAAGAATGAGCATTGTACCTGTAAACAAATAGTATATACATAAAGAATAAAAGAATATGGATCCTTGGTAATGGTTCATGCTCATATGGTTGAGGTATACGCTGTAGTCAGCAAGCCGTAATGATCTATGACTGTATTTGGCATAAGATTACGTAGCTTAGTGAACTTCCCACGTAGACACCATTAGTACATGCCCCAGAACTTCATCGGAAATAATGCGCAAACGATACAAAACAATGCTGAAAGATCCTAATACAGATAAACAAATGAATTACTCACGAATCAACCAAGCATTTGATAGCTTAACATAATTTTCTTGTCAAAGAAAACGTCACTTTTGTCTTTGTTTTGGTAAGGAAGGATGCATCCTTGTTTTTAAAGACAGTTTCTGATTTGTTGGATGTGGATTGTGTGGTTGTTTGGTAAATGGTCATTGTGTGAGTAGTTTGTCGCAATGTTTGTTTTGGTATCTGCATGGATGAGTATGTACAATGTGTTGCCATGTTTTTGTGTGATTTTTGATGGGTTTTCTGACGTTTTTTTTTTTTTTTTTTTTGGATTTTGTGAAACAATTTTGAATGTTTTTGGTATTTTGAGAGTCATTTTTGAATGTTTTTGATATTTTCTGAAGATTGCCTAAATGAAGAGCATAATGATACATAAGACAATGTAGAATCCACTTCCATCAATAGGTTAAGGGTATTGCCCCCAGTTTTTAGACCTGACTATGAAAAGGTGGGATGCTAGACGCATGGAGTACTTTCTTAATGATAGATGAATAACAAGTCATGGCTTTGGATGGATGGATGTATGTATGAAGTAAATGTGATCGCAACAAGTCTGAAAAGATAATGGAGCCATAGCCCTTACGAGTGGCGCCTATTTGCCAGGTTTTCACCATCGCACTTACCCAAGGTGCCACCAGAGTGGTTGTTCACCGTTTGGATGCATGATTTTTCTTTACTTTTTTTTTGTTTTGAATGGTTTTGTATTTTCTTTAGGACATTTTCTGAATGTTTTTGATATTTTCTGATATGTATACCTTAGGTATAAAACCGTTTGAGGTGCATGCTATTGATTGGATCTGTGAGCGGTTCTCCGTCTGATGTAGCCAACTGATATGCCCCGGACCCGAATACAGCAGTGACAACATATGGGCCCAACCAGTTTGATTCAAACTTGCCTTGATGTTCTCTGTTTGGTTGGTTGCGAGGATTTTCTCGAAGAACAAGATCACCTACCTCAAATGTACGAGATCTAACTCGGTGATTGTAGCTTCTACTCATGCGCTGTTGATAGGCTTTGAGGTGATTGTATGCAGCTTGTCGCTTCTCATCTAGTAACTCTAAGTCCTGAAGGCGTGAGACTCTGTATGCTTCATCATCAATGAGATTATGCAAGGAAACTCGTAATGATGGTATCTCAACCTCAATAGGTAAGATAGCTTCGGCACCATAGACCAATGAATAAGGAGTTGCACCTGTAGGGGTCCGAATGCTAGTTCGATATGCCCATAGCACTGGATTCAATTGAACATGCCAATCATGACCGACATCATTGTCTGTCTTCTTTAGGATTCTCAATATGTTTGCTTCGGCCTGACCATTGCCTTGTGGGTAATAGGGAGTGGAAAAGCGGTGTTGGATATGAAATTTCTGACAAAGCTCACGAACATCCTGATTTTTGAAAGGAAGACCGTTATCTGTGACAATGGACATGGGCACACCATACCAGCAGATGATGTAATTGAGGATGAATGAGGCGATCTGCTTGCCGGTGACTTGGGTAAGTGGAACAGCTTCGATCCACTTGGTGAAATATTCGGTGGCAGTAATAATGAATTTATGGCCATTGGATGAAGATGGATGGATTTTACCCACAAGGTCAAGGCCCCATTGACAAAAAGGCCATGGTGTTGTGATTGGTTGTAGTTCCTGTGCTGGTGCATGTATCAGGTCGCCATGAACTTGACATTTCTTGCATTTCCTGACAAAGTAGTAGGAATCCTTTTCCATAGATGGCCAATAGTATCCAGCTCGCATGATCTTCTTGGCTAGTGATGGACCACTTGAGTGAGTCCCGCAAATTCCTTCATGTACCTCTTCCAAAGCCTTTGTTATCTCACCTTGTTCCAGACATCGAAGGAGAGTACCATCAAGACCGCGTCGGTATAGGGTTTCGGCAATAATGGTATATCGAGCAATTTGGCGAATGAAGGTTTTACGTTGGTTATTTGATTGGTTGGGAGGAAGGGTGTGATCGCGGAGATAGGTGTAGAACTCACCATACCATGGGGATTCAGAACCAACAAGGCAACATATCATTTCAGATTCGGGGATATCATAAGCGGGAATCCAAAGCTGTTCTACCAAGAACTCGTAGCGTGTTGAATTCTGTGGAAGATCTAGTAGAGATGCGATGGTAGCCATAGCGTCAGCAGCTCGATTCTGATCTCTTGGTATCTGCTCAAAAGTGATAGTAGTAAATGATGTCTTTAGATTGTCCACCATTTGCTTGTATGGCATGAGTTTATCATCCTTGGTCTGATATTCATCGGTTGCTTGTCGAATGACTAGTTGGGAATCGCCATATACTTGCAATTCTTTTAATTTCCATTGTACGGCTAACCTGAGTCCTGTGATCAAGGCCTCATACTCTGCTATGTTGTTTGTGCATGGAAATGTGAGCCTGTAAGACTTCGGGATGCTATCACCTTGAGGTGTGATAAACAAAATGCCTGCCCCCGAGCCGTGCCTAGTGTATGAACCATCAAAATATAGCTTCCATGGTTGTACTTTTGTGAGCATGAATATCTCTTCATCTGGAAAATTGGAAATGAGGGGATGATCGCCTATGAGTGGTGCATCGGCCAACTGATCTGCAATAACTTGACCTTTGATAGCTTTACGGTCCACATACTCAATGTCAAATTCACTTAGAATCATCACCCATTTGGCCAAGCGGCCTGTCAATGCTGCTTTGCTGAGTAAATACTTGAGTGGATCAATCTTTGCAATGAGTTGCACCTTGTGTGTTAACAGATAGTGCCTCAATTTAGTGGCTGCCAAGATTACTGCTAGGCAAGCTCGCTCAATAGGTGTGTAATTGAGTTCATAGCCCACCAGTGTGCGAGAGATGTAGTAAATAGCACACTCTTTTCCTTCTGCATTATGTTGTGCTAGTAGTACACCCAATGCTGTACTTGTTGCTGAGATATAGAGCAATAATGGTCTACTTGGATCTGGTGGCATCAACAATGGTGGATTCATGAGATAGTCTTTGAGTGACTGAAATGCTTGCTGGCATCTGTCATCCCACTGAAAGCGGATGTTCTTGTGTAGCAGGTGTGTGAATGGGTGACACTTATCGGCTAATTGTGCAATGAATCTGTGGATAGATTGAAGCTGTCCTTGTAGTGTTCTTAGCTGACTGATATTCTTTGGAGGTGGCATGTCCATGATTGCTTTAACCTTTGCTGGATCGACCTCAATGCCTTTGCTTGAGACAATGTATCCTAGAAGCTTCCCGGAGGTCACTCCGAAGACACATTTCTTTGGGTTGAGTCGAACATGGTATTGTTCCAGTCTATCAAAGATTTTATCTAAGATGTGAAGATGTCCTTCTCTAGTAAGTGATTTTGCTAGTAAATCATCCACATAATCTTCCATCATAGTATGCATCATGTCATGGAAGATGGTGGTCATTGCTCTTTGATAGGTCGCTCCTGCATTCTTTAGACCAAAAGGCATTACATTCCAGCAGTATGTGCCCCATGGACATGTGAAGGCTGTCTTATGTTGGTCCTCTGGTGCGATCTTTATTTGATTGTATCCTGAAAAGCCATCCATGAGTGAAAGCATGGCATGTCCTGCTGTCAAATCCACTATGATGTCGATATTTGGTAGAGGGAAATCATCCTTAGGACATGCCTTATTTAGATCTCTGAAGTCAGTACAAATGCGGATGCCCCCTTTTGGTTTGCCAACTGGTACAATGTTGGAGATCCATTCTGCATAATCAATTGGTCTAATGAAACCAACATCCAGGAGTTTCTTGAGTTCTGTTTTGACTAGCACGGCAATCTGAGGATGCATCTTACGAAGCTTCTGCTTGACAGGTTTGGCTCCTTTTTCTACTGTGAGATGATGCATGACTAAATCAGGATCAAGCCCAGGCATGTCTGCATATGACCATGCAAAGTTGATCTGATGCTGTTGGAAGAACTCTGTAAATTGAGGCTGTTCCTCTGGAGTGAGAAGAGATGCCAGATGTATGATATGAGGATTTTCAGGAGTCCCCACATTGTATTCTTTAGTCTCCTCAATGAGAATCGTCGATCGTTCCTGTTGTGTACTAGCAGGGAGAATGTCAAACCCTTCATCCTCAAGTGCCTCAGAGAGGTTTTCACCGTTGGATACGCTCTTTCTTTTTACTTTTGTTGGATCAAACAGTGCCACAGTGTGGTTTTCACTGGAAGATCCATGTTTTAATGTTATATTTTTGCAGCTGAAGGGTTTGGCATCCGCCCCGAAGTATGCTACGCTATTAAGTTCAATGGCGAATCCAGCTTTGTGATCCCCGCTTGGTAGATTATCCCTTAATTCCAAAAAGTCAATGATAGCCTCATCATTTTGGAAGAGGTCAAGACATGGGGGATTTGGTTGGTTCCATTCGATGAGTTCAGGGTGGATAATGGGCATTACTTCATCGATTAAGTTAAGTGCGGGAGATGTATCAGTGAGGGTTAAGACAGTGTGGTGAAGGTCGTTGATGGTACTCTCCCTATCAGAATCCGGCGTAGGATGAGATGTAGGGTCTGTGGAAGATGTTTCCAGCTCAGGTACCCAAGTGGTCTTTATCTGTGCTTCTCCGTAAACAGGGATGTCTTTGCGGGGTGGAGGTGGTGATGTGTCTTCCTCATCTGAAGTGTTAAGTTGCACTGAATCGAATTCCCACTCATGTGAGTCGGTCTCTGAATCACTCTCCAGCATCCGATTGCTATACCATACTGGGATGTCTTTGGAGTTAAACACGGCAGGTGTGATTGGTTTATGTATCCTTGTAGTGATCGGTGCTGCAGGAATTGTGATGGGGTTTAATGGATTTGTCACTGGAAGTATCGGTAATGGTGACTCAGTGGCTTCTGCTGGAACTACTGGTGCCATAGATGCTGCTGCGGGTTCCAATATAGTTGCTGCTACAAATGGTGTTGCTGATAGGATTATTGGTTCGTTTGATGGGATGAGTGACATTGGTGATGGTGGAGTTGTGAGCCTTGAGGGGGCAGTGGGGATAGTGCTTGATGGTGCTTTGATTATGAAAGGTATCCTCTTTGCAGTAGGTGGGCAAAATGGTTTGCTGGGTTTTCCTTTGAATCTGAGTTTAGGAAGGATCTCTTTTTCAAAGCCAAGGCCTGTATTACCTTTGGGCTTGAATTCTGGTAGTAGAGGTTCGTGTCGTCCTTGTTTGCAGTATCCCAAAGCACTCTGACCATCATATCCCATTCTTTGCATAATGAGGAGGCCTTTGCCATATTGTTCCGTAGGAAGTGTAACTTGCGGTTTGTCAGTGGTGATGGGATCTTTATAGATCCAGTCCGCCAGGTCCTCATCTTGTGTCTCTTCCTCTTGACTCTTTCCAAGAATGAAAGGCGTTAAGGCACATGGAGGCGTGATTAGTGGTTGCTGGAGCAACTGCTGTGGTTTACCATGTGTTCTAGGAGAAGTGGGCATTTGTCCCACACAAAAGAGCTGACTCAAGTTGTATTCTCCAGGACCTTCCTCTGCGATTTTCATCTTAAGCTTTTCTTGCTTGGGTATAGGGGTGTTTGAACTAGCAAGAGAGGCGGGATTTACATATGATGTGGAGGAAATGGCTTCCCTATTATTAGGAACAGTAATTTCTGGTTGATGGCTGATATTATGGCAAAATGCAAAGGGATTTGCATCGCCCAGGATTGTGATCTCTGCACCATTATGTGGGAACTTGATACATTGATGGTAGGTAGATGGAACAGCTTGCATGGCATGTATCCAAGGTCTCCCTAATAATAGATTATATGGCAGAGGAAGGTCCAGAACCTGACAAATGATATGCTTTACCACAGGGCCCACTCGGATTGGTAGTACCACAGCTCCTTTGGATGAACGCTCTGCATCATCATAGGCTTTGATGGTGATCTTCTTACAAGGATCCACTGATTCTATTGCATATCCCAATGCTGTGACCAACTGTAGTGTGCAAATGTTTAGGCCTGCTCCATTATCGATCAAGACTCGCTTGATCCTGTGTTGGTTGACGAAGCCTTCAATGTGGAGTGAGGCGTTATGAGGTTGCTGGAAGGAAGAGTTGTCACTTTCAGAAAAAGTGAGACAAGGTGATGACTTTAGACTTCCAACCATGGCTTGAAATTGGTCCGTATTTAGATTTGCAGGGACTGACGCCTCTTGGAGTGCTTGATCCAAGATTGTTTTATGAGAGGGTGACAGACGCAAAAGCTCCAAAATGGATATAAGTGCAGGGGTTTTGTCTAATTGTTCCACAAGATTGTACTGCTTTGGGACGGAGGTGGTGCCTTGTGGAGCTGCCTTGATGGTGACCTTGCCACGACGTGTAACAACATTGCAATTTGAGGTGGGATTTTTGAAGGTTATGGTTGCAATTTGTTCACTGGCATCATACAGGTGATTTACAGTGTAATTATACGCAGCTTGCGTATAATCAGTGGTATCAGGACCTCGACTGGACGTCGAAGGACCCCTTTGATCTTGCGATGGAAGTGGATTCTTGAACATCTGATGATCATTATTGGTTGTTTTTGGGTCATGCCCTTCAATTTCAATTTCTCCTCGGTCAATAAGATCCTGAATGAGATCTTTCAATCGGTGACAATTACTTGTTTTGTGTCCTCTTCCTTGATGGAATTCACAATGTTTAGTATCTCTCCACCATGCCGGTTTGACCTGAGGCTCATAGTTTGATAGCTTAGGTAGAGTGACCAAATTTTGAGAGAGGAGTTGTCGCAACACTGTTTCAATGGGTTCCCCTAAGGGAGTGTAAGTGCGTTTTTGTTTTTGTGGACGAGGTCTTGGTTCATCTTGAGATGTGATGCGACCTTGATTAGGAGGACCATGCGTATTATTTTGAGGTGGAGGATTTTGTCCTGCAAACCGAACCATAGGTTGTGCATTTTGGACAGTCCTGGCATCCACAACTCCATCATTGACGATATTCTTATTCTTGTTCCAGAAGTTCGGTTTATCGCTATTGAAGCGCGGGCGAGGAGCATCTTTTGGTTCATTAAAGATTTTGATGAGTCCTTTTTTGATGAGTGCCCTTTCACATTTTATACCCTTGGTGATCATATCGTTAAAAGAGTCTGTGTCTTTGACATCCAGGTGAAATTCCATTTCTTCGTTTAAGTTGGAAATGAAAATTTCCACTAGTTCTTGTTCAGGTAACTGAAGAGAACGTCTGCTAGACATTTGGCGCCATCGTTGCAGGAATACTGAGAATAATTCCCCTGGTTTTTGTTTGGTGTTGCATAGATCAGCCATGGTGATGTCGCGTTCAATGTTATGAGAGTAATGAGATAGGAACTTCTGGATGAGTTCCTCAAATGTTCGAATGCCACCTGGTAGTCGGGAAAACCATGATGTGGTGGTTCCTCCCAAGCTTTGGGGAAAAAGGCGCATTAGGTATGTGTCCTCATAAGCCACTTCAAGACAAGCGGAATGAAATTCTCGGACATGATCACGGGGATCCCCCTTTCCTCTATATTTTTCAAATTTGGGTGTTTCGAACCCGCGTGGAAAGGGTGGCATATAAAGATTCCTATCAAAAGGATAGGGACAAATGTCGTTAAGTGAGAATTGATTGGTCTTAACACCACTATGAAGTTGTTGGGCGAGATTCTCGACTTGTTGCCGCAACATCTCTATTTCATTTGGAGGAGGAGGTGGTGGGTTACCTCAAGGAATGTTATATCTAATGTGATTTCTACGCCTTTCTTCCTCATGGCGACTTTGTCTTTCTGATGCTTGTCTTAATTGGGCAAGATCAAAGTCTGAGGGGAGTTTGGCTCCTTCTTGAGCGAGTTTTAAGAAGTGAGCATCTGCGTTGCTCCTTAGTATTTCATCAAATAATCTGTTAAAATGAGGATTATGCTGAACCCTTTCGATTGTTGAAGGAGTGGGTGTACCTGGGTTTTCATCATTCCCATTTCCTCCAAGTGCTTCTTGAAATTCATTGAGGTTGTCCTCTTCTTCCTCAATTTCTATTTCTCGTTGCCTTGATCGTGATCGGGTTTGAGCCATTTTGTTTGCAAGTTTGTGTTTGAAGTTGATTGAAGATGATGATGAGTGGTGATGAAATGAAAGATTGATTGGTTGGTGATTTGTGTTGTATGTAGATCTCTAGCACTTTAAGGTAAATGCAACCGAAATTCCTTCTTTGAATTGCTTGTTTGTGTGATAAGATTTGATGTGATAAGGTGTAGAGAAATCTGAGATGTGTTACAGATTTTGACTACCTAGCAATGAGAGGATTCACTCATGAACTAGTTTTAACCTGCGTAGATGTGTCTCTTAGGATGAGCTTATCCTAGATGTAGAAACAATCTAAAAAGTGATGTGATGTGTTTGATTTCAAGCAATATCTAAAAAGGAATCGTGGGACAAGAACCTCTTAATGTTTTGAGAGTTGGGATGGATTGATGATGAAGTGATGATGTATGAGTGGGATGATGGATGAAAATGTTTTCAACTTTCAATAAAAACTTTGTGTCACAAATGGGACAAACTCTTCTTCTTCCCTTTCAGACGTTGGTGGCACTTCTCGAGCTGTGTTGTAGGTGATACAGATGTTTGGGAAGAAATTGGGATTAATCTTTCCTCCTTGATTTTTGTGATAACTCAGAGCTCTATATTGCATAAAAGCTCTGCGGTTCAATGATTCTGAATCAAACTCGTTTGTTTTACCTTGAAGGTATAGACGCATGCGATGTAGAAAGACTCTATGGGAGACAAAGATTTGTCGATTGATATAGAAGAATTTCCTCCTTTTGATCAAAGCCTTTGAGCTTAGTGGTCTCCTTTTCAAGGTGATATTCTGATGACACTTCTTCTTTCGCAAGATGTGAAGAATGGTCATAAAATGTGATTCTTCGTTGTTGGCACTGTGTTTTTGGTATTTTTGGTTGTGTTGACAGATGTTGGATGAATACTTTGTTTTTGGGATTGATTTTCTGATTTTTCTTTGACAAGAAAACAAAGCAAGCACACAAACACAACATTGTAGCCTCAAAGGCACAAATGAGTATGGGTCTAGATCAACCCAATCCTTGGACTTGTTTTTGACCCTTCCTTTAGATTTATTTTAAGGTGTATTTCCAAAGCCTGAAGTCGGCTCAATTCGCACTAGGTCTGTAAAATGAACACACTTCAAACACTTTTTATCCCTAAGGTCAAATGGCCAGTTGTGATAAATTTAGCCCACATCTTGATATTTCTTTGACTTTGGTACTACATACCTTATCAATCCCGCCGTGGCAGGTAAGGATGTGATATACTAAGTCTTGCACGAGCATAACAAATAGATGATCCCTATGATGGGGGAGTCACCACTTTTATCAAGCCACAAGTGACCTTTCAAAAAGCTATGTTTCTACTCAAGGAAATATGTATGGTGAGTATCTTGGGAGCAAAACCATCTATGATCTTGCACTAAATTATACCTCAAATATCCTCAATCAATAGAACGGGTGGGCTACTACTTAAAGGTGTTTAGTCATGTTCGATGTTTTTGGACATAAGTTCATTCTGCAGTGACTCACTTAAGAGCCTTGTAACTGGTGGTGGGGCCCATTTGTCCTTTCGGCCAGTTACACTGTAGGAACAGCTATACCCAAGGCTACAGCTTTCGCTCACACCTGATTTCTATAGCGGCTCGAAGGATTTACCGCTCAAGGTCGTTCCCAAGAGTGATGTGTCTCTTGGCAGGCCTCTCTTAAAAAGATAAAATTTTGAGTGTTACTAACACTTTTCTCTTGCACCTAGGACCACGAAAGCCAAGGGAGAGGATAGTGTGTGTTAGAAGTAGGACCACTCGACCAACTCTTTGCACAAGTGTGCCAAGCACGAAAAACACTTGTTCTTTTTAATCTGTCATTGCAATGTGATCTAACTATTTGGAGATGTTGCTCCAACAATCATGGTGTTCTTTTTAATTTTCAAAGGCAATTGTTTGAGTAAACTAGAATTTGAAATCCTGGTCAACTTAATGAAAAACACGTTTGCATGAAGTAAAATTGCTTTGAAAATGAGACAAGTTGATTGTGAATTTTATTTGCACCAAAAATGGAAGTGTGGATTGTGAGTTTTATCTTGATGCAAGAAATAAAATTTGCCTTGTTGATTTTAAGCACCAAAACGAAGTTTGTTTCCTAACTTGCAAAAAAATAAAGTTGTTTTTGTATAAGTTTGTGGTTCTTTTTACCTTTGAACAATGAAATTCTTTTTAAGAGCCCCAAACAAATGTGTGATTCTTTTTTAAAAGCCCAAACTTGAAATGTGAAGTTAATTTTAAACCGAAATAAAAAGTGAATTCATTTTTAAAACCAACTTCAAAAACAAGTTAGTAAAAAATATAAATCTACTCTTTAATCTAATTTAAATCTGCACAAAAGAGAAAAATAGTTAGTAAAATCCGCCTATTTGGTGGGCTTCTACAAGCCTAAATTTTTTTATTTTTTTTTTGGTTTTTTATTTTTTTTGGTTACAAAGTGATTTGTACAACGTTTTGTTACAATAGCGCTAGTCTGCGTTTGAACAGAGGCACTATTTAACACAAACGTATTAAAAGAAAGGGAAAGACAGAGAAGGGAAAAGCACTGAAACAGGGGGAATAGCGCCAAAATAATGCCAAACGCACCAAAACAGTGTCAAAATCGCAACCTGTGTGACATTTTCAACATTCAAACATGTTATTGGTTAAAAAAAAAAAAAATTGATCTTTTTGGTGTTTGGATTCACGTCGGGTTCACCAAATGATGCTCTGCAAAAAGGATTAGAAAACTTGTTTGATGGAAACACACACAAGAGCACAAGAAACAAACGTTAGTGTTAGCAACAAAAGATTATCCTAAACAGGCATATCAAGAGAGATATTAAGCATGAAATAGAAAGCATATAAACATAAAATGAAATAGCTAATCAAGATGCTCATAGTTGCTCCTCCCTTGTTCCTCTCCTCTCCAAGTCCCAAATGAGTGTAGCTCTCAGCAGCTTTTTGCACTATGGATGCTTATGGAGGATTGAGATTTAATACTAAGCTTCAAATATGAAATGAAAAGCTAAATACTATGCTAGAGTAGATAGTGATGCTATGAAAAAGCTCTATGCTAATGCCAGTATAACAACAATACTCTAAAATGCTTCTCCTTTGCTTGAGGAGAAGGGTTCTATTTATAGAAGAAATAGGGGAATGAAGGGTTAAGATTGAGCAATCTTAACAAGGGTTAGGATTGAAAGTTGGGGATCCATGTGCACAATTGGCACCAATAAAATGGTGACAAGTTTCAACATAGGATTGGGTTGAGAGGAGAGGTTGGAGGCATTAAAGGCCTGAGAAGACCTCATGGTTATCTAGAAGGTAAGGGTCAAGTCTAAATTAAGATTACCCACTGGATTAAGAGTTAATGCAAGGATAAACCTTTGTGCAAATGATTAAGAGATAATCATGGTCAAAGCATTAAAGGCTTGATGAGACCCTTGGGTTGGGTAGAGGTTGAGTCAAAACAAATGTTTTAACCATGTGGGAGGGTTTGAGGTAACCATTAATGGTTATTGGAGACTTTGGGGATTAAGTGGTTGAAGGTTGAAAGCCTTCAATGGTTATCAAAGACTTTGAGCCATTTAGTGGTTGAAGGTTGGAAGCTTTCAAAGGTTATCCAAGACTTTGAGGCTTTGAGAAGTGACTCTATTTTGCTTAGGAATGTGACAATAATTAGGGGATGGATTAAGTTAATTAGGAAGGGGTTAGAAGAATCTAGAAGGGGATTAGATTTTGCAAGTGGATTTGGTGGGTGAGGGAAAATAGGATTTTATTAAAATAAAAATTCATTTATTTCAATAAATGTGTGCAAGTTGTATTTGGATAAATATTCAAATAAATATTAATTTATTTAAATGAGAAAAAGGAAGATAAAGCATTAAAATGCTTGAAGACTTTGAGGGAAACCATTAAAGGCTTGAAGACTTTAAGGAAAACCATTAAAGTCTTAAGAAGACTATAGAAGGAAGCCATCAAGTTTGAAGACTTTAAAGCCATCAAGTTTGACTACTTTAAGGGAAACCATTAAAGGTTTCAAGTGGGTGAGGATAAATAGGATTTTAAATAAATAATTTATTTAAAATAGTTGTGCAACTTGCTTTTGTAGGAAAATACAAGTGGGTGGAGGATAAAGGTGATTTAAATAAATGATTTATTTAAAATAATTGTGCAACTTGCATTTGTAGGAAAATGCAAGTGGGTGGAGGATAAAGGTGATTTAAATAAATGATTTATTTATTTATAATTGTGCAACTTGCATTTGTAGGAAAATGCAAGTGGGTGGAGGATAAAGGTGATTTAAATAAATGATTTATTTATTTAAATGTGAGAGGTGGGATTTTGGGGGATTTAAATAAATATTAATTTATTTAAATGTGAGAGAAAATTTAATTAAATAAATATGATTTATTTATTTAATTAATGGTCTGAATTTGGTTAAGTGAATTAAATCAAATAAATTGAATAATTTATTTAATTAATAGGAGAAGAGGGTTAAGATGAATTAATTAAATATTAATTTAATTAATTATTAATTGATGGTTAAATAATCAAATAAATACTAAGTATTCATTTAATTAAGTGGACAGATTTATGTGACTACAGCATCCAATAAGCATAATCATAAATCATAAAGGGGAAACACATGTAGGAGTGGAGTGTCATCACATGCCATCCTCATAACATAATAACATAAGGCATGAGGCACTAGCCTGATGGACATGTGGAGCCATCTCAACCTATGAGAGACTAAGGGAGATTAGCTTACTGTCATCACGACCTTCTCATGCTTATCCTAAAACATCGTCCCTAGGACTAAGTCATGAGGCACAAATCAATTTATCATCTTATTAATTAATCTAACTATCCAACCCATCAATTATTAGGTTATCACTTATTTACAAATCACGGAAAACTCCAATGTGCCCTGGCGGTCTAGACTTCATGCATCCTTACAAGGAACCTCATGCAAGCCTATCTTCCGTGACCCCGGTCATCACAAGGAAGCCCACTCCTCCTAACATGGCCCAACAATAAATCACAAGAGGCTCTACCAACATAATCACATGAAAATACTACTCAATGCAGCCAACAACTTCCACACATACTCTTACAACATAAACAAGGCCACAACAACATCAATATAGCAAAAAGCAAAGGCATGTTAAGCCATCAATAAAAGATAACATCACAACAAGGCCTACACACTTGCTGGTCCAGAACAACATAGTAATCATCTCAATCATCCATGGCCTATCCACATGGAAGAGAGTCTAAATTATACACAATGGTATAGAGAAGCAAATATACTCAAAACCATCAAAATGTATCAAAACAGATCAAACCCAAAACTGGGTAATATTAACAGACCTCAAATAAAGCCTCTGGTACAAAAATCAATTCAAAAAAATACCTCAAAAATGACCAAAATTGAGAAAATACAAAATATAAACAGGTTAGCGCTTTTGCCCCGTAGGACAACACTTCTGCCAAGAAGAACAACGCTTCTGTCAAGAAGAACAGTGCTTATGTTTCCAGAATCAGGCATATTTATCTTGAGACAATGCTTATGTTGCGCAGAGCAGTGCAAATACAACACAAAACAACACTTTTGCAGAAACAACGCTTTTGCACAAGACTTACGAAAAACTTAGAAAACTTTAAGGTAAAATAATAAAATCCAGACTTAACAAAAGGGCTCGAAAAACATATGAAAATAGACACCCAGAAACAAGGAATACTTGGGTATAAACACAATAAAATATCTCAAACTATAGATCAAGATTGACTCAAATATCTTCATGGCATAAAACAACATAACCACTGCAAATCTCATAGAGAATCCAATGAAGACAGTCCCAAACAATCACAACTGAAGACTCACAAAGGGAAAATCAATCTACTCTCATTCAAACAAGGATTAATCAACTAAAGCTCTTCACAATAATTTTCACAGAGCCGTGAAATGCCATACACAGGAAAACCAAATATATCTCCCAGCAACTATATAAAAACTCTCATAATATAAAGTTTTCCCTCCCAAATATTAACCTTCTGCAATAATAAAACTATAGAGTAAGGTAATGTTTCAACCCAGATCCAAAACAATGCAGACACAATGCATACACAGAGAAGCCATCAAAAATAAAATGCAAAGTGAAGAACTCCAACCTGCAACTTGAAGTAATGGATTGAAGCTGAAGAAGAGCTCCCACAAGCCAAACCAAATCCAAGAGAGAAGAAATCCAAAACCAAGAAGAAAACTTGTTGGAGAAATTTCCAGAGAAGAGCCAACCAACCCGAAAAACCAAACGGAAATGAAAATAAAAAGAATCAATAATCCAAAAACCCTAGCCTCAATCTCGGCCAATCAAAATATTCCATTTTGGAGTATATTTTACCAACCCACCATATAATATAATTTTTTCACCCATTTTGAATTTAACCAATGAGAGTGAAGGGTAGGTAAAATAAATAAAATATACTTATCGAGCTAAGTGGGAATGTTTTATTTTTATTTAATTTAAATGTGTTCATACACCTCACTTAGGAATAAAAGTCAAACTATTAAATAAATATAAGTTGTAAATAAATAATCCAAATGGGGATTGAAATCAAATAAACCAAAAGCTAATAAAATAAATTAAAGAACCAAATAAATATAAGATGTGAATTAAACATTAAACCATAGAAAGTCAAATAATAATTAAATAATCAAATACCATTAAAGCTTAAATCACAAATGTAAAATAAATATTAAACAACAATAAAGCTTATCAAATATTAAATAATCATAAAATCAATAAACGTTAATTATCAAATAAATGTAAATACGAAATAATTAAATATTCAAAACTTATAAATTAAATACATTAAAATAAACATTACCAATCATAAAACTACACATCAAGAGCCACATAATTACTCTAATATAAACAAGTAAATCAACCGGCATAAACTGAACTCACAATACCAAAAGACCAAGCTTACTAATTGACATGGCGAATTATGCCAAGACGTTGACTACTCACGGTGAACAACTTAGACCTAGAGTATGTGAGGGGAACTCATGCCATCTTCAAATCACATAAGCCATTGGAACTAAAGACACGCTCAGACCTGTGAAGCCAGGTGGAGTCGATGTTTGGTACCTGCAAAATCCTACAACCACAAAATGACAATACAACATATACATATACATATATAGAACAAGCAAGTGATAGAGAATCGTGACGACACATCCCACTCGCAATGAGTGATGTGGAATCATCTCTATCATGAAGGCAGTCAAACAATAGTCAAACACATCTCATAAACATCTTATCACATATAATCATGAAGTAGGGTTAGCGTAATCATAATCATCATCAAAATCATGATAAATCTAATCTATCAATAATCCATCACATAGTGAGCATATAGAATCCATCAAGTGCATGTATCATCAAATCACATGATCAAACATGACAATACCAACATCCATATATATAATCAAAATAGCATATGTCCAATAGTGTCTAACCTTCATAATAAGTCACTGAAGCACATGAGTAATCATCATCCAAATCATCAAATATAGTCTAGATAAGTCTATCAAGCATAATATAAAAGTCAACTCTAGTCAAAATAAGTCAAATCAAGGGTGGACACTACAGGTCATCACCATCATATAGAGCCCATGTCTACATATCATCATAAAAAATAAACAGTCCAAGTTGATAGTTCTGATACTTAATGTAAGTACAGATCCAATAGCCAAAAAGATGAGAGGGGGGGGGGGGGTGAATCATACAAACTTAATCATCAATAAAAACAATAGATTCAACCTCAGTAACATATATATTAGTCATATAACCAGAAACTATCAAACATGCAAACTCAAAAGTATATGAACAATATAAACCTCATAACACCATATTTAATGTGGAAACCCAAATAGGGAAAAACCACTATGGGATTTTGGACCCACTAAGAAATATACTCTTCTAGAGTATGCTCGGTTAAAAGCAAATCTTGTTAAATATTACAAACACATTGCTAGATGTGACTTGGTTAAGGGATTTCCCTCAGATCTGTTAGGATCTTCACTTTGTTAGAAGTGACCTTGTTAAAGGATTTCAAACACTCAATAAGAATGTCACCTTGCTAGAGGATTTTACAAATAAGACTGTTAAGTCCACTCGGTTAAGAGATTTTCTGCTACTTCTCAAAATAACAGTAATAAAAATATGTCTGCAACTTCACATCTAAAAATGCTAAAGTAGATTCCTATTTGTTCAATACAATTTAGATATAGAACTAATCTTATCTATCTGCTGGGCATCTATACTCTGTTATTCTAATAGGTCTTCAAGCTTCTATGCTCGGTAATCACTATGTATCATCCCTGTGCATACACTTGCCCGCATCCATTGTTTATCAATAGTTTCCTATTTATAAACAATCTTCCAACCGCTTAATCTCCTTGATCACATTTCCCATGATCAATCATAGCCATCAGATCTTCAATCTTGTCCAGGTTCAATGTATCCTTCAATCTGAAAATGTTTTACCCCACCTTGGAACTTGAATATTCACCTTGGAACTTGTGTTAGGGTATTGCGGTTCAATCTGAGCTATAGATCTTCCTGCTGATCTTTCTTTACCATAGATTCTTTAACAATCTTCATACACGTCTTACCAATCATTTAATTCACTCCAGCTCATCAGCGTCCTTCATTAAATATCACATGTAAACATTTAATGCATTCTGTTATAGCTCGGTTGTAACTCGGTAAATACTAAACTTCACTTGGTAGACATTCTGCCTTCATTAACCGATAGCGATAACCTTAGGGTTTACCGACTAGGTTCCTTAGGGTTTACTGACTAGGTTCTTTGCTTGGTAACATAGTATAGTATTAACCTTTCAAACAATAACATATGTAGGATATCAAACAATCTAAACATCATGATCTCATCATTGTCTAACTCGGTAATAGTTGCCAATTGAATAACTTATCCCCTTATTCATCATATTCTTTTTGTGTCTTTTATCAACATCTTTATACTCATCAAATCATACTTCTTAAGATATGGCAACATCATACTGAATTAGAAAATCAATTTCTTGACATCAATGACAAAATAATAATATTAAGACAGTAATCATCCTTAATCAGTTATATCCATAGTCATCAACAACCTTCTCAATATCCTTATTGAAATGCCAACAATCTCTCATTGTAATTGGAATGCCAACCTTCTTCTTGTCTGATATAATGCCAATAATCTCCCCCTTTGGCATTGATGGCAAAACCAATTGATTTGACTTTATTGATTTGGATTCAGATTGCTGTGAAATTTTGAAATGCTCTCCCCCATACATTAGACTTCTCCTCATTCAGTCTTCTTCCCAATTTGTAGTCTGCTCAGTTTTCTCTTAGTCTTCTCCCCTGATAGGTCTTCTCCCCTGATATTGGTCTGATAGGTCTTCTCCCTTATATTGGTCTTCTCCCCCTTTGACAACAATGCCAAAAAGTAAATAACTAAAACATAGTTGCTTTCTGTAAGAAGTTATTTCCTGCTGTTGTTATTCCTGCTGTTGTGTATCAACTGAGTCTCGGTCAGAGCATTTGTCTTCAATTCTTGTTCCCTATTTATTGTTTCTTGCACACCTTTAGAAAACCTCCTAAAGTGTGTAAATCAACATCAACTCCTAAAAGATATTTTGTAGAGTCATCAAATTGATGCTTTCACCGAACTTGGTCAGTGAATGGAAGATAGGGGTAGGACCCCTAACTAACTTCTGAGATACTCAAAAGTGTCCTTTGGCAGTGGCTTGGTGAAGATGTCTGCAATTTGTTCCTTTGTGCTAACATACTCCAAAACCACTTTCTTCTCTTGAACTTCTTCTCTAAGATAATGATATTTGATAGAGATGTGCTTTGTCTTAGAGTGCATAACAGGATTCTTTGAAATGTTAATGGTACTAGTGTTATCACATAATATAGTTACTAGCTCGGTAACTTGCTCATTTATACCTTCCAACAGTTGTTTGATCCATGCTATATTGGTACAATTTAGTGCTGCAACAACATATTCAGCTTCTGCTGTTGACTGTGAAACACATCCTTGTTTCTTGCTAAGCCAACTCACTAGGCTTTCTCCTAAAAAGAAAGCTCCTCCACTTGTGCTTTTCCTATCATCAATGTTGCCTGCCCAATCAGCATCAGTATAAACTTTTAAATCAAACTCATTTCCTTTCTGATATACTAAACCATAATCTTCAGTGCCTTTTAAATATCTGAAAATTCTTTTGATTGCCGTCATGTGTGTTTCCTTAGGATCTGCAGAAAATCTAGCAACAATACCTACTGCATGTGCTATATCTGGTCTGCTGTGAACAACATATTGCAACTTTCCAATCATAGATCGGTAAAGTGTCTCATCAATAGATGTAGATTCATCATTCTTTGATAGTTTACAGTTGGTAGTCATAGGAGTACTTACTGGTTTTGAATCCTCCATTCCAAATTTCGTCAAGATTTCCTTTATGTACTTGGATTGGATAATGAAAATCTCATCTTTCATTTGCAGTATCTGCAAACCTATAAAATATTTTATCTCATCGATTAATGACATCTCAAATTCTTTACTCATTTCATTTCCAAAGTTCTTGCATTGAGAGTCATTTCCACTAAAGATAATATCATCAACAAATATGGTTGAGATCAGTATTCCATTTTCATCATTCTTCATGTACATATTGCTGTTTTCACTTGTTCTTATGAAACCAATTTTGATCAAATATGAGTGCAATCTCTCATACCATGCTCTAGGTGCTTGTTTCAAACCATATAAAGCTTTGTTCAATTTACATAGTTGATCATTATTTTCTCCTTCAACAAATCCTTCTGGTTGTTCAATGAAAACTTCTTCTTCTAATATACCATTCAGAAATGCAGATTTGACATCCATTTGATATACCTTGAAATTCTTGTAAGCAGCATATGCCAACAATTTTCTTACTCCTTCAAGTCTTGCCACAGGTGCAAAAGTCTCACCATAATCAATTCATTCTTCTTGGGCATAACCTTTGCAAACTAATCTTGCTTTATTCCGAATGACCTCACCTTTTTCATTTAACTTGTTTCTGAAGATCCACTTTGTACCAATTACATTTTTGTCCTTCGGTCTTGGGACCAGTGTCCATGTGTCATTCTTCTTGATTTGATTAATCTCTTCTGTCATAGCATTTATCCAATCTTTACTGTTAAATACCTCTTTCACTATTCTTGGTTCAAATTCAGATATCAAACATGTGTTCTATCTCAGTTTGTTCCTTGTCATCACTGGATCATCCTTATCTCCTATAATCTGACTTGGTGCATGATGTCTTCTGACATACTTGGCTAATATAGGCTCGGTAGGCTCTATATGATCCTCTTCATCACTCGGTAACTGAATATTTTCTTCATTTTATTCAACAATTATCTCGGTAGGACTTCTCGGTTGGACATAGACAAATTCATCATAGTCTTCTGGTTCTTTGGAATTTCCTTCATCATTTCTTTCTGCAAATTCATCAATTTTCACATTTGCACTTTCTACTATTTTGTAAGATGATTTGATTAGACATTTAAATGCTTTGCTTCTAGAAGAATAACCTAGAAACATTCCTTCTTCACTTTTCTGATCAAACTTACCATTTCTATCATCTTTGTGAACATAGCATTTACTCCCAAAGATTTTAAAATAACTTACATTAGGTTTCTTGTCATACTAGATTTCATAAGGTGTCTTCAAAGTACCTTTCTTCAATTGTACTCGGTTCAGGATGTAAACTATTGTGCTTATTGCTTCTCTCCAAAATGTTTGTGGAACTTTCTTTTCAATCATCAAGGTTCTGGCACAATCCACAATAGATCTGTTCCTTCTCTCTACTATCCCATTCTGCTGTGGAGTTCTCGGTGCAAAGACTTGTCTTTTTATACCATGATCATTGCAAAATAAGTTGAATTCATCAGATGTGAACTCTCCTCCTCTATTTGATCCAAGACATTTCAGTTGTCTTCCTGTTTCATTTTCAACTCTGGCCTTGTACCATTTAAACATTTGAAAAGCTTCTGATTTTTCTTTTAAAAACATTACTAACATCATCCTTGAGTAATCATCCACAAATAATATGAAAGATTTATCACCATAATAACTCTGAACTTTTGTAGGACCACAAAGATCAGTATGCACAAGATCTAAAATTCCCTTAGAATTGTAAGACTTACTTGTAAAGCTTGATCTTGTCATCTTACCCATCTGGCATCCTCGACACATAGCATTCTCAGGTTTTTCAAGCCTCGGTAGACCTCTTACTTGGTGCTTCTTACTTATTTTGATCAGATTATCAAAATTAACATGACAAAACCTTTTATGCCATATAGAGAAACTTGACTTGTTCAGCTTCGGTGCATCCCTCTTATACATCTTTGGATCTTTAACTCAAGTGCTTTTAAACTTTTCTTCCGGAGTCCAAAGCTCTGATACCAATTGATAGTTCTGATACTTAATGTAAGTATAGATCCAATAGCCAACAAGATGAGAGGGGGGGTGAATCATACAAACTTAATCATCCATAAAAACAACAGATTCAACCTCAGTAACATATATATCAGTCATATAACCAAAAACTGTCAAACATACAAACTCAAAAGTATATGAACAATATAAACCTCATAACACCAAATTTAACGTGGAAACCCAAATAGGGAAAAACCACTGTGGGATTTCAGACCCACTAAGAAATATACTCTTCTAGAGTATGTTCGGTTAAAAGCAAATCTTGTTAAAGATTACAAACACATTGCTAGATGTGACCCGGTTAAGGGATTTCCCTCAAATTTGTTAGGATCTTCATTTTGTTAGAAGTGACCTTATTAAAGGATTTCAAACACTCAATAAGAATGTCACCTTGCTAGAGGATTTTACAAATAAGACTGTTAAGTCCACTTGGTTAAGAGATTTTCTGCTACTTCTCAAAATAACAGTAATAAAAATATGTCTGCAACTTCACATCTAAAAATGCTAAAGCAGATTCCTATTCGTTCAATACAATTTAGACATAGAACTAATCTTGTCTATCTGCTGGGCATCTATACTCTGTTATTCTAATAGGTCTTCAAGCTTCTGTGCTCGGTAATCACTATGTAGCATCCCTGTGCATACACTTGTTCGCATCCATTGTTTATCAACAGTTTCCTATTTATAAACAATCTTCCAACCACTTAATCTCCTTGATCACATTTCCCATGATCAATCATAGCCATCAAATCTTCAATCTTGTCCAGGTTCAATGTATCCTTCGATCTGAAAATGTTTTACCCCACCTTGGAACTTGCATATTCACCTTGGAACTTGTGTTAGGGTATTGCGGTTCAATCTGAGCTGTAGATCTTCCCACCGATCTTTCTTTACCATAGATTCTTTAACAATCTTCATACACGACTTACCAATCATTTAATTCACTCTAGCTCATTAGCTTCCTTTATTAAATATCACATGTAAACATTTAATGCATTCTATTATAGCTCGGTTGTAACTCGGTAAATACTAAACTTCACTTGGTAGACATTCTGCCTTCATTAACCGATAGCGATAACCTTAGGGTTTACCGACTAGGTTCCTTAAGGTTTACCGACTAGGTTCTTTGCTTGGTAACATAGTATAGTATTAACCTTTCAAACAATAGCATATGTAGGATATCAAACAATCTAAACATCATGATCTCATCATTGTCTAACTCGGTAATAGTTGCCCATTGAATAACTTATCCCCTTATTCATCATATTCTTTCTGTGTCTTTTACCGACATCTTTATACTTATCAAATCATACTTCTTAAGATATGGCAACATCATACTGAATTAGAAAATCAATTTCTTGACATCAATGACAAAATAATAATATTAAGACAGTAATCATCCTTAATCAGTTATATCCATAGTCATCAACAACCTTCTCAATATCCTTATTGAAATGCCAACAATCTCTCATTGTAATTGGAATGCCAACCTTCTTCTTGTCTGATATAATGCCAACACAAGTATACAATGATATCAAAGAAATAATCAATAAAATACATTGTCCCATGATACAAATCAATGCCTCATATAAATATGTCAACTAGGACAGAGAGGACCACTCTTTTCAGATGTTGTAGGCCTCATTGATCCTTCTGCTCCCCCTGGATGAATCAATACATCTAGATCTTCCTGCAACATGATATCAACAAAATGTTAGTTCTTGATCTAATCAACCACTTTGATCAATCAATCAGCTATCCTATCTGCTCACTTGAGATTTCTATCAATCTCTTTGACCACATATTAGTGATGCTCATTCATCATGAGGTTACGCATCTAGTCTATCCAATTTTTAGTTTACATCATTGACATTCATCAATCATGAAGTCAATCAAACTCTATCCTATCAGATCATCAAAGCTTCGAGTTTATATCATTGAGCCTCATCGATCATGAGGTCAATCCAACTCTATCAATCATCATATCAAGCAGAATATCAAAGTAATCAAAGAGTGGAAATTTTCATCAACCAAAGTTGTAGAAATTTAAATTAGTTATCATGAGATTAATCGCTCAATCAAAATTTTCAACAATTTCATGATCCGTCTCCCGAGGGGGCACACAATCAAGATTTTTATCTTCGTTAGGAACATTATCGAGACTTGATTTAATATTTGAAACAATGTTGTCTCAACATCATTTCAAAGAGGGGAAAAATGTATACACATAAAATTGGCTATGAGAAATTAAATAAATATTTAATATTTATTGAATAATTATTCTTTTATTAAATAATTAAATTGAAAAGATTAATTTATTTAATTCGTTTCATATTCTTCTACTAATTAATTTAATTGATTTTTTTATCAATTAATTCATTTAGCTTTTCTTCTAACCCAATTAATTAAATATATTATATTTAATTAACTTCTATCCACTATCCTATGGTCTCATCAATTAAATAATTTCTTAATTATTTAAACTCCCTTTTCCAACTCCCCTCATCTCCACATCACTTCTTCTTTGCCAACCATCCATCATGTGCCTAGAGATATTAATATTTAATTAATATTAATGCATCATTATCTTCAACATTCATTCTATTCTTCAAATAATGTGTACGTACACACATTCCTCAACCTTCCTATATTCTCTCCAAGATTCTTACATCTTTGGAGGAAGTTGAGTCCACTTGTCCTCTTATCCCTAAATATTCTCCAACTATCATATATTCTCCCAGTCTTCATTCTTAGTCAAGGTGAGATGAATGACACTTGGCTTCTCCTTCCACCTTTTCCTCCATCTTATAGGTGTAGGAGGAACATCTTCCACCTTTCTCTCTCACATTTCAACCTCTTGCTCAGAGGCATCTAAATTGCAAGATTTAATCATGATCGTTGATCTCTACCACCTAAGCTTATACACTAAAAAATCTATAAATAGAGGTATCCTAAGCCATTTCTGAAACTAATAGCTAATCACATAGTCTTCATTTTGCATCTATGAGTTTTGAGTTTAAAGCAATTTAGCATTTTAGGAGTTTTATCATAGCATATCATTATCTTTTCATATTAGCTTAATATCAGTTAGCATATCAATCAACAACCAGTTATCTGCCCATTCTTCATATGCCATCTTGGAAGCTACCAGTGCTTGTCTGAGAGCAAAATCATCTGCAACCAAGAACAATGGGGTTAGGACACAATGAGACATAAATCATGAAGGTATAATAATTTCATTTGCTTTTTCATTTCATGTTGTTTCATTGGTTGAAGCTTGAGTTATATTTGCATGATAGACTAATGAGTTTGCAGGTTTAATCTCTTAGGTTTAATTTAAGTGGATACAATCCTATATCCACAAACCAATCCCATCATATCATATCATATTCCCCATCCCATCCAATCCTATTCAATAATTTATCCCCCTCCCATTTTATCCAATCCATTTATGACCCCCATGACACTAAGCTTTTCCCATCTATCTGAGCTTATATTTAGTCACACATAATCCAAACACTCATCCATACCATGTTAATCAAATCCAAGCAGCAATCCTCTCACCTTGAGATCCTACACACCATCTTGTCTCTTGCATCTATCAATCTACCCGTACCTTGCCCATCGGGATGCATCCTTCCCATGTCTAGCAGTTTATCCAAATCCATCTTCCTTCCCATGTCTAGAAGCCTAACCAAATCCATATCCCACTCTTGGCAAGAGATGTCATGATTGATCTTTTCGCTCTGACTTTTTTTATCTTGTTGCCCAGGATTGTACCTATTCAGTGCTACCATGATCATCCTATATCTTGGCATGTCTTGGATGGTGTATAATGAGGCATTGTTTTTATGGTATGACATGTTTGATGGTTTCTCTTGTATGATCCTACAGTCTCGCATTTACATCATCATTGATGTTTGCAAAGCTGTGTACATAGAGATGCCTATTGTTTGAGAGTCTAGTCCATGCCTCAGATATTCAAAACATCCCGATTCCTATAGTCAGCGGTTTGGATAATCTGTGGAAATATAAAAACTAGGTTTTCTCTCCACATCTACACAACAAGAAATCTCATCCACTCCATTTCATTCAATCATCCCATTTCACCCATTTATCTTGGAGACTCCAATTTATTCATTCACCCCCCCTTCATCATCTTCATCTTTTCATAATCTAGTCTTCCTATCCATTTTGAGAGTACACCTGTGTTCTTAGAACCCGCATGTCCTTTCGAGGGGGTATATCACTACCTCCTCATCATCCTTCCTCATTTCACCTATGACTGGGGCATCATGCTACTAGTCCTTATTCTTTCCATCCACTATGTTTTATTCTTCTTTGATCTAACATCACTTCATGACACTATATCAAAGAGGGGCAAAATGTAGACACCTAAAATTAATTAAATTAATATTTAATTAATTTAAGCCTATCAACATAATTAATCAGTTTATTTGTGTTAATTCCCTTCTTCTTAAGGTTAATCAAATCAAATTTAATCAATCTTATCACTATAGTTCAATAATTAATTTATCAATAAAGTCACCTCAACCATTATCTCTTTTAAAATCCACTTAGTTAATTAATTTTAATTAATTAATGCAACTAAAGTGATTCCTACAAATCACTTCTTGTAATCTCCACTTAGCCTAATTAATTCTTCTAGAAGCATGATTATCATCATTCCTCAATTTCATATTCCTCCACTTATTATATCTCCTTATGTCACATCCTCCTGACTTTCTCTAATCACCTTGATCCTTTTAAAGAAATTCAAATTCTTTAAATCTCCCCATGCTACATCCTCTTCCAAAGGAATTTTTAATTTCTTTATCCATTTATTCTTCCCACATCTTCTTATTTTGGAATTTTTAATTCCTCTCCCCTTTTTCCAAGGAATTTTTAATTTCTTTTTCTTTCTTTTTCTTTTTCCAATGTACTTGGGATCTCTTCTCCATGAACCTTGAGAGGTGTGGAGACAAGAAATGCCTTTATGTCATATCTCTTCAATCCCACACCTTGTCATCTCAATCCATGTGCTCCCTCTCAGATCGATCTCAACCCTTCATCCAAAAATCAATCTTGGCCCTTCATTTTGGCCTCCTCCAATCTATAAATTGGGGTCTTTTCCCCTCATCTAGATATCCAATTCTATCATATTCTTATGCTATCCATTTTCATCCCTATATCCACCTTTCATCCAATCTTATGCTATCCATTTGAGAATCAAAATCCTTCATCATGCCATCATAATGCCCATGAAATTTTCTCTCATCTAATCCATATCCATCATCATTAAAATTCAAATCCAATCCAAATCCACTAATCTTGTTGTGTGTGGAGAGCGATCCACATCCCATCTTGGAGCCAATCTAATCAAGTGGAGCATTTGGGTGCATTCCACTTCATCAAAGGCTCAATCAGAGGAAGAGTAGAAGCTAAGGTATAATGATTTATTTGTGTATTTGAATGTATTATTTTGTGTTTTATTTGGTTTATACACTAACCATTAGGCTTTAGATTTTCCACCTCTTCAAGGACAAAAATAAGAGGAATTTGCCAACTATATTTTTTGTTGTTGTTTCCATCGATAAAAAAGGGGGAGATTGTTAGTAATATGAGTTCACTATTGTCATTGATGTCAACTTGATATGTCTAGATTACCGCCTAATATGTAAAGATCTAGAAATGAGTGCTCAAATGTTCTTATTATGTTCAATGGTGATATTGAGTGAGTGTGTGGTATTCTAGCAAGGTGATAGTATTGAAAGTTGAAATATGTAGGAAATAGTATTTAAAGTCTTTATGGGAGAATGCCCTGCATTCTTTTGATTTTGAAGTTGACTACTTGTGATTTTGGATTTAATGTCTATGTTATGTGAATATTGCACTATTATGCTTTCAAGTCTTCAACAATTTAGGTTTTGAAGTCGGTTGTTGCAGTTTGCTGACAATGAGGCTATCTGTTAGGACTGGTGTAGAGAATTCTCCACATAGCTCTATAGTGTTGTTTCATGTGTTTCAACTTGGAGGATATGTTTATATTATTCATGTAGTGTTCTAGTTTATATTTCAAGCATTGGTTTTCTCCACAAGTGAAGTTATGCTGTTATTTTGTTTAATGTTATCATTTGTGTTGGTCTCTAGCCAACTTTGTCGGTTCATCTTATTTGGATTATACTCTTTTGGTTTGGATATGAATTAAAGGTTGAGTTAAGGTATTTTTATGGGTCTTACCTTGGCATGTAAAGATGCACATTGTGTCATTTGCATGGATAATATTTTTTGGGCTGACTAGCTAACATGCTTTGCTATTTGTCTACACATTACATTTGATGTCAACTTTGGAGGATGTATTGTTGTGTGCAATTTGTTTGAACCGACTTAAGAATATATATTGTAATGTATTTGGGTTCTCTTTATATTTTGGACTAGACTATATTTAGTATGATTTCTTATGGTGGCTGACCTAGTGTAATTTATGTTTATTCTATTATAGTGGCCAACCTAGTTGAGAGTTTTGGTAAATAAGTTGATATAAATAGATGTGTAGATGTGTGAATTAAGGTATGAATTTATTTAAAGTGATGTGAAAGTATACGTGAGGAGTAAACATGCAAAAAAATAGTTTGTTTTGAGCTTTGATGATCATATCTTTTAGTATGACAAAGTTTTGAGGCAATGAATATGTGTGTTGTGTTTACCATGGTATTGGTCACTTGATTTAGAGACTCAAGGATAGTTTCATAATCAAGAGATACTTTTCATTTCAATTCATCATTCCTCTATGCCTCCTGAAAGATAGTGAGTTCTTTTAGTGCCTTGTGCAAATTTGTATCTTGCCTTGGGATCATGCTTCTTAGCCTGCAAGTTCATTGTATTTTGTCCTAAGATTGTGCACTTTAGCTTGCAAGTCCAATTCAAGAGTAGTGAGCTTCCTTGGCTTTGTACATAAAATATTGTATTCAATTATTCATATAGTGAGTATGATTTTTACTATGGTTTTTTTCATATTGGGTTTTCTATGTAAAAATATGGTGTTCATGTGTTTGGTGTTTGTTGCTTCATATTTCATTGGTGTTTAGTTGGTTAAAGATAATTGCTAAGTGTTTTTGATTGAAAAAGTTTCAAGATTTTCTCAAGACTGATTCACCCTCCACTCTCTCAATTTTGTGTTGTATTTAACAAAGAAAAGAGAGCTCGAATAAATTTTGAAAGGATTTTTAAAGTAAGTTGAGTTAAGAGAAAGAATGGTTCACATGGTTTATGTAATGAAGGTATATAAAAAATAGTAGTGGGAAGCCATAAGGAATTAGAAGCTTTTCTAGAACAAACATGCATGTAATCATTAACTTGATATTATTAAAACTATAGTAATAGTAGTAATAATGTAAAGAATGAAATGTTTTTAGTTTTATGAAGGAAAGAATGCATGATGCATTAGTAATTAGTGTTTTAATGAAAGTACTAGTTTGAAAACTTTTGTAAACTTAAGGAAACAAAGCTAGGCCGGCTTGCTCATAAGTATATAAGCAATACCGTATTTCTAAAAAGAGAATATAAATATTATGACTCCAAAATTAATATTAAGAGTTATGTATTCTTATAAATGCAATTTCAACCTATATGCACACATGCCTAAGTGCAAGGGTAATTTGTAATGAAATCTTGTAAAAAAAAAAGTTTATGCTTTGTATAGTTCTTTAAGAGTAAAGTATGATTGTATTTATTACACATAGTCATTTATGATGGAAGTTGAATATTTATAAGCCACAAAGAAGATGTATAGTAACAGTTTCATAAACTTGGATGCATGATTAAAAGTGAAAGGGTAATGCTCATTTAAGTATACACTGTTGATAACAAGGAACAAAACTGTGAGGGGGGGGGGGGGGGGGTGAATCGGTTTTCTCAAAATCTCTACTTAACTCAAACACAATTTTAGATTTGTTAAATAATAGTGAAAGCATAAATCAACACCACATCAATAACACACATAACACCAAGATTTTTGATGTGGAAAACTTGGTCAAGGAAAAAACCATGGTGGAAACCAACCTACAATATGATGATACCTTGCTAGAAGTATATGAAATATTACAATGGAGAATGGACATGCATTTAGGCATACTACCTAGAGCTTACTGCTCAAAAACAACAAAGAGCTACAACTTAGGGAAGACTCACTGTCTTACAAACAAATTCAGATTTGAGAAAATAGCATCTCCTAATGCCTGATTACAATTTCGGTTAAGCTCATACAACTTATGCTCTTTCACATTTCTTCACACTACTTCATTTCTTTCAAAAGATCAAACCATTATGTTTACACATAGATACATCTCTCACATATTTATTACATTTATTTATACATATCATCAACCTATCTTTCAAGGTTGGATCAACAAACATGAGAAATTACAAAGATATAACCATACACGGTACAATATTACATGTGGACTAAAACAATGCCGGCTAAGACATAGTAAGGACCTAAAATAACACCTTGAACATGAAACACCTCGAATGATTATGCCTCAAACATCCGTAACATGCTACAATAATCATGTCGACCAAGAACATGAAGAACACCACCAAATCAAGGAAAATCATCAATAACACACACAACAATCAATACAGACCACTAACATAAATAGGAAACAATCTAGAAACATCCACAAGCATCATGAATTACCATAGAAACAACCACACCAATACCACTTACTATAATCTCCATCATCATTATACCAAACTTCAAAAATACTAACTGCAATGACTATCAAACTGAAAGATTCACTTGCGAATCTCCAAATCACAAACCATCTGAATTGAGGACACACCAGAACATCCCAAACACTCTGCCAAATCCACAAACCAAGATATTGTAATGCGGAGCAAAATCCAAAACACTAATCAACACCGAACAACTGAAAAACCAACCACAATACCAGATCTCATAACTCGATCAAATGTTCATGTGGACCATTGAAACATGAGTTGAATCAACTAGAGATACTTATATTTGTCATAACCCTCTTTTTAGACCTTGATAAGACCTACTACTACTACTACTACTACTACTACTACTACTACTACTGATTTTATGAGTAATGAATTTATAAATTGCATAAGGTTGACATTATTTTAAATAAAAAGAAATTAAATAGTGGTGACACATACATGAGGTCATAAATTTATTTGGAAATTACTTATTTTCTTAATATATTAATTGAGCACATGGTGTAAGAGAAATAAGAAGATTCTAGAAAAGAATTTCAAGTTCAAATTTTGGATGCAATGGACAAGTGTAACCCCCACTATGACAACCACAAGAAATATGTCAAATACATGGAATTATTTTGGGAAAAGAATCTCTAATGAAATGACTCTCTTTTTTTATTTAATGGATGCTATATTTTTGTAAATGAGGAATTTTTAAAGAAAAGAGTAAATCTATTATAGGCATATTATATGACAACTGGAAGCATCAATATTTATTTGGGAAAAAATACATGTTTTAAATTTCAAAATGAAATCTGTTCTTAGAGTTGTCATAGAAGTGGAGTCTATTCTTAAGGAAATTGTCATAGAAGTGGAAACTAATAATAGTGTTTAGGAAGGTGTTTTTTTTTAATGGAATCTCTTACAATTTGAATTATTTTTGAAAAAATAATATCTCTCCAATTTCTATATAATGAGGTTAGAAAATGCATATGGGTTATGTTATGATAAGTTAGTCTTCTTTTTTTTTTAAAAAAAAGTTTGTTTTGAATTATGTTAGTTGTGTAGGAGAAAGTTTGAAAAAGCATATTTCATAGAGGTTCTTGGAGAAGATCTTTATCAGGTTACAGGAAGAAGATTGAAGGTTACAAAGAGAAGATGGAAGGAGGATAGCCGGGAAACAAGTGTTTGACTCTAAAACAACACTTAGTTTTTCTTACAGGTCCAAGTTCCCATCTTCTCTCCCTTAATGTTTTCTTCATGTTTTTCTTTCAAAAAAAAAGAAAAGAAAGGGGGAGTTTTTTTTGCTTGCATGAATGTTGTAAATTCTTGGAAATTTTTTTAGAGGATTAAAGTAGTTTTAAGCGATTTAGATATTTTGTTTAAAATCTAAAAAATGGATTTTAAATAAGTTGAGTTAAACAGTGTAGAAATTTCCTCCTCTTTAAAATCCTATCTTTATCTTTAGATTTAGATAGGAAAGAGAGAATAATTTTCTTATCTTCTTTGAATCTTAATTTTTAGATTTGCAAGTTAGTATTTAAAAAAAAAAAAAAGAGAAATATTTGAACATGCTTATTATTTATTCCCTTTCTTGCATGAAAACCCTTTATTTATTCAATTACTTATCAATATTATATTCTTTATTTATTTATTTATTTATTAATTTTAAGATAATATAAAATACATATATATTGCATGCTATTAAACAAAATAAAGGAAAGTAATTTCTAATAAATATATCTCTTTTAAAACTATGAAAAAAAGAAAAAAATCTAGATTTTGCTTAAAGTTTCTATAAATAAATATTAAATGAGATTAATGGAATATGATAATATATTTAAGTTTTTTTTCAATAAATATAAGTTATAAATTTAACATGATATTAATTCATATTTTAAAGAAGAGCAATAATAAAACTATTTCTGTCAACATAAAGTTTGAGGATAGGGAGTTGCTTTTTCACTGACGAAGCTGCAAGTTTGAAATCTCTGAATATTCGAAGGGATCCTGCTCTTTCCGTCCACGGTGGCGAGCGACGGTGGAGGATCACCGGTGACTCCCAACAATGTCAGACATCCAGGTGTGTTCTCTCCATTAAAAGCATTAGATAGCATGGAATTAAATGTAAGTCCTGGCTTCGGCCTCCCTCCCAATCCCGTACCCTCCTCGCATGCGAGTGGACCTGAATGCCCGTCTGATGGCAATAATACTACCTTGCCCATCCCACCCAAACCAGTCACTGCTATACCTACCAGACCCAAAACATTTTCGGAAGTGGTTTCGAACGCAGGCTTTGCGGTGGATGTTAGTGCTAGGTTCCTCTGCCCCGCCTCCGATGGAGCCTCCAACGCCGGTAAGGGCCCTGGGGTTGCTGATAACCCTTTCTCTGTTTTGCCAAATCCTGAAATGCTGGTTGAAATATTGAATGAACAAAACAGACTTAGGAATTATGCTATTTTTTTCTTTGCTGTCGAACTGGATAAGTGCCCTCCACACAAGTTTCTTGACGACTGGTTTCACAATTATTGGAGTTTGAAACTAGGTTTCCACATATCTTTTTGCAGACAAATACAGAGGGGCCTATATGTTATTTTCTTTGTCTCGCAGGAAGCACAGGCCGAAGTTGTTAAAAAACAATACTGGAATGTTGGCTCCACTTCATTCCGCGCTCTGGCATGGTCACCAGAAGCCATACACGATGAAGTTATAGCTCTCTCCGCCCCTAGGTGGATTCTGGTTAAACATGTCCCTCCCTACCTATGGCGTTTTCTACCACAATTATTGGAACCCTTGGGTAGGGTCATCCGAATGGATGATATAGTTAGATTGGTACCCCATTTAGATGCCTGCATCCTCATAGCACTCAAGCCTGGAACAGATATCCCGGAAACCCTAAATATTGACATTGCTGAAGAAAAGATTACATGTCCTATCGAAATCCTAGGCGGATTAAATGCCTATTTTTTGTGCCGTAGAGAAGGACACAGACGAAGAGATTGTCCAATTATCCAAAGGAAACTGGATACTCCTTCTGATAAAACCACTAGAGATAACCCTCCCCAAATCCCTCCCAGTAACAATACTTCCGCCTCTCAACCTGTCCAGCCATCTACCCAAAATGCTCGCCTCAACCCTCATTGCACTCCTCTGTCTTCAGTCTCTGCCCCTCCTCAGATCACCAATACCATTTCCCCTCTGCCCACACAATGCCTTGATGCCTCTGCGGGTATCTCGGATGGTTTCTTAACTACTACCAAGAAAAGGCGTAGGAAAACGAACAGCAAGAAGGATGTATTGAATCCGCAAGCCCCTCCCATCTCGAACAGCTCCATCTCGGATTTCCCACTAAATTGTGATCTTACTGACAAAACTTGTATTACTCCTAAAGCCCTAACCTCACATAAAACTCTTAAGGAAATCGATGATAACTGTACCATTGAAGTTATTCCCGCTTGTAATCCCACTATGGTCTCTTGTAACATCAAGCAGCCCATGGAGGAAGACAAACTGATGATGCTTGAGTCAGATTATGAGAATGAAGGTATGGAAGAATTCCCCATTTCGAAAAGACGGGGAAGACCTACGAGATCAAAAAATAAAAACTCTAGAAACAAAAAGAAAGAGGATCCCTCCCCGAATAATGCGACTCCCATCCAGGGAGCGGATATGCAGTGTCTTCCCCTGACCACTGGTTCTCAATGAACTGTATATCCTGGAATATAAGGGGCCTTGAGTCCCCGGATAGGAAATATGTCATAAAAAATACCTTGACTCTCATCCTAACCTGGACTTCTTGATGCTCCAAGAGATCAAAGCGGTTGATTTCACCCTCCATAATAATTTGGTTTTTCTATGGAAGGATGTAGTTAAGTATCACACCCTTCATTCTAGGGGTAGAGGAGGAGTTGCTCTTCTTGTTAGCCCTAAATGGAGTAACTATATTACTAATCATGGGATATCCCCATGTAATCGAGCTGTCTAGGTTACCATTAACCATAACAACAATTGTTTTGGCATATGCTCTGTTTATGCTTCCAATGATTGGAATGAAAGAATATCTCTTTGGGACTAGATTAATGATCTTCCTGACCTGCCCTGGATTGTGGGGGGAGACTTTAATATGGTTGAATCTCAAATAGATAAGGAGGGGGGCCTCCCCTTTACCTGGAAGGATAGAGAAAAGCTTCACTGGGATAGAATGAAAAGAAATAAACTATTCTTTGATCCTCTTGCTGGAAATAAAGATCTTTCACCTGGAATATGGCACACATGGTGCAATTTTCAGCAAGGGGACAACAGAATATATTCAAGGTTGGATAGGTTTTATGCAAATAAGAATTTTTTCTCTATCCTCCTAGATAAATGGGGGAACTCTATTTTAGTCACATCGACCACGCTTTCTGATCATCACCCCATAAAAACCAGCTTTATTATCAATAGATCCCCGACTCCTCGTCGGTCTGCTAATGCTAAATTCATACTGAATACCAGTCTTCTGAAAGATGAAGATATCTTAGCCGCTGTTAATATTATCAACTTGATCAATAAAAATCATTATCCTCATCTTAGTGATATTGAAAAATGGGACCTTAATGTTAGCTCTTGGCAGAACTTTCTTAAAACGATTGGCCAAAAAGGAGCCAAAGACTATAGACGCATTGAAAATACCCTCTCTGCTAACCTTCAGATTGCTGAATCCCGCATTCAAGCCAACCCCTCTGACTTCAACCTTACTGCCCAGCTCATCTATGCTAAGGATACTCTTAGTAAACATCTCCAGGCCAAAACTCGAGGTGCAAAAATTAGATCTCGAGCCAATTGGTTACAATTCAGAGACAGGGGATCAAGATTCTTCTTCAATCTTTTGAAGCATAAACAAACTAATGAAGCTATTGGTAGAATTATCATCAATAATTAGGACATTACCAACCCCGATATGATAAAAGATGCCTTTGCAAAATACTACCAGGATCTCTTTACATCCGAAGATTCTGAGGAAGCAAATAACATCAAGAACCAATGCTTCTCCCTTATTCCCAAAAAGATCACTGAACAAGATGCTCCTCTCCTCTCTGCTGAGATCACAGTGGGGGAAATCGAGAAAGCAATCCTTTCACTGCAGAACGACAAGGCCCCCGGCCCCGATGGCCTGCCTGCTGAATTCTATAAAGCCAACATTAGTTGGATCTGTCATGATCTTCTTAATGTATACTTGGCGGCATTAGTTAGAGGTTCTTTAGGTATGAATATCAATAAGGGCATCATCAAACTCATCCCCAAAGATGGAGATAAAGCTCTTATTAAAAACTGGAGGCCGATTACTCTGCTTAATGTCTCCTATAAAATTTTAGCGAAAATCCTTACTCTGCGGCTTCAGAACATCCTCCCCAAGATTATTGGCTCAACATAGACTGGGTTCATTAAGGGAAGGTATATTTTAGGAAATGTGATAACTAGCTGGGAAGCTATGCATTGGGCTAAGCAGTCCTAGCAAAACTCTGCCATGCTGCTTTTAGACTTCGAGAAAGCTTATGATCGAGTAGAATGGAATTTCATCACCATGACTCTTGAAGCTTTTGGTTTTCCTAGCAGATTTTGTGAATTTGTTAAAATGATGATGAAAGATGTTTTTGCCCAGATTGATATCAATGGATCCTTATCCGAGGCCTTCCCTCTGGGTAGATCTATCAGACAGGGCTGCCCCCTGGCCCCTGCCCTTTTTGTGATTTCCTCATAAGCTCTCCACTATATTCTTAAAGACCACTCTATGTCCCCTGCTGTTAGAGGTATCCGGCTCCCTAACAATGAAGAGCTCATCACCAGTCAGTTTGCCGATGACACTACTGTTTTCTTTGAAGCCTGTGACGACAACTTTGAAGCGCTTCAAAACAAACTTAAGACATTCTGCATTATATCCGGAGCAAAGATCTCCTACTCCAAATCTACCTGTCTTGGATGGCATGAAGTTCCTCCTGACTGGAGTAGTAGATTTCAATATCAATGGGGAGGTCCTCACCTGGTGGTTAGATACCTTGGAATTCCCTTTTCTGTGGACCCCTCTCTTAAGGCTATGTCTCTTTAGATCAAAGACAAAATTAACTCCAAGCTTAATAAGTGGCATAACCGTTCCCTTTCTCTTGCTGGCAGGGTTCAAGTTTGCCAGAAAATTCTCTCATCCTATAACATATACTTCTCTTCGGCCTGGTTGTTCAATAACTATCAGATATTTGAGATCCAGAAGGCCATTAGACAATTCCTTTGGTCTGATGGCAGAGGAACTAGGAAAATGCATGCTGTTAAGTGGCAATGGTGTCATACGGACAACCTCCTTGGGGGATTGGGCTTGAAGGATCTCAGAATTCAAGGAGTTGCTCTTGCCGCTAAATGGATCTTCCACTCTATGGAGGGTGACTCCCCATGGAAAATCCTTATTAGAAACAACATAGAAATGGGTTTCCCTAAGCATGCCAAATCCTGGAAGGGCCTGCCCCTTGCTGATCTGATCATGGGTAGCTTTCCTATTAAGGTCCATGGATCTGCAGTTTTCTGCTCCATTTGGAGGGCTTGGGAACAGGTTAGAAAGTTTGTAAACAATAAGGACTACCATGATAGTCAAACTCTATACGGCGAAAGATCTATTTGGTGGAACTTACAGCTCTCAGGAAAGCCCTTAGCCCTCTCACAAGGCTGCTCTGCCAGGTACTGGAACAATAAAGGGATATCCCAATTGATTGACCTATTTGAACATAACCAACTGATGCCTTGGAATGATCTCAAAACTAAATTTAACATTCCTGACTCGCAAAAGAAAACATATAATATGATTGTTAAAGCCACTAAAGATCTCCCCATGACCTGCTATGTGGATTCCAATAGGTTCCTTCAGTGCAAATGGCCTGATGGTAACATCTTCAGCAAGATTAAGGCAAAAAATATTTACAATGTTATCAATCATAACAGCTCCATCATTGAACATATTAATGCTCTTTGGTATACCTCCCTTGATAGCTGTTCCTGGAAGAAACTCCTTAACCACCTTTGGAAGGGGCCCATTGAACCTAAAATTAAATACTTTAGATGGCTGTTGTTGCTGAACAGACTCCCTGTCAGGAACTTGGAAGCTCAAACTGAATACTGTAAATTCTGTAAGATGCCTGAAACTTGTAGACATATCTTTTTTGATTGTATTTTTGCCAGGAAAATTTGGCAAATGTTTGATATATCTTATCCACTTGATTACTCCATTTTGAATATTGTGACTGGACATATTTATGGGATTAAAAAGGATACTAATCTTTTTTGGTACATTCTCTCTTCTAACATCTTGTGGCAGCTCTGGAAGTGCAGGAACGAGGAAAAATATCAGGACAAACCCCGGTCCCTTACTGAGTTTTACTGTAAACTCACATATTTTAAAATCCTCTTGCAGGTCTATACCATGATGATGATTGATAAAGACAAGCTTAGGCGGTTCCTGAAGACCGGTCACGCCACCTTTTTTGTTTATGAGATGAAGCACGGCTACGAGTGGAGAAAGAACATTGATGACATCAAAGCTTTTGACAAGACCCTGAACAAAATGAACCAAGAAATCAGGCGGAACAAGAACACCAAAAAGGAGGTGCTTGCCATGCCGATCCAGGAAAACAAGAAAGTTGTTTGGATGGAGGGGGATAAGGGATGGACAACCTGGGTTGATGCCATTGATGGCATCCTGCCTTAGTCTGTCTCCTTTTGATGTTGCTTTTGTAGTAAACGTGTCTATACTGTATACTCTCTTTTGATCTCCTCGATGTGAGGCCCTGCCTCGTCCCCTTTTTTTGCTGCCTCTATGAGGCCCGGACTTGATTTCGTCTAACTGTATATTTTGAAATCCTTATTATTAATACAAAAAACATAAAGTTTGAGAGAAAAAAAAAATAGTTTCGAAATAGAAATAAAGTAAATATTGAGATTATATATAATTAAATGGTGCCTATGAATAATTATTGAAAATTATATTAAAATACTGGAAGTTTTATTTTTGCCTCAGAAGCTTTTGAAAATGTATTATTTATGATTTGAGAGTAATAAATATAAGTTTACAATTTAATAGAACAAATCTTCAAAAAGCTGTAAGTTTTCTAGAAGATAAGAAAAAGTAAAATAGATAAAATATTTGATAAGAAAAATAAACCTTTGGTAGAAAAGCATTATTTTAGATGATTTAAATTATTCTTTTTTTCTCATTTATTTTCAACCAAAAAAATAAAATAAAATAATAATAATGATATAAAATACTATATATAAATATACATATATATACATACATACATACATATGTAGGTATGTATGTATGTATATGTTTTTGGGATCCAAGAACACTGAGAGGGGGGGTGAATTAGTTTTCTGCTGGTAACACAAGATTTTATCCTTTTATATCATACACATATAAACCGGTAAACATATAAACATATAACTTGAAGCAAATAAACCATCCACATAAATGAACACCATAACACACATAATTTATACGTGGAAAACCTCAAAGAGGAACAACCACGGTGGGATTTGTGACCCACAATATCAGTTCACTGGCCATATGAAAGGATATTACATATAATGGGGGTCTACACATGCAGGAAGGAACACTGCCTAGAGCATACTGCTCATCACTAAAGTGTCTCACTGACTACAAGCTTCTGCTGAATTAAAACAATAAAATTGAACTCAAAAATGCATCTGCAATGCCAAATAGAGTTTCGGTTCTATCTCTGCTCTGTACCGGTTCATAAACCCTGGACCCTACTACTGGTATCTCTTCTCCTCCAAGAATGCTTTCCAAGCTATCTACAGATCATTGCATAATATAACATTCGCATACAAATGATCTACATACATATACTTCGCATTCTATAGTTCTGCTATATTCTCCTATGTCGCATCCTATATCATATCTTGTCTCTTATTCAGAATGACCTAGAAGACTAACCTATATACTTATTACAAACAATATGCCTTATGTCGGCTTACAATGCTTTTACAAAAGTTATTCAATGTTGGCCTTGACAATAATTACAAAATTATTTACTAAATAAATCTTCCTTGATGTCAGCTTCCTTCAAGTACTGATGCTGGTGCCGGTGTAATCTTGGATACTCCAATGCCAGTGTTTGCCGATATATGCCTCCTAATGCCGGTATATGACTTCCATCTAATCTTGTTGCCATCAATGCCAACAAAATGAATCCAATGAGTGTCAGTTGCCAACAATCTCCCCCTTTGGCATTGATGGCAACACTCATGTGAAAAATGGATTCCCTGTCGGTTCAAGTGAATTATGCTCCCCCTAAGCAATACAATCCTTTTGATGTCTTGATATCCTTCCCATGTGATATTTTCTTATTTTTTTGATATTTTTCACATATATACATACTCCCCCTTTGGCATCAATGCCAAAGACTGGTGAAAAAATTGAAAGAATTCAGAACAAAAGAATAAATGAATACTATTAATTTCACTAGAGTTTAACCAACTTCAAAATTTCTGGGTAAGCCTTATTCAACAACTGAAGATATGTATCCCAACTGGTTTGGAAGGTGTTAGATATAGATGCTAGTCCACTTAGTAAGTGGGCAAGTGTTTCCTTCTCCTTGACATCTGCCGGTGTGGGTTTAGCAATCATGTCCATGCACTCTCTCTTATGAACACCAATGAATCTAATCTGGGACTCACCAATCCTCTAAGACTTCTTACTCTCCTAATGAATTTATCTCTCTCCTTCTCAAAAGCAAAATTTTGGTTCTCCAAGGACAAAATTTGTCCATCAACTGATGTGGTCAGTGTAGTTAATCCATCAAAAGAGTTTCGAATGCTAGCTACTTTATCATGTAACTCCTTTAATATTCTATCTACATTAGTTGTAAGAATTCCTATGTTACAACAGACCCTGTAGATATTTGTACCTTGTTTCAGACAATTCTCAATAAGAATGAGTTTGGCCTCAATTTTCTTTTTCTTTGTTTCAATGATCTGGTCAAAGACTTCTCTTTTAGCTGTAGTGAATCTTTCTAAAGCTTTCCGATTTGCAATCTACTTCAGAGATTGAAAATTGTTAGAAATATGTTCTGTTAGAGTCTTGAGCTTGCCGGAAGGGCTTGCTCCATCTTCAATCTAACAATCAAGTAACAATCTGTGTAATAATTTAACTGATTGATCAATTATTCCTTTGTCTGTAGTACCCTCCTTTAATAGTTTCTGAGTTGCCATCATCATCAACTCAGTGGGACTCATCTCAGTGGCAGATTTCTTCTCAACCTTAGAAGTGTCAATTGCCAAAACCTTTGTCGGGGAATCAATTTTAACTGCTGGTAAAAATTCAGTTTCCTTTACCTTATCCTCTACAATGTCTTTTGCACCGGTGGCTTCGCCACTTGGTGTAGTGTCAATTATTGCTGGTGGAGTATTATCCACAATATTTACAGTATCCTATACATTTCCTTGCTAAAAAATAGTTTTAGTCAGTATGGACTATACACTCTCCTTTACTGCCGGTTGTGTCTTTATGTCTATAGTTACTACCAGTGTAGTCAAAATTGGAGTTGAACTACCCAAAATACCTTTCCCTTTTTATTTGTTAGGAATAGTGGAAGATGTAACTTTTGCAAATTCTTCTTAAGATGTAAGAAAATCAGGATTCTTCTGGAAGAATTTGGTCCAACCCTTACTGGTCTCATTTATTACCTCATTTACTCTGCCCATCATTAGACTTATCTATCGGGGTTTACTACTAAAAATTGTCCTATTTGCAACATCTATGCATCTTTTCATTTCCTCATTGTTTATAGAACCACACATTTCCAAAAGTGTTACTTCCTTAATCTCCTTATCTCTCTTGACAATGTCAAGTCTTCTAGCATCAAGTTTATTATTGGTGCAGGAGCACCTAGGACTTAGGCTTATAGTCCTTTCACAATTTTGGCTTGTACTGACCTTAGCCAAGTTAGGATCCTAATAAGGACTCCAGGAGGGTCCAAGGAGTAAGTGTGATGTTTGTTTTGAGTCAAGTGTAGGCCTAGTTGAGTTGGTTTTCTTCCTAGGCTTGCACTTTGTGAGTAGGTGGTAGTTTGAGTAGGAAATTGACCTTCTTGATAGTCAAAACTGGTAAAACTTATGTGATCATTAGAGAGGTTTATTATGGTCTTAATAACTCTTAAAAAGTCATGAGTAATGACTTAAAATAGGTTTTATAGGTTGGCAAAGCAAAAAGTGAAAAGTTGTAAAAGTTGTCATGACAACTTTTGTCCTAAAAGTACTTAGCGATGAAGTTAGGGATAGCACAACACCCTAGAATGCCTCCACACATGGGGAAGACTGATAAGGTTGGAAGATTGATTTTGATTGATTAACAATCTGAAACTACTCATTTTCGGACTGTTATCACTATTTTTGGCTTATTTTGCTTACAATGTGAATAAAAATGGATTGAATCCATTAATACAGTTATGGAATGAGTTTCTTTGGTGTGTTTTAGAGTCATTTGTTTCATTTCAATATTTGTAGTTAGTGTGTGTTGGTGTTTTCATAGTTTTGTCTTCAATCAACTAGTTCTGGCTTGTAAATAGCAATTTTATGTAAAATGGTTGCCCCATAGAATCCCTCCGTGCTATCATCACAACCTATTGGGAAATGGAAGGAAATCACTTGTACAGTGTACATATTCAAGGATAAGTTCTAGAAGTGGTGTTTGATATGGCTACCACCTTGTTCTAGGCGAGTCCAGGAGCAACCCGACTAGAGAAGACAGGGTGAAATTTGAGTGCTTAGTGCAGAGGTGAACACAAAACCACAACCAAATCATTTGGAGAGGTCCATGAAGTCCATATAGAGTTTCCATAGCAAGAGAAGCCTTGAAAAGACATTTTGATGCCCATTTCACAAACTTGACCAGTCACTACCGGTTAAGGGGCCTAAAAACCCTAGCAAAACCTCATTTTTGGGTTAGAGAATTGTACGGTGAGTTGGGAAACCAAATTCACCAAAATCACTTGGGGATAGGTGAATTATTGAAGAAAATAAAACCTTGTTGTAGGGTCTTTTGGACCATTTCCTTCTAAACCCTTGAAAACTGGATTTTGGAGACCTAATAGGGGCTCATTCCTTATTGCCCTTTTCTAGGCAAAATGGTGAAATCGGTAGGAAGAATAATGGATGCAAACCACAAATGGACCCAAATGGAATTAATTTCATGTTAAAAACCACTTCCACACCTTTGCAACAACTCACAACAACATGAGGTGAAATTGACAAGTTGAAGACAAGACAACAAGAATGAGCATATGGGAAACCCTTTGAAATGGTAGAGTTCCTAGTTAAACACTTGTTGCAAACACCTTGGAATTGGCAAGAGAAAGCCCTAGAAGAGATTGAGAAGGACTTGGAGGTCTTGTAGCATACCTAGGCCTAGAGAGGTTGGGGGAATTGAGCAACTCCAACTAGGTGAAGTGTGAGCAAGCTAGGTAAACCCCATCTAATTGGTATCAGAGCCTATGAGATTTGGGCTAGGTGAGTAGATGTCCTTAGTGGAATCTGTAGGAGACAACAACATGGTGACCAATGCAGAGTTGGCAAAGAAAGTGGATGATCAGGAGGAAGAAAATAGATTCCTGAAGGAGAAGTTGATTAAATTGGAAAGTAAGCTTGGTGAGATTGAAACTAAGGTAGATGAAGTGTTGGTAAAGGTTGAAGGAGTAGAAGGGAAGGGTAAAGAGGTTTCAGAGGTAGAAAAAGTACCTAAACCTGATCCAGTATTAGAACAAGAACCTTTCCTAAAGGCATTGAAAGGCTTAAGTGGTAAATCACTAGAAGGATTGCCATTGTTTATTGGTAAGATGGAAGCAGAAGTGGTTCTAGAATGGATAGAGGGCATGGAGAACCATTTTGAGTGTGAAGGCATAACTGAAGCTCAAAGAGTTAAAGTGGCCAAATCTAGGATGAGAGGAGTTGCTCTCACATGGTGGAAATTTGTGCAAGATGAGAGAAAGAAAATGGGCAAAACACCCATCTCTTCTTGGAAAGGGATGTTAGTCAAAATCAAAGAAGTCTATCTTCCTGATGACTATGAAGTGGAGATTCATAGGAAGAGACAAAACCTAAGACAAAAGGACCTTGATGTAAGTATTTATATGGAGGAGTTTCACAAACTTAGCCTTAGATCTCATGCGGTGGAAGAAGAGAGTCTTAAAGCTGCTAGGTACCTAAATGGACTACGGTGGAACATCCAAGAGGAACTCAGTCTAATGAGCCCAAAGACAATTCATCAAAGCTATCAACTTTCCCTTAAGGTGGAGGAAAAACTAAAAAGAAAACATGATTCAAGTAGTAATAGGGGTAGAGGTAGAGGAAAAGAAAATAGAGGCCATAGGGGAGTCTTTGGAGGAAGAAGTTCAAGGAAAAGAACACAAGGTGATTCTAAACTCACTGATCAACAAGAAAGTGGCACTGGTAAAGGAGGATTCAATAGAGGAAGGGGGTCAAACAGTGGTTTTAGAGGAAAATCTAGTGGACAAGGTAGAGGTTCCTCATATTTTGCAACAATGAAGTGTTACCATTGCAACCAACTTGGTCATCCAGCATATAGGTGTCCAGAGAGGGGATCATCATCACTAAATAGTGAAAGGAGAGTGAACTATCTTCAAGAAGAGACTTCAAGCAACAAGACTTTAGAAGTTGCCTTAAATCAGAGGTTGGTGACAACTTGATGGGAAGGAGAACTTTGATAAAAGAACCTGTCAGAGAAGAGCCTAGCCAAATGAGGTCATTATTTAGGATCAAATGCAAGATAATGGACAAAGTTTGCAAAGTGATCATTGTTTCAGGGTCAACAGACAACATTGTGTCAGAAGAGGCAGTGAGTAAGCTTAAATTGCAAAGGATACCTCACAACAACCCTTATAGAGTCACTTGGTTGAACAAAGGCCAACATGTCCTAGTCAATGAGCAAGCATGGGTGGATTTTACCATTGGGAGGCATAAGGACAAAATATTATGTGATGTCCTACCCATGGATGCATGCCATCTTATATTAGGAAGACTATGGAAATTTGATAGACAAGTTGTTCATAATGGAGCCAATAATGCATACTCATTCAAGAAAGATGGAGTCACATTCAAGATCCAATCTATCCTTGAGGAAGGTGAAAAGAGGGCAGCAGGTCCTAATGTTCTTTTAGTGAGTGAAAATAGTTCTTGAAGACACTTGAGGAAGGTGAAGGTATAGGATTTGCATTAGTAATTAAGCCTAAAGAGGAAGACAAGAAAGAGCAGCCAGATTTGCCAATAGAGGATCAAGACCTATTGAAGAAGTTCAAAGGAATAGTGAGTGATGGACAACCAGCCACCTTACCTCCTAAAAGAACCATAAGCCATCAAATAGACTTTATTCATAGAACATCCTTACCTAACAAGGCAACTTACAAAATGACTCCCCAACAAAATATTGAGATTGCCAAGAAAATCCAAGAGCTTTTAGACCAAGGCCTAATTAGGAAAAGCATTAGCCCTTGTGCTATCCCTATCATTTTAGCCCCAAAGAAAGGCAGTACTTGGAGATTGATCACTATCAGATATAGGTTTCCTATTCCTAGAATAGAAGACCTAATGGATTATTTAGGGGAAGCCAAGTACTTTACCAAGATTGACCTTAAAAGTGGATACCACCAACTTAGGATTAAGGAGGGTGATGAATGGAAAACTGCATTTAAGACAATAGAGGGTCTTTATGAATGGCTTGTAATGCCATTTGGCTTATCCAATGCTCCAAGAACCTTCATGAGACTCATGAATAAGGTGATGAAGGACTTCATAGGTAAATTTGTGGTTGTATATCTAGATGAGATTCTCATTTTTAGTAAGGATAGGGCAGATCATATTAATCATTTGCAAAATGTGTTACAAAGATTTTATGAAGAGAGGCTAACCATGAACTTGGACAAGTGTGAATTTGTTAAGCAGGAGTTGGTTTACCTTGGGTTTATGTTGTCTCAAGGAAACATCAAGATGGATCCCAACAAGGTTGAAGCCATAGTAAATTGGCCTACTCCTAAGTCAACAACAGAGGTGAGAAGCTTCCATGGACTAGCTCAGAACTACAGGAAGTTCATTAGGCAATTCAGTGCTATATGTGCACCAATGTTGGACACAATTAGAGGTGGAATTAAGGAAAAGTTTCAGTGGAATGAACAAACAAATAGAGGTTTTGAAACCTTGAAGGAGAAGATAGCTTCTCAACAGGTGTTAGTGTTGCCTAGTTTTGAGAAGCTCTTCATAGTGGAATGTGATGCAAGCAATGTTGCAGTAGGTACTATCCTAAGCCAAGAAGAAAGACCAATAGCCTTCCATAGTGAGAAGCTAAGTGATGCAAAGAGGAAGTGCTCCTCTTATGACTTGGAATTATATGCTTTAGTGCAAGCCTTAAGGAAGTGGAGGCACTATCTCCTTCCTAAAGAATTTGTAGTCTATACGGACAATCAAGCTCCAAGCTTTCTAAACTCACAAGACAAACTTAGTCATAAACATATGAAATGGGTGGAGTACATGAAATCCTACACATTCACAATCAAGCACAAAAAAGGACAGTTAAACCGGGTTGTTGATGCATTGAGTAGAAGACTCTTGACAGTCCAAGAAATTCAGTTAAGGAGCATAGGTGTTGACAGTTTTAGAGACCTATACTCAAAGGATGAAGACTTCTCAAATGCCTAAAAGGTGTGAAAAGAATACCAAAATCATTTTCATAGTGAGTATTCAGATTTTACTTTGCAAGATGGACTATGTTTAGAGGTGGACAACTTTGTGTGCCTAGAGGGTCAATGAGAGAAAATATCATACAAGAGAAGCATAATGGCGGCCTTAGTGGTCATTTTGGAGCCAATAAGACTCAAGAGATGGTTCAAAGGTATTATTATTGGCCTAGGATGAATCAAGATGTGAAAAAGTATGTGGAGACTTGTATTGTTTTCCAAAAGGCCAAGGGCACTTCTTCAAATGCCGGTTTATACCAACCTCTTCCCATACCAAATAGACCTTGGGAGTGCATTAGTATGGAATTTGTAGTAGGTTTACCAAGGACAAAGAAGGGATTTGACAAAATTTATGTCATTGTGGACAAATTTAGTAAGATGGACCACTTTGTGCCTTGCAAGACTACTCATGATGCATGCCAAATAGCTCATTTGTTCTTCAAGGAAGTGATAAGGATACATGGTTTACCCATGAGCATTGTTTCAGATAGAGACTCAAAGTTCATGAGTCATTTTTGGAAGAAACTTTGGCAAAAGCTTGGAGCCAACCTATCTTTTGGATCAGCCTACCATCCACAAACAGATGGGCAGACCAAAGTGGTTAATAAGAGCTTGGGGAACTTATTGAGGTGCCTTACCAAAGAGTATGGTAAGGCATTGGATCAAGTGCTATCACAAGCTGAATATGCTTACAATGACACAATAAATAGGACCACCAACAAGAGCCCTTTTGAAGTGGTCTATGGTGTTCACTCAAGGGGATATTGGAGCTAAGAGGCTTAGGTAATGCAGCAAAAATAAGTGGATATGCAGAAGACTTTTCTCAGTCAATGAAGGAGGTACATGAATCAGTCAAGCAAGCATTGATGGAGAACACAAGCAAGATCAAGCAAAAAGTTGATAAGAGAAGGAAGAACCTACAATTCCAAGTAGGAGATCTTGTAATGGTGCATCTAAACAAAGCAAGGCTACAACAAGGAGTACCTAACAAGTTGCAAATGAGAAGGTTGGGTACATGTGCCATTCTAGCCAAGTATGGAGAAAATGCATACAAGGTGGACCTACCTAGTGACATAGGATTGTCACCAGTTTTCAACATAGCAAACTTAGTTGCCTACAAATTTCCAATTCAAGGTTCAAATTGTAGTCACTCAGAGGTATCAGATGATGCAAACAACCTTCAATTACCAACAAAACCAAATCCAAAGGCTGAAAAGGTATTGAGTTCAAAGATCACTAAGAAGACAAGGCATAAAATCTATTGGGAGTACCTAATGAAATGGAAGGGTATGGATGATGCTGAAGCTACATGGGTGCTTGAGACAGAGTTTAAGAAGTTAGGCATTGATCAGAAACTGATCCCCAAGGAGGTGACTTAGTTTTCTTTTATTTGGGAGAATGGTGTAGGAGCACCTAGGACTTAGGCTTATAGTCCTTTCAAAATTTTGGCTTGTACTGACCTTAGCGAAGTTAGGTTCCTAATAAGGACTCTAGGAGGGTCCAAGGAGTGAGTTTCATGTTTGTTTTGAATCAAGTGTAGGCCTAGTTGAGTTGGTTTTCTTCCTAGGCTTGCACTTTGTGAGTAGGTGGTAGTTTGAGTAGGAAATTGACCTTCTTGATGGTCAAAACTGGTAAAAATTGGTGTGAGAATTAGAGAGGTTTATTATGGTCTTAATAATCCTTAAAAAGTCATGAGTAATGACTTAAAATAGGTTTTATAGGCTGGCAAAGCAAAAAGTGAAAAGTTGTAAAAGTTGTCATGACAACTTTTGTCCTAAAAGTGCTTAGCGATGGAGTTAGGGATAGCACAATGCCCTATAATTCTTCCACACATGGGGAAGACTATAAGAACCTCCTCTTGCATGGTTACCAAGGTTGGAAGATTGATTTTGTTTGATTAACATTCTGAAACTACTCATTTTCGAACTGTTATCACTATTTTTGGCTTATTTTGCTTATAATGTGAATACAAATGGATTGAATTCATTAATCTAGTTATGGATTGAGTTTCTTTGGTGTGTTTTAGAGTCATTTATTTCATTTCAATCTTTTTAGTTAGTGTGTGTTGGTGTTTTCATAGTTTTGTTTTCAATCAACCAATTTTGGCTTGTAAATAGCAATTTTATGTAAAATGGTTGCCCCATAGATTCCCTCCATGCTACCATCATGGCCTATTGGGAAATGGAAGGAACCCACTTTTAAAATGTACATATGTAGGGATAATTTCTAAAAGTGGTGTTTGATATGGCTACCACCTTGTTCTAGGCGAGTCCAGGAGCAACTTGGCTAGAGAAGACAGGGTGAAATTTGAGTGCTTAGTGCAGAGGTGAACACAAAACCACAACCAAATCATTTGGAGGGGTCCATGAAGTCCATATAGAGTTTCCATAGCAAGGAGAAGCCTTGACAAGACATTTTGATGCCCATTTCACAAACTTGACCAGTCACTGCCGGTTAAGGGGCCTAAAAACCCTAGCAAACCCTCATTTTTGGGTTAGGGCATTGTATGGTGAGTTGGGAAACCAAAACCACCAAAATAACTTGGGGATAGGTGAATGATTGAAGAAAATAAAACCTTTTTGCAAGGCCTTTTGGACCATTTCCTTCTAAACCCTTTAAAACTAGATTTTGGAGACCTAATAGGGGCTCATTCCTTGTAGCCCCTTTCTAGGCAAAATGGTGAAATCGGTAGGAAGAATAATGGATGCAAACCACAAATGGACCCAAATGGAATTCATTTCATGTTAAAATCCACCTCCAGACCTCTGCAACAACTCATAATAGAAGGAGGTGAAATTGACAAGTTGAAGACAAGACAACAAGAATGAGCATATGGGAAACACTTTGAAATGGTAGGGTTCCTAGTTAAACACTTGTTGCAAACACCTTGAAATTGGAAAGAGAAAGCCCTAGAAGTATTGAGAAGGACTTGGAGGTCTTGGAGCATATCTAGGCCTAGAGAGGTTGGGGGAATCGAGCAACTCCAACTAGGTGAAGTGTGAGCAAGCTAGGTAAACCCCATCAATTATACAAAGATAGAGGTATCTCCTTCAAAATTTCTATTAAGGCTTTCTTATAAATGTCTATATGTAACAAAATAGCCTTTTCTATTTCATTTTTCTCATCATCCTCTAAATCTTCATAATACATAGATACATTTTTCAAAATTCTATCTTTTGTAATTTCATCAATTAGCTTAACACAGGTCCTTTTAGTCTTACCGGTTTCGGTATCATCACTCTTCTTCTTTTTTCTTGTGGTTGTCGGTGTAGATGTGACTGGTTTCCTCTTTTGTATAGGCTTCCTTGCCAGAGGTGGTGGTGCAGTAGGTTTAGTTGCCTTTCTAACAAGTCTCCTCCTAGACTTTGCCTTCTTCTGCTCTACTGGTGGATGATCCACTTTCTTCCTTTGTACCCTTCTGAATGCTAGAGGTTCATTATCTTCAGGGTCAGAATCATAAGTGATGGTAGAAATGTAAGTTTCAAGCTTCTTCACCTTTGCAGTACTAGCCATTGTTGGTTCTGCTGCCGGTTTGGATCTAGAACCCAGTTGAGTGTGTATCTTATGAATTACATCCTGTGCATATGTAGACATCTTTTTTATTTTATTCTCTCTTCTCTTCCTATTAAAACCTGTTTTGACTTCAAGGGCCTTCTCTTCTGTTGTACCAAAATGCTCTGTTTTGTCATCCAATGGGGCATCTAGCAACATTTTTGCATAGATTTCAAAAATGCTATCATCCACTTCATATCCAAGCTCAGTAATCCAGATTCTCCTAGGTTCAACTACCTCCATAAGGGTTTCATCGATTTTCACCATAAAACAGATATCAATGGAGTACTTCTCCACAATTTTCTTTGATATTCTCTTCCTCTACCTCATGTTGTCTTGGAATGTTTTGAAATACCCCCAAAGCTTCTCATCTCTGCGGTACCAAGACCAGTGATTTCTTCCTTGATCTGCATACCTATTGTAATACCCTAAAAATGGTCATCTAAACCATGAGCCCGTAATCTCGACAACATCACCAAGGTTCTAACCAAAGGCAATTAAATAAATCTTGAGCACACAATTAATTCTTTAATCATCAAATGTCACATGGCAAAATTAATCAACCAATATCAATTAAATATTTATTTATTTAATTAATTAAATCATTCCAAGAAAATCATTTTAAAATAATTATCTTATCTATTTTAATTGAATATCCTTGCATATTTAATTAAATAAACCAATTTTCCATTAAAACATCAAAAAGAGGAATTTAATTAAATAAATCAATTGAGCACAAATCTTCAAAAATGGAAATAAATCAGAAAAAAGGAATTAATTGACCAAGAAAGAATTAAAAATTTGAGAAAAGAAATCAATTGGAGATAATCTTGAAAAAAAATTAAAAATTGATAAATAATCTCAGAGAAAGCAATTAAAACAATTAAATATTAAAATTGAATGAAATAGAGAATAAATTAGTTTTTCCTGATTTTATCTTAATTTTAGTTCAATTTCCTTTAAAACTGAGAAAAGCATCCAATCACATCAATTCACCTGGATTGTGTTTCCTCTTGGAAAATATTGACCACTCATCATCTTTTGATCTTAGCCGTTGGTTTCTTTCTGAATTTTCTATAAATTCAGGCTCATCTCTCATTCAAGGGAGGCTGGAGAATATATTGTTATTATACTGTTTTTGCTCTAAACTCATTGATATATTGCATGTTAATTATTTCATATTGATTAAATAATTTAGCTTAATATTGCTTAAATCTTGTTAGATCAATATTGCATCCATCTAGCATTCATCATGCTCATATAGATTAAATCCTTCGTCTTGATGTTGTCTAGTCATTGGTATTGCTAAATAATCTAAGAGCAATCTTATACTCGCCTCTTTTAGAAGGCAATGGGTCGATTTGTTATGGTTTATTATTCATTGATTATATCTGATTAACCATGCATGTAATGACTTGATTGAAGTGTTGTGTCTTGTAGATACAGATTTTTAGTCCACTTTTCACACACATTTTTGGCACCCACCGTGGGGCAGAAAACTACTTTTTCGGCCTCAAAATTATTTTTTTATCCTGTAGGTTTTGTCCATGCAACATCTGTGAAATATCATATGAGCAGTTTCACTACATCGTATGACATTATATTGACACCTGCAGTTTATCGTACGAAACAAGATCATATCCTTTAAATTGTCGTACGAATCAGAATATGGACTCGTACGACATACTGATTTTCTTATAGTTTGTCATTCTATGCTGATTTCTAACTCGTACGACATACTGCTTATGCTATCTTTTTGTCATTCTATGCTGGTTTCTAACTCATACAATAAAACTATTCTATCGTTCCGTTATATGAATATTGTCATACGATTTTGTTTTCTGATAGATTAAAAACAGATTATCTTTCAGGATTTTTGCTTAAATTTTGATGATGGTAACGTTGACCCTGGATTGTCTTCTGTCTGCCTGAGATTTTTACAGCCTGACCAATTTCTTGCAGGACGCTTGTCAAAGAATCTATCAAATCAAACATACGCCTGTCAAAGAATAAAAACAACATGACTACTGATGCGTTGTTTTTGTAGGTTGCCTAAAGAAAATTGACCAAATATCGTGTATTCTTTAAATTAATTTTTTTTTATGCACTTAAATTGCTATCTGGTTAATGAAAAAATCTGTCTTTCATGTTTTTAGAAAGATCTAAGAGGTAGGAGAGTATGCTCTTGTCTTTTATAGACAATCAGAAATCTAGACCCTCGAAGCTTTTTTCTAAGTTTTGAGATTTGTGTACCTTTAGCGGGCCTGTCATAGTGGGAAAAAGTAATCACCCTATGAGAACGACCCAAGTGAGTACAGCTGGACCTGAGCATTGCAACTCACTATAATAAATAGGTCTCTGATGATTAAAGTCTTAGAGGATGGGATTATTTGAGTTTTCTCTTTGAGATCTCTCATATCGGGCATTTTGTAGGGCCTCACGCTCTCAATCGCGTTTATGTGACTACAACTTGTTTCAGTACCTTGTCGGGCTATAGGCCTCAATCATGTTTGCATGACTTCAAGGGGTAATTTCAAATGGAATTCCTAATTAAGAACTATAAAATAGAAGCTACCCGATTCACCTCCGAAAGGTTGATAATCTTTGTGCAAGAGAGATAGTAACTCTCCCAAGACACTTGCCATATCATGCCCCCATCAGCGTTTGGAGTCGGCTAATACGGCATTGATAATCCATTACGTGAGACTCAGTGACCATATTCTGATTAGCTATTAGGTGTGTACCTAAGTCAGCAAGCAAAGGTTTTCTTCTCTAAGCCAACTTCCATAGGGTTAGTGTGTTGTGCTTGAAATATTACATATCTCACATGTTTTTTTGTGTTTTCATCCCTGGAATTAAAAATGAAATATTGAAACTAGAGAAAACAAATCAAACAGATCAAAAAACTCAGTGAAACTCTATCTGTGTCAAAACTAGTCTATCATGGTCAAAAATTAGTCCATTTCAGAATTGATCATACTCAGTTGTCATACCCAGCCATTGAAAAACTCAGAATTTTTAGTCCTTGCTCTGTGAATAGTCGTACGAGTCTGGTAAATTGTCGTCCTGCACCATATCCTATGTCATACGAGTATACTAAATTGTCATCCTTTGTCCAATCTTGTGTCGTATGAAACCAAACAGTCTGTTGTTTAAGGTGAATCCTATGTCATATGAAGCAGAACCAAACATAATCATTTGTCATCTGGGACTTACCCATTTTTCGTACGGTACTAGGCAACAACTCGTACAAAATAGAATTGTTGTCATCCTGAACTTGTTGAACTATCATACGGTCTCAAAAATTATGTCGTACGAGTCTCTGATTTTTCCAGTCCAGAATAGTTAAACCTGTCCAAACAGTCTACAGCGAGCCTAAAACTGGTTATCGTCCTCATAAGCATAAACAACCTTGATAGTGTACCTCTGCAGTTGCGTTGCACGATTTTGTCGATCATTTCTCAGCTAGTTCAAAAAAACATTTTATCAAACCTAAGTCAACTTGGATAACATCTTACACAGGATAGATCGTTCCTGAAACCAGACTAGATCTTAAGTTACTTCTCTTAATTACTACATTAGATGAACTACTAGCTATAATTTGATCTTGACTTCTGCAACACATCTCGCTCTTGGTCCTGTCGGTTAGAAATGCCTATTCAAACTAGAATCTCTTGTAGCAAAACAGACAAAGTAAAAGAGACACCCTTTTCGACCAACGACAATCCGTTTTACAAAGAAAATCCTTTTCACAATAAACCGTCCTCATCACAGATACCAGTTTACGATTTACCAATCTTTGGTCAGCCCTTATCTACCACCATGTCTGGAGAAAAGCAAGAAAGGGAAGCTAGTAAACGAAACACTCATGAAGATTTTTAGAAATCATGCCACTGACAGTGATTCATCAACTAAATCTGAGCTTCCTGAACCTCCTAAAGATGAAGTACATAGATGTCAGAATGATAAAGAATTCTGGGAAATGATGAAGGTCATCATGGCTAGGGAAAAAGAAGACTATTTCCTAGAATTAGCAAAACAAGGTGCCAATCTCCCTATTGGTTATAATGTGGAGGCCCTCATTGCTAAAGAGGAAGAGACACCATGGGGAAAAATGAGCAAACAAATGCAAGCATTACAAACTGCAATCACAAGAATAGAAAACAAAGATAAAACGCCAAAACAATATTCTCTAGACACAATATGCCCATTCCCATTTGACAAAAACCTTTACATGTCTCCATTTCCTTCACAAGTTGAGATCCCAAAATTTGATAAATATGATGGTACCTCAGATCCTCAAGATCATGTTAGAGATTTTTGTGCCACTTGTATGGAGTTTATGCATGATTAAACATACCTCATGCACCTTTTCCCAAGGAGTTTAGGGGGTCAAGCAATGGAATGGTTCGCAAGCCTACCCAAAGGAATAAAAACGTTTGAAGAACTAATCCAACTATTTTTACAACAATACTCATACAACATTCGTCACCCAGTCACTATAATAGAGCTTTGCAATACCAGACAAAAGATAGGAGAACCCTTTCTCACTTTCCTCCAATGATGGAAAAAGACGTTCTCTAGATATCCACGGACCATCCTAGATCTTGAGAAAATGGATATCTTTGTCAACAACTTAGTGCTTGAATTGAAATACAGTGTCTAGATGCAAGTACACCCTTCATTCAACAAAATGGTAGATAACACCCTCAGAATGGAAGACGCGCTTATAAAAAAGGGAGATATATCACTTTGGAAAGAAACATCGCAAGGTTCTAGCTCTAAAGAAAAGAGCAAATACTGGAAATATGGCAAAGGTAACAACAAGAACGTCATTAGTGATGGGGTGGTAGATACTATCCAAGCAAAAACAAAATCCACAATATTTAACTTGGCTAGTGGCACACAAGCACTCAAGGCAGCTGAAACTACAACATAAAATCCTCCAAAGAAAACAAGAGAGTGGTTAAAAGACAAACCTTGGGTCTCAAAGCCTAAGCGTGAGTTTACTCCTCTAGATGAGTCATATGAATCGACTTTTAAAAATTTATTGGCAAATAATCTGATAACATTGCCAGACAATTCTAGACCATATGACCCAGAAATTAGACCGAGATGGTGGAGAGAAAATGAATACTGCGACTATCATTGGAACAAGGGACATAAAATAAACAACTACATGAAACTCCGACATGAAATCCAAGATCTCATTGATGCAAGCAAGATCATTGTTGGAAGTCACATGGCTAATGCTAATCATAAGGCTTTTAAGGATCCCCTACCCAATTATGAACAAGGAGAATCCTCAAAATCCAAGGGAGGAGCTAGAGTCAATTACACTAATCACAATAATGTGATCAACATGATTGAATCTGTTCAACCTGAATATTGCAATGTGATCATAGTCCAGGATCATCAAAGTCAAACATAGACTGCTAATGCCGTGACTCACGCTCAAAGGAAGATTTCTCTCCCAGGAGCTATTCCCCCAACTTTTGATCAAATGACATCAAAACTGCCAAATAGACAAATATACACAATCATGGTTAAATCGAAACAACCAGCTTCATCATCTTCTCCTGGTTATAGTATTGTCAAACAATTGAAGAGAACCAATGCTCAAATCTCCATTTTAGAACTGCTTAAGATCTCTTCTGCTCATAAAGAGGTCTTGGACAAGGCTCTACTTACCACCAGTGTCCCTAAAGATTTGGACGTAGATCAGTTTCAATCTATGGTAGGTCACCTGACCTCACCCCATTATCTCACATTCTCTAAAGAAGATGATAATTCACTGAGTCACCCACATAACCAGCCATTACACATTGAAGCCATGATTCATAAACATCGCGTTAAACGTGTTTTGATAGATGGAGGCCCTGGGTTGATTATTTGCACCTACAATCTATTGACACAGCTGGGATTTTCTGAGAATGTCATTGATCCAACAAAGAAGATAACAATCAAGGCTTATGATGAAGAGGAAATAACTTCTAAGGGACTGGTATCATTACCAATCTGAGTAGGACCTATGGAAAGAGATGTCATTTTTCAAGTCTTGGACCTTCATCTTTCATACAACATCTTACTGGGTAGGCCATGGATTCATGAAATGAAAGCAGTACCATCTATGTATCATCAATGCCTGAAATTTCCCTATAATGGAATAGAAGTCAGTATTCTAGCCGATACAAGCTATACCTGCAATGCATTAACATAGGGTGCTGATGCTTTTGTTCCTAATAATAGAGCAGCTTTTGCAGCTAAAAGTTTGGAATCTTTGCTGAAAGATTTGGAAAAGAAACTGAGAATCACAAACACTGGCATGGTTGGTTACAAGATAGAGCCTATACTCTCACTAACATCTCTTCCTCCATCACCAAGACAGTTGGGAAAACCATCAGAGGGTATGAGGCCAAAAACTTCAAATCCAAAAGTCATTTATGATGGCACCTTTATACAATCCTCTACTTCTCTTGCAGGTGAAATAGAAGGGGATGATGTCCTTAAATCTCTCTTCAAAGAAGACAGTGTAGATAAAGAAATACAACATTGTGAGATTTCTTCGATACAATATGGTCCAGGCTATAAGATGCTTCAACGCATGGGATATTCAGGTACTGGTCCTCTTGGAAAATGTCAAAAAGGTATTGTTGAACCTATTCAGTTACAAACTAAGTCTACCAATGATAAAGCTGGACTGGGATACGATCCAAGAAAGTCATCAGATTAGAAGCACACATCTCACCATCAATGTAAGTGGAAGAAAAACGTACTACCTTTAACAACACAAGAAATTGATACTCAACAAACTCAGGAGGAATGTGACGGTGAACAAAAAGAATTGCCCACCCAGAGAGAGGAAACAAATGGTAATCAAGTTCCAGTTATATCAGCTATAATACCACAGGAACTAGAAGTCCCAGAGGATATCAGAGACAAAGTATACAGAATCAGAGAATTCTTTGCACCGCTGAACATTCTGGTCACATATATTGGCAGACAACAAGTAGATAATTCAGAAACTGATTCAAATGAGTATGAATGGGGTGCTAACCATCTCTCAGATACATCTACTACAGAAACCCCTGAAGAATCTAGAGTTATTACAGATGACACACAAGAGATGATACGCCTAAGAATGCAAAAGGAAATAGAAGAAATCAGACTAAAAAGACAAGAAGACTATGAACGACAGCTCAAGAAAGAAAAGACACAAGCAATTCCTTCACCTACCAACCCTCCTAATGAGATAGGACAAATCAGGTACAGAACTACACAAGAAGAACTAGAAGCTATAGAAAAAGAACCAGTCATTAGTCCAGAAGAAGCTGAATGGAACAGACGATAGGGATTAACAAAACCATCAAAGTCATGTCCACAAGTGTGTCAAATGCAAGCAATCAATGAACCAAATTGTGAAGGAACTTGCAGAATCAAGGATGTGGGTGTCGATACTATATATGCCTTCACTAAACCACTTGAAGATGAGTCAGCAACTCCATCCTATGACTCTGATGACTCAGACAGGAGCTCTATCTATGACAACAACTATTCAACAATGCATTATGACTACTCTGTCATGAATGATGAGATACTGTCTACTGTTATACCATGGTATGTAGCCCAGTCTGAAGTAGGTGATGATGCTAGAAGTAGGTTGGTTGAATTAGGTCCAATAAATACTAACATGAATGACGATAATCATGTCGTAACTCTTCCTGGTCTCGAGACACATATGCAAGGTAGTCTTTTGGAACTCGACTGGTTGGTCTAAAACAATGATGATAGTACCGTGAACTCCCTTGAGCTTGTTCCAACCTTATCCTTAATGCATCTAGAACTGATTGATTGCATCCTGTATAACCAACCCTTGAATGTACGTACTTTTGCCAATGACTATACACTAGCCTACTATCTCAATGCAGATGAACCCATGTACTCTTCCACTAGCGAACAGAATGAAAACATGACTGAAGTGGATATCAAGTATCTTAGTCGCAAAAAAAAGAAAAATAAGAATAAAAGATTTGATGGCGAAAACCACATTGTGGCGGTGTCAGACTCTAAAAAAGAGAAAATAAAGGACGAACCTAAAGGTGAAAACCTCTCTGAGGCACCTAAAGGTGAGATGCTTGATATATTGCCGAGTCACTTCTAGGAGAGATCTTCCATATTGATCGAGCCAACTCAACCAGTGAACATTGGGAGTCAAGAGATACCGCATATCATTCATTTAGCTCAATCATTGTCAGCTGAAGAGTTAAAAGATTTCAGCAATCTATTTTTAGAAAAGAAGATCAACTTTGCATGGACATACTCAGATATGCCAGGACTAGATCCTGATCTCATCATGCATCATCTCTCTATTATGACAAGAGTTAAACTAGTCAAACAAAAACTCTGAAAGATGCATCCTCATGTGGCACTACTAGTCAAGGCTGAACTAGAGAAATTGCTAAAAGCTAGATTTATCAGAGCTATAGACTACGCATAATGGATATCCAAAATAGTACCTATATCAAAAGCAAACAAATCTATTAGAGTTTGCACAGATTTCAAGGATCTTAACAAGGCATGTCCAAAAGATGATTTTCCATTGCCCAACATTGACATGATTGTAGATATGACTGCTGGATATGAGATGTATTCATTAATGGATGGATTCTCTAGTTACAATCAGATCAAGATAACACCTGAAGATCAAAAGAAGACAACTTTCACATGTGCATGGGGAACCTTCTACTGGAATGTTATGCCATTTGGTCTAAAGAATGCAGGAGCAACTTACCAAAGAGAAGTAACCACTATTTTCCATGATATGATGCATAAAAACATGGAAGATTATGTTGATGACACCCTGGTAAAGACTATGAAGAGATCTACACACATTCAAGAGCTAGGCCTCATGTTAGATCGAATGGAAAGATTCAAGCTCCGCTTAAATCCAAAGAAATGTGCATTTGGGGTAACATCAGGAAAATTGCTTGGGTACATAATATCTAGAAAAGGAATTGAGGTTGACCCTGAAAGGTCCAAGCTATAATGGAAATGCCTCCACCAAAGAATATCAGTTAGATGAGAAGTCTACAAGGCCATCTTCAGTCTGTAAGGCATTTTATATCTCAGCTAGCTGACAAAGCTCAACCCTTCACGAAGGTATTAAGGAAAAGGATTCAATACAACTAGGATGAAGATTGTGAATGACATTTAAAACAAATCAAAGAATATCTTTCTAATCCACCTATATTAATGCCACTGATTCAAGGTAAGCCACTGATCCTGTACACATCAACTATGGATACTTCACTGGGGGCACTTCTGGCACAACGAGATGACAATAAAAAGGAACAAGCTATCTATTACATCAACAAAACATTGGTGTCATATGAAATGAATTATACTATAATAGAGAAAGCATGCTTAGCTTTGGTATTTGCATCACAAAAATTAAGGCATTATATGTTGGCACACTCTATTAAGTTGGTAGCCAAGATTGATCCACTCAAGTATCTTCTTAGTAAAGCAACGCTTATAGGAAGACTGGCCAAATGGGTCATGGTCCTTACAGAATTTGACATTGAATATGTGGAACGTACAGCCATCAAAGGATAGGTTATTGCAGACCAACTTGCCGAAGCTCCACTGGAAGATAATCAACCTCTGCATATAGAATTCCCAGATGAATCGATCATGCATCTTACTGAACAATCATGGAAGATGTTCTTTGATGGTTCTTTCACTCAACATGGTTCTAGTGCCAGGATACTATTTATTACTCCCCAGAAATACTCAATTCCAAAAGCTTACAAGATTCTCTTCCCTTGCACAAACAACATTGCAGAATATGAAGCTTTGGTAAATGGGATCAAGTTGGCCATCGAGTGGAAGATCATGGAATTACACATCTATGGAGATTCTCAACTCATATTTAACCAGATCAATGACCTATATCAGACGAGAGATGAGAAACTGATGCCTTGCAAGAGGATGGTGGATGACCTCAAGAAATATTTTACCTCCGTATCATTTCAGCAGATCCCCAGAACAACAAATAGAGAAGCAGATGCAATGGCCACTTTGGCATCTATACCACAGCTACATGAGTCTAATTTTCTCTTTGAATTCCTAGTGGAAGAGTTACATTACCCTACCTATGATTCTCTCGAGTCCTAGGTAGTATGTTCTATTATTGGACATGACTCATCTCATTATAGCCACATTTTCTCTTACCTGCGTGACCAAGTCATCCCTGCTAATCTTTCCTGAAATGAAAAAAGAAACCTAATCTGAAATGCGTCACGGTACGTCATCATTGCTAACGACCTATTCAGGCAAGGTTTAGATAATAATTTGCTTAGATGTCTAGAAACTAAGGAGTCCCAACGCGCATTATCCGAAGTTCATGAAGGTGTTTGTGGATCTCATTTGAATGGTCTAACTTTAGCACACAAACTACTAAGGGCTGGCTACTACTGGCCATACATGGAGAAGGAAGCTATAAAATTTGCTAAAACCTGTGAAAAGTGTCAGTTGCATGGGCACCTTATACACGCTCTAGCAAGGGATCTCATACCCTTTGTGACACACTGGCCCTTCCAACAGTGGGCGTTCGATCTGATAGGCCAAATATATCCTGCGTCATCTAATGGACATAAATTTATTATCACTGCCACTGAGTACTTCACTAAGTGGGTAGAAGCGGTTTCGCTCATCAAGGCAACTGGCAAACAAGTAGCTCTATTTATTCTTAATTATATCATCTGCAGGTATGGTATACCTTCATCAATTATAACGAACAATGGAGGAAAATTTAAGAACAAAGATCTAGATGAACTCTGTGGGAAGTTTAAAATCAAACAACACTGGTCCTCAGTAAATTACCCTCAAGATAATGGACAGGCAGAGACATCTAACAAAAACCTACTGACTATCTTGCACAGAACAGTGAACAAATCCAGGAAGGATTGGCATCTGCAGCTCAATCCTGCATTGTGGGCTTATAGAACAAGTATCAGAACACCTACTGGGGCTACACCTTTTTCTTTGGTGTATGGGTCTAAAGCAATATTACCTATTGAAGTAGAAATACCATCTCTAAGAGTTTCCTTGCAAGGTCTTGTTACTGATGAAGACTATAGAATATCTAGATTGCAAGAGCTTGAATTGCTGGATGAGCATCGACAAGTGGTGTTTGATCATCTCAGAGTGTATCAAAAGAGAATGTCCAAAGGATATAACAAGAAAGTTTGACACTGAGAATTTCAGGTTGGTGACTTAGTTCTAAGAGAGAATCCTAAAAATCAACAGTTTTGAGATAACAAAGGGAAGTTTGAACCCAACTGGCTGGGTCCCTATATCGTTACTACAACTTTTAGCTTTGGTTCTTATCAACTTTCAACATCAGATGGAGAACAGCTCCACAAACTGATTAACACCATCCATCTGAAGAAATTCTTCACCTAAATATTCTCTGCTCCAGTAGCTTTTACAGCGGAAAATATCCTGAAAAAAATCATAAAAATCAGAAAATGTCCTGAAAAATCATAAAAATCAGAAAATGTCCTGAAGAAATCCTAAAAATCAGAAAAAGTCCTAAAGATATTCAAAAAAAAAGAAAAAAGAAAAAGAAAAATAGAAGAAAAAAAGGAAAAAGAAGAGAAAATGCCCTGGTGAAAACCTGGTAAACAGGCACCTTGGTAAAAAAATAAAATAATATATGCATCTCTGCCAAGTAGGTGAAAACCTAGTAAATAGGCGCCACTTGTACTCAAGCGCTCCATCTATCAACACAACGTTGGCATTCCTTCTTTCCTACATATTTGCTTTCGCTTGTACATATTTCAGTCACTTTTGTGACATCCTAGTTCGTTGGAACCTTCATGGCTTGAAACCAATCAATGTCCTGGTCTTAGGTAATCAATAGAGCACATTACATGTCCTAAGCAGTATCAACCAAGTCAATCTTACGTCAGTGAAACCTGGTCGTCCACTCTGAGTCAGTTACCTATCTCTTGACTACTGAAGAGTTTTATCACTGAGTTAACAAGCAAAACAACATAACGGAAAACAATCACTAAACAGTTTGAGCTATGCATGAAAATTTTATTTGTGTGCTGTCTTTTATATTGGCTTTTTATTATTATCCCTCTGAGTAAGTCGAGGAAGTCTATCTTGACTAAGAGGAGCAAGGATTGGGGGCATAATATTTTCTTTGTTTTCTGCTTGAAGGAATGATTCCAATGACCAGGAAACATCTAAATTAGCTGGGTGTCTATGATAAGAGCCTTCACATCAAGGTGAAATCACCTCACATAACTCGACTCCACTTATTTGAATGCTACGAGGAGGTTCCCATCAGTTCTTTGTCTGTTTTGAGGGAATTTCTTTATTGTGCAATCCAGGTTTTTGCAAAATCTGTCCAAGGATATGAACGAAAAAAGGGTCATTGCAGACAAGATAATTAATATTGCACATGAATAGCAAGGAAATTTAATCTGCTTGCTATAATCGTAAAATGCTCAATGATGACAAATTAAGCTTTTTAAATCTAGTGACTAGGTTTAGGTTGCATTTTGCATATCATTTTGCATTTCATTCTGCATTTTGTGAATTTAGAGTGATTTCGACATAATAACAATGATCTCTTTATCTTCTGAATGAGAGTTGAAGCTTCATCATTTCTTCGCTAAGTGGTCTCTTTTCATCATTTCTCCGATCGAGTACTTGTGTTTTGAGATGTTAGCTGCATACATGGGCATCTTATATAGATTCATACATTCATTATCACTTATTTGCATTCATCTTATTGCATAGAAAAATAAACATTTGCATTACTCATTATTCATACTCATTCATTTATGTGCATATGAAAAGAAAGAAAAATAGACATCCATATTCCATTTGCATTACATACATTCATGGTGAAAGGAAATGCATACATATAGAATAAAGCATATAAAAGACATCTCATAAGCAAATCAACACTAGTACGATGAAGTCAAATCGGATCTCGTATATATATATCATGTCAAGTATAAGAGTACAAAATTATGTCAAAAGACATATACAAACTCCCATCGGAGCAAGAATTGCATAGGCTACAAAAAATGGGTGTGTCTACAAAAAAATATATATCCGAGCTACAAAAAAAATAAATCATCTAGCTCGCTCCCTCTCCCTCATTGCCTGGTGATGGAGGAGGAGCCTGATGTCCGGGATCCTGACGAGGCGCCCACGCTCCCTCTAACTGTGCCATGTACTGTGAGTAGGGTATCACCTGCTGTACAATAGGAACTGCAATACTATACGCTACAACATAATAAGATGTCCTACTAGAGTGGTGAAGGACCTCCTATCGTAGGGGCTCTATCTCTACTCTCATCTCTGCTCTCAGTACTGCAATATGACAATCATGCTCAGTCCTCACCTCGGCGATCTGGCGATCACACTCAGTCCTCATCTCGGCCAGCTATCGGTCTCACTCTGCCAAGTGAGTCTAAGCCACTAGCAACTATGACTGCAGCTCTGCAAGACATGCCCTCATCAACTGTCCAGCATCTTTCCCCTGCTCTCTCATAGGTTCTCCACCCCCATCTCCACCTTCACCTGTAGCTCCACCCTGCTCCTCTCTCCACTGTCGAACCTACCTAGGTGCTGCTCGCGCCTCCTCCGTCCCACCCAATCTCACACCTACTCCTCCTAGGGATCCACCCTCACCCCTCTGCTATCCTCCCTCAGCTGGCACCCTGCTACTGCTAGCACTTGGATCACCACTACCCCGTCGTGAAGTCTCAGCTCCCTGTGCCTGACCTTGTCTCTGGCCCTGTCCCTATGTCAGTGCAGGGGCATCATCCTCAACATCCTCAATATGAGGAGCATGCTCACCTAGATCTATAAAATGTGAGAATGGATGCTACTGAAAATGATCTCTATACTGGGGAAATACCCCCGCATCTGCTACATCATCCAAGTAATCCCACCTCAGGTGGTGTAACCTTATCAACTCCTACATTGCCAAAGCATATGATAACCACAAAGACCATCCCTATCTCTCCTCGTCAGCATACCGAGCATAAGTTGTATACTCCTGTGAGATCCCTTGAGGCCAGCCATACTGCCTCATCACCCGAGACATGACGAATCACTCCACAATGGTCTGTGACCTCCCAATAAGTGGGTGTGTAACAAATAAGTCCCTACGAACTAGCCGCCAGTCATCCCATGACTCCAAACCTCTATATGGTCTCCATACGATGACTATCAGGTCATCGAGCTGCCATCTCCAGAAATCTATCTTGCCCAGATGGGGCTGTGTAATATATCTGACATACCTATAAATGATTGGCTGCCCAAGCTCTCTGCTATCAACTACTATCGGTCGACACACGGGAAGGTGCTCCCAAGCCCACACCTGCAAAATATATACCTCGACAGCCATGCTCTGCCCATCTATGTATACGATCTCATGCATCTGTCGATACATGTGGGCCAATAAACAAGAGCCCCAGCCAAGTCTCTGAGGGGTCTCTATCAACCTCTCTAACATCCAACCCCATCTGCATTGGAAGCCTTGCTGCCCTCTGTCCGACATCAGAAAATAGCCTATCAATCTTGCTAAGACGCATGCCAAAGGATACCCCTCACTGTACCTACTCATAAGTACGTCCCAACTCATGGAATGAGTCAAAATATCAGGATCCCCAAAGACATGCCTAACTGCCTACAATCCTGGAAGGTGCTCTGAATCATAATCCACCTTATCCCTAGCAAAAGGGATACAGAGGATACTATATACATCCTCAGGAGTGATCATCAACTCCCCCACCGACAGATGAAATGTGTTATGCTCTGAATGAAACCGCTCTACCAATGTCATGAGCATCCCGTGGTTCACACGAATATCAGGTACTCTTAACAAATGAGTCAGGCCGCACAAATCAACATGAGCCTGCTCAACCTCAGATAAATCTTGCACTAATGTCATCGTGGGAGGATACACACATCTAAATAACACAAGAGGTAATCAAACTTGCAAAAAACCCAACAACGAAGCATCAGAAAACATTCCAAATGAGCCTACAAGAGAAGTAAAACATCATGCAAATCCAACTAAGTCAAATGCAAAATCAAAATTTCACGTTTACACCCTAAAAAATGCTCACTGTCTCTCGAACGACAAAACACAGAAAAGCAGCATCTCGTACGAGCTAGGAATAACTCTAGTACGACAAACGAAGCTCAAATGACACACTTTTAGACTCCGCATGACAAAATGGTCTTTTTACAGACCTGTCGTATGACACATGGGTGGCCCTAGAACGACAAATCTAAAGGTCTGAAATGACAAAACAAATTTTGCCATTTTCTTGTATGAGATAGGATCCTGTCTCACACGATAAAATGTGACACCCGACTTCAAACATGCGAAAAACTTGAAAAATGAACAAAAGATTTCAAATTTGAAAACATAAACAGGCTTAAGATCGATCACTTACCGCTGGCTCATAGTTTCGGGGTCGGTTATGTCTCCTCTGGTGCTCGAATTGATACTGACGAGTAGGGACCACCATTTTCTCTGCAGAACGCTTTTTGAATTTTCAAACTTGGAGGGTTAAAATGAATTGAAAATGACACTTTTGTCCCATATATAGCCAAAAACCTAATTTTTCAACTTGTTTTGATGGACACAAAAATTGTACCCTTAGCTAATTTGACCATCCTGAGTCCTTTTTCAGGATCGAAATAAAAAATTGAGATCATTTTGCTAGTCAATTTTAGAATTTTGGACCACTTAGCTCTCTTTTCATCAGATGCTCATTCTTTCTTCTAAATAGCACTCAATTTCTCGTTAATCAACGCTGAATCTCAATTTAATTTGTACAAATCAACTTTGTGCTCCATTTCTCGCAAAATTTTCAAAACTTCCTCTGAATCAATTTGTGCTCAAATCATCATCATCGCTAAAGCAATTGCCTATAATCATGTACCCTTGCTATCTTTCAATTTCGCTCCCAAGGGGGCATACTCGTGACCTTATGACCTCACATTCTTCAATGTCGAGAAAATTTTCAAATCTTCATCAAAAGCAAGCAAAAATCTTTTTCAACTAAAGAAAATCAATCAAATAAGACCTCATCGCTAGGGGCATCTCAACTTCATCACTTTATATCAAGTTGAGATCTCTCGATCATCTGAATCAAATCAATTTCTAGGGGCATATCAGTTTCATCGCTTCATATCAAACTGATATTTATCTTTTATCTGAATCAATCTCTTAATGTTAAGGAGTTTCTTTGATCACACTCAATCTAAGCAGGTGTTTAGTATTCGTCACTTTGGATCAAGCTGGATAGTTTATCTTCATCATATCTTGATCAATCAAGTTCAAGATCGGTTTTTATCACCATTCACTGTGTCTAGATCAAGCAAGTTCTAGATCAGTAAGATCCGCTTCTTGATCAATCAAGTTCAAGTTTGCTATCTTTGTTTTCTATCGTTCCTAAGTTCAATCAAGTTTGGGAATGGTATCACTTTAATCAGACTTCGTTCAGCTTTGTTGCTTCGAATCAAGCTTAACACCTCGCTTTTCATCTAGTTCATGATCAATCAAGTTCAGAACTGGCATCTCCTAGACATCAAATTTTCTTTGAACCAACACGCTACTCACACATTAATTCAAAGAGGGGCAAATGTAATACCCTAAAAATGGTCATCTAAACCATGAGCCCCTTATCTCGACAACATCATCAAGGTCCTAACCAAAGGCAATTAAATAAATCTTGAGCACACAATTAATTCTTTAATCATCAAATGTCACATGGCAAAATTAATCAACCAATATTAATTAAATATTTATTTAATTAATTAAATCATTCCAAGAAAATCATTTTAAAACAATTATCCTATTTATTTTAATTGAATATCCTTGCATATTTAATTAAATAAACCAATTTGCTGTTAAAACATCAAAAAGAGGAATTTAATTAAATAAATCAATTGAGCACAAAGCTTCAAAAATGGAAATAAATCAGAAAAAAGGAATTAATTGACCAAGAAAGAATTAAAAATTTGAGAAAAGAAATCAATTGGAGATAATCTTGAAAAACAAATTAAAAATTGATAAATAATCTCAAAGAAAGCAATTAAAACAATTAAATATTAAAATTGAATGAAATAGAGAATAAATCAGTTTTTCCTGATTTTATCTTAATTTTAGTTCAATTTCCTTTAAAACTGAGAAAAGCATCCAATCACATCAATTCACCTAGATTGTGCTTCCTCTTGGAAAATCTTGACCGCTCATCATCTTTTGATCTTAGCTGTTGGTTTCTTTCTGAATTTTCTATAAATTCAGGCTCATCTCTCATTCAAGGGAGGATGGAGAATATATTGTTATTATACTATTTTTTCTCTAGACTCATTGATATATTGCATGTTAATTATTTCATATTGATTAAATCATTTAGCTTAATATTGCTTAAATCTTGTTAGATCAATATTGCATCCATCTAGCATTCATCATGCTCATATAGATTAAATCCTTCATCTTGATGTTGTCTAGTCATTGGTATTGCTAAATAATCTGAGAGAAATCTTATACTCGCATCTTTTAGAAGGCAATGGGTCGATTTGTTATGGTTTATTATTCATTGATTATATCTGATTAACCATGCATGTAATGACTTGATTGAAGTGTTGTGTCTTGCAGATACAGATTCTTAGTCCACTTTTTACACACACACCTACCGGTATGTCATGAGCCCAATGCTTCTTGCCAAAACCAGGTAGCTCATTTAGGAAGTAAAGCATTAAACAAACAATCAAATTTCCATATCTGAAAGTTCCTTTCTTAATTCCCTTGATCTTCCCAAGGTTCAACATCAATTCACTCCTCATCCATTCACATAAATCATATTTTGCATTATTCCTTAGCATCTGATATGCAACATGAATGCAGGAACTAGCAACATAATTCAATCGATTGGATTGAGTTACCTTATAACCTATTATCATGCTTGCAAATTTCACATCAATGTCAGTGATTGTGCTGATCCTCATTGATCTGGTATCAGGAGTTGCACCGGTGAGTTTCTCGACCTCAGTGTTGGAAATTTTTTTCCTAGGTTCTTGTCTGACTTTGGGTAAGCCAATGACTACTTGAATAGCCTCCTTCATGATCATGTAAGGCCTATGTCGCTAGATAAACTCATTGTGAACACTTCTCAGAACGTATCTAATAACTTCATCCTTGAATTTCAGTATGTACAAAATATCGATTAACCCTAAATCCTCAATTACTTTGTATTCCAGTTTGATGGTTCTAGATTCTCCCAGTATCATGGATTGATACATGCTTTTGATGTCCTCTGTGCCTAGATCCTCCAGGGTGCAGTGAATGTATGCCCTTACGTATTCAAAATACATCATGCCATCGGGAACCCTAGAAAATGCTCCCGCATAGTCTTCTTTCTTAGCAATTTTGGGAACCTCCTTGAATACGGGCCTTAACCTATCCTTGAGTTTGAAAATGGTGGTATTTGCAATGAAAGTAGGAGCTAAAGATCCAGATGCCATTTCGAAGAATACCTGAAAGTGAATGCCGGTGGAAGATTGAGTGTTTCTACTCGAAAACCTTTCAGAATGCCTTTGCTTGCTCTTAATTCACCTTTTTCTTTGCTATGAATGCTTGAATTCTTGGTGAGTAAAAATTAATTCACTTACCCCTTTTTATCAATGAATAAAACCCTAATCTTTCTCTGTAATAAATGCTTCACGACCAACCCTGCTGGGTGCTAGTTTCATAGTCTTGTGCTGGGTGAATCTTCATCAATGATGAACACAACTCTCGAGATCTCTTCCAGATCTCTTCTGATCTCCTCAGGGGTACTATGCAGGATTTTGCAATGACTTTGCCAACCCCTAAGGCTTATGCCTCAGTTATCGGTGGAATTTCCTACCGGTGGAGGAATACCTTGTTCTACTGGTGGAGTTACCCATGTAGATCCATCTCCACTTGGTTCTTCAGATTTTATAACCCATCTTTTGATGTGATCTTGTTGTATTTCATATACCTTTTTCTTTCCTTTCTCATTATCTTTGTCATTGCTAATTGGTTGAGTCTTGCTTCTGTAGTATTTAGCAATATGACCTATTGTGTTGCATGTATAACATGTAACATTGTTTTTCTAAATTTCTTTAACAAATCCAGTGTCATTCCTTGACCTACAGTGAATAAAAAAATGTCCAAACTTTCCACATGCATAACATTTAACATTCATTCTGCAATCTTTTGATCTATGACCATATTTCTTACAATTTGTGCATTGACCGGGAACAGAATTGTAGTTTTGATTTGCTTTATTTCTACATTGTTTAGCCATATGCCCAAATTTATTGCAAACAAAAATCTACCATTGAATTTATAAGCATTAGATTGCCTTATCGGTTTCCTCTGTTCTGATGAGTTCTTCATACCGATTGTCTAATCTTCATTTGCAGTACCAGAGCTTTCACCTTGTACAAATCCAAGTCCTCTAGAATCATCAATCTGTTTTTGTCTTTTCAATAAGTCATCCAATTGTGCAACACTAATCCTAAATTTTTCTTTATACTCACTTGCAGTAGTTAGATCATCTCTTAGAGTAGTTATTTATCTTACAAGTTCTTGTTCATTGTTCTGGGAGTGTTCCAAATGAGTTCTCAACAAATTATTCTCATAAGTCAATCTACCACATTCATCAATTTTTTTTTTTAGAGATATAACAAGATTATCTCCCTTTTTCTTTCTATCCTCAATATCTTTTGATAACCTCATAGTCAGATCTTGCATTTCATTCTTCATGAGCATGTTTGCTTGACTTAGTTTCTGACATTGTTCCTTAAGTGCATTCTTCTCCTCATCATCTGGGTTTTGCAAAAGTTCTTTTCTCTTGGATTGAGTTGATAATAACCTTTCTTCCAAGATAAGAATGAACTCATATGTAGAATTCAATTCTTCTTGCAATTTCAAGTTCTTCATCCTTTCAACATCATAATCCTCAAGAGCCATCTAAAGTTGCTTCTCCATAGCCATGTTCAAAGATTCCAGTTTCAAGATCTTCTTCAAGCTATTAAACTTCTTCCGAGTTACTAGGCTCTGATACCAATTGTTGGGATCTAAGAACACTGAGAGCGGGGGGGGGTGAATCAATGTTCTACTAGTAACACAAGATTTTATCCTTTTATACCATACACATATAAACTAGTAAACATATAAACATATAACTTGAAGCAAATAAACCATCCACATAAATGAACACCATAACACACAGAATTTATATGTGGAAAACATCAAAGAGGAAAAACCACAGTGGGATTTGTGACCCACAATATCAGTTCACTGACCATATGAAAGGATATTACATATAATAGGGGCCTGCACATGCAAGAAGGCACAATACCTAGAGCATACTGCTCATCACTAAAGAGTCTTACTGACTACAAGCTTTTGCTGAATTAAAACAATAAAATTGAACTAAAAAATGCATCTGTTATGCCAAAGAGAGTTTTGGTTCTAGCTCTTCTCTGTACCGATTCATAAACCTTGAACCCTACTACCGGTATCTCTTCTCCTCCAAGAATGCTTTCCAAGCTATCTATAGATCATTGCATGATATAACATTCACACACAAATGATCTACATACATATATTTCGCATTATATAGTTCTGCTATATTCTCCTATGTCGCATCCTATGTCATATCTTGTCTCTTATTCAAAATGACCTAGCAGAGTGACCTATATACCCATTACAAACAATATGCCTTATGTCGGCTTACAATGCTTTTACAAAAGTTATTCAATGTCGGCCTCAACAATAATTACAAAATGATTTACTAAATAAATCTCCCTTGATGTCGACTTCCTTCAAGTACTGATGCAGGTGCCAGTGTCTGCCAGTATATGCCTCCTAATGCCGTTATATGACTTCCATCTAATCTTGTTGCCATTATATAGCATTATTAACATTTATTAGAACTATTATAATTATGGCATCGAATATTATAAATATGTGTAGCTACATTGCATGCATGTCAAGCCTTGATATAAGCTCCATGCATATTTTAGACATAAAGAAACTCAATAGACTTAATTCAAAGTTTCTATTTTAATATATTCCGTTAATAGTAATAATTCACAGTTTTAATATAAATATTACTAATATTCTTGTTAATATATATAATATTGATTTAAATATAATTTAATAATTGTTTTTCATGCTTTTAATATTTAACAAGTTAAATAAGAAAACAATTATGTATATATTTAAATAATATAAGTAATTTTATAAATTTAAAGGACTGTCTTTGAAAATAAATAAATATAATTTATGAATACAAGAGGTTTAAGATGAAGTGTTGATTTTAATTCCATTCAAAAACCTTGAATATGAAAGATGAATTTTATTGGATGAATTATATTACATACAATAACTTGAGAGATAGATGGGTCAATTAATTTAAGTATTTAAAAATAATGTTAATAAGTAATTATTGGGAATAGATGTTATACTCCAAGTAAATAATTTTAGACATATTATTTTATAAACAATTAATCAAATAAATGATATAATGGAACTTATGATATTAACATCTTAGTCTCTTCTTATGATTAATTCATCCCTATGATGAGTAAATAAATGCTTAATTAGTATGCTTATTTTTTAAAATAATATAAGAAATTAGACTATATCAAAGCATAATTGAGCTTAGCTTCCAAAATTAATTCTATTTAGTCCATAGTATTTTAATCTAAGAAAAAAACTTGAACTAATCCTAAGTAGTTGATTCAATTAGATAAAATAGTACTAGTTAAATAAACCTTCAAGCATTTAGTAATAATTCTCAAGGGTAGTAACTCATTAATAATTGGTATCAACACAATTCTTTGTTAGACTTGTTTTAGAATCTTACTTAGACTTGTTTTAGAATCTTATCTCAAATAAGTAGTGCTTTTGATAGCAATTAGATTCTGTAGACGTATAAAAATGACCATATTCCTAAATGAATATTTTATGTTCATTTCTCTATTTAATTAAATCCAATTTAATTAAATTATCCACATTCTTCTATTTTATTAAATAAATTATTCAATTTATTTAAATAAAATTCACTATATCCATTTAATGAATAAATCATTTTATTCAATTAAATCCCCCTAGCCACTTTTAATTAAATTCAAATTTAATTAAATAGTTATCCTAAATTGAATAAATCTAATTCATTTAATTTCCCCAAATTATAACCAAATTGAATTAAATCATTTAATTCAATTAAATCCTATTATCCCCCATCCACTTGCAAAATCCCAAACCCCTTCCTAATCCCTTCTAGAATCTTCTAATCAATTCTAATTAACCTAACCCTCCTCTAAACTTTGTCACATCCCTAAGCAAAGGGAGGTCACTTCTCAAATGACCCAAAGTCTTGGATAACCATTGAAGGTTTTCAACCTTCAACCACCAAAACCCTTAAAGTCTTTGAAAACCATTGAAGGCTTCCAACCTTCAACCACTTAATCCCCAAAGTCTCCAATAACCATTAATGGTTATTTCAAACCCTCCCACATGGTTAAAACATTTGTTTTGACTCAACCTCTACCCAACCCAAGGGTCTCATCAGGCCATTAATGCATTGACCAGGATTATCTCTTAATCATTTGCACAAAAGTTTATCCTTAGATTAAATCTTAATCCATTGGCTAAACCTAGCTTAGACTTGACCCTTAGCCTTTAGATAACCATGAGGTCTTCTCAGGCCTTTAATGCCTCCTACCTCTTCTTTCAACCCAATCCTGTGTGGACATTTGTCACCATATCATTGGTGCCAATTGTGCACATGGATCCTCAACTTTCAAACTTGGCCCTTGATTAAACCTTTCAATCCTGACCATCCATTGCCCTGTTTGTGCTATAAATAGAGCTCTCAATCCTCCATTCTAAACAATCATCTTTCAAATTTGAAGCATCACACTTATGCTCAAATTCTTTCAAAGCTCTCATTTCATATATGCTCCCCATTTAGCCTCTTTTAGAATAGAAATTAGACTAAATATGCATGCTAGAGTACTTTATTTATCATTTTAGTTCAATTATAGACTAAATATAGTATGCTAGGATAGTTTATTTACTAACCTTGTCATCTTATAGTTAGTTTATTGCATTTTAGCATCATACATAGCTTAACATCCATCTCATACTAGAATCAATTAAAAGCATCTCTCGTTCTCATATTTGCCATCCCCAAACCATTTTGCTCAGTAATCTGAGAGCAAAAATGTTGGTTTGAGGGACATTGTGAGATAGAGAACCATGGGACCCTCCTTGGGAAGCTGAGTAACACTACGTTACTCCATAGCTTGCATCAAGAAGTCCTGTGTGTGTGTGTGGACTAGTATTTTAATAATTTTTCACATATTAAGTTTTATTCGCCCACTTTTCCCGCATATAGATTCATTTCAAGTTTTAATACTAAATGGATTTTATTTTAAAGAATTATTCTTTCCTTCAAATACTTAGTATCTTACAAGTATTAGATTTACTACTTAAGATTCATTCTTGGTGCAATTAGTACCTTTCAAACATTTGGACTCATTTCCTTTTTGAAGCAAATAGTAGTATAGCTTTTACTTTCAAGTTTTATTATTATATTTGCTTTCATTGCAAATAATAGTCAGTTTATTTCTTTATATTTTGTAAAAGGACTTGGCATTAGTCTAAGAGCAACTAGAAATAGATTGATTGAAAATTATTTATTAGGAGCCTTATTATTATTTACATTGGTTAACTAGGAAGTTTTTAGACTCTTTTCTAATCTTATTTTTCAAAAAATTAGTATTTAAAAATAATGTGGTTACTTTGAAGCTTATTGTTAATAGTTTTTCCACTTTAAACAAGTAAGTATTAAATTCATTTTCAAAAGTATTTTTATTTGATAATTTAATTTTCTTTCAAGCAATTTAGTACCTTCCAAGTATTAGGTTCCATATATAAAAGTGTAATAGTTTTGTTTCAGAGCAATTAGTATCCTACAAGTAATTCAAATCATTTTCATAAGCTACCTCTTACAAGTATCATAGTTTTCAAGCAATTAGTACTTTCATGTATTTAGTTCAAGTTTTAGAGTTTTAAATATTATCATAGTTTTCCTTTAAAGAATTGACTTGTTTATTTTCATTCTTAAGTAAATGTTCCTTTCAATTATGTAAACTTAAAATCTTAGTTAAAATTCAAGCAATAATTCCTTGCATATATTAGTTTCATTTTCTTGGTTGTATCAGTATATTGCTTTACTTAAGATTCATGAAGTTGTGGTTGAATTCCTAGTTAGACAACTAAACAAGAGGAGATGAAACAAAAAACTTAGTAGTGTTCGGTATCTATGGTGCCTCTGGGTCATGCTTACGGGTAACGACATCGTGTTGAACTACTAAACTTAATGTCTAATAAAGATACAACAATGATGTTTGTGGCATCATCCCTATAAATCATTGGGGAGAAATAAGGGTCATTTGGAAGTTAAAATCCAAGGGGTGGGTAATCCCCCTTGGATCGATAATCTAAAAAAATAAATTTTAAAATGAATTTAAATCCACCCAGTTAAACCTTAGAAAATCCTATTAGGGTTTGGTTGTGTGTGATGTTTTGGAATTTATTTATCTTAATGAATTTCAGCAGATGATAATAGGTCAAGGGTAATGCATATGATAGGAAATAGGATTTAGTTGTTTTAGGCCACAAGAAGAAGGCCACCTTGAGCCTTTTTTCTATAGAGCTACCATCATGGGTAGAAACCACAAATAAACTATCTGGGACATTGACCCTAGAAAGGTTTGCATACCCACCAAATAGTTTACATTAAACCATAGTTAGAAACCAAAACTACATATTTCATGCCTTGATCCTATGCTGAAACGGGTATGTAGGTAGTCTAGGGACAAAGTTGTCCCTAGTACTTAGGCATACGAGGATGGGGAATAGGGTTTGGTTAAGGTTGAGTTGCTGGTTTTCAAAACTCCTTGATCTTTTAATCAAAGGGTATAGATGATACTAATTGAAGGATCAAAAGTATTTCAATGCATACTTAGAAGGAGTCTCGTATGGATTCACTTGACTTCCTGAGGCTTTAGGCCAAATTCCAAGGTGAAACTCAAGATTATTTATTATTATTTATATACTCCTAAGGATGACAATCTTGGTGCACTCCTAGTAGGGGAGCGTAGTCTTTAGAGAGTGACTTAGGACTCAGATGGTCTCGATGAGTCTAAAGTCTCTAGCCAGAGCACTTCCTATTCTTATGAATAGATGCCTACCCCGTTTGGGTAGATTCTTATTCTGAATTGGATAGATGCCTAACCCATATGGTTAGACGCCTATCCCAATTGGATGGATGCTTATCCCATTTGGATAGATGTATCGGAGTATGTGATTGAATCAAACACAATTAAATTAAAAAAAAATAAAATTAGTGGATATTTTTGGGTTAAATCAAGTGGGTCATTACAATATCAAAACCCTTTAATCCATAACAACTCATCTGCAACACACTGGACAAACTAGCTCATTCAATCTGATTGCAACATTGAAACACACAAAGGAATATGTTGACAACAATGACAACACATCACATTTTTTCACATTATCCCAACAATCTCCCCCTTTGGCGTAGATGGAAACATATGATGTGAAAAATAATCAATGACAAAGAAAGAACAACTCTCAACAATCTCTTCCATAATACAAATATTCTCTCCCCCTTAGATCATTACACATTTTTTCATATGAATCTATCCCCCTTTGACATCAATGCTAAAAGCATGTATATTTGTACCATAAAACTCACAAATCTAAACACCTAAGCCACAACACCGACTACTACCCCTGAGTATCAACCACCACTCATCAATCCGGATCACAAGATATGACTATGAAATCCACTAGATCGATGCGAATCTATGCATCTTAGTTCTTATTAGGAGGGGAAATCACCCCTAGCTTCTCTCTGAGATACTCAAAAGGAATTTATAGGCAAAGGATTTGTGAAGATATCTATAATTTTTTCCTTTGTAGATACATACTCCAGCTTGACTTCCTTCTCATTCACTTCTTCTCTCAAGAAATGCAACTTGATTGATATATGCCTAATCTTGGAATGCAGCACCAGATTCTTAGAAATGTTGATATAACTTGAATTATCACAATATATAGCAGTAGGCTCATCATAAACAACTTTTATATCCTTTAACATTTGCTTCATCCATACCACTTGAGTATAGTTGCTAGCAACAAAAATATACTCAGCCTTTGCAGTGGTTAAAGAAATAGCATTCTACTTCTTACTCATTTCGAGAAACCAATCTCTTTCTCAAGAAAAATGCACCACCACTAGTACTCTTCCGATCATCAACATCACCTGCTCAATTAGTATCTATAAAAGCACTCAAAGTAAAATCATCATCTTTAGGATACCACAAACCAAAATCAACTATCCCTTTCAAATATTTGAAAATCCTTTTCACAACAACAAGGATCAGCTTGAAATATAGCAACAAGACAAACAACATTCATAATATCTTGTCTAGTTTGAGTTAAATATAACAACCCACAAATCAGAGATCTATATTTGGTATGATTTGCTTTAGGAGATTCATCATCCTTTATCAACTTACATTTGGTCACCATAGGAGTACCAACTGGCTTTGAATCATCTAAACTAAACTTCTTCAACAATTCCTTCACATACTTGGACTAAGATATGAAAATACCTTTATCTGACTGAGTAATTTGCAATCCCAAAAAGAATTTCATTTCACCAATCATAGACATCTCAAAAGTTCATTTTGCATCTCATCAACAAACTTCTTGCACAAGCTATCATTCCCTCCCAAAATAATGTCATCAACAAAAGCTTCAACAATCAAAATGTTATCATGATCAATCTTGAAATACAAATTACTATTAGCAGTACCTTTATTAAATCCAAGCTTTAGCAAATACTTATCCAATCTAGCATACCAAGCTCTTGGGGCTTGCTTCAATCCATATAGTTCTTTCTTCAATATGCAAACCATATCTTCTTTATCTGTCAACTGAAATCCATCTGGTTGCTCAATATAAACTTCCTCTTCCAACTCACCATTAAGAAAGACTAATTCAACATCCATCTGATAAACTTTGAAATCTTTGTAAGCATCATAAGCAAGAAACAATCTAACAGCTCTTCAATTCTTACCATCAGAGAAAAAGTCTCCTCAAAGTCAATTCCTTCCATTTGAGAATAACCCTTACAAATTATAGGTCTTTCTTTGTTCCTAACAACTTCACCTTTTTCATCCAATTTGTTTTGGAAGACCCATTTAGTTCCAATTACATTTGTATCCTTAGGCTTGGGAACAAGAATCCATGTATTATTCTTTTCAATATGGTTTAATTCTTCTTCCATTGCTTTAACCCAATTTTAATCTTTGCATGCTTTATTAACATCTTTAAGTTCAATATTAGAAATCAAGCAATATTCTTCTACAATCCTTCTTCTAGTCATCAAACCTTTATTCTTATCTCCTATGATCTGATTTTCTGAGTGATTCAACCTCACATACTTGGGAGTCTTCAGATTTTCTTGATTTTCAGACTCTTGAGTTCTTTCCTCTGCACTAGCACTAGTCTCTCCTTGATTTTCTGGCTTTTCCAAAACAATTTGAGTTAGATTCTAGGATTGCACTTGCTTTCCTTTATCAGATCTATCAATCTAATCATCAGAATCATATGTAGAGGATCTGATCTGTCTCTCATTGCTTTTATCAACTTTCACATTAGCACTTTCAAATATCTTTCTCAATCTCTTATTATACACTGGCAGGACTTTCTCTTAGTAGAATAACTAAGAAAAAATCCTTCATCACATCTAGCATAAAACTTCTATAGATCTTCATCTTTTTTGATATAACATTTACTTCCAAAAATTCTGAACTATCTAATTGTAGGAACATGACCAAACCATAAATCATAAGGGATCTTACTAGTATCACCTTTGATATACACCCAATTAAGAGTGTATACATCAATACTCACAAGTTATGTCTAATAGATATGCAAAACATTTCCTTCCAACATCATGGTTCTAGTAGATTTTTTGAATTGTTCTATTCTTCCTCTCCACAACACTATTTTGCTGAGGAGTTCTAGGTGCAAATAACTGTCTCTTTACTCCATGCTCTTCACAAAATGCATTGAACTCACCGGAAGTGAATTCACCACCTCTGTCAAATCTCAAACACTTTATCTTCAATCCAATCTTGGTCTCAACCATGGCTTTGAAAATCTTGAACTTCTCCAAGGCTTTAGATTTCTCCCTTAAGAAAGTAACCCACATCATCCTTGAATAGTCATTAATTAGCAACAGGGCATGTGCACAACGATGGTGGTCAGAAAAGTGGACACCACCAAAAAAAAACATGAAAAAACAAGCAGCATGTACGCAGTTTTAAAATTTGAGATTCCTGCGTACGCGCTTAGGTTTGTTCTTCCCGAGCCTAGAAAAGGTAGTGCATATGCACTACTTTTAGGAAAATGAGCATGTATGCGCTACACCTAGGAAAATGAGCGCATATGCGCTGCTCATAGGAAAATGAGTGCGTACGTGCTAATAATCCAAATAAAACCGCGTATGCAGTGCCTGGTAAAAAAAGTTCAAAAAAAAAAACTGGGTCTCATTTACCCATGAATAGCACATTTTTAACTTCGTTTTTTCCCCATTTCCTCTCCTAAACCACGAACAGGGTGCTAGATTTGTCCTCCAAGCTATGGATCAAGGTTAGTTTTTGTTTATTTTTGTCTTTCTTTCCGGTTTATGGAATTTGTTTTACATTTTGAATTTAATTTCATTAATTTTGATTAGGTTTTTTCATTTTTTGTTTCAAAAACCAGATTCTTCTAATCTAGAACAAGAACAACCAAATGCACCTCCTGAAAACCCACAAGAACAACCAAATGCACCTCCTGAAAACACACAAGAACAACCCCCAATTCCTCCTTTTGACCGCACACCCAAAACACAGGAAGAATTAATTAATCAGTTAGGACAAAATACGTCTAAAATCAATAGACTGATTGTTAAATTGAAAACTTCTGAACTTGATGATCATCAATCCCTCGCCACTAGTCTAGAAACATTAGCTAGTGGTGCCATAGTTGTTTCCACACAAATTACCAAATGGGGAAGCTTTAGGGATAGGTCTCGTCAATTCTATGCTAATAGGCTATCATACAATGGAGTAAAAAACAAAAATTTTACTAAACAACAAATATGTGCCCTTTTTGTTGATCCCAAAACTGGTCAGTCATTACCTCTTAATGCAAAGAGGTTTCCCATACATTGGTGTACCAATGTGCAGATGAAGAATCTTTTTTGGCAGAGGTGGTGGATGGTCTTTGATGATCCACCTTGTAATAATTATGAGGTACCATTATATTTTTTGAGAAAAATATATTGTGAGTTTGTGCTCAATGTGCGGCCAAACTATTTTGACATGAGAGAGTTTCATGGTAGAGGTGGTGGCTCTTCCCAAGATAGAACTAGAGCCCGTAGGCGATTACCTACGGAGGGTCACTGCCCCCTAGCACCCAAACCCAAGGTGCATCAGGCTGTCCCATTAGAGCTAAAAGAGTCGATGGAGCTATAGACTCTTCAGGCGGCCACAACATTGAATGGTGCCATCATCCAGCATGGGACGTCATTAGCACACCCTATTGTATTGGATGATGATCCATTAGAGGGTGACAGAGAGCCCATCCAACATATGTGTGTCAGTTGCTCAGGGATATTCTTGGGGATAGATGATGCAACTGGTGCAGATGGATCCTCATATCATCTGTGCACGATTTGCGGTTGTAGATGTCAGGCTCACATGGTTGAGGATGTCGCACTGACATATGAGTTGATGGATATGGTGTTTGCCCATGAGCCACAGACACAGGTGTGTTGATTTGAATTCATAACATTTTATTTATCAGTCACTTTAATTTTGTAATTACATTAATTAATTTTCATTTATACATCAATTTAAATTAAGACAAACAATATGCATTTTAGGATGCAGTAGCGATATCCCATACACCTCCCCTAGTTACTATAGTTGCAACTTCGATGCCTACGGTATAAATTTTGTAACATGTTAAAATAGAATAGTACACTTTGAATTCAAAAAAATACAAGATGTACTAACTATCTTTAATGTTTGGTCCAATTTCTGGTTTGTAGGTGTTGACAGGGGATGAAATGTCCCAGATTGATGACATCACGCTCTCAGTGATCAATTTTGGCCTACAAGGCTATACGGTATCATATTTTGTACAACTCTTTTTATGTATTATTTTGATGGAATATGCAAGTCATTTCATTTTAGAATTTTAAAATTATGTTTAATTTATTATCTGTACTAATATCTCATATTAATTTTGTTTTTTTAGGGTACCCCCTCCGCATCTAGGGCTTGTCCTAAGAAAAAGAATTCCTCGAAGATGCCAAAACATGGGAAGAAGGTAATTGAACATATTTTTAGTTGTACAATTGTTTGAAAATGTTGAAATCAAGTATTAGTTGGGGTTTGTAGATTGATTAGTGTTTTTTGTCTATTTTACATGTACAACGGCCATTGAGCTTTGTGGATTTGTTGAATGCACCTGATTCACCCATGGATCAAGAGAGGGCAAAGGTATGTATCTCTACTTTATTTTATTGATTTCATGATTATAGGCACGTGTACATGTGAACTTGTGATATATTATAATCTTATAATTTTTTCATACAGGAAATATCCATACCTATTTCGTCAATGGCGAACCCTCCTCCTTGCACTGGAGAAGCATCTCAGGATCTGGTACACTTTTGTTTGATATGTAAAATTAATTGTTTTTAACCTTCAATACTTATCATTATATTAATTGTATTTAATCTTTGAACATTTTTTATATAGGTAATAGTGACAGTTTCTACATAGACGGTGAGCCATCCTCAATCCATTGGAGAAGCATCTCAGACACATGTACGTCATTGTTCTCTATATTATAGCTTTTAAGTGTTTTTGTAATATGTATGTTAGTACATTGTATTAATTGTACATTTAATCTACAATAGACCCCTTCGCGGTACGACCATAACGTGGATCCATTTAAGTATGTCTTCAAGAAAACTCCTAAGAGTGACAAGGAGAGGAGAGCAAAGACATTAGCTCCTAGATCAACCGATGAGGTAATCTACATTTCAATTGCAAAGGAATTAAAGTTAAATGCATAGTTATGTTGTTAATTGTGAACTATTTTCTACAAAAGAATTCTAACTTGGCTTTTGAATTGTGGTTTTGCAGCCATATACAGAGCCGCGTACTACATCGAAGAGGCTTAATTTTGATGATCCACCACAAGTTTAGGATCATATAGTGTTAGTTTTGATCATCAAATGACCAATACATGTAGATATATTCTACATTTTTATTGTATATCGATTTGGACATGGCATATGCCACATTTTTGTAATACTTGTATTGACTTGGCAAACATGCCTTTTTTTATATATAAATATCGATATTCGATCCAATAAATGTGTAATGAGTTCATTATTTTGTATTCATTTATTTTGTGGTTGTCCTTTTATAAATTTAAATGAATATTTGCATATGTAATCAATAATATGAATATAAACAACAAAAATATATGATATAAAACATTGCAATTGTGGAATATGATTTGATAAAATTTCTTAAATGTTGAATTAATCCTACAAAACTCCTTGTATTCAGTTCATTATTGTGTATTCGCTATATTTGGTGGCTGCCCTTTTATAAATTTAAATGAATATTTGCATATGTAATCAACAATATGAATATAAACAACAAAAATCGACAATATAAATATAAACAACAATGTGTTTGGTGCGAGAGCACCCTCATGCTCGCAATGGTCAAATTTTGTTCATCATGTGCACAAACCAACATCGCGAGTGCATCTGGGTGGGTAGGTTTATGCTAGGCATTCCCCTGTCGTGCATCCCAAAGTGTCGGAACGTCGAGAGTCATACTGTATCGGTGTGATCTCTCAATTGCCATGAGTCCAAAAAATTGTCAAAATTTGACGGACTATTTCTTCAAATCTAGGACACATATGGTCAATCCATTTGATCTTGTGGGGTCGCGTGAGGCTCCTCTACAATGGCCTATCTTGGTTTTTGACAACTCAGAGCCATTTTCAATTATTAGCATTTTTTCGCCTGCTCCAAAAACTGTCAGTTGTATGCAATGCAAAGTTGCAAGATTGGCTGGAATTGATTCGGTTCATTGTGTGCACAAACTGACATTGCGAGCACGTCCAAGTGGGTAGGCGCTAGAACGTCGAGAGTCATACTGTACCGGTGCGATCTCTCAAGTGCCTTGAGTCCAAAAAATTATCAAAATTTGATGGACTATTTCTTCAAATCTAGGACACATATGGTCAACCCATTTGAACCCGTGGGGTCATGTGAGGCTCTTCTACAATTGCCTATCTTGGTTTTTGATGACTCGGAGCCATTTTCAATTATTAGCATTTTTTTGCCAGCTCCAAAAATCGTTAGTTGCATGCAATGCAAAGTTGCAAGATTGGCTAGAATTGATTTGGTTTGTCGTGTGCACAAACCAACATCGTGAGCACATCTGAGTGGGTAGGTTTACGCTAGGCATGCCCCTTTTGTGCATCCCAAAGCGTCGAAACGTTGAGAGTCATACCGTACCGGTGCGATCTCTCAATTGCCCTGAGTCTAAAAAATTGTCAAAATTTGATAGACTATTTCTTCAAATCCAAGATACATATGGTCAATCCGTTTGATCTCATGGGGTCACATGAGGCTCCTCTACAATGCCCTATCTCGGTTTTTGATGACTTAGAGGCATTTTCAATTATTAGCATTTTTTCGCCCGCTCCAGAAACCGTCAGTTGCATGCAATGAAAAGTTGCAAGATTGGCTAGAATTGATTTGGTTCGTCGTGTGCACAAACCAATGTCGTGAGCGCATCTGGGTGGGAAGGTTTATGCTAGGCATGCTCTTGTTGTGCATCCCAAAGTGTTGGAATGTCGAGAGTCATACCGTACCGGTGCGATCTCTCAAGTGCCCTGAGTCCAAAAAATTGTCAAAATTTGACGGACTATTTCTTCAAATCCAAGATAGATATGGTCAATCCGTTTGATCCCATGGAGTCACATGATGCTCCTTTACAATGGCCTATCTTGGTTTTTGACGAATCAGATCCATTTTCAATTATTAGCATTTTTTTGCCTGCTCCAAAAATCATCAGTTGCATGCAATGAGAAGTTGCAAGATTGGCTAGAATTGATTCGGTTTGTCGTGTGCACAAACTGACATCGCGAGTGTGTCCAGGTGGGAAGGTTTATGCTAGGCATGCCCCTATCATGCATCCCAAAGCACCAGAACGTCAAGAGTCATACCGTACCGGTGCGATCTCTCAAGTGCCCTGAGTCCAAAAAATTGTCAAAACTTGACAGACCATTTCTTCCAATCCAGGACACATATGGTTGATCCTTTTGAACTTGTGGGGTCGCGTGAGGCTCCTCTACAATTTCCTCTCTTAGTTTTTGACGACTTGGAGCCATTTTTTGATTGGTAGCATTTTTTCGACTGCTGCAAAAGTCATCAGTTGCATGCAATGCAAAGTTGCAGGATTGGCTAGAATTGATTCAGTTCGTCGTGTGCACAAAATGACGTCACCAGCACGTCCGGGTGGGCAGTTTTATGATATGCATGCCCTTTTCGTGCATCCCAAAGCACCAACACGTCGAGTGTCATACCCTATCGACGCAATGTAGAAGTTACTTGACAACTTTTTTGAGACAATTCTTTTGACAACATTGACAATTTTTGCTCAAATTGTATCTAGTCTCAATCTATGACCCCTATGACCCAATAATGACTCAAATAATTCTCCATGATTATACAAGAATCAAGAATTCTCATGATTGACCAGGGACATACAAGAATCACATGTACTCAAAACATAGTCACAAAACATATACTCAAAACATAGTCACAAAACATTGTCACATATTATTCAAAAATTTGCCTCTAAATATGGTCAAATCAGCTCTTGGCTATTTGATTATACAAAAAAATGTCTTACAAATCATCTCATGGGATTTTATACAAAATTTGGCATTACAATATGTGCAATTCAACTCATCACCATTTTAATATACAAATCATCTCATGGGATTTTATACAAAATTTGGCATTACAATATGTGCGATTCAACTCATCGCCATTTTAATATACAAAATTTGGCATGTACATATGTACAAATCAGCTCATTTCCATTTAAATATACAAAATTATGCCCCTAAACTTGTAAAAATTAGCTCATGGGCATTTATATATACAAAAAATGAATATAGAACAATTTGTCGACGATTTATACAAAATTCTCAAAATCATTCTACTCTGAACCATAGAGTCAATCAAGCGAGCCTTCAGGATTGGCTCTAACCCATATTGTGTCAAGTATTACCTCATGGTCAAATTCATGAACTTTCCATAAAATCTTGTTATGAGGTCTACCACGATACTTCATCAAATGAATATTTGTTGCAACAACAAGGTTAAAGAAATTAAGAATATGTCTGTGTGTTTCAAAGTCCTCAAACAACCAAACATCAGAATTCTTGATAGGGTATCTCCAAAGCCATCTGTTCCTTCTTCATTGTTCTCTTCTACAACAACTGCATACACATGACCTGCATTTTATAAAGTGTTAATTAATACCAAAAATAAAGTATGATGTACAACAAAATGAACCAAAAAGAATACTTGCAAAAAAATTAACTCAAAAAATCACCTGAATCCACTAGGTCGGATACATGGTCAAAATCCATTGATGTCTCCATCTGGCTCAATTGTAGTGCTTTGGGAATTTGATATGAATCAATGGGAACCAATGGTCTACAAGACCATTTGTCAACCCACTCTTGTGATTCACATTCTTCCCACAAACAATACATGCATGAAGAGAAAAAATATACTATTTGTCTCGTATAAATTACCAGTGAACTTGAATTTGAACTCATAAATGAGTGCATGTCACTCAATCCTGCAATTGTACAACAATCTAGATAGTTTTCAATGTTAGATTCAGTGATCAACCAAAAATATCTATGAACCATTGACGTACTTGGATTACCTGGACCCATCGTAGACTTACACCATCACACAATTGTTTCTGCATCTACCAACTCAACACCACCTTCATACTTCAATTCTTCCCTAGCTAGGGCTCTTTTCACACATGCTCCTACACCATCATGCTCTCCCTCACCATGTCCAACCTCAATGAAATTCAAAAATTATTGTACACTGCTTGTCATATGCATCCTTGTCAACCAATAAAACATCCTTCCATTCTTGAATTGTGCGGTGCAATTATCTGACCATATTAAGTGTCGATTGTATCATATGTTCCTTTCCCTTAAACTATCATAGAAAACTTTAAAGCATCCTTGTACAAACTCTGATGAATGAGTACGATCATCACTTATGTAGAAGTGATACTCTCTTACAACCTTTTTATCCTCCTCTGTGCTATCATCTGCATGCATGAATGCTATGTGTAAAAAAATAGAAACTTGTGTAGAGTGATAATACATGGATTGCACTTCATTTTGAGGTTGTAGTGTATAATTTTCAGAGAAATCAACTATAGAGACAATGGTGCCAAGAGGAAATGTGTCCTTACATAGCTTCAATTGTTCATCTAACCATAGAGCTCTATGTGTATGCATTATGTACTCATAAACTAGTTTCTCTTGAAACATTTTCATAAATTGAGCTACACATATATCATTTTTCACTAGCTCACATCTCTTCAAATCTTTTCCATCTTTAACTCTATATGTGATTGTCTTGTATTTTCCGAAAGAAACTAGTTTCATACCAATTTCATGTGTGCTCTCCAAATGTACGCATCTTGGTAAACGTTGCAAACCACCACATATAGCACAAGAACCTTCCAAACAAGGCATCTTATAATAAATGCAACCATCATGTCTATTACATAGCACACTTGAAATAAATTCTCTTACCGACTTAGGAGGTGCTTGTATATTACATTCCTGCAAAACATCGTTAGTGTGCAAAGTAGAACAAATATGATGAAAAATATCATAATGCATGGAAAAATCAATATGCATCCTACAACAACACGTGGTGCGTACATGATTAATCTTAATATAAAAAGGTTTTGCCATTTCAAAAAATCTTTGAGAAATTCTTATTTGAGGAAACTTTTGAAGGAATCTTTCATAAAATTTAGTTTGAGTCATATCCAAATAGTGTTTGACATGTGGCTCACGATTTGTAGACCCAATTTGCCTTCTAACAACATCTCTTTGGTTGGGCAATACTCTTGTGTTGTCATGCCAAAATTTTTCAATTAATATTTTTAGTGCATCAACAACAACCTTGTCTTTGCGTGGTAGTCTACCCAAGAATGCCCAAAGAGAACTATTGTTAGATTCCTCTATTTGTTCCCACCTCTTTAATTCTTTACTTAATGTTGTTCTACTAATGTTTAATGACTTGTTTTGCTTATCAAATGATCTTTTTTTATTTTCTTGCTCATTATGGTTGATGTAATGACACGTCAAGTAGCATTAGAATATTTACTACGTGATTTTGAACCAATAGATTGATATGCATCAAATAGATTTCTGACAATAGTTCATTCACTGTTACTTTCAGATGATCTTAGGCCTAGAATTTTCATTGTCTCTATAAAATTCAAATTTTTAATCATTTGAACAATTAATTGACATCTTGCGGTTTGATTTAAGTTTTAAAAATAGTTGTGCCATATTCTTTTAACCATTCTCCTACAAGTTCGTTCATTCATTTTATTGGGCATTAACATCAATATATTCTCATCAATGTCAATTAGATACTTTGGTTTCCTAAGAATGATTCTAGGAGGTGTTAATATTGGTGTATTATATACATTCAATTCATCAAGTAGAGAACATGTAATATGTTTTGTAATGGCCTGCTAGGAACCCTAAAGGAAAACAACACAACTAGGCAACTAAAGGGTGCAATAATATTTTTTAAAAGATTAAGTGCATTAATTATAACCATTGTACGTCTAATAACACAACGGAAGAGTAACACATGATTTCTTAAGGGTTACCAATGAATATTAATTGTAGATTATATTAACACCATGGTTAATCCAATTATCCATTAAATTAGATAAAGTAAATGCTTAAGTTCAAAACTACACATACATCTAAATTCCATAATGAAATAATCAAGTATTCCCATGCATTAAATTTCCACAAAACATTTATACATAAGATAAAAGCAACTGAATTAACATACATTCCACTGGCATACTATTACAATATCCATAATTACATGGCTTCCAAAAATGCCACAGATACAAAGTTACAATATCAAGGTTACATAAAAGTTTGATACAATGACCACAAGGTCTCAACTGAACAATGATCACGAACATGAGTTGGTACATGAACCATGAATCAAGAAACACCATCAAAGCCTTTCCTAGCCTAAAGATACAATCTAGAACATCCGATGGGAAGTGGCACTACCACCCGACCATGTGATCCCGAAATGGAACCACCCCACTGTACTAGGAGATAGTAGAAAACCCTCAAGCAAGCAAAGTAAGACAAGTACAAAAGAACTACAAGACTCTGCAAACATCCATGTGACTCAACTCACAAAACACCAGTGACTCTAAGGAGAGAGTGTCATCACATAGCTTGATGGTTACCATGGTAGGCCTCCTAGGTTTTGACTCTCTGTCCTGGTAACCTCTCCCAGCTTCTGGCTCCAACTAAGTCTCATGTGGAACCTACCAATCCTTTCGTGAAGACAAGGTGGTAAGTTTGCCATTCTAGACCTTCTCGTAACATTATGAGCCCTATACAAGCACTACACCTATGCACAAGGTACATTATCTTAATTAATATTTATTCTACCCACCCCTAATCAATTATTAGGTTATCACTTCTTAACTAACTTTCGATGGGTTATCCTGTCATCCACTTCGGGCACGACCCCCACTCGAAAGCCACTCTCTCTCATAGGACACTAACAGGAAAGGTCTGTCTACGAGAACTCTATGGTAAAACAGACAACCATAACTAATCCTGACAAACCACAGGTGAAGGATACACAATCACTAACCCAAGATTGACCATTTGGACAAAACACACAATGGCTCACATCAATAAGGTTATACAACAACACCTGACCAAGGAGATATAATAACATAGGACACAATGACAACTCAACCAAAATTGCAACAAAATTAAGCTTGACTACAAACACCATTTACACAAGACCCTAATACAGGCAATCTTTTCTTAAAATAGTCAAATGCATAAATAACTCGCAATTAAAGAGTTTCCAGACAATAAGAATTACAACTATATCAAATAATCAATTTTGTCATTTGTCCAATAAATTCACATATGAATTAATGTATTTCTAAACACAAATATAAAATCTAAAAATTATAAACTTTTCTGAAAACACCCATACTATAAATTGAATTATATATATATATATATATATATAATATAATTGTATGCATACCTATATATACATCGTATATATATAATATACTTATAATTATATATATATATATATATATATATATATATATATATATATATATATATATATATATATATATATATATATATATATATATATATATATATCAACTCATAAATTAATTTTCTCAGTATTAAAATAATGCTAAAAATAATATAATGCCCATAATAAAATAAACTTATATATATGAACACACACACACACACACACATACACACACACACACACACACACACACACACACACACACACACACACACACACACATATCATATATAATAAATTTATTTTAAAAAGAATTGAATTAAACAACTACATAGAAATCCAAAATTTCATATTTTGGTTTACACGAAATACAACTCTGAAAAAGGCAAATTTAATTATGACCTTCTGCTCCCTGCACGGTAACACATGCTACTGTTGGTAGTAGGTGCTACCACTGGTAGCAGTTGCTACATGCTACCACACGGTAGTAGTTGCTATCATAGGTAGCAAATGCTACCATTGGTAGCATACTACCATCGGTAGTACTGCTACTGTACGGTAGCCGTACTACCACTGGTAGTGGCTATCGATGGGTTTTTTATTTTTTATTATTATTTTTTTTAAAAATTAATTTCCTTTGGTAAATACAATAAAAATAAATTTCCAATACCAATGAAAATTCTCTCTCACAAAATTTTATTATATATATATTTTTTTTGTTCTAAAATTAAATAAATTAATTTTCCAAGACTTATATATCCCAATAAATTTAATTAATAATTAAATTTATTTTCTAAAGTTAATAAACCATTTCATAGAGATCAAATTATTAAACAAAGACTGCCATAGCCCAATCTCAGAAGAAAATCAAACAAGAGGGAATGATTTCTCTGGTAAATCCCATTCCTCCCAAATCATGCATAATAAAAATCTTGGCAAAATTTGGCATAATAAACTCCCAATTTTCTAAAAATCCAATCCACAAACACCCGGGAAATAATTTCTTTTCATAAACTAGAAATTAACATCAGGTATGGACTTTAGCCAAGAATAAGAAATAATCAGACAGGATTTCAAATTTGACAAACACCTTAATACACACATCATTCAAAGAGATGAAAGAAATAGAAAATTTCTCTTAAAAAAAACAACAATCAAAAGAAGCCACCCAACCTGGTATAACTTTCCTAGAAGAAATTTGTAGAAGAGCCCTAATCTTATCAACAAGCTTCCAATAAATTTCTTCACCTAAATTCCTGACCTATTTCCTGTGTATCCTACAATAATGACCTATTCCTCTTTTTAAACTAAAATTCTAAGTTTAATATATTTTTCCAAAAAACCTAAATTTAGTAATAAAAGCAATTTTATTTTCTTTTCCAATTTTCTAACAAAGGGATAAGTTAACTTGCAATAATTAAAAATCATTTTTTTCTTTCTTTTCTTTTCTCATGCAAATTAATTGATTTTCTAATTAAAGCAATACTTTAATTATAATTAATTCTTTTATTCATTTATTTATTCTTTTATTCTATTTATTCTTTTATTTATTTAAAATTCTAGGAAACAATAAATGAAATTAATCTAATTTATTTTTCACTAAAATTTAAATAAAATATATTTTTAATATCATGCAGCTTGCAACTTAATTTAATAACTCCTTTTAATTAATTAAATTTATAATCTCAATGCATACATAAATCAACTATGAGATAACTCCATAAACTTAATTAATTAATCAAATCCACTAAAACACACAAATTGAACAAATATCAAGCAAACACTCATAAAAAGATCAAACAAGAAAATACGAAGGCCAAACTAACTGACTGGATGACCAACTGACGACACTCACATGAGTGTAAATGAGAAAAATAGGGTCAACTACTATCTCCTCCACTTCCATCAGAAAATATAAGGCACGCTCAGACCTGTGAAGCCAGGTGGAGACAATACCCCGTACCTACCCGGTATTTATACCTGCAATATCCTGGATCACCGAACACACATGCATATATACAATATAGAAAACAACACACACACCGATGAAGGAGAATCGCGACGTTCCCTGTCTCACCAAAATGAGTGAAGGAAAATCATCACCTTGCATCCAATACACTCGCAGACACACAACATATAATTACACATTGCATAAATAAAGTAAAATGTCAGTACATAGCAATAATCCATAAAATGCCATAAATCACAAGTACTGAAATACTGCAAATAAATTATGCATCTCATATCCAGATAAAGCATGAAATAATGACATAAAAATCTGAATAACACATCATGATAATGTATCCATGGAAAACAAACAATAATAAAATATGAGTCTAATGAGTTCAAACGACTAGGGGTACTACATTCTTCCCCCCAAAACTAGGCTTACTCCTTGAAGCCTAAAACAAATAAGAGTACAACTCTCTCATCTTTGCTGCATCCTCCCAAGTCATCGAGGTCTCATCATTTGGGTCCCATAGGACCCTTACCTGGTTGATGGTGTGACCCCTGAGGATCAAATCCTGACGTAGAAGAATGCGCACGAGCTCCATGGAAAGCTGCCCGTCGTCGACTTGCAAAGAGTTTTAATCAAGAACACGTGTCACATCAAGATGATAAGGTGGAAGAACTAAAACATGAAAGACATCGTGGATGCAGGATAGACTCAGTGGAAAGGCTAGATGGTAGGCAACAGGTCCTATCCTCTCAAGGATCTCAAAATGTCCAACAAATCGAGGCACCAACTTAGAACCCTTTCCATAACGGATCAGACTCTTCTGTGGATGCACTCTCAAGAACACATGATCGCTAATAGAAAACTGATGATCTACCTTATGAGCATCTGCATACTTCTTCTACCTATCCTGTGTAGCTACCAAATGCTCACGAATCCGCTCTACCTGTTGCTCCATCTCTCGACGAAATATGTGGTCCTATAAGCACCCTATCCTCTAGCCGATCCCAACTCAAAGGAGTGCAGAAAGGATGACCATACAATGCCTGAAAAGGGGACATACCTATGGAGATATGATATCCATTATTATAAGCAAACTCCACTAGATAGATATAGTCCTCCCAGCGTGACTGTTGGTTCATCACATACATGTGAAGCATGTCCTCTAATACCTGATTCACTTGCTCTGTCTGACCATCTATCTCTGGGTGATAAGCTGAACTAAAATTCAATTAAGTCCCCAAAGCATGCTGAAGTGAGGTCCACAATGCTAAGGTAAAGACAAGATCTCTATTAGATATGATCCGCCTCGGAATCCCATGCAATCTCACTACATCTTCCTAGAAGACTCGTGCCACCACTACTGCCATATAGGAAGCTTGAATAGGAACAAAATGAGCAACCTTAATCAATCTGTCAACTATGACCATGATAGCATCATGACGATGCAAAGAGACAGGCAAACCAAAAATGAAATCCATGGAAATGATATCCCATTTCCAATCTGGTACCAAATTAGGTTGTAAGAGCCCTGTCGAGTGCTGATGCTCTGCCTTCACTTGCTGACATTCTAAGCACTTCAACACAAAATCAGCAATGTCACGCTTCATACCAGCCCAATGATAAATCTATCTCAAATCTATGTGCATCTTCTTGACACCTAGATTTGCCGAATAAGGTGCACAATGGGCCTTAGTCATGATCAAAACATAAAGACCCTCCAAAGGAGGTACATAGATCTATCCATGGTGACGAAGAAGTCCATTTGCCTCAAGGTTATATCCAAAAAATCTACCCTCTAAAGGTCTTCCAGACTCTATCACCACTCTAACATCCTGATACCAAGTATCCTGAGGAAGTACTCCTAGAATTATCTCTCTCAAGTCTACTCCAAGGGATAATGCTGAAACTTCATGCCACCTACGGCTCAAAGCATCTGCCACTACGTTCTCTTTCCCCTGAATATAACGAACCTCAAAATCATACTTGCAGAAGAATTCCATCCATCTCCGCTATCGAGCATTCAAGTCCGACTGTGTGAATATATACTGCAGACTGCAGTGATCACTGTGCAGCTCGAACCGATGCCCTAATAGGAAATATTGCCATCTAACCAAAGCATGAACTATAGATGCCAACTCTAAGTCATGAACTAGATAGTTCAACTCATGGTTCTTGAGTTTGCTAGACTCATAAGAAACCACATGTCTATCTTGCATAAGCACTACACCTATACCTTCCAAAGAGGCATCTGTGCATACCATAAAATCTCTAGATGGGTTAGGAACAACCAATATTGGAGCACTGACAAGGAGTTCCTTCAAGGTCCTAAAAGTTGCTTCACACTGTTCTGACCAAACAAACTTCTTCCCTTTTCTCTGAAGAGAAGTAATAGAGTGTCTTATCCGAGAAAAGCCTTCAACAAAATGATGGTAATATCCGGCCAAACCCATAAAACTCCTAACTTCTGAAACATTGGCTGGCACTGGACAATCAACAATGGCTTGGATCTTTGAAGGATCCATAGATATACGTTCTCCCAAAACCACATGACCAAGATAGTTCACCTTAGTCTAGAAGAAGTCACACTTTGCCAAATTGGCATAAAGTTGATTCTCCCTCAAGCACTACAATACCTAACATAAGTGACCCTCATGCTCCTCCATAGATCTAGAATAAATCAAAATGTCATCCAAGAATACAATGATGAAATGATCAAGGTAGGTGCGAAAAAAACCATTCATTAGGCTCATGAAAACTGAAGGCGCGTTCGTCAACCCAAATGGCACCACTGTGAACTCATAGTAACCATAACGAGTACAAAATGCTGTCTTATGAATGTCTGCATCCTGAATGTGTAACTGATGGTATCCAGACTTCAGTTCAATCTTAGAGAACACCTTGGCTCCCTTAATCTGATCAAAAAGGTCATCTATATGAGGCAATGGATATCTATTCTGGATGGTTACCTTATTCATTTGTCAATAATCAATGCATAACCGAAGAGAACCATCTTTCTTCTTAATGAAGATAACAGGCGCACCCCAAGGGGAAACACTAGGACGAATGAATCCCTTGGCCAACAATTCTTCTATCTGCAACTTCAACTCACTCAACTCTTGAGTAGTCATCCGATATGGAGCTCTCAAAATAGGTTCTGCACCAGGAACCAAATCAACACAAAATTATATGTCTTGCTTCGGAGGCATACTGGGAATATCCAATGGAAACACATCAGCATACTCTCTAAGAATAGGGTGACTATCAAGAGTGATTTCTTGACTCTCTAACTCATCCAATTCCTCAAGAGTAACTGCAAAAAGCTGACACCCTCTATACATGCACCGCTTAATTTGCATAGTAGAGATCATACGTAGGGATATCAGTCTCTGGAGTGCAACAATCTCCACTTCTCTGCCAAGGTCATCTAAACACTCCACTATCTTCTTGCGACAATCCACACAAGCACTGTGAGATGATAGCCAATCCATCCCCAGCACAACCCCATAAGAACCCAAAGGAATAACTCGAAGGTCAACAAAGGTAACTATGGTTCCTAGGTCCAACTTACAACTGGGAATGAAAGCATCTATAGAAACATGGACACCTGTAGCCAACTCTACTTGCCACCTATCTGCCTGCTTAGTAGATGTAAGTTCGCACTGCTCCACAATGGATGAAGAAATAATTTGAAGCACCAAAATCAAAAAGTACAGAGATAGGGATTCCATGCAACATACCTGCAGCCTCAATGACTGTACCCTGATGATCAGCTTGGCGGTCATCTACCACTGCAAACACTCTATGGGATCTCCCTGCATCTCCCACTATAGGTTCAGATGTTGCTGGCCTCTGACTACCTATATTGTGTAAACACTGAGGGCACTACGCAGCTCTATGACCAAACTTTCCACAAGAAAAGCAAGCTCCTCTATTACCTATCAACCCACTAGACTGCTAGAAACTTCCCTAACTAGGGGCGTGAGATGTATTCTGTGAGGACTACCCTGTAGGGCCCTGTTTGCCCTTCTACTAGTTCCTATTCTTCTTACATAGAGAGTTGCCACCTTGCTGGCCCTAGAATTGTTTTGGTTTCGATGGTTGGTGCTACTTCTATCCACCCTTAGCGGGTGTCTGAGGGGTCCTAAATGGTGCAGCTGACTGAGACTGATTTCCCTGAGCTCTATTCCCACTAGAAGGTGCACTCCCTATTTGCACACCTGTTTGACCACCAAGTGCATGACTAAGGTTCAACTCAACCAACTTGGCTTTCACCACAGCTATCTCAATTGAAGGTGGCTCAAACACCCTCACTCCTCCACTAATGCGGTCATTCAACCCCCTCAAGAAATGTTGGACAAGCATAGCTTCGTCATTACCAATCCCGACATACTGTTTGAGCTCATAGAACCTGTGCTCATACTGGTCCACTATCATCCCATACTGATGCAAGGCGTAGAACTCATCTAATCGAGTCTGCCTCCACTGGGGTGAAAGAAATCATGCCCTGAATCTCTCAAGAAAAATCTCCCATGTAACGGTGTTAATGCATACACCGATCTTCTCCTCCTCTAATCTCCACCAAATTGAAGCAAAATTATTGAGACGCATAATAGCACATCTCACCTTGGTGTTGCTACTGTATGGAAACATAGCGAAACACCTGTCCAAACCGATGAGCCAGGTCTTTGCCTTGAGACCGGCACCCATACCCTCAAAGTAAGGAGGATTGGACCTCATCAAGTCCTTTATGTGACCCAAGGAAGGTGGATCTCGGACAGCTGGAATCTCCCTCCTCCTGGGTGATCTCTCCCTCTCTCTCTCCTCTAGAACCTGCTGAAGCGACTCCTCAACTTGCGCATGAATAGGCTGCTCAAACTTAGGCCTTTGGCCTAACCTAGCTAGAACCTCCTAAAACATCTATCTCAGCTCTTCCCTTTCGGGAACCTACCCTCCTGCATGCTGAGAATTTTGATGAATAGACTACTCTTGCTCCTGATGAACTGACTATTCCGTCTCAACACTCACATGAGTAGGTAGTGGTGAAGGACTGTGATGGTCAGAACCATGATCTCATCCTCCACCTCTGCCTCCCTTGTGACCACCCGTACGGCCACCTCCTCTAGCTTTCCTAGCCATGACCTAGTACCATAAAAGAGAAAACGGTTCAGATCTACAGCAAGGATAAGAAAAGAGCGATACAAATATTATGACCTAAGGAAGATGGTCAACTGAAAGGCACACTACAAACCCAGAGTACCCAGTGTTGAAACTTGGGCTCTGATACCAAATGTAATGCCCCACCAGGAACCCTAAAGGAAAAAAACACAACTAGGCAACTAAAGGGTGAAATAATTTTTTTTTAAAGATTAAGTGCATTAATTATAACCATTGCACATCTAATAACACAGCGGAACACTAACACATGATTTCCTAAGGGTTACCAATGAAGATTAATTTTAGATTATATTAACACCTTGGTTAATCCAATTGTCCATTAAATTAGATAAAGTAAATGCCTAAGTTCAAAACTACACATACATCTAGATTCCATAATGAAAGAATCAAGTATTCCCATGCATTCAATTTCCACAAAAAATTTATACATAAGATCAAAGCAACTGAATTAACATACATTCCACTAACATACTATTACAATATCCATAATTACATGGCTTCCAACAATGCCACAGATACAAAGTTACAATATCAAGGTTACATAAAAGTTTGATACAATAACCACAAGGTCTCAAATGAACAATGATCATGAACATGAGCTGGTACATGAACCATGAATCAGAAACACCAACGAAGCCTTTCCTCACCTGAAGATACAATCTAGAACATCTGATGGGAAGTGGCACTACCTCCCGACCATATGATCCCTAAATGGAACCACCCCACTGTGCTAGGAGATAGTAGAAAACCCTCAAGCAAGCAAAGTAAGACAAGTACAAAAGAACTACAAGACTCTGCAAACATCCATGTGACTCAACTCACAAAACACTAGTGACTCTAAGGAGAGAGTGTCATCGCATAGCTTGATGGTTACCATGGTAGGCCTCCTAGGTCCCAGCTCTCTATCTTGGTAACCTCTCCCGGCTTTCGGCTCCAAGTAAATCTCATGTGGACCCTACCAATCCTTTCGTGAAGACAAGGAGGTAAGTTTTCCATTCCAGGCCTTCTCGTAACATTATGAGCCTTGTACAAGCACTACACCTATGCACGAGGTACATTATCTTAATTAATATTTATTCTACCCACCCCCTAATCAATTATTAGGTTATCACTTCTTAACTGACTTTCAACGGGTTATCCTGTCATCCACTTTGGGCACGGCCCCTACTCGAAAGCCACTCTCTCTCATAAGACACTAACATGGAAGGTCTCTCTATGAGAACTCTATGGCAAAATAGACAACCATAACTAATCCTGACAAACCACAGGTGAAGGATACATAATCACTAACCCAAGATTGATCGTTTGGACAAAACACACAATGGATCACATCAATAAGGTTATATAACAACACCTGACCAAGGAGATATAATATCATAGGACACAATGACAACTCAACCAGAATTGCAATGAAATTAAGCTTGACTACAAACACCATTTACACAAGACCCTAATATAGGCAATCTTTTCTTAAAATAGCCAAATGCATAAATAACTTGCAATTAAAGAGTTTCCAAACAATAAGAATTACAACTATATCAAATAATCAATTTTGTCATTTGTCCAATAAATTCACATATGAATTAATCTCCTAATGTATTTCCAAACACAAATATAAAATCTAAAAATTATAAGCTTTTTTGAAAACACCCATACTATAAATTGAATTATATATATATATAATATAATTGTATGCATACCTATATATACATCATATATATATATATATATCATATATATATATATATATATATATATATATATATATATATATATATATATATATATATATCGACTCATAAATTAATTTTCTCAGTATTAAAATAATGCCAAAAATAATATAATGGCCATAATAAAATAAACCTATATATATGAATATATATATGTATATATATATATATATATGTATATGTATATGTATATGTATATGTATATGTATATATATGTATATGTATATATACATATACATATACATATATATATATATATATATACATATATGTATATATATATGTATATATGTATATGTATATATACATATACATATATATACATATATATATACATATATGTATATATATATATATGTATATGTATATGTATATATACATATACATATATATACATATATATATATATATATATATATATATAATCAATTTATTTTAAAAAGAATCAAATTAAACAACTACATAGAAATCTGAAATTTCATATTTTGGTTTATACGAAATACAATTGGGAAAAAGCCGAATTTAATTATGACCTTCTGCTCCCTGCACGGTAACATGTGCTGCCGTCGGTAGCAGTTGCTACCATAGGTAGCAAATGCTACCATACAGTAGCCGTACTACCGCCAGTAGTGGCTACCGATGGGTTATTTATTTATTTATTTATTTTTTAATTAATTTCCTTTGCTAAATATAATAAAAATAAATTTCCAATACCAATGAAAATTCTCTCTCACAAATTTTATTATATTTATTTATTTTGTTCTAAAATTAAATAAATTAATTTTTCAAGACTTATATATCCCAATAAATTTAATTAATAATTAAATTTATTTTCTAAAGTTAATAAACCATTTCACGGAGATCCAATTATTAAACAAAGACTACCATAGCCCAATCTCAGAAGAAAAGCAAACAAGAGGGAATGATTTCTCTGGTAAATCCCATTCCTCCCAAATCATGCATAATAAAACTCTTGGCAAAATTTGCCATAATAAACTCGCAATTTTCTCAAAATCCAATCCAGAAACACTTAGGAAATAATTTCTTTTCATAAACTAGAAATTAACATCAGGAATGGACTTTAGCCAAGAATAAGAAATAATCAAACAGGATTTCAAATTTGATAAACACCTTAATACACACATCATTCAGAGAGATGAAAGAAATAGAAAACTTTTCTTAAAAAAAATAACAATCAAAAGAAGCCACCCAACCTGGTATAGCTTTCCTAGAAGAAATTTGTAGAAGAGCCCTAATCTTTTCAACAAGCTTCCAATAAATTTCTTCACCTAAATTCTTGACCTATTTCCTGTGTATCCTAAAATAATGACCTATTCCTCTTTTTAAACTAAAATTCTAGGTTGAATATCTTTTTCCAAAAAACCTAAATTTAGTAATAAAAGCGAATTTATTTTCTTTTCCAATTTTCTAACAAAGGGATAAGTTAGCATGCAATAATTAAAAATCATTTTTTTCTTTCTTTTCTTTTCTCATGCAAATTAATTAATTTTTTAATTAAAGAAATACTTTAATTCTAATTAATTCTTTTATTCATTTATTTATTCTTTTATTCTTTTATTTATTTAAAATTCTAGGAAACAATAAATGAAATTAATCTAATTTATTTTTCACTAAAATTTAAATAAAATATATTTCTAATATCATGCAACTTGCAACTTAATTTAATAAATTCTTTTAATTAATTAAATTTATAATCTCAATGCATACATAAATCAACTATGAGATAACTCCATAAACTTAATTAATTAATCAAATCCACTAAAACACACAAACTGAACAAATATCAAGCAAACACTCATAAAAAGATCAAACAACAATATACGAAGGCCGAACTAACTGACTGAACGATCAACTAACGACACTCACACGAGTGTAAATGAGAAAAATAGGGTCAACTACTATCTCCTCCACTTCCATCGAAAAATATAAGGCACACTTAGACCTGTGAAGCCAGGTGGAGATGATACCCGGTACCTACCCGGTACTTGTACCTGCAATATCCTGCATCACCGAACCACACATGCATATATACAATATAGAAAACACAGCACACACACCGATGAAGGAGAATCATGACGTTCCCTGTCTCACCGAAATGAGTGAAGGAAAATCATCTCCTTGCATCCAATACACTCGCAGAAACACACCATATAATTACACATTGCATAAATAAAGTAAAATGTCAGTACATAGCAATAATCCATAAAATGCCATAAATCACAAGTACTGAAATATTGCAAATAAATTTTGCATCTCATATCCAAATAAAGCATGAAATAATGTCATAAAAGTTTGAATAACACATCATGGTAATGTATCCACTGAAAACAAACAATAATAAAATATGAGTCTAATGAGTTCAAACAAGTAGGGGTACTACATGTTCATCATTTAATTGATTATTTAATGCGGTATCTTCTTCAATTGCATTAGGTTCAAATGGTAAATTATCAAATGTTTCTTCTTCAATTGTATTAGGTGCATTATATTCATTTGGTAAATTAAATTGAGATGTTGAGGACGACATACCTTCTTCTCCCATTGTTCTTATGTCACACAATTTCTTCATACGCTGCCTTTGTCTTTCCTTTTGAGCCTCTCGTTGTTCCATCGTTCCTCACTTGTTCTTTCCCATGGTTGATATCGGTTGTCTTAAATAGAATCATATTACATATATATGTAAAGAAAAGTTCATAAACAAACAAATAACCATAAATATGCATCTTATCACTATTTTTTGGAAATAAACTATTAAACAATAACAATTCAATCATTTGAAATCATGCAAAAACAAAAAATTCACTTACTTTTATGTATACAATAGTGATAGAAGTGTAGACACAGTTCAAGTGGGGCCTTCAACGACCTCAAAAAATTCTTTTGAGGCCATTGAGGCTCTTGGGAAACTAAAACTATGTCTATAAACCACATACACGCTACATTAATAACCGCTTACGCGCTATTAAACCATAAAATGTTGACAAGCCTAACGGTTTTCTTTTTTCCCATTTTGGACTGATAAGTAGCGCGTACATGCTACTAGGCCTAAAAAATGTTATCGCAGGGTAATGAATAATGGGAATAGTACCCCGTATGTGCTTATGAGTAATAAGTATTGCATACACGCTCCTTTGCCTTAAAAAAGTTATGGCAGGGCAGTGAACTAATAGTTTCAGTTCCCTGTATGTGCTATTGGTAGTAGAAAAGATGTGAATGAAAAGGAAGGGAGGGAGAGAGAGAGAGAGAGAGAGAGAGAGAGAGAGGGTAGAGTAGGGGGAGGGAGAGAGGAGGGGGGGACGGTGGGAGAGAAGAAGGGGTATGGAGGAAGGAAGAGGGGAGAGGGAGAGGGAGAGAGAGGGAGAAGGAGAGAGAGAGGGAAGGAGGGAGAGGGAGAGAGAGAGAGAGAGAGGGGAGAGAAGATGAGAGAGCGAGATAGGTAGAGGGAGGGAGAGAGGTAGAGGAAGGGAGAGAGGGAGAGAAGAGGGGGGTGGGAGAGAAGAAGGGGTATGGAGGAAGGGAGAGGGAGAGGGAGAGGGAGAGAGAGGGGGGAGAGAGAGAGAGAGAGAGGGAGAGAGGGAGAGAAGAGGGGGGAGGGTGGGAGAGAAGAAGGGGTATGGAGGAAGGGAGAGGGAGAGAGAGAGAGAAGAGGGGGGTGGGAGAGAAGAAGGGGTATGGAGGAAGGGAGAGGGAGAGAGGGGAGGGGAGAGGGAGAGAGAGGGAGAGGGGGAGAGAAGAGGGGGGGAGAGAGGGAAAGAAGAGGGGGGGTGGGAGAGAAGAAGGGGTATGGAGGAAGGGAGAGGGAGAGGGAGAGAGGGAGGGGGGGAAGGTAGAGAGAGGGAGAGAGGTAGAGAGAGAGAGAGAGAGAGAGAGAGAGAGAGAGAGAGAGAGAGAGGAGAGAGAGAGAGAGAGAGAGAGAGAGGGTGGGAGAGAAGAAGGGGTGAGAGAGAGAGAGAGAGAGAGAGAGAGAGAGAGAGAGAGAGAGAGAGAGAGAGAGAGAGAGAGAGAGAGAGAGAGAGAGAAGGGGTATGGAGGAAGGGAGAGGGAAAGAGGGAGAGAAGAGGGGGGAAGGGAGAGGTAGAGGGAGGGAGAGAGGGAGAGAAGAGGGGGGAGGGAAGGTAGAGAGAGGGAGAGAGGTAGAGGGAGGGAGAGAGAGAGAGAGAAGAGGGGGGTGGGATAGAAGAAGGGGTATGGAGGAAGGGAGAGGGAGAGTAGGGGGGAGGGAGGGAGAGGAGAGAGGATAGGGAGAGAGAGAGAGAGGGGGGAGGGAGAGGGAGGGAGAGGAGAGGGGAGAGGGAGAGAGAGGGAGAGAGGGAGGGAAGAGGGGAGGAAGGCAGAGGTAGAGGGAGAGAAGAGGGGGGAGGGAAGGTAGAGAGAGGGAGAGAGGTAGAGGGAGGGAGAGAGAGAGAGAGAAGAGGGGGGTGGGATAGAAGAAGGGGTATAGAGGAAGGGAGAGGGAGAGTAGGGGGGAGGGAGGGAGAGGAGAGAGGAGAGGGAGAGAGAGAGAGAGGGGGGGAGGGAGAGGAGAGGGGAGAGGGAGAGAGGGAGAGAGGGAGAGAAGAGGGGAGGAAGGCAGAGGTAGAGGGAGGGAGAGAGGGAGAAAAGAGGGGGGAGGGAAGGTAGAGAGAGGGAGAGAGGTAGAGAGAGAGAGAGAGAGAGAGAGAGAGAGAGAGAGAGAGAGAGAGAGAGAGAGAGAGAAGAGGGGGGTGGGAGAGAAGAAGGGGTATGGAAGAAGGGAGAGAGAGAGGGAGAGAGAGAGAGAGAGAGGGAGAGAAGGGAGAGTAGGGGGGAGGGAAAGAGGATGGGTCTTAAGGGGTCACATGACACCATATGACCTCTTAGGAAACAATACGACCTCTAATGACACCTAAGGGGTCATATGATGGCCTAATAAAATAATATATTAAATTTAAAGTTATGAATAGAACATCATACAATGAGACTCCAAGTGAACAAACAACGAGGCTTCGCTAAAAAAAAGTGTAAGAGCTTGACCTAACCCTAAGAGTACTACCTAAGTTCTAAAACATATGATGCTATTAAATTTGCAAGGTTATAAGACTGATCTCAATTGTGACTATAGGAATTACACACTTGATTTCTTTCATGGGTATGTATCGTTCCAAGGTGTTTGCCAAGTGATGATCATTATATACTACCACTGCCATGCATACAACAAACTTTAATTTCTTTAGGTGACAGGCGTTGTGTAACAACATGGGAACTCTTGCATACCCACCACTATCATTCTACAGGACATCATCTGTGTTACTCTCCCTCTTTCTCTTCCTACTTGTTGTTTCCTTCTGAAAAATATATTGCAGGTACTCTGACTCATCATGTTGCTTTGTTGATACTATTTTCCGCATCTGCTCAGCTCATTAAAAACACATTCCAAAAGAATATTGCTACAGGTTTCCTTGTTTGTCACGGTAATACACCTGTGGTTCAATTTCAAACCCTATTCCTCCTATTCAATATACACACACAAATCCATTAGTCAACTTTCTTAGGAGAGCATACATGATAAAAATCAAAGAGGAAGTTACAGACAAGAAATAAATTCACTTACTTCTATAGAAGTGCAGACACAGTTGCAGTGGGGTATGGAGGGAGGGAGGGAGAGAAGAAGAGAAAGAGGGATGGGGTATGGAGGAAGGGACAAGGAGAGAGAGAGAGAGAGAGAGAGAGAGAGAGAGAGAGAGAGAGAGGGAGGCACCTTGTATGTGTTTGAGAGGGGGATACAATACACTTACATGTGTATATTTATGTTTAATATATTATATATATACATATATTATATATATACATATATTATATGTATATAAACATATTATATATACAATATCATATTATACACATATTATATATTACATATATTATATGCATATACACATATTATATATAGAATATCATATTATACAATAGTGCGTACGTGTTGCTTACACTATAAGTACCCCGTACACGCTTTTTAAACCATAAGTACCCCGTACACGCTTTTGACTATTTAGGCTTGGAAATAGGCCTGGATGAAAAAGCTATGGTTTGGAAGTTTGATTTCTCTCCATTTCTCTCATTTTTGATGTGTTTTATTTTATCAACTTGGTTTATTGACTTTGTCATCATCAGGTTTACACTTCATCAAGTGGATATTTCTAAAATTTCCACCATATTTTCACCCATCTTCTGAGCTTTCTAACCATATAATATTTTTTCAATTTGAACAACAATAACATATTATTATTGAATTTCTTTTACCAGTGTCTCCATAGTTCTCACAGACATAGGTGCACCATTTTTTGAATAACTTTTGATATACTTATCCAAATTTTAAAAACTTTATATATTATTGTAGTGCACTTGATTCTTTACAATTTAAAAATAAATAAATTGTATTTTCAATTTGTTTAGTGCAACTTATGCTTCGCGCATGAACAGGTACCTAATTTTCAGGATGTGCTCGATTGGAAAAATCATAAAAAAAAAAAATACTCCACAAAATATTACAAAAAAATACACATCTTCTAGTGCTCACTCTTAACTATCTTTCTGACAAAGGTTTTGTCAAAATACTAAATCTAACTATGATGTTTTTGAAGCACACGTCGGACACTATGTTGTGTTTTTTCAGAAAAAATCAGGGTCCATTTTTTGTGCGCAAAGGATTTGTCCCCCTTAATATTATCCAATTTTGAAAAAGTTTAGTATTTTGGAAACTATATTTAGAGTACTATAATATTTGTTCTTTGATTATCTTCATATCTTGAGTGGATGACTTTCAAATTTTGCCTCCAAGTTCAGGTTCACCCAATTTCAGAAAAAAAGTGTCCACTTATACCCTCCCTTTTGACCACCATCTTTGTGCACTTACCCAACATGAAATACTTGTCTCCCTACAAGCTTCTCACTCTAGAAGGACTGCACAAATATTGTATTCAACTTCCCTATCTGACATTCCTTGCATACTAGATTAGCAGGCTTTACCAACTTAGGAAGAGTTTATCTTAACCATGCAATCAAAATTCACATGACACATCCTCTTATACCATAACCAACTTTCATCGACTTGAGAAATCAAACAACTTTTACCACTACCATTCAAGTGAAAGATATTACCTTTAGTCTTTGTCCCTAATGCAATCTCAATTCCGGAACCACTTAAGATTCTACACTTTTCATTCTTGAATTGTAAATCATATCCCTTGTCATCGATATATCCAACACTCAAAAGATTATGCTTTAGACCTTCTAGGTATGAGACATCATCTATATTATAATTACCATAAAGAGAAATAGAACCTCGACCATGGATTATACCAGCTTTGTCATCACCAAATCTTACTGCACCACCATCATACTTTTCCATACTCACAAACTTACTCTTATCTCCTGTCATATGATGAGAGCAGTCACTCTCAATAACCCATTCATATTTCTCTCCAACTTTAGCAATTGAAGCTTTCTCCTCATTAATGTAGCTAGCAGAATCAGTAGACATTGGATCATCTACCTTGATAGCAATAAATACCCTTTCATCATCACCTCAATTTCCTTTCTCAGATTCATCATTTGTCACACCTTCATCAACAACATAATAATATTTATTTTGATATTTAGGCTTGTATGGCTTCCTAGGAACTCTTTCCATACACCTTGAAGAAAAATGTCCTATCTTATCACATGAAAATAATTTAAGAGACAATTTTCCTTCATACTTACAGACTCCTTTAGGCAATCTCCTGGCAATAAGCACTTCAAGTTCCTCAAGTTCCTTTTATTCTTCTTCCATCTCCTTAATCTCCTTCTCATATCTAGATACCCTTCTTGAAGAACTTTCTCCTGGATCATATCTTTGCTTTTTGAAAACAAAAGCTTTGAATGTAGATTCTGTCTTAGGAAGAGAGTCACCAAACTCACTTAATTCAAAGGCAGCAAGCTTGCCAATCAACATGTCTCTAGTCACATTAGTCACAGTCCATATCTCCTCAATAACAACAACTTTGTGTTTTTAAGAAGGAGGCAAGGATCTCGACACTTTAGCAACAATATCTGATTCTTCCAATAATCCACCGATACATCAGATATTGTACACAAGCTCTTTAACTTTCTGTATAAAAGAAGTAATGTTCTCATCTTCTCCCATCTTCAACAACTCATACTTTCCCTTCAAGATCTGCAACTTGGCAATCTTCACATGATTAACACCTTCATACAAGGTTTCCAACTTCTTCCAGATCTCATGAGTAGCTGCAAATCATTCACATTAGTCCTTTCAAAATCAATCAAGGCACTCAATAATGCTTCCTTAGCTCTAATATTGTATTCAACTTACTTTATCTCATCCGGAGTTGTAGGACCATTCAAAGGAATGTTATACACATTATTAGTAATTTTCCAATAGTCTACACCAATGCATCTCAAGTGACACTCAATCTGGCTTTTCCAAAGAGTGTAGTTTGATCCATCAAATCTTGGGATATCCTTCTTATAAGTTGCCATCCTGGATCACCTCAAGCCTCAAGCGATCGAGCTTCTTTGGAGGAACCAACTTTGATAACAATTGTTGGAAAAAAGGCAGAAAACTGAGAGGGGGGGGGGGAATCAATTTTCTCAAAATCTCTACTTAACTCAAACACAATTTCAGATCTGATAAATAACAGTGAAAGTATAAATCAACACCACATCAATAACACATATAATACCAAAATTTTTGACATGGAAAACCTAGTCAAGGCAAAAACAACAGCGGGAAACTACCCACAATATGATGATACCCTATTAGAAGTATATGAAATATTACCATGGAGAATGCACATGCATTCAAGCGCACTGCGTAGAGCTCATTTCTCAAAAAAACAAAGGGCTACAACCTAAGGAAGACTCATTATCTTACAAACAAATTTGAATTGCATCTAGAAGATCATGAATTGAGAAAATAACATCTCCTAATACCTGGTTACAGTTCTGATTAAGAACATACAACTTCTTCTCTTTCACACTTCTTCACACTTCTTCACATTGCTTCATTGCTTCTAAAAAATTAAAGCATTATTTGCACATAGAGATACATCTCTCACATGAGTATTACATTTATTTATACACATCATCAACCTATCTTTCAAGGTTGGCTCAACGCATGTCACAAATTATAAAGATATAACCATACACACTACAATATTACATGCAGACTAAAACAATGCTAACTAAGACATAGTATGGACCTAAAACAACACCTCGAACATGAAACAACTCCAAAAATTATGCCTCAAACATCCGTAACACTCTACAATCATCATGTCAGACAAGAACATGAAGAACACCACCAGATCAAGGAAAATCATCAATAACATACACAACAATCAATGCGGACCACCAACACAAATAGGACATGATCTAGAAACATCCACAAGCATCATGCATTACCATAGAAACAACCACACCAACACCACTCACTAGAATCTCCATCATCATAATACCAAACTTCAAGAACACTAACTATAATGACTGTCAAACCGAAAGATTCACATGCAGATTTACAAATCATGAACCATCTAAAGTAAGGATACACCAGAACATCCCAAACACTCTGCCAAATCCACAAACCAAGATATTGCAACACAAATCAATAGGGAGCAAAATCTAGAACATTGATCAACATCGAATAACTGAAAAACAAACCGCAATACCAGATCTCATAACTCGATTAAATCTTCATGTGGACCACTGAAACTTGAGCTGAATCAATTGGAGACACTTATATCAAAACCTTTTAATCCGCAACAACTCATCTGCAACACACTATCCAAACCAACTCATTTAATATGACCGCAACACTGGAACACATAGAGGAATATGTTGACAATAATGACAACACATCACATATTTGCACATTATCCAAACATACACATGGGGGTATGATGAATTTGAGAGTAATATTTTGCACTTTATTTGATTAAGACACTAAAATAGATTTGAAAAACCAATAAGGAAAATGTTCAACTGAAGTGTATTCAAACTCTTTCTTGATAAGATCTATTTATTGGTGCAGGAGCAACCCTTCAAGTGATCAATTAGGCTCAAAGGAGGAAGGCTAAGGCATCAAAAATGTCTTAGGATTTTTTACATGTGTTTCAATCATGCATTATGTGTTTGTAATAAAAGACCCCATCTTGTGAGCCAAACTCCTATTTTGGCATCTTGATAAGCCAATTAGGACTTTTGGACAAAAGGGGATCAAGTGTGTGCATGACATAGTTATCCTAGTGGTTTTAGTGATTCTAGGGTGTTTTAGGAGGGGTTAGTCTTAACCCAAGGCATAAGGAGGTGAGGAATGACATTTTGACAACTTTGTCAAAATTTGTCAAAAGTTGTCATAAGCAACTTTTATGCAATTTTTGAATTTTTGTTTGTTTGAACTCCCCCAACAGCTCTAACCTATTTTTTTTAGTTGAGAGAAGTTGTGGAGAGGTATATACACCTTCAGGATCTAATTCCCAAGGGGAGACTGTACGGAGGAAGGTTTTGATGACTGCAAACTAATGAAATTTTGAGTTTTTCTTGCAATTCTGGAGTTTTGGCACGGGGTACGACATTGTATGGATTGGGATCAATCCCCAATGATGTGATTTTGTCAGAGTAGTGAATCACCTTTGATTTGGATTTGGTTTGAGGTTCAGACTATGTGTTTTTCTCCTGTTATTCCAATTTTGTTGTAGGTACCTGGAAAACTAGGGTTTGGCTTCTCCATGGTCATAACATGCAATTTATCTATTTGAAACTCATGGGATTGTGTGAAATGAAATTTTGGCATATTTATTCTAAGATTCCAAAAGCATTTTTCAGAAGGAGAAAGGGAGGTGTGTGTTTGATCAGACCTTAGGTAGACATCTCTATGTGGCTACCTAGTCCTTAAACAACAAAGCTACCCTAGAAGGAAAATGGTGATGAGTCCAGGCATGTAACCCTAGAATCCATGATGGTTTATGGTTCCACACATTCTCATGAGGTTGTTCTTGTATGGTTTGTTCATTTGGATATAGCTGCTTCACAAATGAAGGCTTAATTAGCCCTTTAGGACAGCTAACCTTCACCAGGTTCAACTCTCTTCTTGTCAAACCTTGACCTTTCCTTTTGGGGAATTGTGTAAGACCTAAAAGGGTATTTGAATCTATGATTTTTTTCCAGGGTGTCTGGGAAAGTTTGGACTTAAGGTCCCTTTACCCATTTCAAATGGCTACTAGCAAATAGGCTTAATTGTGAAGGTGCTATAGAATATGGTGTTGAACCCTTAAAACCAGTGTTTGCATCTAGTTAGTTTAGCATGTCCAAATACAGTCTATTCAGTTGGTCATGCATAGTTAGCAGGTTCCTATAGTTGTATCGTCGACTGTATTTATGTAGGATACAAAACCAAACTTAAATAACAACACTGACCAATTCTCATGTTTGTACCCTTGTGAAGTGTAGGGACACTTCTAGTAGGAAGGTGTGCAAGGTACCACCATGTTTGTGGTTGGAGAAAGAGTGCTTAAGTAATGCTCTTCCTCATGCATATTCACATTGATACTTGTGATACAACTCATTTAGCCGATATCCTAGTAGACTCTTAACTTTCTCTCTACTACATGCTATGTTATATCATTTCTTAATTTGAATGTATGTTATTATTCTAACAAACAAACGTGTTGGAGCTATATTGAAACTCATCATAGCATTTTTGAAGTTATTCTTATGTGTTATGGTGCACATTATCATTACATGTTTGAAAAGTTATTTCAAATGTAAAAAAAATTCTTATAAAAATTTTATTTCATGTTTTCCTTTGTCTTTTTGGTAAAAATATTTGCTCTTTATGTTAGAAGGAATGAGTATGAACTATGCATGTCGATATGTGCACAAGTCAACTTACTTTAATAATAGAAACCTACCACTTTTATCTTTTATTAATTAAAACTTTGTTCACCAAACCTAATAGAAATAGTTTTTTTTTTTTTTGGGTGATGCAAGATGTCTTTTACATCTTGGATACTCTTGCATCAATTAGCTATGTGAATGTGAAATGTTCAAATTTGAAATTTTGTCTATATTCATTTGGAAAGTTGTATCTAAGAGTCTATCTTTCTAATGATTATTTGAACATTATTTTTTATGAAGACGCTATTGCACACTCAATTTTTTACTCATTAGATTCAATATAAAAATTCTTTGGGGGATGAAATATCTTGTTTTGATGATTGCATGATTCATGCTATGTGGCTTATGTAGATGATTTATCTACATTTTACACCTTTTATTATGATATGCATATTGAAATAATTGAATCTAATTAGGTTGAAAAATCACCCATTTTCTCATGAGCCCTTTAGTACACAACTTTTAAATTTGATTTTATTCACCTAATGTAATTAGTATTAAAAATATTTCTTGTTTAATACACCTTTCACTTTCTATTTTAGCATGACACCTTTATTAAATTATATAAAACAACATTATTTAATGTGAATCTAATGACATAGGCAAGCATGATAGATCTAATAAGTGTGGCTTCTACATGCTTTGTAAGGAAACATTCTATAAAAAAGGGACAAAATATTTAGAAAATATTTTACTTTAGTACATGTAGACGTCTAAAAATGGTCAACGCTTGCGGAATCATACTTTAACATTTGCGCATTGCCTTATTTTAGGGTTTTTGCGTTGCATTAACATTTCTCCTATGATTCGCACTTGGTCTTTATCATTTGTGAGCATCGAGTCCTTCTTTTGCATTCCTCATTTTTCTCGCTTTCAAATTTGGTCTTGTCGATAACAATATTTGTCATGATTTTGGTCAATCTTATCCTGTTGTATCAATGTGCAAGCTCATTTGTCATCATTTTGGACATCGTCAATCCTAATTAGGGTTTTGTCCTCTTTTCAATCTTGTCATTTTGCGATCGATTTTTTCATCGGTCGTTGTCCTCTTTTCAATCTTGTCGCTTTGCGATCGATTTGTCATCGATCGTGGTCATTTTCAATCTTGTCGTTTTGCAATCTATTTTGTCATTGATCGTTGTCATTTTTGTCATTTTGTGATCAATTTGACATCGATCATCGTCCTTCTTAATTATGTCAATTTGGATCAATTAGTCATTGTTCCTCGTCAATTGGTGCATTTATCAATCAAATCTCTTGTCAGCATTGGTCATTTATCAAGTCAGAATCATGATCAAAATGAATCGACGTCAATTATCTTTTGTCAGAACCTAATTGTCATCCTTGCATTTCTAATTCATCTTTTAGGGTTTCATGATTTTATTCATTTAACCCTGTTTGTCATTTCCCCCTCTAGGATTAATAAATTATTTATTTATCCTAAGTCTTCGTGTCACAATTAAATGTTTATTTAATTGGCTAACTTATTATTCCTCTTTTTGTGAATTAATTAATAAATGACAAATTATTAATTGATTTACCTAATTTCTCCTAATTCCTAATTTCCTAATTTTTCATCAATTTCTAATTCCTAATTTTCCAATTTTCTAATTTCCTAATTTCTAATTTTCAATTCTCTCCTATTTTTCTCCTAATTTCATGGGAATGACATTTCAATTTGTCATAATTTGTCATAATTGACAATCAATCAATTTTGACATAGAAATTTGTCATAATTTTGTCATAATTATCAATCAATTAATTTTGCATAGAAAGTGCAAATTTGTCATAATTTGTCATAATTGACATTCTTGATTTGCAATTTCCATTCGAATCTCTTCATGCTAATTTGATCTTTTCTCCAATTTGTCTATAAATTGGATGATTTTCTTCAATCAAGATTACTACCTGGTCGAATCAATCACGCTTCGAGTATTCTTGCGCTACAATCTTGTCTACTTGCTTTCATATCATGCTTATGCACTAGTAGGTGAGATCCACAAACAAAGCTATTTGAAGGAGAAAGAAGGACAATGGAGCCACATGAAGGAGATATTCAAGTCTGCATTTGGTTTGCTTAGTTTTTAATCTTGAATGTCTTGTTTTCATGTCTTTATTGAGTGTGTTTAGGATTGATCATTGCATTTGAGCTTTCGTGATTGAACTAGGTTACTAATATTGATTTGCTTTGATGATTTCCGATTTCCTATCATACAGTACCTAAATGTGTTTGAAGACATAAATGTTGAACTATTGTTATTGTTGGTGTCGTTATTTTTTTATCCCTCTCTCTTACATCATGTTTGTGTAATAAAAATATTTGTAAATAGAAACTATCTTTGACTACCAAAAGTATTAGTTTTATTTTTTCTAATGACTTTGAGACATAAGCAAGTGGTTGTAGTAAGACTACTTTATGTTAGTATATAATATGAATTTATGGATTTCCTAAATGATTTGTTTGCTATAATTTTTCTAAGATCTTACTATTCCCATAAGGAGTATATGCCCCAGAATAGAACCATGATTGATGATAATCATATATATTTATATTACAACTAGCTCCTATTTTAAAGATGAAATTTATAATTTTGTTTCTAAAATGGAAATCTAACCTTCATTAGATATTTATAAGTAGCTTATACTTACATAATTTTGATAAAAAAATTAAAATTAAAATAAAATGAAGAGGAAAGATTTCAATGCCTTTTGGATGTGAATAGAATTTGTAGGTGTTAGTGTAGTTTTTTTATTTTCCTTATGTTAGGGGATATTTATTTTTTCCTACACATATATTATTTAAGCTTGCTTAGGTTAATAGGAGTGGTTTATATGAGGACACATGGCGAAATACTTTAGCTACATATGTAACTCTCCACCTCACATGGGTAGTTGAGTTACACACCCTCTTTTGGCTTGTTGTGCCACCTCTCATAACCACTATTTTGTCATTTCCTAAGTGGGTTATGGGGTAGTTGGGTTTCAGACCCTCTTTTGGCCTTATGTGCCAACTTTCTCAACTCCTTTTTTGTCTTCATGTAAGGAGGTTATGCCACATGTTTTGGCATTTACCAAGAAGGTAAAACCTCCCACTTTTTATGGGGAATAGGAGTTAATGCACCCCTTGGATGTATATGCTTATTTTTTTTCTATATAATAAGCACTATACTCTCACCTTCACTAGTCAAGCAGGTGAAGTGATAGCTTGGTGAGAGTCTTCTCCAAATTCTCTTCTGTCTCTATTTCTCTCTCATATCGAAATTATCTTCATTCAGCTATTTTGATCTTTGATCATCTGTTGCGTGAGGAGTTGCATGTGATCTACGATCGACATCAGATCTTGGCTCAGTTCTTGCTTCTCGCAGAATCTCACATGGTATCAGAGCCAGGTTGTCTGGTATAGCTCATTGCCTTTTTTAATTTATTTGAGGGATTTAAGACTTTTATATAGCTAATATTTTCCTTAAAAACTAAGTGTGCTCTTCTCCTGCATTCTCGTGTGATCTGGAGAATTAGAACAGTTTAAAGGAAAATAACTTCTAGTTAAATCTGGTTTACATGTATGTGTTCTTGTAAGATCTGGGTGATTGTAGCTTTGTGGTAATATTGGAAGCTTAATAAGAATTTCCAGAGTGTCCATAAGGCTTGACAAAGTCAAAAGTGACTTTTACTTCACCAAAATCAGAGTTTGGTGGACATAGTAAAAAATCAGAGTAAATTTTTTTTACTGGAGCTATTTTCATTTTGGCTTTAGTGTTTCAACTTTTGTTCGTTTTCACAAAAAATGATTTCTGGGTTTTCTTTTTAGCATTGAAAAAATTCTAGGTTTCAGATGGTATTTCCAGAAAATGAATAAATTTTGTAGAAATTGAGCTTGAATAGGGCCTAAGCCGTTTTTCTATTAGAGAAATTCAGCAACATTTCTTAAAAGTTGCACAACTTTTGCCTCGAGTGTTAGATTTTTGCAAACAAATACTTAACGGAAAGCTGAAAAATGAGCACTCTCCATTATTGCAGGTCTAATTGAATTTTTTTTGCTTTTTTCTATCAGATATTAAAGGTTGTATCAGCTGCTTCTTTTTCTCTTCAACTGGTCATATCTTTCTCCTCACAACTCTGTTTTTCAAAAACTAATAGTTGTTGGAAAGGTATTGAGATAAATTAAGCAGTTATAAGGCTAATTTGTTTTAGATATTGTCTCAAATTATTTGTATTTGAAATCTCTATTGGTTTCTTAAAGAATTGTAATCTAATAAAAAGCCTTGTAAATGCACTAATTATAAAGTGCCAACCTTATAATATTTGGGGGGGGGGTGATTTCTGAGACTAGTAAAAAGGGGGGGTGTCTCTTGTGCCTTCTTTCTTGCACTTTTCCTGATTCTTTGCAATCTTCTTTTCTACTATCATGGATGCATCTATAGTTCCACTTTTAACACCATATAATTACTTTGAATGGAAATCTAAGATGATAATATATCTGAAAAGACATGGATATCATCGTGTTACTATGGGACTTGAAACTGAACTTCAAGATGCTGCAGAAAAGATTAAATGGTTTAATAAATGTGATGAAGCTTTTGGTACTCTATGTATGTCAGTCTCTCCAGACCTTCTTTTTCACATTAAATCTGCCACTACACCAAATGCAGTGTGGACCACTTTGGAAAACCTCTTTGGTAAGAAGGATGAGCTAAGAGGTCATCAGTTAGAGAATGAACTCATAGGGTTGAATCCAACCAATTTTGATACTATACAAGCCTTCTTCACTAAAATTAAGTCTATAAGATTGCAGTTGGAATGGTGTGGAACTAAGAAAGACGATAAGCAACTGATCTTGAGTATTCTTTCTAAGCTTGGTCCTAACTATTCAGTATTTGTTTCTACATTCTATGCTACAAAATGTGCCCTAGGTACCACATTCAAAATGCCTTCTCTGGATGAATTTGCTGTAGAACTCACTAGGGAGCAAGACAAATTGGTTCATATGGGTACAATAAAACCCTCTAAGTCACATGCCTTAGTTGTAAATCAAGGCATGAAAGAACAAAAAGGGTCTAGTAAGCAAGATAAGAAACAAAAGAACCAAGGAGAGAAGAAAAAAGATCAGAAATCTGCTACTTCAAAAGCAGATAATCAGACCTCTTCATCAAGAGGTGAACAACCTAAGAAGGAGAAGGTCAAGTGTTCTTATTGTAAGAGGCCTAGTCATGATGAACATAAGTGTTTAAAGAAACAAATTGATCACCTTTCAAAACTTCTTGAAAAGAATAATATCAAGGTGCCTGATTCAGTCAAACAGAGTTCATCAGAAGGATCTTCTAAGGATATAGATAAGAGTAAAGGGAAAGGAAAGGGTAAGGCCCTAGTTGTTGTTGCTTCACAACCCAATTCTTGGATAATTGACTCGGGTGCTTCGTACCACATGGCTTCTTCAAAAGATGATTTCACCTTTTTAGAGCCATGTTCTATGCCTTCCATACTAATGGGTGATGACACTCCTATTGAAGTGCATGGGAGAGGGTCTGTTGATGTGGGCGAAGGAACATTTAAGGATGTCCTTTGTGTTCCATCTTTATCAACTAATCTCCTATCTGTTTATCAGATCACTCACACTGGTTCTAGCAAGCGAGTTGAGTTCACGCTAGATATAGTGGTAATCAGTGAAATGCATAATGGGTCTACTATTGCTGTGGGAAAAGCAGATCATCAATCCAAATTATATCAGTTTTCTCACTTTGTTCCTAAATCTCCTTCGATAGTTTTACTCACTCATGCAGATGAGATTAGTTGTTTGTGGCATCAATGATTTGGCCACTTGAACTATCATTACTTGCAACAACTCAGTAAACAAGACATGATTTCAGGGTTGCCTTCTATTCAATTTTCTGATGGAGTTTGCCAGGGATGTATTCTTGGTAAGAATTCTGAGGAGAAGTATGATAAGGCAAAGCATGGAGAGCTCCACAACTATTGGAGTTGGTACATAGTGACTTGGCAGGACCATTTCCACAACCATCTTTCAATAGGGCTAGATATGTCTTAACATTTATTGATGACTTTTCCAGATTTACATGGGTTTACTTTCTCAAACAAAAGTCTGAGGTATTTGAGAATTTTCTAGATTTCAAAGCTTTTGCAGAGAAACAATCTGGGAAGTTCATCAAGATTCTGCGTACAGATAATGGGGGTGAATATGTTAATAATCAGTTTGCACAATTTTGTGCTTCAGAAGGTATCAACATGCAGCACACAGTTCCATACAGTCCTCAGCATAATGGTGTCGCAGAACGGAAGAATAGGTCCTTGAAGGAGATGGCAAATTGTATGATTCACTCCAAGTCTTTGGCACCTCAGTATTGGGCAGAGGCCATCAATTGTGCATGTTACATCCAGAATCGAGTTCCTCATAAAGTTGTGAAGGGGGTAACTCCTTTTCAAGCTTGGACCGGTCGGAAACCTACAGTTAAGCATTTCAAAGTGTTTGGTTCTCTTGCATGGGCCCACATTCCAGCAGAGAAACGCAAGGCTATGGATCCACAGAGAAAGCCTTGCGTATTTTCTGGGTATCCAGATGATGTCAAAGGGTATAGACTTCTCCATCCCTCTACACATGAGTTGTTCATTGAGAGGAGTGTTTGTTTTGAGGAGAGTTCTTCTATTTCTTGTCATACCACTTCTCCATCCACTATCACATTGGAGACATTGCATGATGTTGACAGTTCTTCTGAGGATCTTAATCCTCCTAATCCTGTTCAGGAGTCTTCTTCCTCCACTTCAGATGGTGACAGTGATGGTGAGGATTCACATTCTTCTCATAGTCATCCTTCAGAGGTTGATGATTCTCCCCCAGACTCTCCAGCTTCAGTGCCTCTTTGGGCTTGACAAACTTTTGAGTCAGTAGGAGATTGGCTTGGTGATCCATCAGATTCTAGAAGAACTAGGTTACAATTTCAATAAGCTCCACATCTCTTCATTGCTTCAGCTTCTGATCCACAGTCTTTTCAAGAAGCTACAGGTGTTCCCGAATGGGATGCTGCAATGCAAGAAGAGTTTAATTCCTTAGAAAGGAATCACACATGGGATTTAGTTCCTCTTCCTAAGGGAAGGAAACTTGTTCGATGCAAGTGGATCTATCGAACAAAATTTGCAGCAGATGCCTCGGTTGATAAGCATAAGGCTCGCTTGGTAGCAAAAGGCTTTTCCCAAGTTCCAGGGGTTGATTACTTTGAGACTTTTGCTCTAGTTGCTAAGATGAATTCCATCCGGCTTGTCCTTGCTATTGCTGTAACCCATCGTTGGGAAATTCACCAGATGGATGTCAAGAGTGCATTTCTTCATGGTGACCTTCAGGAGGAAATATACATGGAGCAGCCTCAAGGGTTTGTTCAAGATCCTTCACTTGTGTGTCAACTTCGAAAGTCTCTCTATGGCCTCAAAAAAGCTCCTCGAGATTGATATGCCAAGATGGACTCCTTCCTTTTGACAGTTGGTTTTACTCGATGCCATTCTAATCCAAACATCTATATTCTGCACCAGGATGATACTCTCACCTTTCTAGTTCTCTATGTTGATGACTTGTTGATTACAGGAAGTCACTCATCCACCATCAAGGTAGTGAAAACTGCTCTACATGATAGATTTCTGATGTCAGACTTGGGTCTTCTACATTACTTCTTGGGAATTGAGATTACTCAATCTTCTTCAGGCATCTTTCTTGGACACCCCAAGTATGCACTTGATATGCTCTCTAGATTTCGCATGGCTGACTATAAGCCTGCACCTACTCCTTTTTTGTCTGGGGTCAAACTTGAGGCTAAGTGCTCTTCACCCTTGGTTGGTAGCACTTTATATCAACAAATTATTGGGAGCCTCATCTACTTGACTCATACGAGACCTGACATTTCATATGCGGTAGGCATGGTCTCTAGATTCATGCAGGAGCCACATGAGTTGCATTGAAAAGCAACTAAGCGGATTCTCCACTACATTCAGGGTACTCACAATTATGGAATTCAGTATGTAGTAGGCATGGATATTGACTTGGTGGGATATACGGATTCAGATTGGGCGGGTGATTCTCAGGATCGCAAATCCACTTCAGGGTATTGCTTCTCACTTGGTTCTGGTCCAGTTTGTTGGTCGAGTAAGAAGCAGTTTGCAATTTCTCTTTCATCAACAGAGGCTGAGTATCGAGGGGCAGTTAATGCCACCACTGAGGCTATTTGGCTTTAGAATATTCTCCCTGAGTTTGGTATTCTAGTTAGGAAGCCTACTATCATCTTTTGTGATAATCAAAGTGCTATACAGATCTCAAGAAATCCAGTTCATCACCAGAGGACGAAACACATTGAGATACATATGCACTATATTCGGGAGCTCATTCAGGAAGGCATCATTGATCTTAAGTATTGTTCTACAACGGAGCAAACTACGGACATCTTCACCAAACCCTTCACCGAAAGCAAGTTCCTTCATTTGCGATCTCTGCTTGGGATACGACAGGTGTCTACTACAGGAGGGACTTCTTAGTCCTCCTGTCTTTCTCTCCTTATTTAGCGGGGGGGGGGGGGGGGGGGTATTCCTCTTATGGGGGGGCTTCTTCTTTTAGGGGGGCTATCTATGTACATGGGTACCTAGCATGGTTGCATTTATCGGGACCCATATTTTCACCCACCTAAGCTACGCTTAAGGGGGGGTGTTAGTGTAGGTTTTTTATTTTCCTTAGTTAGGGGATATTTATTTTTTCCTACACATATATTATTTAAGCTTGCTTAGGTTAATAGGAGTGGTTTATATGAGGACACGTGGCGAAATACTTCAGCTACATATGTAACTCTCCACCTCACATGGGTAGTTGAGTTACACACCCCCTTTTGGCTTGTTGTGCCACCTCTCATAACCACTATTTTGTCATTTCCTAAGTGGGTTATGGGGTAGTTGGGTTTCACACCCTCTTTTGGCCTTATGTGCCAACTTTCTCAACTCCTTTTTTGTCTTCATGTAAGGAGGTTATGCCACATGTTTTGGCATTTACCAAGAAGGTAAAACCTCCCACTTTTTATGGGGAATAGGAGTTAATGCACCCCTTGGATGTATATGCTTATTTTTTTCTTATATAATAAGCACTATACTCTCACCTTCACTAGTCAAGCAGGTGAAGTGATAGCTTGGTGAGAGTCTTCTCCAAATTCTCTTCTTTGTCTCTATTTCTCTCTCATATCGAAATTATCTTCATTCAGCTATTTTGATCTTTGATCATCTGTTGCGTGAGGAGTTGCATGTGATCTACGACCGACATCAGATCTTGGCTCGGTTCTTGCTTCTCGCAGAATCTCACAGTAGGTACAATTATTTTAAATGTTTTCCATCTAAAATTAAATAGGGTGAGGGATCTATTTTACTAGAAAGAATCCAACTTAATATTGCTATTTATTTGAAGTGTGCCCAAACATAAAGGATGCAAAGGTTTTATTTCTCATGAAAGATTTGCTTTAGCTAGTGGTGGCCCAATAGCATAATGCTGGATAAAAAAAATTAAAGGAGTTAAATGATGGATATTTTTAGATAATAGTATGTATATATTGAAGAATAAATAAACAAATTATTCAGTCATTTATGAAACATTCAATAAGTTAATTTTTGATCTTTTTAAATTGATCTCAATGTCATGTCACCATTTTAAATAGATTGTAGTATATATTATGTTTTATATTTTAGAAAGATGAATGTATGCAATGCATCATTCTATTTGATGGATAGAAAATGTAAGTATATGGTTGATTCTTTTATTATAAATAAAATATTAAATTTTAATTTAATATAATATGATTAATGTGTGATAAGAAATGATATATAAAATTCAATTAAAAAGAAGAATAGAATGTCAAGTTTACTAAAAATGAATTTTTTTTCTACATTTATTTATTTATGATAATTAAATAAATAAAGTCAAATAAAAAATAACTGAACAAGATATAAGAGCTAATATTAGAAACTATAAATTTTATATTAAAATAAATTTAATACTGACTAAGACTTTTGCTGACTTCCGCCCCATTGCTTTATGTAACACTTTGTATATGATATTTACGAAGGCAATTTCCCTTAGGCTGGCAAAAATTCTACCTAGGATCATTTCATTGGAGCAAGGTGGTTTTGTTCCCGGAAGGGAGACAACATAGGGTGCAATTGTAGCACATGAGGTGCTGCATTCTATTTCCACCCAAAGAACCCCGACCATGATACTTAAACTAGACATGATGAAGGCTTATGATAGAGTAGAGTGGGGGGCTTTATGTGTTGTTCTTGAGAAATTAGGTTTTTCCAAGGCTTGGGTCAAATGGATTCGTGCATGTATTTCTTCTACAAGATTCTCAGTTTTAATTAATGGTTCTCCTTGTGGTTTTTTCACTTCTTCTAGGGGTTTGAGACAGGGAGATCCCCTTTCTCCCTTTTTGTTTATTCTCCTAGCTGAAACCTTTAGTTGGGCTATTAGGGCTGCTAAAGTGGGGGGGCTTTAGAAAGGTATAAGGATTCAGAATATTCCCTAGAGTATTTCTCATTGTCTCTTTGCAGATGATACTCTATTATTTGGACATGCTTCGTTAGGTGAGGCAAAAGTGATTAAAGGAATAATACAAAATTATGCATCATTTTCTGGTCAGAAAGTGAATGGTGATAAATCAAAGATTTTTTTCCTTAATACATCACAACTGGTTCAACATAGGTTGCAATCCTTTTAGGGATTTGAGATAGGAAATGTTCCATGTACTTACCTTGGGATTCCTTTCTTTGTTAAACAGGATAAGATTATTTCGATCATTTCTAAAAGAATTCTCTCATGGAATCATAGATGGTTAACTTTGACAGGTAAAATTGTTCTCATCAAGTTTGTTTTGAATGTTGTTCCCATATATCTCATGTCTATTTTGAAGTCTCCAAAAGCAGCTATTGTTAGTTTACAAGATACTCTTAGAGATTTTCTTTGGAACAATAATAAAGATGGCAAGAAGAAACTCCCTTTAGTTGCATGGGATAAGGTATGTTTTCCTAAGGAACTTGGGGGAACAAGAATTTGGAGTCTTGAGAATCAGAATTTAGCCTTAGGTGCTAAGTTGGTTTGGAAATTATATGACAAGCCTAACTCCTTATGAGCACAAATTGTGTTTGCCAAATATTTAAATAATGGACCAAGAGAGTACATTTTTAAAGTCTCAAATTTGCCTTTGGGTTATGCTATTTGGAATTTTCTTTGTAAATGTAGATCAGTTATTTTGCCTCATCTCTCATGGATTGTTCATAATGGTAGAAAGGTCAGATTCTGGGATGAAGTTTGGAATGGACACACACCTTTGGTGAATATTAGGGATTGGTCTACTCTGATCATTGTTCTTTCCTCCCTTTGGGGTGTTTTTGTAGCAGATTATTTTGAAATTGTGACTAGTGGTCCCCTTAAGCTAGCTAGATGGAAGTCGATTGATTTCTTAGATGTTGATCAAAGCATGAAATTAGATTTTGAGAAGATTTTGGGGGATAGAATTGTATTTCTTTCTGATTCTGAGGATGAACTTATTTGGACAAAGAATATTTCTGGTAAGTACACTGTTAAAGATGGTTACAACTCTCTTATGGTTGCTAAAGATTTATCATCTTGGCCTTATAAGTTGTTTTGGCATTCGGCTTGTCTTCCTAAACCTAGAGCCTTTGCTTGGTTGGTAGTTCAGGATAGAGTCCTTACAGGTATGAGACTAGACAGGCTTGGTATTACTGTTGTTTTCCCTTGTGTCCTTTGTAACAAAAATTTGGAATCTTCTTCACACCTGTTCCTACATTGTGATTATACTTATGAATGTTGGTAGTGGTTGTTTGAGAAGTTAAATATATCCTTTTTTATTGGTAAGGATCTCATTTCCCATTTTAGATCTTGGCCCTTTATGTTTGCCTCATCTTTTTATGCATGCCTTTGGATCATATCTCCATCTATTGTGATTTGGAATGTCTAGCTAGAGAGAAACAACAGGATATTTAAAAAAATAAGGTCTCCTCTGTCTGAGGTTCTATTAAAAATTGAGTCTTCAATCTCTGAGGTTGCTTTGTCATTTATTTATAAGAATTTGGAAAATCTTACTTCTTTTTCACACTGGGATAGTAGAGTTACTAGAGTTTGGAAGATGCTGCCAATTTTACCCTCTCATGGTTCAATTTTAAAAAAGAATGATGCAATAGGTAAGAGATGCTCTGCTAGATGGAAACCTCCTCCGCAGGGGCACTTTAAACTGAATTTTGATGGGGCCTCTCATGGTAACCCTGGGCCGACTAGGATAGGCATGGTAATTTATGATCACAATGCAAATTTTATTCAAGCTAAGTGTCATGCTATTGGTTTTAAAAATAACAATTTTGTGGAATTCCATGCTTTATATTTTGGTTTGGATATGGCAATCTCTTTGGGAATTAAGGACTTAATAATTGAAGGTCATTATATGGTGATTATTCAATGTGTTATGAAAAAGAAATCGAATTGTTGGAATTTGCAGTATATACTTGATCCCATTTTATAGAAATTAGAATTGTTTGAATCTTTCTTGGTATCCCATTGTTATAGAGAAGTTAATAAGATTGCAGATTATTTGGCAAATTTAGCCATTGATAGCAATGCCAATCAGCGAGAGGTGGGTTTTGAGGAAATTCCTTCTAGGGTATGGGAAGGTTTGCAACAATAGTTATGTGATTTTCTTGAGTAATGTTGATGTAAAATTTTATGATGATAATTATTCCCACTTTACCCTTTCATTTCAAGTATTCATGTTCCTTGTTTGGAGGAGAGTTCGAGCTCATGGTATTTGATACAATAGTGTTTTTCCAAAGTTTTTTTGATACTTTCTTTTTTGGCAAGAAGGTTTTTGGCTCATGGGATTCGGCATAGGGCTTTGGAAAATTTTGTCTTCTTCCATTGATAGCAGATGTGGAGTCTACATTTGAAAATTATCCTATGCATTTTTTTGACAAATTGTCATATGGGCTCTATGCAAAACTGATATTATATGTGTTGTGACCGCATTTTATATATCATTTTGGGCGGGGTGTATAAACTGATCCGTTAGATACTATAGGTTTATTTTATGAGTTGTGACAGGAGGTTTTCTTCCCAGGGTTCTTTCCTCTGGTATGCTCTTTGAATCCTATGTAAAAATTAAAAAATATTAATAAAACGTTTAGTGGAATAATCCACTTTTATTGAAAAAAAATAAAAATGATAAGTATGTCCTATAAGAGATCTAAGAAGTTGATTTATCAAGGTATTAGAAATTTAGGACTTTTAAAATGAATATTTAAGATTCTACAAACGATTGTTTTTTCAAATTGATGAACACTTATACAAGTGTGAACCTAATCTCCATGAATATGGACCTAAATCTATTCATAAACCTAAAAAAAATTGGTAGATTTGAATTGGTAGACTATGGATCATTAGAATTAAATTTTCCTAACTTTTTTCTGTCAAAATATATGTAAGGACAAATAGTTTTTATGAACACCTTTACGGAAGAAGTTGGCTCATATGATTCAAAATTTTCATTGCTAGGCCTCTAATGAATTAACTTTAGGTATTTGAACAAAAGGTCAAAGCTATCAAACAAGTGTGCAACAAATCTAGGATGATGCATGCTAATATAATAATGTTATAATGCTTTAAATTTACTCAACACGAATGTTTTATTGTATTTTCAAATAAATGCATGAATTTCCTTAAATACAATAACCAAGCACAAAAAAATAAATAGTGAACATTAGGATGGATTACAGTAGCTAGTGAAGTGGTTGGTGAAGTTTGTAGTAGTTGGTATAGAATGATTTATATCATGCAAGATTTGCCTATGAAGATAGTCACCCAAGATCTAGGAGTTTCAATTAAAGTACAAGAGAACCAAACATGCGAGAATGATTCTATTATATTAAAAGATACAACTGTACAATATGAGTACATGCATATCATTGCTTATTATGGAATGAGATTACAATGAAAACCTCTTGGTTATATAGGCCAAGGTGAGACATAGGACAACATAAGGTCATGACATGCATCTTAATCTTATAACTTGAGACATAAAGTGATAATGTCCTAAGAGTGCCTTAAGTAAACTTAAGCAAATTAGTGTTCAAATAAGATCTAAGAGGTGAACTAGTTAGATAAAACATCCCATCCACACTTATAATGCTAATCTAATATTGAATTTTAAAATGTCAAAGTTTAGATTTATAATTGTAAAGTCATCTTGGTCAAGTTTATACTTGTAAGTCTAATTTAAAATGATGAATCATGGGTCTAGAAATCTTGAATGAGAATCTAGAGATTAGTAATGTAAAAATTGAGATATGATAATGTCAAAAACTAAATTCATATAAGATTGTGTTACTTATAAGTTGAATACTATATTTAATACATTAATCAAAATTAACCAAATCCATAAGAGAAAAGGGCATGTGTTTTACGGGAAAATTAAGCATAAATAACTAGAATAGATGAGTAAACCACCAATACTCAATTCTATTTAGCTAAATCCATAAAGATAATGAAATATTAGATAGAAATCAAGGAAGCATAAAATCAAAATTAAAAATTCCTCAAATGATTCCATCCATGGCTTCCATTGCTCTTCTCCAATATTGTGTTGTGTGTGTCTCAGATATTGCACTGGATTCTTGCATAAAGATGACACAATGATTTCGAAGATAGTAGCTGTTGAAATGGAGAAATGATCTTGCTTTTATAGATTTTTGAGACAGATTGGGTGAGAAATAGAATTGAAGTGCTGATTGATAGTTGAACTGATTTGATTGATTTGTTAAGCGAATTGATTGGATAGATAGCTCAATTGATTGACTGGATGACTCAATTGATTAGCCAGAAGATTGAATTGATTGATTAGAAGACTGAATTGATTAGTTAGTCAGAAAAGGTGATTGTGAGTGAAAAGGGGCGATTGAAGAGTTAACTGACTAGTTAACTGATTTGATCAATTAGTCATGATTTTCAACATGCACTGTAGGATTTTGAAATGAAATTCAATTTCATGTTTATTTGGATTTGAATTTTGTTTTTTCGAATGTTGAAATGTACATGAAATTTATTGAAATGGGATGCAATTCAAATTTGGTTAAGTTCAAATTTGGGAGAAATGAAATTAATTGAAATTTGAATTTGGGGGAATTGGAAGAATTAATTAATTTAAATGAAATTATTTAATCATTGAAAATGGAATTAATCAAAAAATAAACATTATTTGATTAAGAAATAAATCATAATTAATTAAATAAATAATATTTAAGATAAGGTTAAAATGATGAATTGATTAAGAAGTGGAAATTGAATAATTAGTATTTGTAGGAGGTGATTATTAAATTAATTTAAATAATTATTTGATTAATTAGATGATTAATTAGTGTGCCATTAGTGAGACATTTTTAGGTGTCTATAGCATGTATATGCAATTTTCACCATCATATTAATATAAGTGAACTTTGTTAAATGCTTGCTATGGAACAATAATCGAATCATAATTCCAATATTATAAATGGTATTCAACCTTTAGACTCATGCTGATATTTATGTTAGTAATGCTTTTTTTATTATGAAAGATTCAGGCTTGTCACCATTTATTAGATGACTACTACAACAACTCTGTTGATATCCAATCTTTAGACTCATGCTGATAAATTCATGTTAGAAACTTTTTTTTATTTGAAAGATTTGAACTCATCACCATTTAGATGACTGCTACAGCGACTCTGCATGTGACACCAAGCACGAATATTTAGGTTAGAAATTGATGGCCATTATAAAACTCAAAACATATAAATTGCACTGCACCATGTCTGTACGCAGCCAAAAAAAATTGCAATTTGCAGTTACTTTTTTATAAGTAGGCCGGCTGAAAGCGCGTTTAATGGCATCGGTCATATAACAAGTCAAATCTGAGTGCGTGGTATAATTGTCGTTTTTTATTTAAAATAAAGAAGTGAAATTATGGACCTCAGTCTGCAACAAATCTTAAAATGCTGCGTGATATTGTCGAAATGATTCCTTTGTAGAGTTAAACCAAAATAATGTGAACATTCTGAAGATGGCAGCAGCATCTTACTGTTTTATGCTTCTCAGTCCGCAACATATATTAAAATGCTGCCCGATACTGTCTGATATAATTGTTTCAAAATGCTACTAGATATTGTCAGATATAATTCTATCATAGAATTCAACATATGGGAACTGGGAAAGTTGTTGACAGAGATATGTCCGGTTCGAAATGTCCCATGACAGTTTTGACAGTTTTTTTTATAAACGGTCAGTTTTGCAGCCATCATCAGAAAAGGCTAAATATAATTACAATTCTTACCAAGGGTGGAACAAATAATTTTGTGTTGGTTTTTCTCTTCACCCAATAACAGTCAGAAAAGCTTTTCAAATATTTGTCCATCAAAACTTAAACAATATAAATTATTCTGAAGAGTCAAGGATTCAGAGATATCCATTCTTATATTGATATTTCTTGGGCTAAGAGTCAACGAGAGTATCCATTCTTATGTTGATATCTCTTCTGCTAACGAGTCTTCATTCTTATGTTGATATCTCTTCTGCGAAGAATCAAGCACTAAGGGTATCCATTCTGTCAAAGTTGCTCAACTACAATCCGAACCTCGTCTCTTATATCATTTCTCTAGAATTTTCGAACTTTGACGATCTATTGTTTCTGAACTCGACAGGATGAGAGTTTTTAGTATCCAGAATACTCACATACAATCGAATCCAGAAATAACAGATTGTAGAAATGTAATGTTTGATTTTCGACTTTGATATATGACACAATCAAAAACACATACCATCACACTCCCTAGTTGTACTATACCAATTGAACTACTAGCTCTTTGATTACAATTTTGTTTCCAATACAATGTTAATCTAATTTATCTTTGTATTAAAATAAGTATTGAATTTCACCATTAAACTAATCCTGAGGAGATGGAACTAATAATTTTATGAAGCATAACTCTGAAATGGTTTTTTGAGTCAATGTAAAAGTCATATGATCCAGTTGGTGTCACAGATATCAAGTGAATCACGTGCATGAATATGTGAGGAGCCATTGGCATCATAAAACAAAAATTAAAAGTGGAGAATGCCATGCATCGTTGCAGTGGCTCCATTGATGTGGGAGACAAAGGAACAATTAACGCCGCAGTAGTTGCCTGTTATGATTGTATCATGTTGCTCAACATAGTTTACTGCTCTTACTTTAGTTACATATATTACTGCAGAAAATATATATAAAATGTTGGCAGTGTCTGCCATAAAATAGATTTAGAAAAATAATTGCATGGCCATCTAAGCAATGGGTTGTATCATCTTAAAACTGAAGAAATAGTTTTTTTTTCTCTGTAAAGGATATCAGTATATATACCATGTGTAACGATAGATGACATATTTTGAAGAATGAGCTCTGTTAAGATTTGGTGATTTCTTGTATTCTCTGATTTAAGATATGGTGATTTCCTGTATTCTCTGATTTTCTTTTGTTTAGTTTTTTTGGTTCTTTCAATCATCTTGGTCTTTGGTTTTTCTTCATGGCTTTTGGTAGAGGGGGGTCCCCCTCTTCTGTACAGAGATTTAATAGTTGGATTTCGTTTTAAATTCTTGATTTGTGAGAAAGAAGTTGATGTTTTAAAACAAATAATTTTTTATTTTTATTTTTTTGGTTAAAAATGTTTGTTTTTCAAGGAAGATGTTTCATATGTAGAATTTTTGGGCCACAATCTTTTTCCAGATGAGTTGATATTTTTGGTTAAAAAGAACTTGTAGATTCAAAGAAAATATGAGTTTTGATTTTATGTAAAATGTTATTTTGTAGTCATTTTTTAAATGACTATGATAGATATGATGGTTTGTGAGGAGGTTCAAATCTCTTTTGAAATGTCTTATATTCTCATAAACATTGGCATTTGAGATTTAATTCTTTAAAATAAATTCCAACAAAGATATTAGTTTGGATATTTATGTAAATTCTTTCATAATATATTTAGCCTTCATGTCTTTGAAATGATTGCCAAATCTTTGTAGGTAGTCATCAATATTTCTAGAACTTACCATGGGATAGGTTAACCTATCGATGATAGAAGTTCGGTTGAATTAGATCTCAATTCTTCTCTTCCAAAAAGTATTTTTTTTGTGTTTTGGAAATTTTGAAAGGTCTTAGAATTTGAATAATGAAAGTCTCTCCTTAGATGTAGAGGTTGTCATAAATATGATCATCTTGTTTGAGATTATTTTAGTTCCTAAAGGAACTCTTTCACTAAATAATAAAGTAAAATAATAAAGTAGAAGGAAAAAAGGGATATTGATGGATTGATCATACTGAGAAAAAAGAAAGAAAGACAAAATCTCTAAAAATAAATAAGAAACCTGGCCTAACTTTGAATTTCGATAAGGAGATTGAATAAAGAATTTAATAATGAATAGATTGTAAAGGGTCTTTGGAATAAATTTTTGAGGAGCAAGTTTTTATTTTTAAGGGGTAAACGCTTTTTAACCCGGAGCTATGAACCGGTAGGATTTAAACCTTGATGACAAGAACAACAACACAACAACTTAACCATCACAACATGCCACTATTGGCAAATTTTTGAGGAGAAAGTTGACACCATTAAACTTTATAGTTTAGAGATGTAAAGGAAAGGAAATGATCCATATCTCAATTTATTTTCTCTATCAAAAAATCAAGATGATTATAAGTTAGTCCAAAATTTTTTAGAAGGTTCTATTTAAAAGAAAAAAAAGCCTTTCAAAGATGTCTAGTTAAGAGAAAGGAATATTTAAAAATTAATAAGGTGAAAAGATCCAATAGATTTGCAACATTATAAAACATGCACTTCTCAATATGGGTAAGAGAAAGAAGTTGGGTCCACATATAGGGGAAGCATTGGACACAAAAATAAAAAATATCAATAGGAATGGATATTTGGTTTTATTTGTCAAAATGGATTCCTATTTCATTTCAAAATTGGTATTTGTTTCTAATTACATCATATTTTCACTCATTTTTAGAATGAGCATGCATTTTGGAGTGCATAAGTGTTTTTTAAAATTTAAAATTTGAATCCCTATGTTTTTGCCTTGTTTTAGGCTTGGAAACCCAACCCTTAGGCCTAAATCTACAAGTACAATGTCTTGAAAACAACAAGAGAAAAACGGACTTTGGCAATATGGCTGATGACAAATTTGTTCAAATTAATTTTTTATGAAATTGAAACATATTATAGATGGAAATATCTAGAATCAAATGTGTAATTTTATTAATGATAAGATTCTTTTTTCTATTTTATGATTAATTTAGGAGAAAATTGGTCCATAAATTTAAAATATTAGGTTTTTTGTATTTTTTAATAACTTTGAACTTTTACACAATTCATTATAAAATGAGAAAAATGAAAATAATTATTAGTTTAACTCAGATTATGTTTGTTGTCCATGAGGGGTTTTCAAAACTAGTAATCATGGCTGATAAGAAATTAATAAAAAAATATTCAAAATACTTATTAAAAAAACTCATAAATATCTAGTATAATACACATCTTTCCCCAAAATAAATTAGCAACATATTTTTATTTAGTTAAAATAATGGTTTCCATATACATGCATGGCATGGTCCTCAAAATGTGACTTTTAAAAATTAGTTTTTATACATACCTATTAAAAATTAATTTATATCATTTGAGTATTAGAATAAATTACATATTTAAAAACTAGACTCAGAATACTACATTTCATATTATTGAACTTTTTAAAGATTATATATATAAGTGTTTCAAATATTTAGTCCAACTATGAATATTTTTTAAAATCAGGAAAAAAACTTCCACCATTTGACCACGACATGAACCCAACTTCTTACACTCAACCCATATTGTAATTGGAAATTGATCCTAATCTGAAATAGTCTTGATGAAAACCAACAAATATGAATATATTCAATGAAGTTCTCTCCAAAAATATAAGAGTACTAAAATCCCCCTCCCAAATTTTTTACTTTACTGATTTAAGGCGAAATATAATCTAAAGGTTTTTCCTTTATAGGAAACTAAGATGGCTAATATACACATTTTTAAATTCTTATTTGGTCTACAAAAGTGAGATTTTTTAACAAAAGAGAATTAAGGTTTTTCTAATGAGCTTGCTAAAATTTGGAATTGGAAGGAAGTTTCCATTAGTGAAGTAATTTACTTTGGTTCATAGATGGTGGCTCAAGTTAGTAGTCTATGTTATAAGTTTAAATATCATTGTTAATTTCTATGGCCCTTAATCTATGCAGGAAATTGATCTTAGAGTCAAGTCGATTGTTGATAGTAATTTTGATATCAAAATTAATTCATTTGAGATGAAAGGGAGATCCTAAGTTGAAAGAGATAATAAAAAACCTTTTTCCCTTTTATGAGGTTCTAATTTTGGGGATGTTAAATCTCTAAGTGGTTGTTTCACATATCAAACTGGTAAGGAAATAGAGATATTATTATAGCTAAAATATATAGGTTTTTTAGCCTCAACTTCATGATTACAAACTAATATCACTTTAATATTATATGTTCTTAGCCAAAAAAAAAGATTTTTTACCTCACCTTCATGGCTTAAAAAGGGTAAATTGAATATGTATGTTCTTTTTCCTCTCATGAAAATGTCATTTTTTAGATATGGGGTACTATGAAATTTTCACTAAGAACTTTGATATCTCTCTAACTAGCAACCCCATATCTTAATATGATATTTTTATCTATGATCTCCCTTGAAGAAAAGAGTAACAAACATATACTCAAACTCTGTAGTGGATTAAGAAACCACAACTTAATGCTTACTCATCCAATTAGTAGAAGTACCAAATACACTAAACATATGTCCACTAATTGATCTTTGGTTGTCAACATCTCCTTACCAATTTAAATACATCAATCCAAAATATCCTTTAGTTTCAGTTTCCTATAATATGACCATGATAAAAAATAGTATTTGGAGGTGTATATATATAGACCCACTTAAAATTGTATCCTAGTTAGCTTAGCTAGGATCAATTATGAATCATCTAAGAAAACCTACAACTTCGATACTTTCTAGTTTTTTATATGTTGTACCATACATCAAACACTCAATAAGACTAGCATAAGAAACTTGAGCAATGTCCTATAGTTCAAAAGGTGTAGATAAAACTTCATATAGATAACGTAGTCCCCACTAAAATAGGAACATTCAATGGTTAGTAAACTAATAAAACCACTACATACACTAAGCACATACCCAATGGTGGATCTCTTCTATCAACATGTACTATCCAATCAAAACTTGTAAATGTAAATGCATCCATTAAGTAATTATCTCCTAAAAAATCACTGTAATAAAAAAATAGAGTACTTGAAGTAGCCCACAAATATGAAGGGAAATGAGAGCATCCCAAAAAGAAATTTGAGACCAATATGCACCTACAATGTCCTATGTTTCTTTAAAATAGATTTCAACATGTTGGTAGAAGTACATACTAGTATGCCATAAAAGTGGAAATAAACATAGCTGATTTCCCATAATGTAAACCTTAAAGGATAGATAATGTAATATACAGATCTACGAAAATTTCAGTAGCATTAAAATATACAAATTCAATACTTTATAATAATGAAACAATAAGAATGAGATGGAAGAGAAAACATAGATATATGTGGGGAAAACCCTTTTAAGTAAAAACCTCCACATTCCAAAACATCAAGCCAATATATTATTAAACAAAAAGTTATAATACAATTTTAGGCTCTAATCCTTTACATGGAGATTCCCATCTTTCTTTATTTGTAGAAAAATATGGCAGCATAACCCTTGGGTGAATCATTTTCCTCTCTTCACCTCCTAGAAAAACACTTGTATTTATAGAGGATACGATGCATTAAATGTCAATCTTCCATAACCCACACCTAAGGATGAAGATTCCACATAGAAGGTGCCAAATACATCACACATGTGAAAGGTAACATTCTAAATAACAATTCACACAAAAATATGCTATTTCTAATTATTATCAAACTTGCATAAGAAACCACACGTGGTAAATAAATAACTACACCTCCAAAGGTGCCTACATTCCATGTAGATTCAAAATGAAATAGAAACTTCATTTATGCATGATTCCTTCTTAATTTGCAACATCCAAACTTGACTCTTCAAAGTGGGTATGAACTTCCTAGAAAATAGAAATCCATGTCATACTCTCACCTTCCATGTAGGATGCTACCTCACCAAGACATCCCACAAAGATGAAATGGCATTAGGAAGTTAGAAACTTAGAATATAGAAAATAAATACAACAATTAATTAAATAATTCAACATGTTAGGACTTTACTTGGTTGAGACACCTTAATCCCCATATTCTCCCACTTGTTGAAGACATATCAAGAGTCACTAGAAACAACAAGATTTAAACTGCCAGGAGCCATTTGATGAGATGTCATCATCAAATACATCCATGAAACCACATAAATATCAAACATGTTATCGCTCCAAAAAGACACCTATGACAACATCCAAGATGTTCACCATATTAGCAAACAATTCCTATCATCCTCCAACATGCCACCTATGGAAGGAAAGGAAACAAGAAAAGGTGTACAGATGCACCAATCTATAGAGAACATAACATCAAATCCAAGTGATAAAAAAAGGCCAGGATGTTGCCACAACTCTACTATTCCCACAAGCTATACAAAATCACAAGCAACTTCAAAATGCATAAGTAGAACACAATTCAGAAGCCAAAGTTCCTCCAATAACAAGATCAAATACTAGTTAAAACTACAAAAATAATTTCTTACATCCAATTGATAAACCCACATGACCGAATAAGCACCCACAACAAATACTAAACCATCCAATCTCTTATATGTCAAAGGTATCCATAAAAACTAGTAGAACTCATGCCAACAACATAATCAATCCATAAATTGCAATCACAAGCTCCATTTGTCAAACTTGTGAATGAATAATCTACACATTTTTTAGGAATTCCCATTTCATGGGTAATGTTTATTCAGAAAAAGATCAAGGAATGCCAAGTCTACCAATTAGCATCACATAGATAGTGTAACCATGTAGAACCAAGGAACATCCACAAAGATATGCAAATCCTGCAAACAAAACTCTACAAAATTATCTATATCAACAAGTCTCCAAATATCTCACATGTTCTCCACATACAACAAAGAAAAGAGATAAGGAACCTCCATGTCATGACCAAAAAATAATGAAGTACAAGTGACACAACATGACCACAAATTAGTGATCATCATAGCTCTACCCAAGATTTCAAAAATAATGTCATGTGAACCCAAAAATCTAAGAAGATAACCAAGAAGAAAGAGATAACATACAAATCATAAGCATGCATCATGTCCTTCTACATACAACTTTAAATGAAAACTGTGTCAAGTATGATCTCTTTTACAACCTAAAAGAAAAGCTTAAAAAATACTTGTCCAAATAAATCTCCAGGATTAAACAAAATATATGAATCATGTATCCAACATTGATGTAAGCCTCTCAAACTAAAGATAATAAAACTAAATCCATTTCTCATATAAGGAAATCAAATGAACCATCTATAACTAGTAACTATAGCTCAAGATTCATCTCCACAAGAAGACAAAGCATAAAACATAATGCATCTGAAAAACACAATGGGCTATACCTTTCAGATGATTACCTAATGAGAAAACCAAGAGGGATTAATGAGATTTCACCTCCAAGATATCTATTTTATTATGACTCATCCATGGACAATCTCCTCATAGGTCCATCATGAACTCATGTCCATGTCTAGGCGAAAAATCTCCTCAAAATTTTCTCCTGAAACCTGAAAAGAGTAACTATCTCAATGAATACCTTACCTCAATCTCAAATCATCAACAAGTGCCAATAATTAATGAACCCATTCTAAGCTCCAAATGAAACATTCCACCCTCATGAATCTCCCAAGCACGTGAACAATAAAATCAATACCATATAAATTACCTTGTATCAATCTAATTAGACTTTAAATCAAGGGGATTATCTCTCCAACTAAGTATTTTGTGCCCACAAATTGTTGAAGGCCTTCAAATTACTTTATCTCGATATTATTAATTATTTGTTAGAAATTTGAATTGAAAGGTGATCCTCATCATGAGAATCGCGAGGGGAATTATTTTGAGGTATATCAAGCAAAGTGTGTGTTGGATTGAGGAAGGATTGCTCTCTTCAATTTCTTGGTGCAAACAAGTCAAAATGCAACTCATGGTCAACAGAATTACTAGTTGGAGAATGGGAACCCATGAGTTAGTAACTTCTTCTCACATGAATCTCAGATTCATAACAATGGGTTATGAAACTTATAAATAAGTATATGCTCCACAAAAACACACTTGTTCCTAGAAAGCAATAGAGGTGTAGTGTCTTAAAATTGTGCCTCTTGCAATTTTAACCACATTTTAGGTCCTCACCTCGGTGATGACATCTTCTTCCCTAACCAAGACCTATTTCTACATTTTCACCCCTTGCCCCTTCATGTTTGACCCCTGATATAGCCTCGGGACCTTGTCCGGGCCCCAAGATAGGGTAGGACAAGGGTGTGGTGCCCCTATCCCCCCTTGGATAGGGATGTGGTGCCCCTATCCCACCCTCTTAGGGTGGCCCCAAGATAGCCCCCCCTGACCCCATCTGCACTTCGGGATCCTAAATCTCCCTAATATCAGCCTTTTATGAGATGAATTAATCTTCAAGAGGCATGTATAAAAGGGAGTTGATTTTATCATTTGCAAAAAGGAGGAATGGGAGGCACAATTCAAGCAAAGAGGATCATAAGCAAGCATAGGCGAAGATATACATCATCAAGCATTCAAGTCTTCTTAATTCATCAATTGGAGCAACATTATTGTTGGAAATTGACACTCATCAGATTCATTTTGTTGTCATTGATGGCAACAAGATTAGATGGAAGTCATATACCGACAGACACCAGATTTGGAGCATTCAAGGCTACATCGACACCGACATCAATACTTCAAGGAAGCCAACATCAAGGAAGATTTATTTAGTAAATCATTTTGTAATTATTGTCGAGGCTAACATTGAATAACTTCTGTAATGTATTGTAAGCCAACATAAGGCATATTGTTTGTAATGGGTATATAGGTCAGTCTGCTAGGTCATTTTGAATATGATATAGGATGTGACATAGGAGAATATAGCAGAACTACATAATGTGAAGTATATGTATGTAGATCATTTGTATGCGAGTGTCATATCATGCAATGATCTATAGATAGATTGGAAAGAATTCTTGGAGGAGAAGAGATACCGGTAGTAGTGTTCAGGGTTTATGAACTGATACAGAGCAGAGCTAGAACCGGAAATCTATCTGGCATAGCAGATGCATTTTTGAGTTCAATTTTATTGTTTAACATTAGTAGAAGCTTGTAGTCAGTGAGACTCTTTAGTGATGAGAAATATGCTCTAGGAAGTGTGCCTTCTTGCATGTGCATGCCCCCATTATATGTAATATCCTTTCATATGACCAATGAATTGATATTGTGGGTCACAAATACCACCATGTTTTTTCTTCTTTGAGGTTTTCCGCATACAGATTATGTGTGTTATAGTGTTCATTTATGTGGATGGTTTATTTGCTTCATGCTATATGTTTATTTTTTTACCGGTTTATATGTATATGGTATAAAAGGGTAAAATTTTGTGTTACCGATAGAACACTGATTCACCCCCCCTCTCAGTGTTCTTGGATCCCAACAATTGTTATCAGAGTCTGGTACCTCAGAAGAAGTTTAACAGCTTGAGGAAGATCCTGAAATTGGAATATTTGAACATGGCTATGGAGTAGCAACTTGAGATGGCTCTTGAGGATTATGATGCTGAAAGGATAAAGAACTTGAAATTGCAAGTTGAATTGAATTTTGCAAATGAATTCATTATTATCCTACAAGAAAGGTTATCATCGGCTCAATCTAAGAGAAAGGAACTTTTGCAAATCCCGGATGATGAGGAAAATAATGCACTTAAGGAACAATGCCAAAAACTAAGTTAAGCAAACATGCTCATGAAGAATGAAATGCAAGATCTGACTACGAGGTTATCAAAAGATATTGAGGATAGAAATAAGAAGGAAGATAATCTTGTTATATCTCTGAAGATCAAATTTGATGAATGTGGCAGATTGACTCATGAGAATAATTTGTTGAGAATTGATTTGGCACACTCCCGGAATAATGAACAAGAACTTGAAAGACAAATAACTACTCTAAGAGATGATCTGACTACTACAAGTGAGTATAAATAAAAATTCAAGATTAGTGCTGCATAGTTGGATGACTTATTGAAAAGAAAAAGGCAGATTGATGATTCTAGAGGACTTGGATTTGTACAAGGTGAAAGTTCCGGTACTACAAATGAAGATCAGACTACCGGTATGCAGAACTCATCAGAATAGAAGAAACCGGTAAGGCAATCTAATTCTTGTAAATTCAATGGTAGATGTTTTATTTGCAATAAATTTGGGCATATGGATAAACAATGTAGAAATAAAGAAAATCAAAACTACAATTTTGTTCCCGGTCAATGCACAAATTGCAAGAAATATGGTCATAGATTAGAAGATTGTGGAATGAATGTTAAATTTCATGCATGTGGAAAGTTTGGACATTTTTCTAATCACTCTAGGTCAAGGAATGACACCAGATTTGTCAAAGAAATTCAAAAGAACAATGTTACATGTTATGCATGCAACAAAATAGGTCATATTGCTAAATATTGCAAAAGAAAGACTCAACTGGTTAGAAATGATAAAGCAAATGAGAAAGAAAAGCAAAAGTTAGATTAAATACAACAAGATCACACCAAGAGATGGGTTAAAAAATACGAAGAACTAAGTGGAGATGGATCTACACTGGTAAGTCCACCAGTAGAACAGGGTATTCCTCCATCAGTAGGAAATTCCACCGGTAACTGAGGCATAAGCCTTAGGGGTTGGCAAAGTCATTGCAAAATCTTGCATATTACCCCGGAGGAGATCTAAGGAGATTTGGAAGAGATCTGGAGAGTTGTGTTCATCATAGATAAAGGTTCACCCGACATAAGACTGTGAAACTAACACCTGGTAGGGTTGTTCATGAAGAATTTATTACAGAGAAAGGTTAGAGTTTTTCACTGATAAAAAGGGGTAAGTGAATTCATTTTCACTCACAGATCATTCAAGCATTTAAAGCGAAGAAAAGGCAAATTTTAGGCAAATTAAGAGCGTGCAAAAGCATTGTGAAAGAATTTTGAGCAGTTATAAATATTCTACTGGCGTTCACTTTTAGGTATTCTTCAAAAATGGCATCTGGATCTTTAGCTCCTACTTTCATTGAAAATCCCACCATTGTTGAAGTAAATGATAGGTTAAGACCCGTATTCAAGGAGGTTCCTCTAATTGCTAAGAAAGAAGACTCTACGAGAGCATTTTCTAGGGTTCCTGACAACGTGATGTATGTTGAAGATGTGAGGGTATACATTCACTACACCCTAGAGGATCTAGGCATAGAGGACATCAAAAGCATGTATCAATCCGTGATACTAGGAGACTCCATAACCATCAAGCCAGAATACAAAGAAATTGAGGATCTAGGGTTAACTAGTATTCTGTACATATCAGAATTCAAGGATGAAGTCATCAGATACGTTCTGAGCAGGGTTCACAATGAGTTTATCTGGTTGGATCAGCCTTACATGATCACCAAGGAGGCTATTCAAGTAGTCACTGACTTACCCAAAGTCGGACAAGAACCTGGCAAGAAAATTTCCAACACAGAGGTCGAGAAACTCACTAGTGCAACTCCTGATAGAAGATCAATGAGGATCAGCACAATCACCGACACTAATGTGAAATTTGTAAGCATGATAATAGGTTATAAGGTAACTCAATCCAATTGATTGAATTATGTTTCTAGTTCATGCATTCATGCTGCATATCAGATGTCGAGGAATAATGCAAAGTATGATTTATGTGAATGGATGAGGAGTGAATTGATGTTGAACCTTGGAAAGATCAAGGGAATCAAGAAAGGAACTTTTAGATATGGTAATCTCATTGTATGTCTGAAGCTTTACTTCCTGAATGAGCTACCTGGTCTTGGTAAGAAGCGTTGGGCTCATGACATACCAGTAGGTATACAGATCAAGGAAACAATCACCGATCTTGGTACTGGCAGAGATGAGAAACTTTGGGGGTATTTGAAAACATTCCAAGAAAACATGAGGCAAAGGGATAGGATATCAAAGAAAATTGTGGAGAAGTACTCCATTGATATCTATTTTATGGTGAAAACCAATGAAACCCTGATGGAGGCAGTTGAACCTAGGACAATCTGGGTTATAGAGCTTGGATATGAGGTAGATAATAGCATTTTTGAACTCTATGCAAAAATGCTTCTTGAAGCTCCATTGGATGACAAAACAGAGAATTTGGTACAACATAAGAGAAGGCACTTGAAGTCAATACTAGATTCAATAGGAAGAGAAGAGAGAAGAAAATAGAAAAGATGTCTGCATATGTACAAGATGTAATTCATAAGATAGACACTCAACTGGGTTTTGGATCCAAACTGGCAGCAGAACCAGGAGTGGCCGGTACTATAGAGGTGGAGAAGCCTGAAGCTTACATTTATACCATCACTTTTGATTCTCACCCTGAGGATAATGAACCTCTAGCTTTCAGAAGGGTAAAAAGGAAGAAAGTATATCAACCATCGGTAGAGCAGAAGAAGGTGGAGCTTAGGAGGAGACTTGTTAGAAAGGCAACTAAACCTACTGCACCACCACCTCCGGCAAGGAAGCCTATACAAAAGAGGAAACCGGTTTCATCCACTCCGGCAACCCCAAGTAAAAAGAAGAAGAGTGATGATACTGAAACCAATAAGACTAAAATGACTTGTGTTGAATTAATCGATGAAATTACAAAGGATGGAATGTTGAAGAATGTATCTAAGTATTATGAAGATTTAGATGATGATGAGCAAAATGAGATTGAAGATGCAATTTTGTTATATGTATGGATATATATAAGAAAGCCTTAGTAGAAATTTTGGAGGAGATACCTCTATCTTTGTATAATAAACTTGATGGTAGAAGACTTGATGTTGTCAAGAGGGATAGGGAGATTAAGGAAGTAGCACTTTTGGAAATGTGTGGTTCAATAAACAATGCGGAAATGAAAAGATGTATAGATGTTGCAAATAAGATAGTTTTCAGTAGTAAACCCCGATAAATAAGCCTTATGATGGGTAGAGTAAACAAGGTGATAAATGAGACTAGTAAGGGTTGGAACAAATTCTTCCAGAAGAATCCATATTTTCTTACATCTCAAGAAGAATTTGCAAAGGCTACATCTTCCACCATTCCAGATAAATCAAAAGGGAAAGGTATTTTGGGTACTTCAACTCCAATTTTGACTACACTAGTAGTAACTATAGATATACAGACACAACCGGCTAAGGTGAGTGTACAGTCCATACCGGTTGAAACTATTTTTGAGGAAGGAAATGTACAGGATACTATAAATATTATGGATAATACTCCACTGATAGTAATTGACACTGCACCAAGTGGCGTAGCCACTGGTGCAAAAGAGGTTGAGGATAAGGTAAATGAAACTGAGTCTATACCGATAGTTAAAACTGATTCCCCGAAAAAGGTTTTGGCAATTGACACTTCTCAAGTTGAGAAGAAACCAGTCACTAAGATGAGTCCAACTGAGTTGATGATGATGGCAACTCATAAATTATTGAAGGAGGGTACTGCATACAAGGGAATAATTGATCAATCAGTTATAGTATTGCATAGATTGATACCTGATTGTTAGATTGAAGATGGAGCAAGCCCTTCCGATAAGCTCAAGACTCTAACATAACATATTTCTACCAATTTTCAATCTCTGAGGTAGATTGCAAACCGACAAGCTTTAGAAAGATTCACTATAGCTAAAAGAGCAGCCTTTGACTAGATCATAGAAATAGAGCAAAAGAAAATTGAGGCCAAACTCATTCTTATTGAGGTTTGTTTAAAAAAGTCTACAAATATCTATAGGGTGTATTCTAACATAGGAACTCTTATAGTTAATGTAGATAGCAGACTAAAGGAGTTATATGATAAGATAACTAACATTGCTAATTCTTTTGATGGATTAACTGCACTGACCACATCTATTGATGGACAAATTTTGTCCTTGGAGAACCAAATTTTTTCTTTCGAGAAAGAAAGAGATAAAGTCATTAGGAGAGAAAGAAGTCGTAGAGGACTGGTGAGTCCTAGATTAGATTAATTGGGTGTTCATAAGAGAGAGTGCATGGACATGATTGCTAAACCCACACCGACAGATGTCAAAGAGAAGGAAACACTTGCCCACTTACTAAGTGGACTAGCATCCATTTTTTAAACTTTCAAAACTGACTGGGATACATATCTTTAGTTGTAATTATTAAATTATTTTGTAATTAAGGAAGATTGATTTATTAAATTATTTTATAATTATTGTCGAGGCTGACATCAAGGAAGATTGATTTATTAAATTATTTTGTAATTATTGTCGAGGCCGACATTGAATAACTTCCGTAATGTATTGTAAGCCGACATAAGGCATATTATTTGTAATGGGTATATAGGTCAGTCTGCTAGGTCATTTTGAATATGATATAGGATGTGACATAGGAGAATATAACAAAACTGCATAATGTGAAGTATATGTATGTAGATCATTTGTATGCGAGTGTCATATCATGAAATGATCTATAGATAGCTTGGAAAACATTCTTGGAGGAGAAGAGATACCATTAGTAGTGTTCAGGGTTTATGAACCGGTACAGAGCAGAGCTAGAACTGAAACTCTATCTGGCATAGTAGATGCATTTTTTAGTTCAATTTTATTGTTTAACATTAGTAGAAGCTTGTAGTCAGTGAGACTCTTTAGTGATGAGCAGTATGTTCTAGGTAGTGTGCCTTCTTGCATGTGCAAGCCCCCATTATATGTATTATCCTTTCATATGGCTAGTGAATTGATATTGTGAGTCACAAATCCCATCGTGGTTTTTCCTCTTTGAGGTTTTCCACGTATAAATTATGTGTGTTATGGTGTTCATTTATGTGGATGGTTTATTTGTTTACCGATTTATATGTGTATGGTATAAAAGGGTAAAATCTTGTGTTACCGGTAGAACATTGATTCAGCCCCCCTCTCAGTGTTCTTGGATCCCAACAATTACAACATTCATTTGCAAGCATGTGTATGTGTTAGGCTTTTGTCACATTACATGCCATTTCATGCATCACTTGTGATTACATTCAAGAAGCAAAGAAATCATCATCAACAAGTTTCAGATCTACAAGGTATACATTCCATTGTTTACATTCAAGCATTTGCAATTACTTTCTTTCAAGGTTGATTCCTCAAACAGGGTTTGACTGAGGCAAACCCCTATCCACAACCCCCTTTTCCTGTCTTTTTTGTGTGTAGGTTGCTGGTGCACAATTGTAATTGCAGGTTTGGGCTTTATTTGTAGAGAAAGAAGAACCCTTTTTGATTCATGGATTTTTTGGAGGACCATGAACATTCCCGCCATGGTTCTGATGACTTTTCTCAGAGTACTCATCTACTCTGACATTTGCACTCTCCAAAATCTTGCTGGTCCTTTTGTTCAAACACCGGTATGCCTTACTTTTTGTGGAGTAACCTAAGAAGGTTCCTTCATCACTCTTGGGATGAAATTTTCCAGAGTACTCATCCCTATTGATATAGCACATGCTTCCAAATATTTTGAAGTAATAGACATTAGGTGAGTATCCACACCATAATTCATAGGGAGTTTTATTTGTCCCTTTCTTTACCTCTATCCGGTTCAAGGTGTATACAAAGTGCTTACTGCTTCTCTCCATAAAATATGGGGTATATCCTTCTGTATCATTAGAGTCCTTGCACAATCAATAAAAGTTATGTTTCTTCTTTCAGCGACCCCATTCTACTGAGGTGTTATAGGTGCAAACATTTGTCTCATAATCCCCTATTCTTCACAGTAATTCATGAACTCTTGAGAGGTGAAATCTCCTCCTCTATCTGATCTCAGACATTTTAGATTCTTACCGGTTCCTCTCTCTACTGAAGCCTTAAAGACTTTAAACATGTGAAAGGCTTCAGATTTTTTTTCAAGAATATAGCCCTCATTATTCTTGAGAAGTCATCCAAAAACAACATAAAATATTGATCTCCATAGAAAATCTTGGTTCTCATAGGACTACACAGGTCTATGTGAGCTAAGTCCAACACATTTTCAGATGAAAAAGATTTGCTGTTGAAACTAGACCTGGTCAACTTTCCTAGTTGACACTCTTTACATATAGCATTTTTAGGTTTCACTTTTATTAGGCATATCTCTGACAGACTTCGTCTTATTGAGTTTTGCTATGCTATCAAAGTTAACATGACACAGTCTTTTGTGCTACAACCAACTGTCTTCTACCTTTTCCATTAGACAACTACCTATGGTGGCGTCTAGGTGAAATGAATTGCCTCTAGACTGTTTACCGATAGCAATCAGACTTCCTAATTTGTCATTTATTTTTCATATTCCTTCATTGAATTCTAACTGGTAATCCTTATTGTTAAGTTGTACAACACTTAACAAACTATATTTTAGACCTTCTACCCAATAGACATCTTCACAATTTTTTTTTATCATTTAGGGCTATATATCCCTTACCTTTTACTACACAAGGAGAATCATTTCTGAATCTCACAGTTCGTCCATGCTGAGGAATTTGTTTCTGTCACCGGTCATGTGGTGAGTGAAAACACTCCCAATTACCTAGTCTCCACGCTGGTTTGAACTAGAAATCAATGCCATATCACCTTCCTCTGTGTTATTTTCCTTAACTACCACAAATGCAATTCCATCTTCGTCAGATCCTTCTGATTCTTCATCAGTGACTCCTTCTTCTGCAAGATAACACTCCTTGCTCTTGTCCTTGTAGCTTCTGAAATTATCCTTCCCATCTCTATCATTGTCAGGACATCTTGAAGCAATATGACCTATCTTATACAGGAGAAGCACTTTAAGGGTAATTTACCTTTATACATTCCTTTTCCTCTTGGCAATCTTCTTTCCAATAGAGCTTCAATTTCATCTTGTTCTCGTTCTTCTGATAACATATTGTCACTTTCATGAGAATGACCAATTCTTGTTATAGAACTACTTCTAGTTTCTTTTCTTCTCCTTGTTGGTGCATTCATCATGGAGGTTTTGAAAGAAACATCAATCTTTGGTACATTGTTGTCATAGTTGCTCAGTTCAAAAGTAGTCAACTTACTGATTAGTGAGTCAAGCGATACATTAGCTGTTCCCAAGGATCTGAGTTCTTGGATAGAAGAGACCCTTATGGCATATTGTGGTAGCAAGCTTCTCAGGATTTTGCTAACTACATCATTGTTAGGTCCCGAAGACAATTGAGAGGGGGGGCGGTGAATCAGTTGTCCAATAAATTCAAACCAAAACCAACTTAACCAAACTTTATGCCGGTAGACAGTTTTATCAGTTAATTGCAGTACTGGTAAATTTTAATGCATGAAACAGAAAGACAATAGCATCCAAAACACATAACACAGATATTTGTAAGTGGAAACCCTGTAAGGGGAAAAACCACGATGGAAAACCTTACCCACAATTAGGTGATACTACTGCAGATAGTATGTGTATACAATATGGAGTCTGCACATGCAGAAAGGCCAACTGCCTAGAGCTCATTGCTCAATCACAAAATGGGAGTCATAGTGACTACAATTAGATGGTTAAATCCAATGATAATGTACTGCTCAAAATAGAATCTTTATATGCTAGATTCAGTACCGGTTAAGCTTTGATTTGTGTTTTTCAAACCTTCCTTCAATCTTGAATGATGTCTGCGTGTATAGCTCTGCTAATATTCACATATACCTTATTACAATCTTTACCACTATGTTACTTTAATCTCACAAATGAGATCTTACATTTATACCATAACCTATGACCAAATGAGTAGGTCGGCTTACTAAGAGATATTACAATAAATTCAATTACAAATGAATCAATATGCGATGCATCATGTTGGCTCATTGCATTCATAATAATAACAAATCATCTTCATGATGTGTCATGTTGATCTGGAATAGATACGCTTGTCGGTGCATAATCTGGACCTATTTGTCAGTAACAACAAATATGAAAACCCGATTAGACAAATGAAAAATTACCAATAACCAAGTAATCTCCAAGTCATTCCAAGTGTCAGTGAACAATATAACCTGTCAGTGAACCAGATATCCGTGACTGTGCATAAGTCACTGAACATGCCGATGAGCATAACCAAGAGTCTCCAAGTGCTGATAAGTGTTGATAGGTGTTGACATCAATGACAAAACCATACCAACATATCCAAAATACCAACAATCATCCTCTTCAATCTTTCCTCCAATTAATGGAGTTTACTACATCCTTTATTCTTTTTCTATATTGCTCTATATTTTCTCCTTCATGCATCCTCATCTCATCATATTTTCCTCTCAAGCTATCTACTTTAGCCTTTTGAAAATGAGGATCTCCTTCATAGACTGTCTTCAGCTTATTCCACATATGAAAAACTATTTTCAAATATTGAACCTCAACATATTCATTATCAGAAAGAGTGCTAACAGTCAGATCCATAGCAATAGTGTTGTCTTACCTTTCCTTGATCTGATATGGAGTGAGAACCTTTGAAGGTTCATTGTGCTGTGTGATTACATGATTCTAGTAATGTTCTCCTAGGGATCTTAGATAAAGCTTCATTCTTCCACACCATAAGGTGTAATTCTCCTTAGAGAACTTAAGACCCTCCTTTCACATCATCTTGGATCTTTCTTTAAGCTATTTAAGCTTCTTCTGAATAGAAGGACTTGATGCTCTGATACCAATTGTTAGTCCCAACTGGTGCTGAGAGGGGAGGGGTGAATCAACACTCTATTCAATTTTTCACAATTAATACTTTTAACTCAAAATTGCACTTACTTAATATTCATCAATATACTTAATTACTGCAGAAGAATATGCATACATGAAAAGATATACAGTGACACTAAGGTTTATCTTGTGGAAACCTAAAAGGGAGAAAACCATGGTGTGAGTAGGAACTCACAAAATTTGTACTCTTTTGGAGCACGCCCGATGAGGAGCCATCCCTGTTAGGAGATTACAAAGATACGGTTAGGTGCCACCCATTAAGGGATTTTATTTAAGAGCTATTAGTGCCTTTACCCTATTAAAGGTAGCCTGATTAAAGGACTTAATAACATCAATTAAGATGTCACCCAATTAAGGGTTTTATTAAGGGACCTGTTAAAGTCCACCCAGTTAGGGGATTTAAGTTGCAATGGTTAGAGAGAAACAAAGGATGATCTGCTGAATTAGCTACTGATCAGATCACAATGAGAATCATACTCTATCCACACCAGTTGTGTCTGCTCTACACAACACCAGTTATCTGTTTATACCTTCTGCTCTGCACTCTGCCGGTCCTCTGACCTTCGGCTCTGCACTCTGTCAGTCCTCTGTTCCTCGACTCTACACTCTGTCGGTCCTCTATCCCTTGGCTCTACACTCTATCGATCGTCTGTCCCTCGGCTCTACACTCTGTCGGTCTACCTCATACACTATCTACTCTACTAAATATTTTTAGCACTTCCTCTCACTTTACTCTTCACTTTGGATCGCTTTCTACAGGATCTTCTTTTGCAAATTTTACGATCAATAATTTTTGAACGAACTCAAAAATACTTTATACATTTTCTATTGTCACCTTCAGGTGTTTCCTCAATCAAAGCAATCACAAATTTTGGAGGATTTCAAATTCAAAATCTCCCACTCTTTCTCTGTGCACCATGCAACAATTCCACCAACTGTCCAACTAATTCTACCACCACATGACCACAAAATAGTGACTTCTGGGTCGAGTTTAGTCATTTGAGTGTGAACCAAAAAATCCACAAGTAATCATAGATTGACTGCATGATAACTGAAGTTGACTTCACCAACTTTTAGTTTGGCATAGACACAAGCTCACCAACTCACCTTTTTCCACCACAACTGAATAACCGATCACCACTCTGAGATTTATGGTGATCACCTATCTTCCTTCTTCCTTACCAGTGTATCGGTATACCACTGCACTCTATATTACTGGTTCATCCTTTGATTGCTGGCTTGTTGTGCTAGCATCAAGTCTCTTTCCTTATTTTCCAATGAGGTTCCGGTTTTCATACAACCTCAAGTCTTCTTGCTCGAGTCACCTTTTGTGACTTCATCATCATCAGAATCACCGATCTTCTTGAGTGACAGACTGGTTGGCTTAGTCTGTCTTCCCTTGAGCTGATTGCACTTTGGTCATCTATTTTTAATGTTTTTTCCATGTGTTTGCAAGTCATCACCTTTTCTAATAAAATAAACCACTCCACCGATACCACCTCACTGGTCATTGTTAGACATCAATGACAAATCTTATCTCATATACCGGTTCTCTAGATTGACCGGTTTTGTCAATACCAATAGAAAGGAGTGTAAAGAAAAAAGGTGTTGGCAATTTGGAAGAATTGATTATGTGTTGCATTGATTTCAATACTAGCTTCTTTGGTTATCTACCGGGTTCTGGTAGAGTGGTTGGACTTTGATGATGATTAGGATATTTGTCTCTAGTATATTCTGATTGGTGGAATTGGTTTGGTTCAGTTATTCATTTCATTTAGATGCATGTCACATTCAGTTGGTTCAAGATTTGGTGATCCAGAAGCTATCATATGTTCTAGTAAGCCTTTTGGTTACCGGTAAGGGTTCTATCGACAGAGCTTCATTGAATATCTTTTGATGGATTTGATAAGTGGTGTTGGTGCATCTTCTAGAAGGTTTTTAGGATGTTGATGGTTATCGTGTTTGTGTTCCAGTTGATTGGTGGTATTTCATTTGGATTATGGTGACCTATTTTAGGTCTAGTCTTATTCTGTTAGGTTATGGACCGGTTTATGTAACGTCTTGGTGGATGCTCCTGATGCATTACCAGTTCGGTTTATTGCTTGGTTAATGTTGTTTCAGTCTTAGGCCGACTTGGATTATCATTGGTTTGCGGGTTTATATAATGGATTTATCGTATTATCTTTTAGGTTGCTGACCTAACTGTTTAGGTCTCGGGTTGGTATAAATATGATGTAAGATCTCTTTGTAGATTGTGGTCTGGGTTTATGGTTATGGGATTATCTGTGTGCGAATAGAGTTGTAATCATATTCAGAGGATTTGGTCAATCATAGGTGATCGAATTGGGTTTGTGCAAGAGGTTTAAGACCTACGGTATTGAGCTTAAACCGAAAGGGTATGTGCACAAAGATGGTGGTCAGGAAAGTGGACACGACCCAAAAAAACATGGAAAAACAAGCAGCACATACGCAGTTTTAAAATTTGAAATTCCCGTGTACGTGCTTAGGTTTATTCTTCCTAAGCCTAGAGAAGATAGCGCGTACGCGTTTCTTTTAGGAAAAGGAGCGCATACGCGCTACTCCTAGGAAAATGAGCGCGTACGCACTGGTCATAGGAAAATGAGCACGTATGTGCTAATAATCCAAATATAGCCGCATACGCGGTGCCTGGTAAAAAAAGTTAAAAAAAAAAAATGGGTCTCATTTACCCATGAAGAGCGCATTTTTTACTTCATTTTTTTCCATTTCCTCTCCTAAACCGCGAACGGGGTGGTAGATTTGTCCTCCAAGCTATGGATCAAGGTTATTTTTTATTTATTTTTGTCTTTCTTTCCCATTTGTTTAATTTGTTTTACATTTTGAATTTAATTTCATTAATATTGATTAGGTTTTTTAATTTTTTGTTTCAAAAACCAGATTTTTCTAATCCAAAACAAAAACAACCAAATGCACCTCCTAAAAACCCACAAGAACAACCAAATACACCTCCTAAAAACACACAAGAACAACCCCCAATTCCTCCTTTTGACTGCACACTCAAAACACATGAGCAATTAATTAATCAGTTAGGACAAAATACGTCTAAAATCAATAGACTGATTGTTAAATTGAAAACTTCTGAACTTGAGCATCATCAATCCCTTGCCACTAGCCTAGAAACATTAGCTAGTGGTGCCATAGTTGTTTCCACACAAATTACCAAATGGGGAAGCTTTAGGGATAGGTGTTGTCAATTCTATGCTGATGGGTTATCATACGATGGAGTAAAAAACAAAAATATTACTAAACAACAAATATGTGCCCTTTTCGTTGATCCCAAAACTGGTCAGTCATTACCTCTTAATGCAAAGAGGTTTCCCATACATTTGTGTACCAATGTGCAGATGAAGAATCTTTTTGGCAGAGGTGGTGGATGGTCTTTGATGATCCACCTTGTAATAATTATGAGGTGCCATTATATTTTTTGAGAAAAGTATATTGTGAGTTTGTGCTTAATGTGCACCCAAACTATTTTGACATGAGAGAGTTCCATGGTAGAGGTGGTGGCTCTGCCCATGATAGACTTGGAGCCCGTAGGTGATTACCTGTGGAGAGTCACTGCCCACTAGCACCCAAACCTAAGGTGCATCAGGTTGTCCCAGTAGAGCTGAAAGAGTCAATGGAGCTACAGACTCTTCAGGCGGCCACAACATTGACTAGTGCCATCATCCAGCATGGGATGTCATTAGCACACCCTATTGTATTGGATGATGAGCCATTAGGTGGCGACAAAGAGCCCATCCAACATATGTGTGTCAGTTGCTTAGGGATATGCTCAGGGATAGATGATGTAGCCAGTGCAGATGGATCCTCATCTCATCTGTGCACAATTTGCAGGAGTAGATGTCAGGCCCACACGGTTGAGGATTTCACTTTGACAGATGAGTTGATGGACATGGTGTTTGCCCATGAGCCACAGACATAGGTGTGTTGATTTGAATTCATAGCATTTTATTTATCAGTCATTTTAAATTTATAATTACATAAATGAATTTTCATTTATACATCGATTTTAAATTGAGACAAATAATATGCATTTCAGGATGCAGCAGTGGTATCCCATACTCCTCCCCTAGTTACTATAGCTGCAACTTCGATGTTTGAGGTATAAATTTTGTAACATGTTAAAATAGAATAGTACACTTTGAATTCAAATAATACAAGATATACTAACTATCTTTAATGCTTGGTCCAATTTATGGTCTGTAGGTGTTGATAGGGGATGAAATGTCCCATATTGATGACATCACGCTCCCAACAATCAATTTTGGCCTACAAGGCTATACGGTATCATATTTTGTACAACCCTTTTTATGTATTGTTTTGATGGAATATGCAAGTCATTTAATTTTAGATTTTTAAAATTATATTTAATTTATTATCTGTACTTATATCTCATGTTAATTTTGTTTTTTTAGGGTACCCCCTCCGCGTCTAGGGATCGTCCTAAGAAAAAGAAATCCTTGAAGACGCCAAAACGTCGGAAGAAGGTAATTGAACACATTTTTTGTTGTACAATTGTTTGAAAATGTTGAAATCAAGTATTAGTTGGGGTTTGTAGATTGATTAGTATTTTTCGTCTATTTTACATGTACAACGACCATTGAGCTATGTGGATTTGTTGAATGCACCTGATTCACCCGTGGATCAACAAAGGGCGGAGGTATGTATCTATACTTTATTTTCTTGATTTCTTGATTATATGCACGCGTACATGTGAACTTGTGATATATTATAATCTTATAATTTTTTCATACAGGAAATATCCATACCTATTTCATCAATGGCAAACCCTCCTCCTTGCACTGGAGAAGCATCTCAGGATCCAGTACACTTTTGTTTGATATGCAAAATAAATTGTTTTTAACCTTGAATAATTATCATTATATTAATTGTATTTAATCTTTGAACATTTTTTGTATAGGTAATAGCGACAGTTTCTACATCGATGGTGAGCCATCCTCAGTCCATTAGAGAAGCATCTCAAGCACATGTATGTCATTGTTCTCTATATTATATCTTTTAAGTATTTTTGATATATTTATGTTAGTACATTGTATTAATTGTACATTTAATCTACAATAGACCCCTTCACGGTACGGCCATAACGTGGATCCATTTAAGTATGTCTTCAAGAAAACTCCTAAGAGTGACAAGGAGAGGAGAGCAAAGATATTAGCTCCTAGATCGGCCGATGAGCTAATCTACATTTCAATTGCAAAGGAATTAAAGTTAAATGCACAATTAAATGTTGTTAATTGTGAACTATTCTCTACAAAAGAATTCTAACTTGGCTTTTGAATTGTGGTTTTGCAGCCATCTATGGAGCCGTTTACTGCATCGAAGAGGCTTGATTTTGATGATCCACCACAAGTTTAGGATCATATAGTGTTATTTTGGGTCATAGAATGACCAATACATGTAGATATATTCTACATTTTTATTGTATATCGATTTGGACATGGCATATGCCACATCTTTGTAATACTTGTATTGACTTGGTAGACATGCCTTTTTTTATATATATAAATATCGATATTCGATCCAATAAATGTGTACTGAGTTCATTATTTTGTATTCGTTGTATTTTGTGGTTTTCCTTTTATAAATTTAAATGAATATTTGCATATGTAATCAACAATATGAATATAAACAACAAAAATATATGATATAAAACATTGCAATCATGGAATATGATTTGATAAAATTTCTAAAATGTTGAATTAACCCTACAAAACTCCTTGTATTTAGTTAATTATTGTGTATTCGTTGTATTTGGTGGCTGCCCTTTTATAAATTTAAATGAATATTTGCATATGTAATCAACAATATGAATATAAACAGCAAAAATTGACAATATGAATATAAACAACAATATGTGTTTGGTGCGAGAGAACCCTCACGCTTGCAATGGTCAAATTTTGTTCGTGTGCACAAAACAACATCGCAAGCACATCCAGGTGGGAAGGTTTACGCTAGGCATGCCCCTATCGTGCATCCCAAAGCATTGGAACGTCGAAAGTCATATCGTACTGGTGCAATCTCTCAAGTGCCCTGAGTCCAAAAAATTGTCAAAATTTGATGAACTTTTTCTTCAAATCCAAGACACATATGGTCGATCCGTTTGAACCTGTGGGGTCACGTTAGGATACTCTATAATGGACTATCTTGGTTTTTGACGAGTTGAGGCGATTTTCAATTGGTAGCATTTTTTCACCTACTGCAAAAACCGTCAGTTGCATGCAATGCAAAGTTGCCAGATTGGCTAGAATTGATTTGGTTCATCATGTGCACAAACCAACATTGTGAGTGCGTCTGGGTGGGCAAGTTTAGGCTAGGCATGCCCTTGTCATGCATCCCAAAGCACCAGAACATCGAGAGTCATACCGTATCGACGCAATGTAGAAGTTGCTTGACAACTTTTTTGACAATTTTTTTGACAACAATGACAATTTTTGCTCAAATTGTATCTAATCTCAATCTATGACCCCTATGACCCGATAATGACTCAAATAATTCTCCATGATTATACAAGAATGAATAATTCTCATGATTGACTAGGGACACATCACATATACTCAAAACATAGTCCAAAAATATTGGCACACAAAATAGTCACAAAACATTATCACATATTATTCAAAAAATTGCCTCTAAATATGGTCAAATCAGCTCTTGGCTATTTGATTATACAAAAAAATGTCTTACAAATCATCTCATGGGTTTTTATACAAAATTTGGCATTACAATATGTGTGATTCAACTCATCGCCATTTTAATATACAAATCATCTCATGAGCTTTTATACAAAATTTGGCATTACAATATGTGTGATTCAGCTCATCGTCATTTTAATATACAAAATTTGGCATGTACATATGTACAAATCAGCTCATTGCCATTTAAATATACAAAATTATGCCCCGTAACTTGTAAAATCAGCTCATGGGCATTTATATATACAAAAAAAGAATATAGAACAATTCATCGACGATTTATACAAAATTCTCAAAATCATTCTACCCTGAACCATATAATCGATCAAGTGAGCCTTCAGGATTGGCTCTAACCCGTATTGTGTCAAGTATTGCCTCGTGGTCAGATTCACAAACTTTCTATAAAATCTTGTTATGAGGTCTACCATGATACTTCATCAAATGAATATTTGTTGCAACAACAAGGTTAGAGAAATGAAGAATATGTCTGTGTGTTTCAAAGTCCTTGAACAACCAAACATCAAAATTCTTGATAAGGTATCTCCGAAGCCATGTACCTATCATGACAACAGACCCTATTGGGTACTCAATACCCTCTCCGTCAATGATTGTGGTTGTCAATTTTCTTTTAGGCTCAACGCAACAACACAAATAGTAATTTGTTCCTTCTTCATTGTTCTCTTTTGCAACAATTGCATACACATGACCTGCATTTTATAAAGGGTTAATTAATACCAAAAATAAAGTATGATGTGCAACAAAATGAACCAAAAAGAATACTTGCAAAAAAATTAACTCAAAAAATCACCTGAATCCACTAGGTCGGATACATGGTCAAAATCCACTGATGTCTCCATTTGGCTCTATTGTAGTGCTTTGGGAATTTGATATTAATCAATGGGAACCAACGGTCTACAAGACCATTTGTCAACCCACTCTTGTGATTCACATTCTTCCCACAAACAATAAATGCATGAAGAGAAAAGTCATACCATCCGTCTCATATAAATTACCAGTGAACTTGAATTTGAACTCATAAATGAGTGCATGTCACTCAATCTTGCAACTATACAACAATCTAGATAGTTTTCAATGTTAGATTCAGTGATCAACCAAAAATATCTATGAACCATTGACGTACCTGGATTACCTAGACCCATCGTAGACTTACACCATCGCACAATTGTTTCTACATCTATCAACTTAGCACCACCTTCGTACTTCAATTCTTCCCTAGCTAGGGCTCTTTTCACACATGCTCCTGCACCATCATGCTCTCCCTTACCATTTCCAACCTTAGTGAAATTCCAAAAATGTTGTACACCGCTTGTCATATACATCCTTGCATTCTTGAATTGTGCGGTGCAATTATCTGACCATATTAAGTGACGGTTGTATCGTATGTTCCTTTCCCTTAAACTATCATAGAATACTTTAAATCATCCTTGTACAAACTTCGATGAATGAGTATGATCATCACTTATGTAGAAGTGATATTGTCTTACAACTTTTCTATCCTCCTTTGTGCTGTCATCTGCATGCATGAATGCTATGTGTACAAAAATAGAAACTTGTGTAGAGTGATAATACATGGATTGCACTTCATTTTGAGGTTGTAGTGTATAATTTTCAGCAAAATCAACGATAGAGACAATGGTGCCAAGAGTAAATGTGTCCTTACATAACTTGAATTGCTCATCTAACCATCAAGCTCTATGTGTATACATTATGTACTCATAAACTAGTTTCTCTTGAAACATTTTCATAAATTGAACTACACATATATCATTTTTCACTAGCTCACATCTCTTCAAATCTTTTCCATCTTTAACTCCATATGTGACTGTCTTGTATTTTTCGAAAGAAACTAGTTTTGTACCAATTTCATGTGTGCTCTCCAAATGTACGCATCTTGGTAAACATTGCAAACCACCACATATAGCACAAGAACCTTCCAAACAAGGTATCTTATAATAAATGCAACCATCATGTCTATTCCATGATAGCACACTTGAAATAAATTCTCTTACCAACTTAGGAGGTGCTTGTATATTACATTCCTGCAAAACATCATTAGTGTGCAAAGTAGAACAAATATGACGAAAAATATCGTAATGCATGGAAAATTCAATATGCATCCTACAACAACATGTGGTGCGTACATGATTAATCTTAATATAAAAAGGTTTTTCCATTTCAAAAAGCTTTGAGAAATTCTTATTTGAGGAAACTTTTGAAAGAATCTTTCATAAAATTTAGTTTGAGTCATATCCAAATAGTGTTTTGCATGTGGCTCACGATTTGTAGACCCAATTCGCCTTCTAAAAATATCTCTTTGGTTGGGTGAAACTCTTGTGTTGTCATGCCAAAAATTTTCAATTAATGTTTTTAGTGCATCAAAAACAACCTTGCCTTTGTGTGGTAGTCTACCCAAGAATGTCCAAAGAGAATTATTGTTAGGTTCCTCTATTTTTTCCTGCCTCTTTAATGCTTTACTTAATGTTGTTCCACTAACGTTTAATGACTTACTTGTTTTTCTTATCAAACGATCTTTTTTTATTTTCTTGCTCATTATGGTTGATGTAATGACATGTCGAGTAGCATTAGAATCTTTAGTACATGATTTTGAACCAATAGCTTGATATGCATCAAATAGATTTCTCACAATAGTTCTTTCATTGTTACTTTCAAATGATCTTAAGCCTAGGTAGAATTTTCATTGTCTCTAAAATTCAAAATTTTAATCATTTGAACAATTAATTGACATCTTGCGGTTTGATTTAAGTTTTTAAAATAGTTTTGCCATATTATTTTAATCATTCTTCTACAAGTTTGTTCATTCATTTTATTGGGTATTGGCTTCAATATATTCTCATCAATGTCAATTAGATACTTTGGTGCATTATGTACATTCAATTCATCAAGTAGAGAAGGTGTAATATGTTCATTTAATTGATTATTCAATGCGGTATCTTCTTCAATTGCATTAGGTTCAAACGGTAAATCAAATGTCTCTTCTTCATTGAATTAAGTGCATTATATTCGTTTGGTAAATTGAATTGATATGCTGAGGATGGCATACCTTCTTCTCCCATTGTTCTTATTTCACACAATTTCTTCATATGTTTCCTTTGTCTTTCCTTTTGAGCCTCTCGTTGTTCCATTGTTCCCCTTTTGAGAGAGAGAGGGAAGGAGGGAGAGAGAGAGAGGGGAGGAGGGAAGGTAGAGAGAGGGAGAGAGGTAGAGGGAGGCAGAGAGGGAGAGAAGAGGGGGGAGGGAAGGAGGGAGAGGGAGAGAGAGGGAGAGGGAGAGAAAGAGGCAAGGAGGGAGAGGGAGAGAGAGGGAGAGAGAGAGAGTGAGGGGGGAGGGAAGGTAGAGAGAGGGAGAGAGGCAGAGGGAGGGAGAGAGGGAGAGAAGAGGGGGAATGGTGGGAGAGAAGAAGGGGTATGGAGGAAGGGAGAGGGAGAGTAGGGGGTAGGGAGGGAGAGGAGAGGGGAGAGGGAGAGAGAGAGGGGGGACAATACAAACTCTAATCACACCTAAGGGGTCATATGGTGGGCTAATAAAATGATATATTAAATTTAAAGTTATGAATAAAACATCATACAACGAGGCTTCACTAAAAAGCAAGTGTAAGAGTTTGAACTAACCCTAAGAGTACTGCCTAAGTTCTAAAACATATGATGCTATTAAATTTGGAAGGTTATAAGACTGATCTCGATTGTGACTATATGAATTACACACTTGATTTCTTTGATGGGTATGTACCGTTCCAAGCTGTTTGACAAGTGATGATCATCATATACTACCACTACCATGTATACAACAAACTTTAATTTCTTTAGGTGATAGGCATTGTGTAACAACATGTGAACTCTCGCATACCCACCACTATCATTCTACAGGACATCATCTGTGTTACTCTCCCTCTTTCTCTTCCTACTTGTTGTTTCCTTTTGAAAAACATATTGTAAGTACTCTGACTCATCATGTTGCTTTGTTGATACTATTTTCCACATCTGCTCTGCTCATTAAAAACACATTCGAGAAGAATATTGCTGCAGGCTTCCTTGTTTGTCACGGTAATACACCAGTGGTTCAATTTCAAACCCTATTCCTCCTATTCAATATACACACACAAATCCTTCAGTCAATTTTCTTAGGAGAGCATACATGATAAAAATCAAAGAGGAAGTTGCAGGCAAGAAATAAATTAACTTCCTTCTATAGAAGTGCAAACACAGTTCCAGTGGGGTATGGAGGGAGGGAGGGAGAGAAGAAGAGAAAGAGGGATGGGGTATGGAGGAAGGGAGAGAGAGAGAGAGAGAGAGAGAGAGAGAGAGAGAGAGAGAGAGAGAGAGAGAGAGAGAGATGGGGTATGGAGGAAGGGATAAGGGGAGAGAGGGAGGGATGGGGTATGGAGAAAGGGAGAAGGGGAGAGAGGAAGGGAGAGAGAGGGATGGGGTATGGAGGAAGGGAGAGAGAGGGAGAGAGAGAGAGAGAGAGAGAGAGAGAGAGAGAGAGAGAGAGAGAGAGAGAGAGAGAGAGACCTTCTATGCATTTAAGAGGGGGAGACAATACACTTACATGTGTATATATATGTTTAATATATTATATATACATATATTATATATTATATGTATATAAACATATTATATATACAATATCATATTATACACATATTATATATTACATATATTATATGTATATATAGATATTATATATAGAATATCATATTATACAATAGCGCGTATGCGCTGTTTATAGGAAAACAAGTGCATACACGGTACTTACACCATAAGTACCCTGTACGTTCTTTTAAAACCATAAGTACCCTGTACGCGCTTTTTACTGTTTAGGCTTGGAAATAGGCCTAGATGACAAAGCTACGGTTTGCAAGTTTGATTTCCCTCCATTTCTCTCATTTTTGACATGTTTTATTTTATCAACTTTGTCATCATCAGCTTTACACTTCATCAAGTGGGTATTTTAAAAATTGCCACCATATTTTCACCCATCTTCTGAGATTTCTAACCATATAATTTTTTTTCAATTTGAACAACAATAGCATATTATTATTGAATTTCTTTTAACAGTGTCTCCATAGTTCTCACAAACATAGGTGAACCATTTTTTGAATAACTTTTGATATACTTATCCAAATTAAAAAAAAACTTTATAAATTATTGTAGTGCACTTGATTCTTTACAATTTAAAAAAAAAATTGTATTTTCGATTTGTTTAGTGCAAATTATGCTTCATGCACGAATAGGTATCTGATTTTCAGGATGTGCTCAATTGGAAAAATTATTTAAAAAAAAATACTCAAAAAAAAATTACAAAAAAATACATATCTTCTAGTGCTCACTCTTAACTATCTTTATACCAAAGGATTTGTCAAAATACTAAATCTAACTATGACTTTTTTGATGCGCACGTCAGACACTGTGTTATATTTTATAGAAAAAATTAGAGTCAGTTTTTCGTGTGCGAAGGATTTGACCTCCTTAATCTTATCCAATTTTGAAAAAGATTAGTAGTTTGGAAACTAGATTCAGAGTACTACAATATTTGTTCTTTGATTAACTTCATATCTTGAGTGGATGACTTTCAAATTTTGCCTCCAAGTTCAGGTTCACCTGATTTTAGAAAAAAAGTGTCCACTTATACCCCCTTTTTGACCACCATCTTTGTGCACTTACCTGAAACTGTACTCAGGCATAGGAGATGCTATTCTAGCAGTTCAATCTTCATTCCGAATTGTAGTCCAATTTTTTCTGTAGTCAGTGAGACTCCTTTTGTGATGAGAAGTGCCCTCTAAGCTGTTAGCCTTCCTACATGTGCATGCCCCTTATTGTAATATTTATTCATCTGACCAGTGGATAAATATTATGGGTCTTTAATTCCACCGTGGTTTTTCCTCATTGAGGTTTTTCACATATAAATCTGTGTTGTTATGGTGTTCATATTTGTGGTTGCATTGTTACTTATTGTTTTTTATTAGACCTGAAAACAGGTTTTGAAGGGCCCTTGAAACCCTTTACAACATTAGAATAAAAGATAGCCATTAGAACACATCGAAAAAGCAAGAGACAACAAACATAGAAAAGATAGCTAACCAGAAAATAAAAGGCCAGCAGCAGAAAGACACAACACATAGGACCTAAAGAAAAGACAACAATAAAAATAGAAAAAAGCCAAGGTTAGGTAAAGTTCTTTACCAACTCGACAACTTCCAGCTCCAATTGCTCCATGTTCTCAACAGTCCGCTTGATTTCCTCAATCTCCTTGCTCTGGCTTTGCTTCTTTCTGGTGCTTGCACGGGTTCTTCTACCATGACCGATCTCCTTATCTTCAGGGGTATCTTCCTTCACCTCAGTGGTGTCCCCGATGGCCTTTTCCCCTTGGTCACTTTCAAGCTTGCTAATAAGAACCTTAATGTTGTCAGAGGCGGTCTTTAGAATCTTATGACTCTGCTCCCCAATCCTTTTGAGATTATTCTCAACCCCTTCCAGCCTTTTTTCAGTTGCCCCAGCTCTATTTTCTAGGATTTGGAAGCTATTACATTGAGCATTTATGATTTCCTCAACATTACTGATAGCCTTGGTAAGATTGCTTAAACAATCAGGGAGAGAACTGGATTTTCCAGTGCCAATAGCTTCTAAAGTTTCAATTTTGCTGGCCTCCTGGATTTGTTTTTCTTTTATGCTAGTTATTTCCTTGTGAACCCAAAGAAAAACCTTGTTGAAGCAGTCTCTGCCATTTTTTAAACAGAGATCAATATCCAAATGGGAGCCATCTTGGGCATTGTTACTTATTGTTATCTGCTTTTATATTCAATGGTTGTTAAGTTGTTGTGCCAATAAGGTTAAAATTCATCATTCCTATAGAAAACTGATTCACCCCTCCTCTTAGTGTTCTTGGGCGCCAACAAAAGGAAAGGGATTTATGACCTCATGAATAATGACCAAGAAAGAATTAAGAAGATGGAGAATGCTTTGGGAAGGCTTGTTTTTCTTACAAATGGGATAATGAGCAAGGATATGATCTATTATTTCTAGCCATTCCAAAATTAAAAAAAAAAGTAGAAAAAGGTGGGTAACAAAAATGATACAAAAGATATGGGAGATAAGAAGATGAAGGTGAAGCATACTTACAAAAAATGAAGATTGGGAGCAGTCTCTTAACTGCTTGACTAAAGGTTGGAACTTTATATGTTTAGTTTTCATTTGCTTGTAGGTGCTTCTCTATATTTTGGTTAGCTATTTTTTATTGATTCCTTCTTGTTTTATGCTTCTAGTAGGATTTTTGTAGCTAGGGTACCTTATTTCTATTTCTTAGTTTTATCTATTATGTTTTAAGCTATTTTTCTATTAAAATCTTGGTATTAGAGCCCTTTCCCTACTAGAATTTAATTAAAAACACAAGACATCAAACATATAATCAACTATCAAAACCATATATGCTAAGGAAAATAGTGAATTTGAAACATTGATTAAAAAACTCAAATAAACATACATAAGAATGACTTCTGCATTGAATGATAGATAGTTAGAAATGCAATGCCAATAACATGCAACTCAAGAAGACAAATATGTGGGAATTGCAATATGAACTAGATTATAGTCTAATGCATATCCATTACTAAATTCGTTCGTCAAGATTCATTATTACATGTTATGGATGCACACTTCATCTAGCATCAAGTTCTTTTCCACCATATGGTTGTCAAAGACTATTCCCAAGGCTAAGTCTTATTATAAAAAAAAAACTTTACTCATGATCATTCAAGTCAAAGGATGATATAGATGATACATTAGGTCTAGATTGCAATTGAAAATTCAAGGACAATAGTTTAGTGGTTAAAAAACTCCTTTGCAATAAATTATAATTCAATAATTTTAAAATTTGCACATATGGTACCCATGTATGTTTGATGGATGATGCCTTATGTCGTAAGCCCATTGCAACATTGTAATGTATTTCATGGATGTAAATCAATATGAGCTATTTTTGTTGATTGTTATCAAAAACAAGTCCCACAATGTTTATTTATGTATTTAATTACATTCTTGAAAAATTTCTCAATCAAACTAGTTTAGACTATGATAAGCATGATCAATCCCTACCACCCTCACATACCATTGTAGTAGCCACACAATATTTCCAATTATTTACCTACCTCTAATGTAAAAAATTAACTATATAAATTTCTTAATGATTTGCAAGCTTTCTAAACATTAAATAAATTCAAAATCTTAGATATTATATTATAAATTATATTTATTAATAATATTTAATTTTTAGAAGTTGTCATAAAAATGCTGTACTCTAAATTGATTCGAAATGGCAAAACTTGTTTCTGCTCTCCAAGATTCGCTCTAGGTCTATTCAAATCTTAAAAAGGAAGAAAATAATAGAAGTCAATTCAAGACAACTTCTAGATTTGCCGAGAATCGGAACAATCTTACTATTAAAAATTGATGAACTCATTGCAAAAACTACACTCCTTTCCACCCTAACTACTTTCTTGACTATCTACGCCACTCTCAATCAATTGACATACAAGATTGACATTGACAAGGGTGATTTCAGTAATTCTATCTGCCATTATCATAGGCTATTTTTCTTTAAACTGAGCATTATTTTTCTTTTATTCACGAAATAAGCAAACCCTAATTTGCATTTTCATGTTGTCTATTTTCTGACGTCCATTGCCAATCATCTCTCGCCATGCAGTAAACATTATTGTCTGAATTGAATTTGAAGTGTGGAATACGCGAACTTATGAGAAATGCCCTAAAATACATTCCATTATTGTCTTCATCGTTAATCAGATAAGGTGTGTATGAAATAAGTTATTCAGAAACTCTTCCAATATAATATGTGGATGGAGCAACAAGAATCTTCTTTCTTCATCACCTAATTATGTTGACATTGTGAGTTATGTCTGCCATCTGATAATGATTGGTAGTACATTTGGCCCTTCAGAACTTTCAGAACATAGAGTATGTGTACCACCATCACCATCCTCAAATCAAGGAGTCATAAAATTTTTAGTTGTTGGCAGACCATGTATTTCTTCCTCAAGAGAATGTTAACTTCTTATATGAATGGATCAAGGAAGGATGTCTCAAACAACCAAGGTGAATCATACAAGTCAGTGAGTTTTGATTCAAGTTCTAATACTTATTTTGGATCTAGGAATTGGATACTAAAATTTGATATGCACAATTTTTATGGAAATGATTTGGCACTAACATGGATAAATCAAATGGAGAGTTTTTTTATGTGCATCAACTACCAAGTACACAAAAGGTGACTATGGCATCCTTATATCTAGAGCTAGACAATTTCATTTGGTATCAATGGATATGTACTCAATGAAAGAAAAATGTCTCACAACAGATCATGGTCATTTTTTATAGAGGATTTACAAGCAAAATATAGAAATAATGTGACAACCAACTTCTTTAGCCAGCTAGCTAAACTTCAATGATCATATTACATTCATAAATTTCAAAATCTATCTATGAGAGTGGATACAATTACATAAGAGAAATTGGATGACTTATTTTTGGGAGGTCTCAAAGACTCGATTGAACATGAGGCATGCATGTTTAATAGTATCTCTACAAATGAGTCTTTTATCTTAGCTCACAAGGAAGAAGAAAAATAATTAATTAAGAGAAAGCAAGGGGTTAGTGGGATAAGAGAGAAAGGGTTATCAATTCCTCATCCTCAATCCACTAGATTAACACCACAATAAATTGAGGAGATGAGAGAAAAAGGTTTACATTTTAATTGTGATAGAAAATATATTCAATAACATAAATCCAATGAATAAAAGTTTTTCTATATTGAAGCTCCAAGTGAAGAAGAAGAGGAAGAACCAATATTATGAATTGACAAGAAATTAAATGAGGAATCAAATGATTCTCAAGCAATCATTTATTTTCATGAGCTTGTTGGTTTTAATACCACACAAACACTCAAATTAGTGGGTTTCTTAAAGAAGGAGAGAGTAACAGTGTTAATAGACTCGAGTAGTACTCATAACTTCATCTACAAAAATGTTGGCTACATGTTTGAATTGTTTTATATATCCAACTCCAAATTTTTCATTTTTTGATTGTAGATGGCTGTACAATTAGTTGTTCCAAAAAATGCCACATCATTAAGTTATCTATGGGATATTACCATCTTGATAGCCCAATGTATGCTATCTCCATGGGTTTAGTACATATTTTTTTGGGAGTACAATGGTTTAATGCCTCGGCAAATGTTGAGATTAAATTTCAAGAACTATTCATAATATTTCAATAAGAAAGAAATAAAGTGGAGCTAAGAGGGTTGCATGAAAAATTCCCACAAGTGCTGACTTCTCATCAAATGCAAAAGTTTCTTAAGAAAGGAACTAATGGATTTGATGCCCAATTATGTTCATTGGAAGCCTATCAACTAAATTCCTCTACCAATCTAGATTTACAATAAACTATAGATCATCACTCAATGGTTTTTGAAGAGATGCCTAAAGGAATTCCCCCTAAGAGTAATCATGATCATGCCATACAACTAGTGCTAGGAAGCCAGCCACCCAACATCAGGCTTTACTGGTATCCATTATACAAAAAAATAAAATTAAAAATATTGTTTAAGAGATGTTAGAAGAAGAAATTATTAGACATAGCCAAAGTTCTTACTCCTCCCTAGTTGTAATGGTGCATAATAAGGATGACACATGGTGCATGTGACCCAACTATAGAGTGCTCAACATTTATACCATCAAAGATAAGTTTCATATACTAGTAATTGATTTTATTAGATGAATTGAATAGAGATGTTTTTTATAAAGTTAGACCTTAGATCAGATTATCACCAAATTTGAATTAAAAAAAAAACTCCCAAGATAACATTTAGGACTCATGAGGGTCATTATGGGGTTTTGGTTATGCCTTTTTCTCTTAATAATGCAACATCTACATTTCAAATTTTGATGAAATCCATCTTTAAGAAAATTTTAATGAAGTTTGTATTAGTGTTGTTTGATGATATATTAATTTAAAGAAAGACGTGCGAGGAACATTTACATCATGTTGATATAGTACTACAATTTCTTCAAGATCACCAACTATATGATAAGTCTTCCAAGTGCACTTTTAGTATCAAGGAGGTAGAGTACTTGGGATACATAGTTTCACATGAAAGAGTAAAGGTGGATTCTAACAAAATTAAGGCTATTATGGAATGACCTATCCCAAAACCATTAAGAGATTAAGGGTTTTTTTGGGGATTGAGTGGGTATTATAGAATATTTATGAAGAACTATGATCATATAATAATACCACTCACAACTCTATTGAAGAAGGATTCATTCAATGTAATGAGTTAGCTAATACAACATTTGAGAGATTAAAGGAGGCTATGTGCACTATTCTATTTCTTAATATGCCTGTATTCACCAAGGATTTTTCTATAGAATGCGATGCTTCAACTAATGGTATTAGATTAGTTCTCATATAGGACAGTTGACCCATTTCTTTTGAGAGTAATCAATTAAAAGGTAAGAATCAAATCAAGCCTATTTATAAGGAGATGTTAGCTATTCTTCATGTAGTCAAATAATGAAGACCATATCTAATGGGAAGACACTTCAAACTTAAGATAGATCATGACACCCTAATTATTCATTGGAACAAAGATTATATTCTGAAGAGCAACAAAATTGGGTTACTAAGATGTTGCTAGGTTATGAATTTGAGATCATATTCAAGAAAGGAAAGGAAAATATTGTGGTAGATGCATTATCCAATAAGGACAAAAAATATGAAGCTCTATTATGTGCCATTTCAATATAACAAGCAAATTGGGTAGAATAAGCTAGAAAAGAGTAGAGAAATGATGTTTCTACAAGTAATCTCATTTAACAATTACATAATGATTCAAGTAGTTTAGATAAGTTTTGTTGGAAGGGAGATGTTTTGTGGTATAAAGAGCGATTTTATCTATGCAAGACTTCCACTCTCAAACAATATATTTTCATAAAAAAATATGAGTTTCCAATAGGTGGTCATTTAGGAGTTTTAAAGACATACTATCGAGTGAAGAAAGAATTCTTTTGGGAAGGATTAAAAGGGAATGTTAAAAAAATTATGGCTGAATATTTGGTTTGTCAAAGAAATAAAGGGAAGACAATTAAGACATTAGGTCTCTTGAATCTCTTAGTTATTTCTAGAGAGCATTGGGAAGAGGTATCCATGGATATCATTATGGGTCTCTAAACATCTAAAGGTAAAAATATCATCATGGTTATGGTGGATCGCCTCACTAAATATGCCCATTTTATTGCATTATCACATCCTTCTATCATAGGTAGAATAGAAAAAGTATTTTTGAAGAATATATAAAAGCTACATGGTACACCTAAAGTTATTGTTAGTTACCACAATCCTATCTTTACTAGTAACTTTTGGACAAATTTATTCTCATGTTTTGAAAATCAATTGCCTTAAAGTTCTTCATACCATCCTCAATTTGATGGAAGAATTGAGGTTGTTAACAAAATTTTGAAAGGATTTTTATGTTGTTTCACTTTAGATAAGCAATCACAATGGCTAAATTGGCTACCACTACCAAAATGGTGGTATAATACATCTTTCCATAGCTCATAAAAATGTCTCCTTTTATGGCACTATATGGATATCGACCTACTTCCATCACAACATCATTATTGTTAGTATCACCAAAAGTTTAAGTTATGGAGGACCAAATGCTTCATCAACAACAAGTACTTTTAAGACTCACAAAGAATTTGGCTATGGCACAAAATCGAATGAAGCAAAAAGCAGATCAACATCATAGTGAAAGAAGCATTGAAGTGGTGGATTGGGTGATCTTGAGATTGTAATTTTATAAGAAATCATCATTAAAGAAAAAAACAAAGAATAATAAGTTATCACTGTTACAAGCTAGGGTTGCCATTGCACCAAAAGATCAACCTTTCAATGCCCGATATGACCACTAGACTTATAGAATCCACAGGAGGCTGTTAAACCATGTCACGAATCCCTGCAAGGGACGCTGGCCCACTGCCAACAATCACCAAAATATTATGCTCCATACCAGATCATGCAAAAGATAGGTAGTGTTTCCCTACAAGTTGTAGTTTCTACGAACAAGCAAGATACATCCAATTTTTGATGTTGTTTGAAGAAAGTAATAGGAAATATCATCCCTACACAAACAATATTACTAGAACTTGATGAAGAAGGAAAAATCATATTAGAACCAAATTTCATTCTCCAAAAATGTACAAAGAAGCTAAGGACTAGAACACTCAATGAAAATCTCATTCAATGGAAGAATCTACTAATTGAAGATGCCACATGGGAAGATTAAGAGTTCATTTACAAGAATATGCACTTAGTTAGCATGGAGGACAATGCTTCTTTGAAGAGTGGGCATGCTAAGCTCTTAATCCTAGAGTAAACATATGGTTATGAGTAGTTGGCTTCTGGATACTTGAACTCCTTATTAAGACCATATTATCATTAGTACATTGATATTTTGTTAGTTAGGTTGGCCTTAGGACTATATAGTCATATTTAGGTCAACCAAGATGATTCACTAGGCATTAATATGGTATGTATAGGAGGTAGTGAGTCTTTTTTTAGGGTCATATTATGAAATGTGTTCTCATCAGAGATATTTCGAGGTTTTCCCCTCAAAGTGGCTTATAATTTTATGCTTTTATAAATCATTATCATCATATTTTCTATTTTCTTCCTTATTTGTGCAAGCTATTTCATTACAACATCAAGTCCTTACAATAAAACTATCAAACCACAATACATGCATAATAGTATGAAAATAACAATAAATGACATGCACGTGATCTATAAACATGACATAAAAGAATACAAGAACTCATTTAGAATATATGCCAATTAGTGCATAAAATATCACAAGATGACAACAAATCATTACATCTCTTTGAAATAATCTATGAATAGTATAACAAAGGAATAAGGTATTAATGTGGGAATTGTATTTCTATTTAGGGGATATTATAGTCTATTATAAGCTAGTTAAAATATTGGGCATGGGAATTTGTATTCAGTCTATTTTGCATAAGAATCTACAAGAAAATGTTGATCTCTAGGTTATTTTTGAGAAAGGGGGTCATATGCCACTCTTTCTAGGTATGAAGTGCTCTAATGATTAACTCACCTCTAAGTTTGTTAATTATTAGATGCATGGTGAGATGGTTTTAGGTGAGTTCCATTTCAAAGTGTCCAAAGATTCGATTGCAAGGGCTATTGGGTTATATAAAGAGTTAAGAGTGGAAAAAAGAAGCAAGAAAGATTACTATAAACTCATTAATGCTTTCTTTGAAAATGGAGAAAAAGTAAATAAGTTCCAAAACAATTATAGTAGTGAGATTTTTTTTGTGTTGTAAATCCTAGTAAGTTTTCATGTAACAATATACTTTACCCTTGAGAAGAGGTTCCAAATGGTACATATGTATAATTCCCTATTTTAAATCATACTAGACATGGTCAAAAGGTTAACCTTATATTTTTTCTAGTTTTCTTGATAAATGTATTACTAATGTAGCTTACCCACCTCTATACCAAAGTTTAATAGCAAATCTTTATAAGTATAAGCTCACTATTTCTCCTAAGGCTAACCCTTTTGATAAACAACAATAAGTGAAAATAGAAATATTGGAATGGCTTCCCTAAAATCCCTGAAGAATTTGATGGTGAGGGGGAAATTGATATTTGTGATGTATAAGTTGAGGGTCCTCTAATAATGATGGGCTTGAGTAGAGAAATTTTCAGCCCTCTCATAGTATAAGATAAAAAAGGCTATCTAAAGCCTATGTTGTTAAAAGATGAAAGAAGAAAATGGTAATAATATTGTGCTTTATAATGTTGAGAAGGAAACAAAGGATGAGCAATTTCTTCCTAAACTTGAAGAGGATGTGTCTAGGAGGATTTCTCCCATGAAATTTTTTAGTAGTGAGAACATGAGGCATTTGGGGAAAAAAAAGAGAAAGAAGGGGAGTATTATGATGAGGATGAAGAAGAAAAAGAAGAGGAATGTGATAAAAAAGAGAAGTGAGGAGAGGAAGATAGCAATGAATAAAATGAGGAATCTAAGGAAGAGGAAGGTGAGGTGAAAATCTGAGAGAGGTGGAGGAGGAATTGTTTACTTTATCTCCATGCAATGAAAGGAAAATTGTTACTTCTAATAAACAAGATAATGGAGAGAGAGTATAAGACATGGAGGAGATATAGAGGGGTAACTTCTTTGAAGAGGATGATGGAAAAAAAAGTTAGAAGGATAACTTGGACAATTTCAAAGCTAACTTGGTTGACCTAGAAATAGAGTGGGGTTGATTGAGAAAATATTGAAGATGGGAAATAGTGAAAGGAGTGTAAAGAAAAAAGAAAAGGGATTTATGACCTCATGAACAATTACCAAGAAAGAATTAAGAAGATGGAGGATTCTTTGGGAAGGCTTTAAGGACTGGTAAAGAATTCTCTTAATCGGTAATGATTTTTGGTTTGGCGGTGATCTGCATCAAGTTCAAATGTTGGAGGTGACGTGGCAAACCACTTGAAGTGTTTGAATGATGTTTTAGCGCATTTGAAGAGAGATTTTCCTGGGAATGTGCAAAGTGCTTAGCGAAATGAGCTAAGGGTTTGACTTTGTATCAGATCGAGATGCAGTGATCATTCAACGGTTGTAATTGATTGTTATGATCCATTTGATGATCTGTCATGAGTTGTAAAGATCTGTGATGATCTATGTTGTAAGTCTTAGGGTTTTGTAACCAACTAAGTTGTAAAGGTTATTTATGTTGGTATTGTTGATGTTTGTTGTGTCGGTGGTCTTGAGAAGAGTGTGAAGCTGAACCAGAGTATGAAAAATGCTAGAGTGTAACAGCTTTGGAGCAAGAATTGGATCTAATCAAGAAAGCAGTTAATTACTATACCTAGATCATTCACTATTGTTCCCTAACAGATGTAGTAGTCAAAATCCCTTAACTGGGTAGGTCCTAATAGGCCTTACATTGTAAATCCCTTAATCGGGTAGCTCAGTTGACATCTGAGTGTTAAATCCTCTTGCGAGGTTGATCCTAACAGGTCAAAGCTCCTAATAGGGCTCATCATCTAAATCCTTTAACCGGGTGAATCCTAATAGGGTTTGCTCCTAACAAGGCATCTTTTTAAGCTCCTAACTAGGCTAGGCTCCTAATATGGGGCATTCTGAAAGAGTGCACAATTTTTGTGGGTACCAATTCCCACCGTGGTTTTTCCCTATTTGGGTTTCCACGTGAAAAACATGGTGTTCATATGGTGAATGTTTTTATATGATGTTATGCTTTACTTTCAGTTTATGTATGTTGTTGAACACTTAATGAGAAGTTCTGATAAACCGGTTTAACAGTTGGTTATCAGTGATTACCGGTAACGGTAAAGAGTTTTTTACTGGTTTATGATTGATTTGGTAAAGTTTTGCAAGTTCAAGCTTTAAGTTTGAAATTGTTGTTAATACTGATTCACCCCCCCTCTTAGTATGAACCAGACCCTTTAAGATTAACAGATATAGATGATACATTAGTTCTAGATTGCAATTGAAAATTAAAGGACAATAGTTTAATGGTTAAAAAATTGCTTTGCAATATAAAAACATTCGATAATTTGAAAATGACTATAAAAACATTCAATAATCAAGAGATCTAGCCTAGTTGAAGCTACTGTCTTCCCACAGTCATTACAGGCACCAGAGTTCATAATGACCATTGCCCCATTTTATAACCCAGAAACTAGAAAGTGCACAAATGCACAAGGAAAAATGGTCATAGACTTGTCTCTAGATATGCTTGGGTTCGTCTTTGGAATCCCAACCAGGGAGGAGGTATTTATGTTAATCGAAGAAGAGGCCTTAAAGACATGGAATGACAAAATATCAGCCAGTAAGAGGCACATGAATACAAACTGGTTAGAAGAAGAAAGAAAGGCAGGACTCGAGGCAATGGAGATCTTGAGGGCGGATTTCAAAGAGCCTCAAAGAGACTTAATCATTATGCTTAGTATGGCCTTTGGCAAGCTAGATTGCAAGCATTTTCATCCCTAGATGTTCCAATTCATGAGCACTATTTTAGTAGGGAAACAATACTTTGATTGGTCGTAGATCCTCTCGGACAATATCTGTAAGTAGATGAAAGAAGTCCAGCATACCCAAAAGTTGTTTTTCACGTAATATGTTATCTGGGTAGCTGCTAGAGTTGGGAAGTTTCCAGGGCTGCAAGTAGAAGGTCAATTGGGAGAGGAGGAAGGACAAAAGAAGATATGGGAGTATTATGCCCAACTCACTCTAGCCAATACAAAGACTCATTTTAAAAGAGTTAATGATGCCTTCATTTTCCCAATAATAATCAAATTGACAGGGGATATAGGATATCAAAATAGCCCAGAGGCCATGGCTATCATCCGAGAGTGGGCATGTTGGTTTACCCAAAACCCACGCTTTACTTACATCAGGGTTAGTGGATTCATAGGAAATCCAATACTACTGCCCCGATACTGCAATGATAGGGTAATTTTGCTAGAGTATGTGAGGCAGCTTGTGGGCCTCTAGTCACTTTTGTCATCAAAACACAAAGCAGGTATCAATTTCTCAGTATCTATTGGATACTTTGCATGTTCCAAAATACAAGTGGCAAAATTAGCAGAACAAGAGCTTCAAGATTTGAACTTGAAGGAGTATGATCATGCTAGAGTATATTATGATCCCTATGGGAAACTTAAACAAGCTATGCCTAAGGCATATGAGGGGCACAGGCCTAGCTTGGAGGACTTTTGGGCCAACCTGCAAGACAATTTCGAGGTTAGGGAGAAGAGGTATAATAGGTTATCTGTGCCACAGGTAAGAGATTTCAAAATTGAGACTAACCTCCCTAAAGACCTTAGGGATGATGTGGACTTACTTGATCCAACTTATAGGGAATCAGGGATAGATAAAAGGCCCCTCTCCCCAATAAAATGGTCTGCAAGTGAGGACACAAATATGGAAAAGGTCTCCCAAGTGGTCATCAATAGGACCAAGCAATGGTTACAGTAGAGGGTAAGGCCCAACGTCTCAAAGGTGAAACAGAAGGAATCCACTTTAGGGGTACCTCAGTCAAGGGGCCATAAGGAGTACGCTCGAAAGACAAGGTCAACCTCAAGGCAAAATACGTCCACTGATTTAGGTGAAGAAGACAAACCTCAAGAAAGTACTGAGGGCTTACTCAAAAAACTCCAAGAAAAGATGAGGGAGTCTGAATTATTAAAGAAGGCAGCGGACCTAGGAGTGACCGATGGATTGGGAGCGGTACCACTTGCCAAAGTTCTCCCACTGAGGACGGCTATAGGGCACACTGAAGGAGAGGGTACCTAGGAGCAAGAAGAAAATATAGAAATTACTGAGGAGATACCCACTCAACCACCTTCAACAGATGCCACATAGGCTCCAAGCACCAGTGCCCCTGTACCACCACTAGTCAATATGCTCGCAAGGCAGCCTGGAGTGCAAGGTTTCAGGTCTACCACTGAAGGAATGAAAGTTAGAAACATCGAGTCTGATTTGGACCAGGAGGAAGAAGATCTTGAGCAACAACGGTCACTGGAAGGCGAGCAGGAAGGGGATGAGGTAGGAGACATATTGAATGAAAGACTGATTCTAACCCCTCAAGATCAAGAGGACCTTCTTAAGGATATAGCAGCTGAGCAAGGGGAAACAGAGGCAAGTGACAAAGAAATGACATTTAATGAGGAGGTCAGTGGCAAACTAGGAGAGTTACATAAGCAACAAGCTCTCCAAACCAATCTAGCTCGTCAAATTATACCACCTCAAGACCTCGGGCAAACAAAAGCAAAGGTAAGAGACAAAGCAGAGGAGAAGGCAGAGGTTCATGTTATGACTGCAAAAAAGCAGAGCACCCTAAGGTCACTCTACAACAAGTAATCATCGAGGAGCCACCAAAGGTTAAGAAGCTAAAAGCTGTTCATCACCTATCAAAAGATAGTTTCGATGAAGTGATTGTAGATGTGGCAGTTCCATCTAATGCCGAGGGACAAGCTTCTCCCAAATACCAAATATCACAGATAAATTTGGGCAATCAAACCAAGTGGGGGGAGCTAGTTACTTTGGAGTTAGCCACAAGCATCGTCAGAGGATGTGTAGAGAAGGAGCATACTTCTAACGTGGAACTCAAAGCACAACTAGGACAATATAAGAAGCTGCTAATTGAAATGAGAAAACCCCTGGACTCGTGCAGAACTAATGACCTGCCTTCTACCTCATCGCTGCCAGAGGAAGAAGCAAAAGTGTTAATAGAGGTGAGGTGGGTGGCTGTTGTAGCCAAGTCATGGGCCCAAGTAAATACAACCAGAATAAGATTATTTTTGCAAGATACTATAGGGACGTATAGTAAGGTGGTACAGGTAGGCGGAGCTTTGGCTTCTTGTGGCTTTTCTCTCATATATATGCTATGTGAACTTGTTTGTGAGTGTGACTTGTGGGAAATCTTCTCTCCCTGGTGTGCTAAGGTCACTCTTCCAAGAGCCTGCTGATAATCTCTTGGGGCAGCAAACTTATAGTCATTCCTCCTTCTTCTCTTCATTTTTTGATTCATAAACTGATCTAGAGTTAGGATATCTCGGATCTCTCCCTTTTGTTCTCTGAATAAATAGATAATGTTAATTACTGCCCATTGTTAATTGGTTTACACTGCAGACTGTTTTGACTCAGGCTCCTATCACAAATCTGATAGGAGGTGTGTTAGCCAGAATTCAGAGTAAACATAGATTAGGTAGCATTGCATACATCCCCACTTAGCTTGCTATCTTCATCCCTTTGGCAAACAGCCACAGTACCTTGTTCGGTTAAATTTTGAGTGAGAGACGTTCAAACTGATAGTGCATTGTGCTCAACAATTGATCCACTTGTTAAAAACGGTGAGTAGAGTGTAACATGTATCAAAGTAATTATTTATGAATTTCATTATAGGTCCTATCCTTGCCCAAGGTCTAAAGCGAAATCCTTCTTTTAGGCCTTTTTTAACAATAGTTTAGTGGTTAAAAAACTGCTTTGCAATATATTATCATTCAATAATTTTAAAATTTGCACATATGGTACCCATGTATGTTTGAAGGATGAGGCCTTATGCCGTAAGCCCATTGCGACATTGTAATGTATTTCATGGATGTAAATCAATATGAGCTATTTTGTTGATTGTTATAAAAAACAAGTGCCACAATGTTTATTTATGTATTTAATTACATTCTTGAAAAATTTCTCAATTAGACTAGTTTAGACTATGATAAGCATGATCAATCCCTACCACCCTCACATACCATTGTAGTAACCACACAATATTTCCAATTATTTACCTACCTCTAATGTAAAAAATTAACTATATAAATTTTCTTAATGATTTGCAAGCTTTCTAAACATTAATTAGTAGTTACAAAAAAATTCAAAATCTTAGATATTATATTATAAATTATATTTATTAATAATATTTAATTTTTAGAAGTTGTCATAAAAATGCTGTACTCTAAATTGATTCGAAATGGCAAAACTTGTTTCTGCTCTCCAAGATTCGCTCTAGGTCTATTCAAATCTTAAAAGGAAGAAAATAATAGAAGTCAATTCAAGAACAACTTCTGGATTTGCCGAGAATCGGGACAATCTTACTATTAAAGATTGATGAACTCATTGCAAAAACTAAACTCCTTTCCACCCTAACTACTTTCTTGACTATCTACGCCACTCTCAATCAATTGACATACAAGATTGACATTGACAAGTGTGATTTCAGTAATTCTATCTGCCATTGTCATAGGCTATTTTTCTTTAAACTGGGCATTATTTTTTCTTTTATTCACGAAATAAGCAAACCCTAATTTGTATTTTCCTGTTGTCTATTTTCTGACGTCCATTGCCAATCATCTCTCGCCATGCAGTAAACATTATTGCCTTAATTGAATTTGAAGTGTGGAATACGCGAACTTATGAGAAATGCCCTAAAATACATTCCATTATTGTCTTCATCGTTAATCAGATAAGGTGTGTATGAAATAAGTTATTCAGAAACTCTTCCAATATAATATGTGGATGGGGCAACAAGAATCTTCTTTCTTCATCACCTAATTATGTTGACATTGTGAGTTACGTCTGCCATCTGATAATGATTGGTAGTACATTTGGCCCTTCAGAGCTTTCAGAACATAGAGTATGTGTACCACCATCACCATCCTCAAATGAAGGAGTCATAAAATATTTAGTTGTTGGCAGACCATGTATTGCTTCCTCCAACTAATCATTACCTACGTACCTTCACTGATTGTTTCCGTCTTCTGAAGAAATACAGCTTCACAGCATCTATCATTGGTCCCTCTAATCCCTTGAAAATGAAAGGGGTCTACCATTAAACTTATTTATTGAAAAGAAATAGAAGTCCAATAGACTTTATGATAGTAGTGTGTAATATGATTTCGATTTTTTTTTTTTTACTGAACAAAGTAAATTTACAAAGAATATAAGTTACTAATAGTAGCAGAAGACGAGAACGGCTCACAAAAGTTTCATAATTGAATATGCATTATAAAATCTAACAGTAGAACCAAGACACTCTTTACGTAAACTGATAGAGCCATCAAATGGCATAAGGATTACTTAGCTAAAACACTTTACAAAAGTTCATATTATAGCTGTTTTGAAGCCAATTAGCCTAATTTTGAAGTTGTTGAAGTTGAGTCATTGCCAAAACATTTTTCTTGGCTAAGTCTAGAAGGTGTGAAAACAAAAAGGCAATCTCAAAAACAATGTTAGAGTATAGTATTAGAATACCAATTTTCTATAAATAATTATTCGAGAACATAGCAGCACATTTTTTCTTCCAAATATGTCTTAAAATAACTTGTTTGAGCAAATAAAAAATGATATCATCATGCAAACCAAAGCCAAGGAAAGCCTCTTTCCAACTCAACTATGAAGAAAAATAGCCAATTTTTTTTAAAGATAGCATTCCATTGCTTTTTAGCAGAGGGGCAATCCCAAAATATGTGTTTAATATTTTAAATGCATGAACAAAAAGGGAAGTTAGCTGGTTGAACTTTGATGCATCTTAATCTATCTTCAATGGGTAACTTATGATGTAGAACTTTCAAAGCCAACAATTGTGTATCCAGATCAGTTTTGGATTTCCAAATTTGTGCACTCATTCTGGTCCACCTTTTAGCACTAAATTTACATTTTCATTTATGATTGAGATGAGGAAGGATCTTCGATGGATGCAGAGAATAAAAATATATTTTCTTAAGTAGAAAATAATGGAAATGAGAAGCTTCCAATCTTTAAAAGAAATTGCAGTCTTTAGGAGAACATATTTTTATGGCTAATTCTGGTGGAACTAATGATTGCACAAATATAAAAAAACCTCTATACTTGACATTTAACCCATATTGTTCTTTGATTTTTAGCCACGAAGATCATTCAAGGGAATTAAAGTCCCAAACATCTCTAAACTGTCAGACACCTTTCCTAAACAAATAATAACCATGTTTGTGAAAAGAAATAGCTAACTTGGTAGATTATGATTATTAACAAGTTTATTCCACCAAATTGACGACGAAGCAAAATTGAAACCATGCTAAAGCGAAGAACCATTCCACTAAGGAAAATGATAAGTTTGTTGCCAAGACTTCCAAATAGACTGCAAAGGAAAAGAGGCCTAAATTTTGAAAAAAGGGGGCCAGAATAATTTTATTTGCCCAGTTAACAGACTACCATTTTTTATTAGTTGTAGCTTGACAATCCCAAGTACAAACCAGAATTTTCCAAGGTTCATCCCCTTCCACTACTTTGATGATCCATTTTGTAGCAAGGCTCAACCCTTGAGTTTTAGGGTCAATAACTCTCAAACCACCCTTATGTTTTGGTTAGATATAATGAGTCTAGGAGGCAACAATAAAACCAACATCTCCATCCCATTTTGACTAGGAAAATTTCCTAATTAAATTATTCAAATCTTCATATTTTCTCTTGGATGGCATCCAACAAGATAACTAATAAAGAGGAGAAGCAATGGAAATTTTTATTAGCAACTTGAATCCTTCCTACCAAGGATAAACTTTTTTTGCCCCAATTAAATAATTTTTTTCTCAGCCTATTTAAGAATGAATCCCACATGTCAGAAAGAAAGACTCCTACACCGAAAGGTATGCCAAGATATATCATGATCTCCCCATGCTTAATTTTCCTCCACTCCTTTGGAACCCATATTGAGATATGCCCAAATTAAGACATAATAAATCTAGTCTTATTGTGAGCTAGCTCAAAACCAGTGATGGGACAATATAAATCTAGGATATCTAATGCATTCTTTAACTCTTCTTTAGAGTTTCGCAAAAAAGCATACTATCGTCAGCAAAGTGTGAATTAATAACCACCTTATCTTGAGGAATGAAAATCCCTTTCATTAATTTCATCTTAATGGCACCTCGAAGAAGGTATCACAAAGCATCAACTGAAAGCACATATAAGAAGGGTGACAATGGGAAACCTTGTCATATAGACCGTTGTAATTCAAATGATGTTGACAAAATATTATTTATTACCAACTATGCATTAGAATCCCGGAACAACATCTGGAGATACTTTTGTAATTTAGGCCCAAAGCCTAACTAATTTAATATTTTAAGGATGAAATCCCAACAGATTCCATCATATGATTTTTTTAAAGTCTAACCTGACCGACATTACATCTTGGCCTGATTGTTGAGCCCATTTAAGAGTCTCCGAGGCTAACATTAGATTCTCCAAAATAAATCTTTGATAAAACTAGTTTTCTTGGCTCTAATAATACCTAAGACCACAAGTTTAATCCTAGTAGCCAAATATTTTTGCAATAATCTTATAAAATTGGTCTCCAACCAATGACTATCTCTTCATTTTTTCCTTTAGGAATAAATTTAATTATAACTCTATTAATGTTTTGTCCTAAGGAGCCATTATGAAAAGCCTCCAAATAAAGCATATAAAAGACCTCCATGATTTGATCCCACACAGTTTGATAAGATTCAACCAGTAGGCCATCAATACCTAGGCTCTTATAAGGTTTCATAGAAAAAAGAGAACATTCAACATCATCCAATGATAAAATATCATCCAAATACTTTCTCCAACTAGGAAAAATTTTATTGGGAATGTAATCCTCCACAATTTCTTCCAATGTTTGTTGCACGTCCCTCCAATTTATTTCTTTTCTAAATAAATTTTCATAGATTTTTGGAAATTCATAGAAATTTTAGTAGGATCCATGTGAAGTCCCCGCTAATCCAATATTGCCCCAATTCTCTCCTTTTTATGCATGAAATTCAAATAATTAAAGAAAAATTTTGAACCTCTATTTCCTTTTCTAATCCAATGGAGTCTAGCTCTAATTTTAGCACCATGTCCTTTGTAATTATCCAACTTTCTTAGCTAAGTTTCAAGGGCAGTAATGAAGGTTTATATTTTTCCATTATGCAGATCAAGATTTAACTATTTCCTAGCACGCTCAAGATTTTCCATGGAGATATTTTTCTCTATGTTTACGCTTCCAAGCCAATCTTCATCCAAAGGATCTAAGAAAAAGAACACATTTGTTCAAGGAATCGCACCATTAGTTGATCCAAGAGTCCCCTTCTTGAGGCTTAGGAATATAATTCTAGATCCCTTTTAAAGAAGCAACACACTCAAGATTCTTCAAGTGGGGAATATTAAGTTTATAGGGGAGTTGAGAAGGAAGGTCTCATTTTTTGGGAAATGGATAAAGAATAGATAATGGGAAAGTGATTAGAAAGGGTAGCAGAATAATCAACTAATACACAAGATTTTGAAGGGTGGTTTTCCAATTGGACATTATGTGAGATTAAATCTGTCCAATTTCCTCTTTTAATGTTGTTAAAATTAGGAATTAGGGTTTGACCAAGTAAATCCACTAAATAGCCCAATTAACACCGCATACATTGAAAGAGGAGTGAATCCAATAGATCTAATCTCAATCCTAATGGAGAAGAGACTGACATTATAATTGGACTCAATTGTTAGAATTGTTTATCCTCTTAGTTAAATTTGGATTTGTAATTATGAAATTAGGGAAAAACAATGAATAATTAAAGTCTATTATCGAAAAAAAATTACTATAGATGTCCCACGGAGTCACCAACTAAGAATTGGGCAAAATAATAGATTCGGAATTTGTTCCTAGAAGTTCAGCCCGATTTTTTGGGACTAGGTAGCATAGAACCACCTTGGTCCTCCAAATTTTTTTCCATCGAAAGTTGAACCTATTCATTTCTATCGACACTACTGGAATTATCAAGTACAACTCTTGCACTTGTTTTCTACACATAGAAAGAAAGGGAAAGGTGTTGTGGGTAGGGGTTTGCCTTAGTTAAACCCTGATTTAGGAAATAACCTTGAATGAAATAATGCAAATATTGAAATAAATGTAAAGGAGATACACCTCAATTTTGCAATAGTTTATGATGATACAATTTTCTTTGGATGCAATCACAAATGTTGAATGTAATGGCATAAGAAACATGTGAACATGAAAAAACCTAATCACACACACATGCTTGCTTGAAGATTTGCAACTTTTCTCCACAATGCTTGAATGATGAATATGCAGCCTTGAATCTCTAAAGATGATTTCTTATTAATGCTTCATAAATGCACAAATATTATGGATGGAGTCTTCTCAATTAGTTATAGGTAAAAATTAATTGATAGGATGCCTTTGTATAGGGTTCCCTAGGTAGATTATTGATTAGGCCAACCTTCAACGGTCAAGTATAGCGACGGGGATAAAATACCATCGAGGAAACAAAAGGCTTGCCCCATTTAAATTTGTGGCTTGTTTGAGGGGAAATAGGGTGCTCCATGCCTTGTTCCTCTAGCAAACATGACCAATACAAAGAGAAATGAGAGAGGGACCCACCAAATATTGTTCATGACATCAAAGTTTGAGAATAGGGTCATATTAGACCTAGAGAGGGGATGGAGATAAGACAAGCTAAAGTAGGGGCACAAACATGAGGTGAGAACTAGATCAATTATAATTTAAAATGATACATTTAACCCCCACTTTAACAGAAGGATGAGGCTAAGCAAATACTCATAGTAAAGTAGAAAGATGAGTGAGAGGAGCAATTAGGAGTGAGATCACAAGGAGATGAGATATTGCTAGTTTTGAGGAGCCAAGACCCTATTTTTAGGATCTTAACTCACACAATCACATGCAAGGACACATAAAACAAGACAAATACAAACAAATACAAAAGACACACAACATAAAAAGGCTCCAAGTCAGCTAGTTGAAGATATCTTGATTTTCAAAATGTCTCAGCCACTAATATCATTCTCAGAATGCTATCACAAGAACACAAACAATCACATAAAAAGAGAAAGAGCATGAGAAAAATGATGAACCATGATCCATGAATAGAAAATCTATGAGCTCATGGGGAAGAGAATATAGAAGACATGGATGTCATGGGCTAGAAAGCTATGTTATGCTAGGTGATCCATGTTGGGGAGGAGAGTTAGAATTGTATAGCTATGTTTTGCTAGTTCCACTCATCTTTCTGCATATGTTGTTGTCTAGTTTCAAGAATTAAGAATCTCATATAAGACTTTGTTTTTTCTGGTTTCAAGCATGTTACAACCTATATAAGATGTTCAAATGAAAATGAAAAATGTGTCTCGTTTTGGGAACATCTTGTATAAGACTTTGTTTTTTCTAGTTTCAAGTATGTGTACCCCATATAAGACAAATATATGCCTAGTTTTGAGAACATCACATATAAGACTTTGTTTTTTCTGGTTTTGAGAAAGTATACCTTGTATAGGACACATAAGAAATGTTGCGTCTAGGTTTATGCATCAAGCATCTAGTATAAGACTTTGTTTTTTCTTGTTTCAAGTTTGAACACCCCAAATAAGACATGCAAAATATAGTACAAAAAGGGCGATATGCAATCCCCCCTCCTTAATATTCTAACATAGTCCTATGTTGATGTCTTAAGGAAGATAGAAACAAGTATATGCACCTTCAACACCAAGGAGATATCCTTTTAGGAAATAATATTTGTAAATCGAAGATAAAGAGGCATTACTCTTATAAGGAAGGAAAAGATACTTGAAAAAGAGATATCTTGAAACAAGTCTAAAGTGAATCCTTGAAGGAGAAGAGATCTTTTCTCAAATACATCTACCTCCAAGAGGAGATTTTTGAACAAAAAGAAAGGAAGGAGAACAAGAATGGATACCTTCCCCATATTGCTAAGGGAAAGGGATTCTTGATGAAGGATGACACACTTTTGACCCAAAGTGAGGGGTTTGTTTATAGTATATATACATTTACAAGTGAAAAATGGATCCTTAGGAAGGATAAGAGAAATAAATGCTCCCCCAAGCATAGGGACAAATATAAGAATTACACAACTTCCCAAAGAGAGATTATACATAAAATACATACCATTTAAAGCAAGAAATAGTTCCTACCCAAGGAACACACATATACCTGCATGAAGGATAATTGTATGCAAGAAAGGACATCATGTTATGAAAAATGCAACTCATAAAGGAAAAGACAATGTTTGGAATAAAAAAGAGATATTTGAAATGAAATTTCATTCTTTCTCCCCTAATCATGGAGAAAAGGATAACCATGATGAAGATTAAACAACCCCTATGGAGAAATTATTCATAAGAGACATACCGTTTCAAGAAAGGAATAGGTACTACCCTAGAAGGACACATGTACTCAAATGAAGGATAATTCTATGCAATAAATGACAATATGTTATGAAAAATACAACTCATAAAGGAGAAAGTGAATCCTTAGAGAGAGGAAAGAAATAGAAAATTATTCTTGTCCCCCAAGCATAAAGACAAGAATAAATAGACTATTATGTTGCTCACTTAGTATTATTTCACCTAAAATTCTACCACCATAAATGAAAATGAGCCCCCAATAGGCAAGCTAACCATGTCACATAGTGAGGAGCAACATAATAGGAAATTGAATGTTATTTGAAATGATCATAAGAAACATGTCATTCATTGTCGCTTGTTACTTTTATGATACCTAGATCAATATATTTTTTGTATTTTAATTTGTAAAGCTTGACATTCATTAAGAGAATGACCATAGATTTGATGATACTTGCAAAAATTAGAATTTTCAATAGTCCCACATTTATTACTTCGTTTAGGCAAATGAAGAGAAATTAAGTTGGCATGAAGAAGGTCAAACAAAATATTATCTTGTTGTGATGTCATATTGGAATGAGAAGACATAGACTTACTAGAGAAAGAAGAAGGGGATGTTGACAAAGGAAGAGGTTGGAAACCTATCTTTTCATTAGAAAAGTGTGATTTCTCATGACTTACAAGAATTTGTTGCACACATCCTAAAAATTATCCATGCGTAGGATTAGGAGAGGGTTTAGTCTTAGGTGGAATTGGAATGAATTTTAAAGAGGCTTAATCAATATCTAGACATGTGTTAGGATTAAAAATTTGAGTATCAAATTAAAACATCTTATATTTTATACAAGAAAAAGGTGTGAAAGCTAATGACCCCCAATCATCCTCCAAGAGTTTTTCTTTAGGAACATCTTTACTAGGAGATGGTGTATTTTTCTGAATTGGAGAGAGGATTGTAGGAAATAAAAAAGTATATTATTCTTCAGTTTGTATGTTCTTCTCAGATTCTAAAGTAAACAAATCATTATTATATGTGTAAGGAACTACATGATAACTAGGTTGATGGTTCATTCCATCCCTTACAACAATTTTTTGTTTTTGGTGAGGTTGAGAGACATAAAGTGATGAAGGTGAAACACAACCTTAGGATTCTTAGCAATATGAATAACATTTATTTGATTTTGGTTAGGTTCTTCATCTTTAGGAGAGAGAGCATTGGAAATATTATAATGATGGGAAATGATATTATCCTCTTGTTCGAAAGCATCTTCATGACAAACCTTAGAAAAGGGATAATAATATCACATTGACTCTTCATCTCTATGGGAAAGGTTATTGAAATGAATAAAAGGTGAGGTGTTATTAAAGGAATTTTAAATCATATCACCCTCTTTGTAATAACTCACTTCTATAAATTCCTCATTTTCTCCTACGACATGTTCTCAATTGGTATTTTGAGTAAATAAATAATTTGCCAATTAAATTTATGATCTCAAGTGTAAGTCTTCACTAATTAATTCCTTTTTATTTAAGAACAATTTTTTTTAATCCTTTCTAGCTAACTTTACTCATAAAATAATATCAATAATAATATAAATAGTGAGGTTGAGAAAGGAGGGTTATGACATCCTCCTCCCCTTAAATTATGAATCATCCCAATGCACTTAATATAACCATGAAAAGAGTTTTTTACTCATAATAAGTCTATAATAAAAGTGAAAACATCTGTCAAATCTTAATTGTGTCTTCCCATGTAATATTCCTTTCATCATATTCATTCAATTTTACTTGCACATAAATCAATCTCTTTGTTGTGTAATTGGTATTGATATTTCTCCAAGACTTTGAATAGATCTATCAATAATTCCCGATTCCTAGGAGGATAATTCCTTTCTTCATCAAACCTTTGTAGATAAGTTATCCTATGTTGATATTAACTAGTGGCTGAGAAGGGGGGTTAATTATTCAAAATAATTTATATAGAATTCAAACTTCCAAGCTAACCGGTCTACAACTACCATTTCAAATTAACTTAAATCATTGCATTAATCATGAAGACAAGAAAATTGAAGGAAAGAGATTTGCATGCATCAAATAAACATCACATAACACTAGCAATTATACATGGAAACCCTCAGTTGGAGGGAGAAAACCACGGTGGGGATAACCAACAATCTCTTTTACTGTAGTGAAAAAGAGTGCCCTGTTAAGAGCTTACAATCATGTTCCTTCTGAGAAAATCACCCTGTTAAAGATGACTGGTATCTTGTTAAGAATACCTTGGAATCTATTAGGATTCACCTTGCAAAAGGATTTTACACTTCCTCTATGGAGTGACCCTGTTAAAGGATTTTACAAACATAATTGGTTAAGGTTCACCCTGTTAAGGGATTTAATCTGTTGCAATTATTAGAGAGCAACAAATCATTGATCTGATGATGACATTTTTTTGTCATATAGATCCATTCTGTATCTTCTTCAATCTCTGCTTGTAAATGGTTTCACCGATTCATGAGGAACTCTTCTGTACTTCGCTTGGTCTTCACCTTTCTCTAATTTTCGACCTCAATCCACCTACAACTCCATTGACACTTCAAAATCAAGATGACAAACATGTATATGGCTGTCTTCAATCTTGGCGCAAGCTTTCCCACCAAAATTCGAACTTAAAAAAATCATTCTATGTGCCAATCTGTTTGTTCCTCAAATCTTGCTGATTATATCAGTGGGACTAACAATTCATGCCACAAATCTCGCCAATTCTCTAGCAAGCACTCCGACTTCAACTAGCTCTTTTTAAATTGGTTAGATCTACATGTTAGCAAGTCAAACATGGTGATGACTATGTGTACTTGTCCTTTTCATTTCACCGTTGTGATCTGCTACCGGTTGTTTTCTTTATATCAGTGAGCCTGCTTTACTCAGCTCAACTACCGATTGCTTCATGTAAACCGGTCTCTGCTCACTGGTGGAAGTCTTTAGTCCTCTGTTACTTACCAATCCACTATAACCCTTTTCCGATCGGTTATGATGACATTAAAACCGGTATTACCATCAACGACAACTTCTTAAGCACCTCAAACTTCATCATGGCCACCATGATGCCGACATCCTCTTTGTTGATCATTTCCATTTTAATTACCATTATTATCAATGTATCCAACCCTTTGATTTTGATTATTCTTTTAATCCTTGTTGAAGGTCATGTTTCCCCTTTGAATTAATAATTCTCATCAAAATTCTATCTTGTTGTTGCTAGGGTTTAAATCTTATTCCTTGCTATAAATATTTCTTAAATATCTCATCCATGCCTTCAGGTCCATGCACATCAATTTCTACCCTTCTATTGCTATTTAGCCCCAAAAGATGAACTTCTTGGTTTGACCCTTCTCTTCTTTTGATATGTAGGTACATACTTTATCAATTTGGCAAGCTTATTTCAATATTGTTGAACTACAAAAGCCCCTTGTCGAAGATTATGAAGTTTTGACGCCTTCTTAATAAAGAATAATTATGATAGCCTCCTTTGATCTCATGTGATTATATCCTTATTATACCCATATTTGTTCCTTAGTATAGTCCACCAACTAATTGCTTCCCCATTAAGTTGATAGGAATGCCATAATGTGTTGTTGTTTTACAAAGTATTTTTCCATTTAATTCAACCAATCTTCAGCTCCATCACCAATTTTCTATCCATCAAAATTATGTGGGTTAATTTTCTTCAAATCCTTAGATATCTCCAATATATATATATATATATATATTATTTTCCCTCCTATTATCCATCTCATTTCCTTGATTGTTGTCAGGTTTCCCATTTTTAGTCTCTCTTTTTTTTTTGTCGTTTTGCCTTGCCCTAAGGTTCTACATTGATTTTCTGCTACAACTATTAGAGAGTAACAAATCATTGATCTAATGATGACACTTTTCTATCGTATAGATCCGTTATGTATTTGCTTCAATATCTACTTGGTGATGGCTTCACTGATTCATGAGGAACCCTTCTATACTTCGCTTGTTCTTCACCTTGCTCTAATTTTCAACCTCAATCCGCATACAACTCTATCGATACTTCAAAATCAAAATGAAAAACATGTATATGGCTGTCTTCAATCTTGGCGCAAACTTTCCCTCCAAAATTCAAACTCAAAAAAATCATTCTATGGGCCAATCTATTCATTCGTCAAATCTCGTTGAGTATATCAGTAGGACTAACCGTTCATGCCACAAATCTCGTTGGTTCTCTAGCAATCACTCCAACTTCAACTAGCTCTTTCTAAATTGGCCAGATCTACATGTTAGCAAGTCAAACATGTTGATGACTAAGCGTACTTTTTCTTTTCATTTCACAGTTGTGATCTTCTACCAGTTATTTTCTTTATATCGATGATCCTTCTTTACTCAGCTCAACTACCGGTTGCTTCCTATAAACCAATCTTTGCTCACCGGTGGAATTCTTTAGTCCCATGTTCCTTACCAATCCACTATAACCCTTTTTTGATTGGTTATGATGACATTAGAACCAGTATTGTCATCAATGACAACTTCTTAAGTACTTCAAACTTCACCATGCCCACCATGATGCCAGTAATTTCCCCCTTTGGCATTGGTGGCAAAAAATCTAGTTGGATTGAACCTGATTAGAGGAATAATGAATATCTTCTTTTCCTGGTAATTCTCCTCCTGTTCTAATATCTTATATTCTATTAATTCTCCCGATGTTCTCAACCTTCTTTGTCGGTACTACCTTTTCTTCCAGTACTGCTCTGCCTCTGTCTCTGCTAGTACTACTCTGCCTTTCTATCTGTACTACTCTGCCAATATACTTCTCTATAGCCCTTCCTCCTCATATGTACAATCCACTATAAATTAATTCTCTTCCTTTTTGAAACAATGACAAAGAGTAAAGGAATCAAAGTATACAAAATTATTCATGAGAGTAAGTCAAAAATATCTTTGAAATTGACCTTAGCAGCCTCCAAAAAAGATTCCCATATAGGCTTCAACTGTTTCATAGTGAGAATTTGTCCATGTAGGTGTGTGACAAAATCCTCCATGTCATCCACTATCTTGTAGTCAGGTGAACTGATGAGGCCTTCTGCTTGTTTCACATTGCCTTGCAATAAATCAATGAAGGTGGCAAGATAACATTGTATCTCTAGCAAGTTTAGAGCTCGTTTGTCATGTTCCTCTTTCAGCTTGTTGATTTCATGAGTCAACTATTTGACTTTTCCATTGAAAGTCTCTACTAAGATTTTAAGAGGATCAAAAGAACCTAGAAGATCTTGAATTTCCTTTTGAGTCTTTACTCTTTTATCTTCAAGATCTTTGATGAAATCAGGGAAGTTTGAGAATTTAACCAATAATTGACCAACTTCCTTTAAGATTTATTTCACCTCTTAAGTGTTGGTAGAGAGAGAAAATTTACCAACTGATACTTATTCCATTAATTTCTCACCTCTTCTAGTTTCATACTGCCTTTCTGCAACCTTCTCCAGATCGGTTACCTCTGAACCGATTTCTTTGACAAGAGTTCCCAATTGATCAATGATAGGTGCATTCTCATCAATAGAAATATTAGGAATGAGATCAGATAAGATAGTCTTTGCAATATTAAGAATTCTTTCCTTCTTTTTCTTTGCTTTATGTTTGGCCTTTTCAACTTGAATTCCCATTTTTTCTATAACTTTTATTAACTGTTTGGGGGTCATCTTATTGATATCAATTACCAAGTCTTCCCCTTAATCCTCCTTTATTTATTCTTCTTCTTCTTCAGCTTCTACCTCAGAGCTGGCTGAGGTGGGGATTTTATCTTTCTTTTTCTCAGTTTCCTTTTGTAAAACCAACTTCCTCTTTACCAGAGGAGTGTCCACCACTATTTTCTGACCATCTTCAGGTTGACCGGATGAAGAGTTTTCTATCTTCTTCTCTTGTTTTGGTTGCTTGGTTTCCCCTAGACCAATATCGGTTGTTTCTATTTCCTTCCTTTCTATTTTCTTTTCCTTTATTTCCTTCATCTCTTCGTTCTTCTTTTTTGATTCCTTCTTTTCTTATTCCTTCTCTTCTATTTCATCAACATATGGCATAGATGAATCTATCATCTTGGGGTTTTCTGGCAAATGAGGTTCATTGCTAGTAGTGTGTGCTATGGGAATATTTATTGTCGCCGGATGCCTTTGAGGTTTTTCCTCATAAGGGATGTCCTCAATTGTAACTTCATCTTCTTTGGGATGCTTAGTTTGATCAGTTCCCTTTGTCGGTGTATCATCAATATTAATAGTTTCAACAGTTGATTTTTGTTCAACCAGTGGCTCTGCATCCTTTGTTAGATTAGGAATATCTGATACAACATCACCTATAATATTTTCAACTGTAAATACATCATACTCATCAGTGGTGTCCCTGTCTTTTCCTTTGCTCTTTTCTTGAGCAGCTATATCTTGTCCTTATTTTACTTCTTTTTCTATTTCCTCCTCAACTTCCTTTTGTGGCTCAAAATTGTTTTCCACATGTCAACACCCTCATCATGCAAACCTTGAATATCTCCTATGCCCACTCTCCCTGTTCTGTTCCTTATTTTGAAACATTGTACACATACTTCAGCCACTAAAGATTCTTGATTATAATCCAATTTATGTTGCATTTCCATGAGTGCCTTTATCTTGTGTTCCTTCTCAATTGTCAAGTCAATTTTCCATCTCCCTTCAATGAGATTTTGTAAATCTAATGGAATTATTCCATGTAATTAACTAGGAGTTTTGCAGAATTTTGTAACTTCTAGATGAGTGCATATTTAATTTTTCTTTTGTCTTCCTCGTTGTAGAGGGGATAATTTCTCCCAACACCAGATAAACCTTCATACTCTTTGATCCCATGGACCAAATCATTAACAATTGGAGCTACATTCCTACCACTTCTTCTGACTTCTTTAACTACCACATCAAATTGGGTGTCAAATTTATCATCCTCCTTTTTATATTTCTTGGGCTTCTTCTTAGCCTTTGTTTCAATTGTCCTTTCATTCTTTTTCTTTCTTGCATATGTGACTCCTACCAGTCCACCTTTACCCTGGGAAGATGTAGGAATATTCGAGTCCTGTTCTTTCATGTATGTTGTCAGTTTTCTAGATGCAACACCCTTGGATCTTGTCTTTGATATTTTCTTCTTTTATTTTGTTTTCTCTTCATCTTTGCTTGATTTTGCCCCTATTTTTTCACTTGTACTGGTGGAAGAAATGGTACCAGATGTTTCACCTCCATATTTCTTGTCTAAGGTGTCAATCATTTTCCTAACTTTCTTTTGAATGATAGGCTCCTTGAGTTCCCTCTTAATTTTTGAGCTTGCCTCCTCATAAGTTCCAAATCTCTTATATTTTATGTTTACCAGTTTAGACAGTAACATGTTTGCATATACTTTTGAAATATCTACCCTGATCTCATAATCCATAGCACGTACCCAGAAAATTCTAGGTTCAACCGCTTGAATAATGCAACAATCAGTATCAACAAGAAAGAAAATAGTTTCCTTGTACTTTTGAACTATACCTATTGGGATTCTTTCTCTTTGATGCATTATAGTTTTGAATAATTTAAATAACCCCACATAGTCTCTTGAAACTTATCACCTAAGTCTCTAATCATTTCACCTATCTAAACTATGATAGGTTTATCTGTAGACTACACTACAGTGCCCTTACCATGAAATAAATTTTGCACATAGAAGAAGATACATATGAGTATTGAACCATACTTGAATGATTGTTTTTGGTCCTTCTTAATTCGGTCCATGTTCACCAAGAATTGACTTCTGAACATTCACAGATGTCATATGTTGCATCCTCTTTGATGATCCGGTAAGCTACATGCATAGCACCTCTCGACACAATGTTCATGTGACTTGATTGGTAAACTCTATAAGCTATCACTGCAGATGCAAACCTCACTTCTGCATCCTCAATATGAGTGACTGTCATTTCTCTCTTGTCATATCAGGATTGAGTCAACTGAGTGACCTCATCAGATGATATTTTCCTTAGGGGTAGTGCTTCACCTATTTTGTTGAACCCTGTTACTCTTTGGATCACATCCTTTGTGATTTTGATTGGTGCTTCAGCTTCCAACCATAGAAACTGGTCATGCACTCTACTTAGCACATACCTAATCCAATAGACATGGAATTGGTTAGGAATATCAACAACATACAAAAAACCCTTGGACTTTGGATGCATATGTTTTGCCTTCAATAAACCATTGTCATAAAACCCTTTGAATTCATATTGAATGAATTTGTCTCCAAGATCTTCAAGCTTGCAGTGGATAAAGGAATGTATATCTTCAACCAGTAACACACTGGAGGGTACAGATGATAGGAAACCGATCATATCGATCTCTCAGGCCTTCATTGGATGCATATTGAATTTGGGTTGTGGTTCCTTAACTACCTCAACCAACACAGGAGTCAACACGAAAGCTGCCATGATGAAGACTCCAATTCTTTACCTAGTGTGGATAATCCCTCATTGGTAAACTAAGTTATATAAAGCTTAGGGGGAGCTTATTGTCACATCTATTTATGAACCCCCTGAATGATGTGCAGTAAGTTAAATCTGTATATTTTAATGCATTATGATGTTGTGAAGTGATTTTGTGTTGAAACCGGTAAGATTGAATGTGATACGGCTACTAGTAAGCATTTTTTAGGTTTGAATGGTGTTTAGGGTTTGTTCAACTGGGTATAACATTTTATGCAGTAGGTGTTAAGCAAATAAAAGGAAATTTTTAAGTATTATTGTTCACCTAGCATCCTCAAGAGTACTTGGAGAGAAAAGAATGCAGAGAAAGAGCTTGTGATTACTGCATTGGTAAAGATTAACAATGGATTGAGAAGATTGTGAACAGTGAGTCGATGAAAGTGCATTTTGGTGTAGAAACCCTAGTTGCGAAGGAGGTAAAAGGTATTTATCTGGAATCTAATTTTGAGTTTGATATTTTACAATGGATATGCCACACATTGTAGATGTTACTGTTAAGCCTCAACTGGAATTCAAGAGGCATCCACACAAATCAACTGAAACTGATCCTGTTGGAGCCCTATCCAGTGTTCCTTATGGTGTTATGCATGTGGAAGATGTTATATCTTATATTTACTATAAGTTGGAAAACTTAGGTATTTTTCTATCTTTGATTAGTATGGGTTAATGTGTGATAAGGAAGGAATTTTGAAAGAACAATTTAGATGGGTTATTGATAAAGGTTTTTATTATGCATTGAATTTTCTGGATAATTTTGAGGAAGAGCATGTTAGATATGTCTTGAGTAGAATACATTATCACTTTATGTGATTAGATAGACCACATAAGATTACCAAGGAGGATATTCATGCTACCACCAAATTGTGGGAAACCAGTGAAGTCCCTGCATTGAGATAAATCCCTAAGGATGATGTGACTAAACAGACAAAATCTAGATGGGATGGACGAGTTATGACTGCGAATGAGATTAAGGATCCAGAAGTAAAATTTGTATCTATGGTCATTGGTTATAGGGTTTATCAATCTAGCCGGATGAATGGTATTCCTTGTGTTTCGATTCATACTACTTATCGGATGATTAAGGATAATGCAGAATACGATCTTTCTAAAGCCTTAAGAGAACAATTGATGCTGAATCTAGAGTCAATTAAGAAGGACAAAAGTCAGAAATTCAAGTTTGGATAGTTGATTGTTGGTTTATTTTTCTACTTTCAGAATTTCTTTCTCGATGAAGGTGAAATGCAGTGGTCTGATGATACACCAGAATCCCTGCAAATCAAGAACAATATTAGGATGCTTGGGAATGAATTTAATAAGACCTTTGGGGTTACTTTAAAGATTTTTAGAAGAGGATGCATGAAAGAGAGAGGATACCGGAAAGTGTTGTGAAGGAATATGAGGATTCTATTTATTTCATGGTGGATATTGACACTTGTCAGATGGAGGTAGCAGATCCTAGAACTTTATGGGTGATGCCCATGGGATATGAAGTGGAAGTAGATATTTTGACTATGTATGTTGATCATCTCATTGCACAACTGATAGATCCTAGTGCAACAAGGTTTGGAACATATGAGGAGAAATATATAGAAGTACATTCTGAGTTGGCCAAACCAGTTATTGAAAAGAAAGTTAGAAAAGAGGTTGAACAATTTGTAGTTGAACAAGGGTTCACAAAAGAGATGATTGCTAAAGCTAGGGAAAAGTTTGAAGCAAGACAGGAAGGATCCTCTAGTGTCTCAACTGGTACCAGCACCGGTAGACAAACAAGAAGTACAATTGTTAAGGAGAAGCCCCCTCCTCCTCCTCCTAAGATCCAGATTAGAAGAAAACCTAAGGAAGCTAAGGGTTAGTGCAGGATCAAGGGGGGCCAAATATTGACGATGTGAAAAAAATAGCCTTCTTCACTCGCTTAAAAACGTGAAAATCTGTGTTGACTTTTTGCTTGGCTTGGTAATTACCTATGCAAATCAAAAATCCGATTAAATCAAAAATCCGATTTTTATTTGTAATTTTAATTTAAAAAATATATTATATATTACATATTATATAATATATAATATATTATTATACTATATAATATATATAGTGTAATAATATATTATATTATATATATTATATAATATAATAATATATTATATAGGACGTATTATATAATATATTATTAAATTATATTATATTATATAATATAATACAGTATTATATTATAAAATATATTTATATATTATATTATATTATATTATAATAATATAATATATAATACATATTATATAATATATTATTATATTATATTATATATAATATAATATTAGATTATAATATATATAATATAATAATATATTATATAATACGTATTATATAATATATAATATTATATTATATTATATATTATAATATATAATTATATTTTATAATATAATACAATATGTATTATATAATATAATAATATATTATTATATTATATATGTTATTTTAAAATAATTTAAGTATAAAAGTTAGATTTTATCAGATATCCAATTTTTTGAGACAAATATATTTCGACAGTGATAGCCCGTGAATCATTTTTAACTCACGAGCTGCGTGATTTTATTAAAATCTGATATCCGGTGTTTTGGCAAAAAATTGCTAAAAAATAGATTGAAAGGTAATAATTTTATTGTTTTCAATCATTTTCATTTATATTTTGTATTTTTTGTTAATGTTTATTTGATTTTTCATTGAAAATATGGTTTTTTTCATGAAAACTAGGTTTTTTTAAAATCAAATACCTAATTGTTTAAATTTGTTAACTAAATTTAATTGTTTACATTCAATTAGGTTAAAAATGGGGGATAACAATGAAAACACTGACCAACCACAGTTGCAACAACAGAACCCTCGTTTGCCAAAGCCCCCCATAATTCAAGATTTGATTGCACAAAATTTGAATGAATTGAGGGGGATTGCAGAAGTATATCATAGGATCCCTCGTCTAAACCCAATGTTTGATCCTCTCATGTCGATCATAAAGAGTATGAAAACCATGACTGAGGAGCACAATGCCTCTCTATTGTGGTGAGATTCTATGAGGGAAAAATATGCAGATGGTTTGTCCTATAAAGATATCAAGAATCTCGAGATATCCAAAGTCGCTATCGCCTCATTGTTTGTTAATCCCAAAAAAATAAAACTTTCTATTAAATGGTGCACAAATGATAGTATTGTGAAAAACTTTTGGGATCGTTGGTGGATGTTTTTCAACAAACCACCCAACAGCAATCTTGATATCCCCTTCTATTTCATAAAAAAATTGTATGCTAAGTTTGTTTTACGCAAACATGTGAACTACTTTGACCTCCAACCTTTCCAAGGTGTAGGTTTAGGTATGCCCCAAAATAGACCTGGGATAGTTAGAGTAGTCCAGGGCCCATATGTCCCCCCTCCTCCTATTGACCCCCCACCTGCAGTGCAACATCCCGATATCATTTGTGAGGTGGCTTCATGGACCATATCGACTATTCACTATTTGAGTAGCCTTTTGGTTTCTCAGGTTGGGTCAGTAGCTCAACCTACTCTTTATGGTAGCAGTGCATCTAGTGGCGTTAACACGTCATCCTCGGCTCCACACATATGTGTGCCCCATAGTTGTGTCATGTGTGGGCACGTATGCTTGGGTCTAGTTGGATAGCCCGTTGATCCTCCTGTGGACAGTGTAGATTATAAGGTGCATGAGATGCATGATGCACCAGATATTATTACATAGACTGGAGGATACCTTGTGGAGTCCTTACATGCTAGAGGTAAGGAGGCACCGTCATCATACATTGATAATGTAGTGGTAAGATTTGTATTTTCATAGTTCATGTTATATTTTAATAAAATATTTATAATCTAGATAATATTAAGTACTACTTTTCATTTATGTAAGGAAGTTAAGTAGCGGAAACAACTTCCTACACTAACCTTGAGAGGAGGGTAATGCAAAACTTTTTCAGATCATTACAACAGTTACAGAAAATAGAAATAGATATAATAGCAATCATACCACAACACAATGATTTACGTGGGGAAAACCCTTTCGGGAGAAAAACCCCACCCTCCAAAAGTAGCTCAATATTTTATTCAGCAATCAAAAACAGATTACAACATACTTGCAGAGCAAGCTCTTCGCAGGAGTACCACTAATCAGAGATTCAGAGGCAACTCAATAGCCATAAGACTCTTACACACAACCTCTATCTCACACACCTCATAAATAGGAGATACAATACAAGAAACCGTCAAACGGTATTACAAAACCATGGGCTAAAACCACCCAATAAGGTGTAGCCGACCTTATCTCCCTTCTAGATGCCCTATGACATGTTAAAGCACACATCAACATGTGTCGCTCCCCTTTACAGCTCATTTATGTATCCGATACAAATTATTTTTCCTATTTCAGGAGTACAAACTTCCGGAGGCCATAACTTGAGAACCGGGTGTCCGATTGACGAACCGTTTGAAGCACCGGAAAGCTCGCGAAGTGCTCTATCACCCCGTAACTGGCTTCGCCGGTTACGGCCACTTTTCAAGGCATTTCGGAGCCTCTAAAGTCCCCAAAATTAAGTTTAAATATTTTATTGCACCCCTCCAAGATGAAAACATTAATATCTTCAAAACTAGCTGTGACCTTGCGACGCAACTTTACCGGAATGCTTATCTAACCAACCAGAAGCTTTAGGGAGAGTTTCGCACCATTTCGTGCTCAAATGAAAACTTACTATAAATAGTAACCTCGCATAAATGCAAGGTTGAGACACCATTTTTCCCAACAAATCTCCCACTTGTCGAACACCTTGCAAGAGCTGAAGGGAATGTCAACACAATGAATCAATTGCTAGGGGCCATAAGGCCCATAGACTCTGAACACCATCTGAACTTCTCTGTGCTCACAGCCTTAGTTAAAGCATCTGCAACATTCATCAAAGTTTCCACCTTAACCAGCTTCACCCTACCATCTTCGACCATATCTCTAACAAAATGATACTGAACATCAATATGTTTGGTCCGGGCATGAAATGTCGGGTTCTTAGCTAGGCTAATTGCACTCTGACTGTCACAGTAAACTGTCACTGTACCTTGTTTTATTCCAATATCCGAACATAGTTTCTTAAGCCAAATGGCCTCTTTACAAGCATGAGTAGCTGCCATATACTCTGCTTCAGTAGTGGATAAAGCAACCACAGCCTGTCGCTTACTCATCCAACTAATTGCACAACCAAACAAAGTAAACACATAAGCATTGGTGGATCTTCTGCTATCAATATCACCTGCCCAATCTGAATCCACATAACCATGGATATCAAGGGAAGTTATGTCTCCAACTGAATTACCATGATAACACAAAGAATACTCTGAAGTACCCTTCAAATATCTGAAGACTCTTTTGACTGCATCCCAATGAACTCTACCAGGATTAGACATATATCTAGAAAGTACTCCCACTGCTTGGGCAATATTTGGTCTAGTACAAACCATAGCATAAATCAAGCTTCCAACCGCACTCTGGTAAGGCACTCTACTCATGTCTTCCATCTCCAATGGGGATGTAGGACAATCTGAAATAGATAGTTTCATTCCAACTGTAAAAGGAACACTCAATGGTCTACAATTCTGCATGTTGAACCTCTGTAACACTGAATTCGCATACTTACTCTGGCCTAGCCATAGCTTTCTGTTCAACCTATCTCTTCTAATTTCCATCCCAAGAATGTGCTTTGCTGCACCAAGATCTTTCATTTCAAATTTAGCAACGAGCTGAGACTTCAGTTTTGAAATCATACCTTTCCCTTTACCAATGAATAACATATCATCAACATACAATGCAATGAATAAGAAATGATCACCATAAGATTTATAATAAACACAGTGATCTGATTTAGAACGTTCAAATCCCAAACTCAACACATATGTATCAAATTTCTGGTACCACATCCTAGGACTTTGTTTGAGGCCATACAAAGATTTCTTCAATTTACAGACCAAATTACTTTTGCCTTTCACCACATAGTGCTCCGGTTGTGTCATATAAATATCTTCCTCCAAATCACCATGAAGGAAAGCAGTTTTCACATCCATTTGCTCAACCTCTAAATCATAAGTAGTAGCAATAGAAAGCAAAAATCTAATGGATGTCATTTTTGCAACAGGAGAAAATATCTCACCGTAATCAACACCCTCAACCTGAGAGTAGCCTTTTGCAACCAACCTTGCTTTATACTTCTCAATGCTTCCATCTGAACCAATCTTTTTCTTGAACACCCATTTACAACCAACAGGTTTTCGTCCTTCAGGCAATGGTACAAGATCCCATGTATCATTCTTTTTCAAAGCTGCCATTTCTTCCTCCATAGCAATCTTCCAGGATTCTGCATCATTCATACCTAATGCCTCTTCTATAGATTTCGGTTCATCCACACTAGTATTCAGAGCAAAAATACATCTCCAATCATCAGGTGAATACCTTTCAAGTGGTTGTCTATGTCTTGTAGACCTTCGAACAAGCTGAGTTGAAGGTTCTTCCTCCTCTTCTGAAGATTCAGAGCTAGACGAGCTCTCCTCAAATTCTTGCCTATCTAGGGGTCTCGATTCAACTCTTTCAGGTGTAGAAGGAAGTTGAATCACATCTTCTTTTTTAGTCTGTTCTGGCTGCAATGTAACAGAAGGAGACTTAATTTCTCTAAAAATAACACTTCTACTGTGAATTACCTTTTGTGCAACAGGGTCCCAAAGCTTGTATCCTTTCACACCATAACTATACCCGATGAAGATACATTTCACAGCCTTGTTCTCCAACTTTGTTCGCTTCTCCTTTGGCACATGTGCATATGCCTCGCAACCAAAAACTCTAAGATGTCTCAATGAAGGCTTGTGACCTGACCATGCTTCCATAGGCGTTTTATCAACAAGAGCTGATGTAGGAGACCTGTTAATCAGGTAGCAAGCAGTGGCAACAGCTTCAGCCCAAAACTTTTGTTCAAGACCAGCACCACTCAACATACTCCTAGCCTTCTCCATCAGTGTCCTGTTCATTCTTTCTGCAACTCCATTCTGCTGTGGAGAATACGGAGTTGTCTTCTGCCTGTTAATTCCACAATCTTTACAAAATCTATCAAAATCATTAGAGCAAAACTCACCGCCATTATCAGTTCTCAAACATTTTATTTTCTTTCCAGTCTGCAACTCAACCATTGCTTTAAATTCTTTAAAACGACTAAAAACTTCAGATTTACTCTTTAGAAAATATACCCATGTCCTTCTACTAAAATCATCAATAAATGAAACATAATATGTGGATTTTCCAATCGAATAGACATCTACTGGACCAAACACATCAGAATGGATAAGATCCAAAACACCACAAGTTTTATAAGAACTCGAGTAAAACTGAACGCGGTTTTGTTTTCCATAAATGCAATGCTCATAGAAAACAAAGTCAAGATTACAATCATTCAAACCTTCAACAAGGTTTGTATTTTTCAAGGTCCTTAGACCCTTTTCTCCAATGTGACCAAGTCTCTGGTGCCATAACATAGTCTTCTCTGCAGGTAACTTTGCTTCAGATGAAAGAGCACCCTTAGGTACCCAAAAACCATTTCCATCTACTGAAGGTGAAACCTTCAAATCTTCTAGTGAAGTATCTGCAGATTTACTTTTTACAGAAGTGCTATTACACTGAACAATGTATGCTTCAAGCTTATACAAAGTGTCAAACCTGACACCTCTAGCAACTACCATAGCACCCTTAATCATCTTACATCCTGCTTCAGAAAAGACTACCTGCACACCTGCATCTATCAGTTTGCTCACAGATAACAGGTTTCGTTTTAATCTAGGGATATGCAGCACAACATTAATCCTTTTTATTCTACCATCAGAAAACCTGATTCTAACTTTACCTCGACCAACAATGTCTAGAGGTGAATCATCACCCAAGTACACCTTACCTCCATTAAATCCTTCATATTCAGAAAACCAATCTCTATTGGAAGTCATATGAAAAGATGCACCTGAGTCAATAAGCCAGGCATCATTACCTGCATGAGTCGCCAAAGCCATAATAAATACATCGCCATCTTCCTTGTCGGACTCAGAATCAGAATCGAACTTTTTCTTTTTCTTCTTCTTCTTTTCTTCTTTGCAGTCCTTACGGATGTGACCCGGTTTACCGCAATTCCAGCAAATGACTTTGGACTTTCCAGGAGATTTCGATCTCCCTTTGGATTTGGACTTGCCGCGCTTCTCATTCTTCTTGCCTTTCTCTTTAGGTCTTCCATGAATGGTTAGGGCTTCCTTTGAACTGATGGATACCTTCCTTCACATCTCTTCACTGAGTAGGGCACCCACCACGTCTTCAGATTTCAAAACAACAGAAGTACTACCAATAGCCATAACAAGAGAATCCCACGAATCAGGCAAAGAAAAAAGCAAGATCTGACATTTCTCCTCCTCGTCCATCTTAACACCGACGGATACTAATTGAGCCACCAACATATTGAATGCTTCCAGGTGGTCTGCAATTCGTCCACCCTCTTCCATCTTCAAGGAATACAATTTCTTTCTTAAGAAAATTTGATTTAATAAAGATTTCACTTGATACATCTCACCAAGCTTAGTCCATAGCTTATTTGCAGAGTTTTCTTCGTGGACATTGATTAGAACAGAGTTTGCCAGGGACAGTCTGATTAGACCCTTGGCTTTTTGGTCCATAACATCATACTGAGCTGCCGCAGTAGGATCTGAGGGCCTTTGGACATTCGCATCAACAACATCCCAAAGATCTCGATCTATTAGCAGATCTTCCATCTTCAGCTTCCACATCTCAAAATTACTTCCATTAAATTTCTCCACCTTTATTCTCCCTGACGAACTCGCCATCTGAATATTCCTGCAACAAGATCAAAAAGTGTCTTCTGCACAAGCTCCCACTCAAATCTGGATTAGTTCAAAAAACCCAACTGCCCACAATTGAAACCAAAGGTGATCAGGCTCTGATACCACTTGTAAGGAAGTTAAGTACCAGAAACAACTTCCTACACTAACCTTGAGAGGAGGGTAATGCAAAACTTATTTAGATCATTACAACAGTTACAGAAAATAGAAATAGATATAATAGCAATCATACCACAACACAATGATTTACGTGGGGAAAACCCTTTCGGGAGAAAAACCCCACCCTCCAAAAGCAGCTCAATATTTTATTCAGCAATCAAAAATAGATTACAACATACTTGCAGAGCAAGCTCTTCGCAGGAGTACCACTAATCAGAGATTCAAAGGCAACTCAATAGCCATAAGACTCTTACACACAACCTCTATCTCACACACCTCATAAATAGGAGATACAATACAAGAAACCGTCAAATGGTATTACAAAACCATGGGCTAAAACCACCCAATAAGGTGTAGCCGACCTTATCTCCCTTCTAGATGCTCTATGACATGTTAAAGCACACATCAACATGTGTCACTCCCCTTTACAGCTCATTTATGTATCCGATACAAATTATTTTTCCTATTTCAGGAGTACAAACTTCCGGAGGCCATAACTTGAGAACCGGGTGTCCGATTGACGAATCGTTTGAAGCGCTGGAAAGCTCACGAAGTTCTCTATCACCTCGTAACCGGCTTTGCCGGTTACGGCCACTTTTCAGGGCATTTCGGAGCCTCTAAAGTCCCCAAAATTAAGTTTAAATATTTTATTGCACCCCTCCAAGACGAAAACATTAATATCTTCAAAACTAGCTGTGACCTTGCGACGCAACTTTACCGGAATGCTTATCTAACCTACTAGAAGCTTTAGGGAGAGTTTCACACCATTTCGTGCTCAAATAAAAACTTACTATAAATAGTAACCTCGCATAAATGCAAGGTTGAGACACCATTTTTCCCAACAAATCTCCCACTTGTCGAACACCTTGCAAGAGCTGAAGGGAATGTCAACACAATGAATCAATTGCTAGGGGCCATAGGGCCCATAGACTCTGAACACCATCTAAACTTCTCTGTGCTCACAGCCTTAGTTAAAGCATCTGCAACATTCATCAAAGTTTCCACCTTAACCAACTTCACCCTACCATCTTCGACCATATCTCTAACAAAATGATACTGAACATCAATATGTTTGGTCCGGGCATAAAATGTCGGGTTCTTAGCTAGGCTAATTGCACTCTGACTGTCACAGTAAACTGTCATTGTACCTTGTTTTATTCCAATATCCGAACACAGTCTCTTAAGCCAAATGGCCTCTTTACAAGCATGAGTAGCTGCCATATACTCTGCTTCAGTAGTGGATAAAGCAACCACAGCTTGTCGCTTACTCATCCAACTAATTGCACCACCAAACAAAGTAAACACATAAGCACTGGTGGATCTTCTGCTATCAATATCACCTGCCCAATCTGAATCCACATAACCATGGATATCAAGGGAAGTTATGTCTCCAACTGAATTACCATGATAACACAAAGAATACTCTGAAGTACCCTTCAAATATCTGAAGACTCTTTTGACTACATCCCAATGAACTCTACCAGAATTAGACATATATCTAGAAAGTACTCCCACTGCTTGGGCAATATCTGGTCTAGTACAGACCATAGCATACATCAAGCTTCCAACCGCACTCTCGTAAGGCACTCTACTCATGTCTTCCATCTCCAATGGGGATGTAGGACAATCTGAAATAGATAGTTTCATTCCAACTGTAAAAGGAACACTCAATGGTCTACAATTCTGCATGTTGAACCTCTATAACACTGAATTCACATACTTACTCTAGCCTAGCCATAGCTTTCTGTTCACCCTATCTCTTCTAATTTCCATCCCAAGAATGTGCTTTGCTGCACCAAGATCTTTCATTTCAAATTTAGCAGCGAGCTGAGACTTCAGTTCTGAAATCATACCTTTCCCTTTACCAATGAATAACATATCATCAACATACAATGCAATGAATAAGAAATGATCACCATAAGAGTTATAATAAACACAGTGATCTGATTTAGAACGTTCAAATCCCAAACTCAACACATATGTATCAAATTTCTGGTACCACATCCTAGGACTTTGTTTGAGGCCATACAAAGATTTCTTCAATTTACAGACCAAATTACTTTTGCCTTTCACCACATAGTGCTCCGGCTGTGTCATATAAATATCTTCCTCCAAATCACCATGAAGGAAAGCAGTTTTCACATCCATTTGTTCAACCTCTAAATCATAAGCAGTAGCAATAGAAAGAAAAAATCTAATGGATGTCATTTTTGCAACAGGAGAAAATATCTCACCGTAATCAACACCCTCAACCTGAGAGTAGCCTTTTGCAACCAACCTTGCTTTATACTTCTCAATGCTTCCATCTGAACCAATCTTTTTCTTGAACACCCATTTACAACCAACAGGTTTTCGTCCTTCAGGCAATGGTACAAGATCCCATGTATCATTCTTTTTCAAAGCTGTCATTTCTTCCTCCATAGCAATCTTCTAGGATTCTGCATCATTCATACCTAATGCCTCTTCTACAGATTTCGGTTCATCCACACTAGTATTCAGAGCAAAAATACATCTCCAATCATCAGGTGAATACCTTTCAGGTGGTTGTCTATGTCTTGTAGACCTTCGAACAAGCTGAGTTGAAGGTTCTTCCTCCTCTTCTGAAGATTCAGAGCTAGACGAGCTCTCCTCAAATTCTTGCCTATCTAGGGGTCTCGATTCAACTCTTTCAGGTGTAGAAGGAAGTTGAATCACATCTTCTTTTTTAGTCTGTTCTGGCTGCAATGTAACAGAAGGAGACTTAATTTCTCTAAAAATAACACTTCTACTGTGAATTACCTTTTGTGCAACAGGGTCCCAAAGCTTGTATCCTTTCACACCATAACTATACCCGATGAAGATACATTTCACAGCCTTGTTCTCCAACTTTGTTCGCTTCTCCTTTGGCACATGTGCATATGCCTCGTAACCAAAAACTCTAAGATGTCTCAATGAAGGCTTGTGACCTGACCATGCTTCCATAGGCGTTTTATCAACAAGAGCTGATGTAGGAGACCTGTTAATCAGGTAGCAAGCAGTGGCAACAGCTTCAGCCCAAAACTTTTGTTCGAGACCAGCACCACTCAATATACTCCTAGCCTTCTCCATCAGTGTCCTGTTCATTCTTTCTGCAACTCCATTCTGCTGTGGAGAATACGGAGTTGTCTTCTGCCTGTTAATTCCACAGTCTTTACAAAATCTATCAAAATCATTAGAGCAAAACTCACTGCCATTATCAGTTCTCAAACATTTTATTTTCTTTCCAGTGTGCAACTCAACCATTGCTTTAAATTCTTTAAAACAACTAAAAACTTCAGATTTACTCTTTAGAAAATATACCCATGTCCTTCTACTAAAATCATCAATAAATGAAACATAATATGTGGATTTTCCAATCGAAGAGACATCTACTGTTCCAAACACATCAGAATGGATAAGATCCAAAACACCACAAGTTTTATAAGAACTCGAGTAAAACTGAACGCGGTTTTGTTTTCCATAAATGCAATGCTCACAAAAATCAAAGTCAAGATTACAATCATTCAAACCTTCAACAAGGTTTTTATTTTTCAAGGTCCTTAGACCCTTTTCTCCAATGTGACCAAGTCTCTGGTGCCATAACATAGTCTTCTCTGCAGGTAACTTTGCTTCAGATGAAAGAGCACCCTTAGGTACCCAAAAACCATTTCCATCTGCTGAAGGTGAAACCTTCAAATCTTCTAGTGAAGTATCTGCAGATTTACTTTTTACAGAAGTGCTATTACACTGAACAGTGTATGCTTCAAGCTTATACAACGTGTCAAACCTGACACCTCTAGCAACTACCATAGCACCCTTAATCATCTTACATCCTGCTTCAGAAAAGACTACCTGCACACCTGCATCTATCAGTTTGCTCACAGATAACAGGTTTCGTTTTAATCCAGGGATATGCAGCACACCATTAATCCTTTTTATTCTACCATCAGAAAACCTGATTCTAACTTTACCTCGACCAACAATGTCTAGAGGTGAATCATCACCCAAGTACACCTTACCTCCATTAAATCCTTCATATTCAGAAAACCAATCTCTATTGGAAGTCATATGAAAAGATGCACCTGAATCAATAAGCCAGGCATCATTACCTGCATGAGTCGCCAAAGCCGCAATAAATGCATCGCCGTCTTCCTTGTCGGACTCAGAATCAGAATCGAACTTTTTCTTTTTCTTCTTCTTCTTTTCTTCTTTGCAGTCCTTACGGATGTGACCCGATTTACCGCAATTCCAGCAAATGACTTTGGACTTTCCAGGAGATTTCGATCTCCTTTTGGATTTGGACTTGCCGCACTTCTCATTCTTCTTGCCTTTCGCTTTAGGTCTTCCACGAACGGTTAGGGCTTCCTTTGAACTGATAGATACCTTCCTTCACATCTCTTCACCGAGTATGGCACCCACCACGTCTTCAGATTTCAAAACAACAGAAGTACTACCGATAGCCATAACAAGAGAATCCCACGAATCAGGCAAAGAACAAAGTAAGATCTGACATTTCTCCTCCTCGTCCATCTTAACACCGATGGATACTAATTGAGCCACCAACATATTGAATGCTTCCAGGTGGTCTGCAATTCGTCCACCCTCTTCCATCTTCAAGGAATACAATTTCTTTCTTAAGAAAATTTGATTTAATAAAGATTTCACTTGATACATCTCACCAAGCTTAGTCCATAGCTTCTTTACAGAGTTTTCTTCATGGACATTGATTAGAACAGAGTCTACCAGGCACAGTTTGATTAGACCCTTGGCTTTTCGGTCCATAACATCATACTGAGCTGCCGCAGTAGGATCTGAGGGCCTTTGGACATTCACATCAACATCATCCCAAAGATCTCGATCTATTAGCAGATCTTCCATCTTCAGCTTCCACATCTCAAAATTACTTCCATTAAATTTCTCCACCTCTATTCTCCCTGACGAACTCGCCATCTGAATATTCCTACAACAAGATCAAAAAGTGTCTTCTGCACAAGCTCCCACTCAAATCTGGATTAGTTCAAAAAACCCAACTGCCCACAATTGAAACCAAAGGTGATCAGGCTCTGATACCACTTGTAAGGAAGTTAAGTAGCGGAAACAACTTCCTACACTAACCTTGAGAGGAGGGTAATGCAAAACTTTTTCAGATCATTACAACAGTTACAAAAAATAGAAATAGATATAATAGCAATCATACCACAACACAATGATTTACGTGGGGAAAACCCTTTCGGGAGAAAAACCCCACCCTCCAAAAGCAGCTCAATATTTTATTCAGCAATCAAAAACAGATTACAACATACTTGCAGAGCAAGCTCTTCGCAGGAGTACCACTAATCAGAGATTCAGAGGCAACTCAATAGCTATAAGACTCTTACACACAACCTCTATCTCACACACCTCATAAATAGGAGATACAATACAAGAAACCGTCAAACGGTATTATAAAACCATGGGCTAAAACCACCCAATAAGGTGTAGCCGACCTTATCTCCCTTCTAGATGCCCTATGACATGCTAAAGCACACATCAACATGTGTCGCTCCCCTTTACAGCTCATTTATGTATCCGATACAAATTATTTTTCCTATTTCAGGAGTACAAACTTCCGGAGGCCATAACTTGAGAACCGGGTGTCCGATTGACGAACCGTTTGAAGCGCCGGAAAGCTCGCGAAGTGCTCTATCACCTCGTAACTGGCTTCACCGGTTACGGCCACTTTTCAGGGCATTTTGGAGCCTCGAAAGTCCCCAAAATTAAGTTTAAATACTTTATTGCACCCCTCCAAGACGAAAACATTAGTATCTTGAAAACTAGATGTGACCTTGCGACGCAACTTTACCGGAATGCTTATCTAACCAACCAGAAGCTTTAGGGAGAGTTTCACACCATTTCGTGCTCAAATGAAAACTTACTATAAATAGTAACCTCGCATAAATGCAAGGTTGAGACACCATTTTTCCCAACAATTTACATGGTCTATTCAATAGTTGATGACCAAGGAGGAGTTGAGACAGATTCAGGAGGGCACCTTGTTGGCCATTTCATTTGGCCTTGATAGATTGAAGGTACATATATTATTGCACCTAGTCATTTGTATTTTATTGTACATACATGCTCATCATTTATATTGGTATTAATTAGATTATGTAGTAACTTGCATGTATATCTTATTTTACTCTTGTAGGGCACAAGCAACACGAGTGTGAGGTAGTGTGATTTAGGATCTGGTAGTGCAGTTGGAGACAAAGGAAAGGTAATTGAATGCAAATTTGATTGAATGAATAGTTTAAATAACTTATAGTGATTATACATATCTAGACATAGATTGATAGTTTCATATACTTGTTGTGTATATATACAGGGAATTCTTGACTTCACATCCTTGATGACTACACCCAGTATACCTGAAGAAGAAGAAGAAGAAGAGATGCCTTGAGTACATGTGTGTTTATTTTATTTTTTGATTAGTAGATATAATTTGTTATTATTAGTGACAATTATATGCTAACTTGTATCAATGTCATGTTTCTGAACATATGTAGGTTGTGTATGAAAATATTCAAAACATACCTCCTCTACCGAATACATACATCAAGAGTCCTGCAAAGCTGAAGAGAAAACGTGGAGATGAGGTAAACATGAATAGTTCAATTATAGTTCATTTTTATGTTAACTTTTCTAATGTGAATTATATAATATAACTAATATTAATCATGGTTTGTTTTTCTTGTGCAGGATCCTTCAGAGTCGAGCAGTGCGGTGAAGAGGATCGATTTTGATGATCCATCAGCAGCTTAGGATGTTATAGATAGTTTTGGGATGCTTACATGTCTTGTTGGCATGTATATTTTATATATGGACATGCATTCATGTATTTAGACATACATTTTGTTTTAGTTGGCGTTTATGCCATATTTGTGTATGGATATACATTTGTAATCATTTGACATTTTATATATATATAGAAGTTGATATTCGATCATATAAATTGTTTCTCATCTGTGCACGGTGTTATCATGGAAATCTTTAATCTTCATTCCAATAATTAACAATGGTTAATAATGGTTATTTAATGAACAATACAATTCATTTCATTTCATCATAAGTGTTGTTTGTATAATGAATAATACAATACAATTCATTTAATGAACAATACAATTTATGAACAATAGAATTCATTTAGTCAACAATACAATACAATTCATTTAATGAACAATACTTGATACAATTCATTATTACCCTATGCATGGTCCTACTTTTCCCCCCACCTCAGTCAAACACTCGGGGTTTTATTAGGGCAGCAATTTTTTGGTTGGTGAAAAAATTGTCAGTCTCACTCAATCGAATGTTGTCGCATGGCCAATTTCTCGTTCAGCTCGTCATGATGACAAACTACCAGCTCTGACATGTCCAGTTAGGCATTATTACCCTATGCATGCTCCTATTCCCCCCCCCCCCACTCGGTCAAACGCTCGGGGTCATACCCTATCGACGTCGTCCCTTGAGCGCCCTAAGTGCTCAAAATTGTCAAACTTTGATGGGCCCTAACTCAGAATCTATGGCACCTACGAATGATTTGTTTGAACCTACAGGGCCATGAGAGGGGTCCCTACAAAATCCTATCTCATTTTTTCAATTTTCCCTACGGTTTTATTAGGGCAGCAATTTTTTGGTTGGCAAAAAAATCGTCAGTCTCACTCAATTGAATGTTGTTGCATGGTCAATTTCTTGTTTAGCTCATCGCAATGATGAACTGTCAGCTCTAACATGTCCAATTAGGCATTATTACCCTATGCATGCTCCTATTTTTCCCCCCCACTTGGTTAAACACTCAGGGTCATACCCTACCGACATCATCCCTTGAGTGCCCTAAGTGCTCAAAATTGTCAAACTTTGATGGGCCCTAACTCGAAATCCATGGCACCTGCGAACGATATGTTTGAATCTATAGGGCTATGAGAGGGGTCCCTACAAAATCCTATCTTAGTTTTTCAAGTTTCCCTATGAATTATTATCTGACCTGTACCAATAAAACATACGGGCATTCTTGAATTGACCCATACAGTTATCTGACCATATTATATGTTGGTCAATTGCAATATCTTTCTCATGCAAGAACTCAAAAAAATTATCGAAAGAATGTTGCACATACTCAGAGGAGTGTGATCTATCATCACTCATAAAAATGATACTCCCTTATTATCTTCCTATCCTCTTTTGTACTATCCGGAGCATGTCTATATGTAATGTGAACAAAAATAGCAATCTGGACTGAATTTTAGTACTAAGACTGTACCTCATTCTGTGGTTGCAATGTATAGTTCTATGCAAAATCAACCACTAATACAATAGTGCCAATCGGGAAAGAGTTCTTACACATCTTGAATTTTTGATCCAACCATCGAGACCTATGGGTGTGCCTTGCATACTTGTAGAAAAGATTTTCCTTAAAATCCAAATAAAATCAGCAATACTCACTTCTTTTGAGACTAATTCACATCTAGAACCTTCACCTCCACTCTTCAAAGTATATTTCATTGTCTTGTATCTTTTTTTCTCAACATAATTCTTTCCAAACTCGTGTTCGCTACCCTCATGAAAACATGAAACAAACTTTGACAACCCACCACATTCTGAGCACTTCTCATTCAAACAATCATTTCTATAGAAATAGCAGCCATCATCTCGAGGGCATAAAATAAGATCTTGCAAGTCTCTTGATGATCTCGAAAATATAATTGCACCACACTCCTACAATATCTCATTAGTATGCATCATAGAACGAATATGACATAAAAGTTCATGGTACATTGAAAACTCTGCATGGTACTTGCAACAACAAGTATTGTGAATCTTAAGAGGAACACAATAAAATGGTTTCAAAGATTCAAAGGCCCTTTGTGATATTTGCAAAGTTGGATGTAACTCACAAAAAAATTTGTACAACATTGTTTGGCTTGATTCCAAGAAATTTTTGGGATATAGTGTGCGGTCGATCTCGGTTGCCGATTCTTAATTTCAAAACATCCTTTACATTGGGTGACACTCTAGAATTAGAGTGCCAAAATTGTTGAATCTCCTCCTTCACATTGCCAGTCAACTTTCTATCAACACGTGGAAGCCTCCCACCAAATGCCCATGTATCTTGTTGAAGTGGATCATCAAGTCTTTGTCTTCGTGCAAGTGCTCTATCCAAAGTTTTACAGTTTATGTTAAAATCAACACAATTTTGTCTCATTTGACGAGCCTTCCTCAATTGATGGCTTACTAAGGAGGCTGTAATCACTCTTCAAGTGGCTCTCTTATCTCTTTCTTTGGTATTCTTTCCAATAGAATTTAGAGCATCAAATAGATTTTTTACAATAATAGAATTTCTCTCCATCTTCTTGTTCATACGAATCTTCAATTTATTTAGCAATGGTCTCATTTTTATCATCTTTAGCAATTGAACAAAGAGTTGGCATTGCTCAGTCAATGTCTTATTGCTAAAATTTCAGTTGAAAAGTTGTGTATCCCACAACTGAACGGTTCTTGTTGACCTCTTGCTTTCAAGATTCGCAATAATGTTCTCATCAATTTCAAATAACCATTTTGGGGTTCTTGAAGGTCTTGGATTTGGAATTTGTCTTTCATCCATGAGAGGGTCTTCATTTCTAAAGTAATTAGGTGTTGCATATGGTTCACTTGGTTGAGAAATTCCACCTTCAATGTTAAATTTTTCCACATTTTCACCTCTTATGTCAAAATTTGCCACATGTTGAGCATTTTCATTATCACTTTCAACATTTTCAATATTTTCACTTTCAAAATCTATATTTTCATTTTCAATAACCCGTGGCACATTTTCAAATTCAATTTCCTCTTCACTTGAAGTAACATTAGCAATATTTAACATACCTTGTCTTCTCCTCGTATGACATTCTCCATCTCTTTCTCTATACACTTCAATTTGGTCATTTGAAAGTTTTCTTTTATGTTTAGACTTCCGACAACTACTACTCCCCATTTCCCTCCACACATATGCTCCTACGTGATTGACAATGTAAGTTTTCACTTTAAGAATCTCCCAAAAGCACAAATTTGTCTCAACCTGTCTGAAAACTCATGATCCTTGACAGAAAATAGAATATGCAGACTGTGGGCCGTTGGAATCCACAAAATGGCCCACAAGGATTTTTATTTTTATTTTTTTTATTTACAAAAATCAAATATCCGATTTTAATGTATAAATTTGTGGTCCCCAAATTTTTTCCTGTTGCTGCCTTTTATTTACTGAACTGCCACATTATTGGCGATGACAGAAATCTGATATCAGATTTAATTAGTCATGTTTTAGAGAGAGAGAGAGAGATTAGGGGTCATATGGTGTCCTACGACCCCTTAGCACACCATATGACCCCTTAACACACCATATTTGTGTCCATAGGAGTCATATGGTGTCCCAAGACACCATATGACCCTTATGGACACCATATGACCCCTAACGACACCATAGGACCCCTTAAGACACCAAATCATGTCATTAGGGGTCATATGGTGTCCTAAGGGGCTGTAGGACACAATATGACCCCTTAGGACATAATATGACCCAAAGCAACCCAATATGGTGTCATTAGGAGTCATATGGTGTCCTATGAGGTCATAAGGGTTCATGGGACACCATATGACCCCTAACGACACAATTTGGTGTCTTAAGGGGTCCTATGGTGTCCATAGGGGTCATATGTGTCCTATGACCCCTTAGGACACCATATGACCCCTTAAGACACCAAATTGTGTCTGTATGGGTCATATGTTGTCCTAAGGGGTCGTACGACACAATATGACCCAAAGTGACCCAATATGGTGTCATTAGGGGTCATATAGTGTCCTAAGAGACCATAAGGGTTCATGGGACACCATATGACCCCTAACAACACAATTTGGTGTCTTAAGGGGTCCTATGGTGTCCATAGGGGTCATATGGTGTCTTGGGACACCATATGACCCATTATGACACCATATTGGGTCGCTTTGGGTCATATTGTGTCCTACGACCCCTTAGGACACCATATGACCCCTTACGACACTATATGGTGTTGTAAGGGGTCTTATGGTGTCCATAGGGGTCATATGGTGTCCTGCGACCCCTTAGGACACCATATGACCCCTTAAGACACCATATTTAGTTGTTGTGGGTCATATTGTGTCCTAGTGGGTCATATTGTATCATATGACCCCTTTAAGACATCATATGACCCCTTAGGACACCATATGACCCCTAATGACACCATATTGGGTCGCTTTGGGTCATATTGTGTCTTACGACCCCTTAGGACAACATCTGACCCATAACGACACAATTTGGTGTGTTAAGGGGTCATATGGTGTCCCATGAACCCTTATGATCTCTTAGGACACCATATGACCCCTAATGACACCATATTGGGACGCTTTGGGTCATATTGTGTCCTAGGACCCCTTACAACACCATATGACCCCTTACAATATCATATGGTGTCATAAGGGGTCCTATGGTGTCCATAGGGGTCATATGGTGTCCTACGACCCCTTAGGACACCATATGACCCCTTAAGACACCATATTTGGTCGTTATGGGTCATATTGTGTCATATGACCCCTTAGGACACCATATGACCCCTAATGACACCATATTGGGTTGCTTTGGGTCATATTGTGTCTTACGACCCCTTAAGACAACATATGACCCATAATGACACAATTTGGTGTCCTCAGGGGTCATATGGTGTCCCATGAACCCTTATGGCCTCTTAGGACACCATATGACCCCTAATGATACCATATTGGGTCGCTTTGGGTCATATTGTGTCCTACGACCCCTTAGGACACCATATGACCCCTAATGACATGATTTGGTGTCTTAAGGGGTCCTATGGTGTCGTTAGGGGTCATATGGTGTCCATAGGGGTCATATGGTGTCTTGGGACACCATATGACCCCTAATGACACCATATTGGGTTGCTTTGGGTCATATTGTGTCCTAAGGGGTCATATTGTCTCTTATGACCCCTTATGACACAATATGACCCAAAGTGACTCAATATGGTGTCCCAAGACACCATATGACCCCTATGGACACCATTGTTGGCATTGTTGATGATTGATGCTGTGATTGTCATTGATGGACACACACTTGATTTGAGATCACTTTTTGTATGTATAAGTTAAAGTTCAACCGGTATGATGTATTATAGTCTTTAGACTATCAGTGTTTTGCAGAAAGTGTTTACTGATCTAAAGCGGTATGAAGACCCAAGAAATTCGAGGATCTCAAGTGGTACGAAGGAATGAAGCGGCACAACTTGTCTTTCCTAGTCTTCATTTTGTCAAACCGGCAACCGGTATTTTGCTTTAACCAATATTCTGTATGAAGTAGTAATACTCTGTGATGAGTTACCATCCACCGATTGTTTGGCGGTGCCAACACTTTAACGGTGCTTTTTGTGTCGTGTTACAGAATATGTCTAGATGCATTGAACTTAGGAAATTGTAATGTAATCCTATTGGACTGACATGAAATCAGATTCCTTTATATGGACATCATGTCTAGGGTTTCAGGTTGTTTCTAGGGTTTAAGGTGATTGAAGAGTTTTTGTAAGAGAGAACACAGAAGACAAGTTTAGGTCTGTGGAAGACAGATAGAGTGTGAATGTGTTGAAGACTGAAGTAATGCTAGAATGCATTAGGAATGAGCTATCAAGGATCTAACCAAGCAATCTGTGCTATTTTCTAGATCACTCACTTGTTGATTCCTCACATCTTCGACAAGTCTGAAGCCCTTAATCGGGTAGGCCCAAAAACCTTTTGTAAATCCTCTAACAAGGTGATTCACATCTATGGATCTAAAATCCTCTAGCAAGGTAGTCTTTAATTGGACTTATCTCCTAACAGAGATTGAGATTCCTAACAGGATCTATTCTGGTAAAGAACATTGTATGACCTTAACCAGTCTGACCTTAACCGGTCTGGTTCCTACTACAGATAGTTACTTGTGAGTTTTATCTCACTGTGGTTTTTCCCATTTGGGTTTCCACATCAAAATCTCTTGTGTTATGGTGTTTGTTCTTCTATGGGTGAATGCATTATTTGCTATTTGGTTTGCATGTGTGCTAACTAGTTTGTTTGCTAAACTATTTTATCGGTTTACTAGTAGTCTAGTAAAGTGTTTAAGTACAGTGATTTTTGGGATACTAATTCACCCCCCCTCTTAGTATTCATCATTTGGTATCAGAGCCAACCTTTCTATAAGTCTAACTACTTGGAAAGAGATATGGGGGAATACACTATGAGGGAACTTACTCATCGACTCACTCAGTTTGAGCAAGCCTATGATGATCTTATGGTCAAATATAAGGTCTCTCAGGCAAAAAGGAGAGAACATGCTGAAAAACTGATGGAGCTATCTAAAAATAGTTCTTTTGATGAAGCAGACATGGAAGCCCTAATTCAAGAAGTAGAAAAGGTGAATGAATCCAATTCCAACCTGAGAAAAGAGTTGACTATTCGAATGTGCCAAGAGCTTGAGAACTGGAGGAAAGCTGAGGATTTGGTAAAAGACAAAGATCATGAAATCTCCAAGATGAAGCAAGAGATCAGTGCCCTAACTGCTCAACTCCGTGGAAACAAAGTGGAAAAGGAAGACATGCAAGGAGAACTGAACATGGCCATCTCTGAGAATGCAAACTTGATGGAAACAAATGCTGCTATTTCCAAAGAACTCTCTGAGTCAAAGGAAATACTTGCTAAGTTCAACAGGAGTACTATTAAGCTAGAGCAAAAGCTTGAATCTGCCAAACCTGTCAAGAATACTGATGGACTTGGTTATTTCGATCATGAGGAAGGTGAGACCTCTGGTGCAAATGTTGGAGCATCGAAGAAACAACCGGCATCAAAGGATAAAGGTAAGCAAAAGTTTAAACCTATTTGCTTTAACTGTCTTAAAGAAGGACATACTGCCAATGTGTGTAGGAGCAAAGCCTACAATAATTTTCCTTACTTTATAAACAATGTACCTAGATCTAATAAGTTCAATGGTATTTTTTATGCATGCAATAAGTTTGGGCATACAGAATGTGAATGCAGGTCTGTTATGAACAACACTGGAAGATATCCTCAGAGGACTCAAGGAGTTGGTCCGGAACCTTTTGTGAACCGGAATCACAACTGGTTTAATGCCTTTAATTATCAGTCAGGAAGCAGTGGCTATCAAGCGGCAACCGGATGGAGAGCAAACTATTTGATCTATCATTGTCATGGTCACACTACTGCAACATGCAAAAGGAAGAATGGTAACATGAATAATGGACCTTGGAGAGCACCTGGAATGGTCTGCTATCATTGCAACAAACCGGGTCACATTGCCAGATTCTGCAGAACAAGAAATAACATATTGGATGACATACCGGTCACTTCGAAACGAAAGATTGATATTGACATTGTTCAAGCAGATATGAACAAAACCTGGAAAAAGAAACCAGGAGTGTTGCAAGAAGAACCGGTCTCTGCACCTAGTGTGGAACCCACAGAACCGATAAACTAAGCATCAGAAAAGCTTAGGGGGAGAAAATGGCGAAATACTTCAAACCCCCTGTTTACATTGGTAAAAGACCTTAACTGGTATGAAATACCTGTCAGTCAGCAGAAGACCAAAAACGGTAAAAGGCAAATTAGGGTTTATGCCCTAATATTGGAGCATTTATTATGGTAGGTGGAGAACCTATTTAAAAGGAATTTTTGAAATCATTTCTCACTTATCATTTTTTCGAGCGAAGAAGTTTTTCAAGTGCAGAGCAAAGGAAAGCAATTTACACTGCGAATCAAATAATTTATCAAATTCCCGAAGAAGAATCTGAAGAAAACATCTGTTGGAGGAGTGTAGAATGCAAAGCGGTACCTCTGCAATCGAAGGAGTGTCAAGCGAAGCTTAAATTGTGAAGCCCTAAATTTCAATTTGCGAAGGTAATTTTCATAATTCTTCATTTATCATGGCTTCTGCATCTCATGATAGTTCTAGTGCAACTCTTGATTCTATGGACTTCATTAAGAGGAAGTTGAAATATAATGCCCTGTCTCAAGTACCGGCTGGTATTATAGTAGAAGAAGGGATTTCTGATTACATAGACTGCAAAATCAAAGACCTAAGGTCTCTTGTGATCCATTCCCAACTGAGCCTATTCTACAGAAAGGATAAGAAGATTAAACCAAAATTTATCATTCTAGAAAAGAAGAAACTCCAAAATGCAGTTTACTTTCTTGAAGAATTTTCAGATGATCACATTCGCATTATTCTAAGCAGGGTACACGGTGACAAGATGTACCTCGAGTGGATGCATGATATCACACTGGAAGCGATTCATGTTGTCACCGGTTTCTACAATACAGGGGAAGTACCAGCCCTAAGGAATGTCAGCAAGACTGAAATGTCCAAGCTCACCAGTTTAGTGAGCGACTCACGTGGCATGACCGTCAACTCAATCAAGGATGATCTGGTCAAGTATGCCTGCATGGTGATAGGTTACCAGACGTTCTCTACTAGAAAAATTAATTCTGTCTCTGCTGTAGTGGTAAATGTCACTTACATGATGATCAAGGAGGATGCATCGCTTGATCTGTGCACTTGTATGCAAAGACAACTTATGTTGAATCTTAAGTCAATCAAATAGGACAATGCACTGAGATTCAATTTTGGACAACTACTAGTTGGGTTGTTCTTTTACTTCCAAGGCTACTTTCCAGGAGTAGGTGATATTCAGTGGTCTACTGACCAACCAGTAACAAAACAAATCAAGGAAAGTCTACAAGCGATTGGAACCAGCTATCCGGAAGCACTGAACAAATACATTGATGAGTTCAGACGCAAGATGAGCCAAAGGATAAGAATATCCGGTGATTTAGTCAAAAAGTATGAGGAAGACATCTGCTTCACCATCAAAGTGGATGAATGCATAATGGAGGCTGTTGAGCCTAGGTAGGAAGAAGTAGAGCCTATGGGCTATGAGGTAATGAATGATATGCTGGATAGGTATGCTTCTACCCTAATCACCTCACCCCTTGATCCTAAGGCAAAGAGAACCAACACCTATTTGGAAAGGGTTGCATCGGTTGTAGAACCCTCTGAAAAGAAAGGAAAGGCAGTGCCTTCAGCATCAGCACCGGTTACTGCAGCCAGTCCCAAAGTGATCAAGCAGTCACCAGTTAAGAAGAAACCAAAAGCGGCACCTGCAAAAGCCTTTGAGAGGAAGTGAAAGACAAAAAGCAATACACCCAACTCAGAAGAAACTATGTTAGAAGAACCGCCTAAAAAGAAGACTAGGCAAACAAAGAAAAAGACAAAGAATGAACTGCCATCATCTGCACCGGTAAATATTGACATTTCTTCTTACAAACCTTTGACACATTGTCAAAGAACCATAAAGAATATTAGGAGAAAAGTGTTGAATGATTTAATTGATTGTTTTGATGATTTCAATGATGATGAAAAGGAAGCAGTTGAGCAGGAAATCATTAAGTATTTATGTGTTAATGACTGCCTTTAGAAATTAGATCAGAGACACCAGATTCTTTGTATAATTCTTTAGACAATAAATGGCGCATTGCCATAGAAAAGGAATGGGAAATGAGGGAGAAAATATTTGCTCAACATTTTCCTGATGTATCAAATTCAAAACTTTTTCAAAGTTATGAATAAATACAAAGGCCTCTTCTTCATGAGAAGAAGAAGACTCCTGTTACTGGAAGGAAAGGGTCAAGAAGTGATCAAGGATACACATACTCGTGCTCAAGAAGCTCTTAAGATGCATCAAGTGGCTGAAGCCAATAGAAAAGCTGAGCGAGAACCGGAAATTGGCAAACTGGATGAGGTGTATAACAGTGAAGAGAAACCGGTCACAGAACAAATGGACCCCATTGATGTAGACACCTTAGATGGTGAAAATGTTACTCAAGATACACCATCATAAGGAACATGACAGGAAAAGAAGGCAAAAGAAGAAAAGAAGCAATAGGAAGCTGAAAAGAAGAAATAGGCAGAAGAAGAGGATAAGAGAAAAGAAGAGGAAAAGAGGAAAGAGGAAGTGGATAAGAGAAAAGAGGAGAAAAAGAAGAAAGAGAAAGAGGATAAAAGAAAAGAAGAGGAGAAAAAGAAGAAAGAGGAAGAGGATAAAAGAAAAGAAGAGGAGAAGAAGAGAAAAGAAGAGGAAAATAAGAAACGAGAGGAAGAGAGGAAGAAGAAGGAAGAGGAAAATAAGAAACAAGAGGAAGAGAGGAAGAAGAAGGAAGAGGAAAAGAAAGAAAAGGAGAAGCGGAAAGAGGAAGAGAAGAAATAGGAAGAGGAAAAGATGAAGAAGGAAGAGGAGAAGAATAAGGATGAAGAAGAGAAGAAGCGAAAAGATGAAGAGAAGAGACAAGAAGACGAGAAAAGAAACAAAGATGAAAAGGAGCAGAGGAAGGCTCAAGAAAAACCACCAAAAAGCCAAGAACAAGGAAGCAGTGGAAAAGAGCCCACAGGTGGAGACTCCAATGGAAACTGGTAGTCAGGCTAAACCAGCTGCAATTACCAGTCCTATTGATCTCCAGTTTGAAAATGAATCGGAGTTGTTGCAGAGCATTAAGCTTGCTCAAGAGCGATTGGATGCTCTAAGGAGGAAAAAGGAGGAAGATGCTATCCAAACTATAGTGGAAACACTTACTAGTTTGATACTCGGTACGAACCTTCCCAGTACCGATTCCTCACTTGCACAATTGAATCTCCTATGCACAGTTGTAGAAGACCAGGTACAAAGCCTGGAAGAGGTTGCAGAAGCAAATGCCAAGAAGGCACATCAAAAGGCTCTGGACACTGCCCTGGTGAAAAAGCTAACAGAGCTCCGATCTGATCTCCAGAAGGCACAAAAGGCCATTAGAGATGCAATGAATGAGGGAAATCTTTTACTCAGCAAGGTTTACCAACCTCATTTATTCTATGATGATGTGCTCACTCAGAAGAACAAACTGCAATCTAATATGCAGTCATTTATTAGCACCTTCAAGATGCCATATGATTGCTTTTCCACATATGGACAAACTGTTCACCGGCTTCAACTGCAGTCTGCAAGACTAGAGGTAGAGATAAGCAATCAGACATGAAATTTGCAGGAACTTCAACTAGTTGTACTGCCAAGGCTGCAAATTCTCTAGAAATGCTACCTAAATCTTGATGCCGTAACGGTCACTCAAGAGATGAGCACAATAGATGCCATGGAAGAATAGGTCTCCCAGATGCAGATAGAGAAAGAGGTGGCTACCTCCCTACTTGACTCATGGTCCTTATCCATGAAGAAATTTTTGCAGAACTTTAAATTAGTTTTTGACAAGTTTTACTCTTTACTGTGATAAACACTTATTATTTTAATGAAATAGGGGTTAGTCTGCAATACTTTTGTCATTGTTGGCAAAGGGGGAGAAGTATAAATTTTGAATGTTTTGATATATACTTTCATGTTATTTCTGTTAAGTAGTATACATTGTATTTTCTGCAAAAGGGATAGTGTATATGCTTAGGGGGAGTAATTTTGCTTATGGTTTTGCTTATGGCATGATTTTGTTAAAAAACACTTAGAAGTCAAAAATTTTCCTAAGTGTTGCCATCAATACCAAAGGGGGAGATTGTTGGCATTGTTGATGATTGATGCTGTGATTGTCATTGATGGACACACACTTGATTTGAGATCATTTTTTGTATGTATAAGTTAAAGTTCAACCGGTATTTGTTCCAACTCGTATGATGTATTATAGTGTTTAGACTATCGGTGTTTTGCATAAAGTGTTTACCGATCTTAAGCGGTATGAAGACCCAAGTAGTTCAAGGATCTCAAGTAGTACGAAGGAACAAAGTGGCACAACTCATATTTCACAGTCTTCATTTTGTCAAATCAGCAACCAGTATTCTATATGGACCGGTAGTACTCTGTGATGAGTTACCATCCACCGATTGTTTGGTGGTGCCGACACTTTAACAGTGCTTTTTGTGTCATGTTACAAAATATGTCTAGATGCATTGAACTTAGGAAATTGTAATGTAATCCTATTGGACCGACATGAAATCAGATTCCTTTATAAGGACATCATATCTAGGGTTTCAGGTTGTTGCTAGGGTTTAAGGTGGTTGAAGAGTTTTTGTAAGAGAGAACACAGAAGACAAGTTCAAGTCTATGGAAGACAGATAGAGTGTGAATGTGTTGAAGACTAAAGTAATGCTGGAATGCATTAGGAACGAGCTATCAAGGATCTAACCAAGCAATCTATGCTATTTTCTAGATCACTCACTAGTTGATTACTCACATCTTTGACAAGTCTGAAGCCCTTAACCGAGTAGGCCCAAAAGCCTTTTGTAAATACTCTAACAAGGTGATTCACATCTGTGGATCTAAAATCCTCTAGCAAGGTAGTCTTTAATCGGACTTATCTCCTAACAGAGATTGAGATTCCTAACAGGATCTGTTCTAGTAAAGAACATTGTATGACCTTAACTGGTCTGACCTTAATCGGTCTGGTTCCTATTCTGCAGATAGTTACTTGTGAGTTTCATCTCACCGTGGTTTTTCCCATTTGGGTTTCCACATCAAAATCTCTTGTGTTATGGTGTTTGTGCTTCTATGGGTGAATGCATTATTTGCTATTTGGTTTGCATGTGTGCTAACCAGTTTGTTTGCTAAACTATTTTACTGTCTTACTGGTAGTCTAGTAAAGTGTTTAAGTACAATGATTTTTGGAATACTAATTCAGCCCCCCCTCTTAGTATTCATCACACCATATGACCCCTATGGACACCATATGACCCCTAACGATGCCATAGGACCCCTTAAGACACCAAATCATGTTGTTAGGGGTCATATGGTGTCGTAGGACATAATATGACCCCTTGGGATACAATATGACCCAAAGAGACCCAATATGGTGTCATTAGGGGTCATATGGTGTCCTAAGGGGTCATAAGGGTTCATGGGATGCCATATGACCCCTTAGAACACCATATGACCCCTAAAGACACAATTTGGTGTCTTAAGGGGTCCTATGGTGTCCATAGGGGTCATATGGTGTCTTGGGACACCATACGACCCATTATGACACCATATTGGGTCGTTTTGGGTCATATTGTGTCCTACGACCCCTTAGGACACCATATGACCCCTTATGACACCATATGGTATCATAAGGGATCCTATGGTGTCCATAGGGGTCATATGATGTCCTACGACCCCTTAGGACACCATATGAACCCTTTTAAGACACCATATTTGGTTGTTATTGGTCATATTGTGTCCTAGTGGGTCATATTGTGTCATATGACCCCTTAGGACACCATATGACCTCTAATGACACCATATTGGGTCACTTTGGGTCATATTGTGTCTTACGACCCCTTGGGACAACATATGACCCATAACGACACAATTTGGTGTCCTAGGACACCATATGACACCTATGGACACCATATGACCCCTAATGACACCATATGGTGTCATAAAGGGTTTTATGTTGTCTTTAGGGGTCATATGGTGTCCCATGAACCCTTATGACCCCTTAGGATGCCATACGACCCGTTATGACACCATATTGGGTCACTTTGGGTCCTATGGTGTCTTAATCTCTCTCTCTCCCCCTCTCCCCTAATCTCTCTCTCTCTCCTAATCTCTCTCTCCCTCTCCTTCTCTCTCTCTCTCCCCTAATCTCTCTCTATCCCTCTCCCCTAATCTCTCCATCTATCTCTCTCTCCCCTAATATCTCTCTATCTCTCTCTCTCCCTTCCCCCTCCCCATATGTCTCTATCTCTGTCTTTGTCTCTATCTCTGTATGTCTATCTCTCTCCCCTAATCTCTCTCTCTCTCTCTCTCTCTCTCTCTCTCTCTCTCTCTCTCTCTCTCTCTCTCTCTCTCTCTCTCTCTCTCTCTCTCTCTCCCTAATATCATATACTAAAGATTAATCATGGGAAAATCTAGTTAGAGAATTTATTGATTAAAATCGGATATCCAATTTTTGTAGTCAAATTTTCAAATTTCAAATTTCAGCTCGGGAATGCTTTAGTATTTGGCTTGGAAGTGACAAGCCTGGAAAGTCAACTGAAAAAACATGTTTTTCAATATTCATTGATTTTCTAGACTTTACATTGGTGGCTGATGACTTTTTTTGTAGCCAAAATTGATAAAACGAAAAGGGTTTTTAAGGACGTTCCTAGTTTTCCAACAATATAAGGCTTGTCTTATTTCGACTTTAAAAAATAATTATTATTTATTTTCTAATTGAATTCTAACAATAGTCCTAATTGATATACTGATTGAAAAACACTCATAACCTTCAAATGGTATAACATTTTTTGAATCCAAAACATGCATCACATCCTATGCTTCGTCTACTATAGGGAAAAATTTTAAAAAATTAAATTTCACAAGGTTTTGACCAAGTTAATGTGGCCAAACGTAGGAGTTTCTGAATTTCTGAAAAGATGTAGTAAAAAACTCATAAATAATTATTTACTTTATAAAAAATTAAAAACAAATATGTGTCACATCCGGAAATGAGTCTAATACTTATATTATAAATATTATAAAAAAAATTATGATTTGATTGTGATTAGGGTGGTCAGACATACATCTACTTCTTATTTTTTTCCTAAAATTTTAGTACCACTGCATTGAAATTTGAAATTTTCATCAAATAGGATTTGTTTTTTCCAAAAAATAACTAGTAGCTTTGAAACTACATTCAATTTTATATATATTCTCTTCTTACATATTTTAAACATAATGTTCACAACTTATTCAAATTTTCATGTCAAGTTGCATAACTCTGATTTTCTAAAATTTCATTGCCACTTAAGGGCCAGTTTTGGCACACCATGATCCTGCACACACCCCTAAGCCTCAAGTTCCTAAAGTGAAAGAAGTGTACAAGAAAAGGAAGAAAAAACAAGCACAAAAGACTCTTGAGACTATTGCAAAGGATATGGAAGAAGATATTGATTCTGAAGGTGAAAAGAAGGAATTAAGGGCCAATGGCAAGAAATCCAAAGTGGTTGGAGCACCTACTATGAAATCAGTAAAGCAACCGATAAGTAAACTTACTTCACTTGAAAAGATGTTGGAGAAAATAAGAAAGTATGGTATTTTGGTTGATGTAAATAAACATCATAACAATTTTGGTGAAGATGAGAAAAAGAAAATTGAAGATACTATTGTTTGGTTTATAAACAAGTATAGTAAAGCATTGATTGAGTTGCAAGGTTTAATATCTGATTCTTTGTACAATAAAGTGGAAGCAAGATGGAAAACTACTATAAAGCAAGACAAAGAATTAACTGAGTTTGTATTAATGCATTTGCAACCGGAGACCTCTATGGAGGATGTTCAAGAAATTATTTCTAAGGCAAGGCCATTATTTCTTACAAAGAAAAGGCTGACAAGATTATTAGTTGGTGAATCTCAGTCAGTACATGTTGAGACTGAGCAAATTTTGAAGAATTTTTTAGGATTGGTACCTGAAGAAGAGAAACCAAAGAGAATAAAGGGAGAAGATCTCCCTAAAAAATTGAACATTAACGATATCATACCAGATGAGATTGCATTTGATGACACACTGATTTATACATACACTAGGCAAGAACCAATCATTATCACTGATGAAGAGACAAAATGAATTAATGAGTATAGAAGAAGTGATGACTGAAGAAAATGTACAAGTTGATGATGTAAAAATCTTTGAGCCCTTGACAAAGGAAGAGATGCAGAAAGATATAGATGTTGAGAAACCGATAAATATAGATGTTGAGCAAACTGAAGGGCCATCGAAAAAAATAGAAGAGAAGCAGAAAGAAGAAGAATATGAATATAAAGTGACCTCTCAATCACTTACTTCTAATAAAATTATTGATGATGATGTAGAAGATGACACTGTATCCATTCAAGGACCGATAAAAATGGATATGTTAAGTCCTACTGAGTTGATGGAGATTGTGTCTTCTATTCAATCTAAGGCACAAAATAAAATTATGAAAGCACACAGAAAAGAGGCTCAAACTATTCAAAGTGCAATTGATATACTTTCCACTATACTACCGGAGACAGATATTGACATTCTTCTTACACCTATTGACAAACTGGAACAACTAGTCACATCAGCAGGAAAACAAATGAAGAGTTTGGAGGAAGCAATAATGCTTAATCTGGAGAAGGAATATAAGAAGAAGAGAATTGAGAAATTGATGAAATATATTGATAAGGACATAGTAGGTCTCACTGTCAACATGGACCTAATTAAAGGAGCATTGAAAACTAGAAGTAAAATACTTTCCACAATTGCCAATTTTTTATTGTTTTGTGGTGATTTAGAGAAGAAGTCATGGGAAGCTCAGTAGGAGTTGAAGAAGTTGAGTGAATCTTTTGATCCTGTTAATGATTCACTAATCAATTTTGGTAGATCTGTAGTAGCTTTACAAAATAAGTTGAAGGTAAATGAAGCTGAGCAGGTTAAACAGACAACTTCTTTATAGGAGTTACATACTTAGTTGATTCCTAAGTTGGAAATTTTGCAGAGAGGCTACAAGGAAACAAAGGCAATTCTGTCAATACCAGAGATGAGTAAATTAGATAACATGGAAGAACTTGCCTACCAAGTCAGGACACATAATGAGATCACTGCTACACTTTTGGAGAAATGGAAAAATGACTTGATAGTCATGAAGACACATTTTGTTGACATTTTTCTGAAAATGACATTGTAATATTTTGAACTCCTATACATTTGATAATGAAAATTATAATGTATTATGTCATTTATTTCAAATGTTTTTACTTACCTTTGTCATTGCTATCAAAAGGAGAGTATTATGTTTGAATATGTGTATGGGTTCATCCATATGAGTTTCAGTTGAGTTAGTGAGTTGTAGTACACTATCTTAAGTATTGAAGTGTAATCGTCACATCAGGCTGCCTTGTTTCCATCAATTGAGTGGGTTTCTCCACTTGTGCCAAAACTTGATGATTAATTTCTTATATAGATTATTGTAGAGAAGTTGTAGATAGTCCAAATTGCTTTATTTTTTGTCCATATAATGTTTTTAGTTTCTCCCCAGTAGCTTGAAGATGAATAGGTAACATTTTTGGTGGTGTTGAATCCAGTTCACTGGCCATATGAAAACATATTACATATAATAGGGGCCTGCACATGCAGGTTGGCACACTGCCTAGAGCATACTACTCATCACTAAAGAGCCTCACTGACTACAAGCTTTCTGCTAAAGTAAATTACTGAAAATGAACTCACGAATGCATCTACTATGCCAAATAGAGTTCTGGTTCTGGCTCTGCTCTGTACTAGTTCATAAACCCTAAACTACTACCAGTATCTCTTCTCCTCCAATAATGATTTCCAAGCTATCTAAAGATTATTGCATGATATAACATTCACATACAAAATGATCTCCATACATATATTTCACGTTATATAGTTCTACTATATTCTCCTATATACACACATTTTCCTATATCTCAAAATGACCTAGTAGACTGACCTATATACCCATTACAAATAATATGCCTTATGTCGGCTTACAATACATTTACAAAAGATATTCAATGTCGTCCTTGACAATAATTACAAAATGATTTATTAAGTAAATCCTCCTTGATGTCGGATTCCAATGAAGTATTGATGTTGGTGTCGGTGTTAGTGTAGCCTTGAATGCTCCAAAGTCTATATTTGTCGGTATATGACTTTCATCTGATCTTTTTGCCATCAATGACAACAAAATGAATCCAATGAATGTCAATTGCCAAGAATCTCCCCCTTTGGCATTGATGGCAACACTCATGTGAAAAATGGATTCCCTGTCGGTATACTCCCCATGAGCAATACATTCCATTTGATATCCTAATATCCTTCCCATGGGATTTTATCTAGTATTCTCTGGTATTTTTCACATATATGTGATGAAAAATGATGAACAACAAATACCCCAACCGGTATAAAGAGGGGGGGGGTGAATCAGTACAGGCAAAAACTTTCTCAACAACTTATCTGGTTAAAGCAATACCAACTGGTTGTCACCATCACTGAACCTAACCACAACAATACTGGTTAAACACAGCAAGACACCAAACACCATAAACCGATAAGTCTGAACACTTCAAATACGACCAATACTTGATATCAACTTCACACATAAACATATGCATGTGGTATACCAGTAATACCATAACCTATTAATTCTGCATGTATAATTATTTAACCAAAAAATGAATAATCATCACATAAAAAATTCATAACACATAACACATAGATTTTTCACGTGGAAACCCAAATGGGAAATACCACAGTGGGGATGAATACCCACAAGCTTGTTTTTGAACTATTTTGAAGCTCGCTCTATTAGGAGCCTAGTCTGGTTAAATACTTTACAATAAGATTATGTTAGGAACCGATCTTGTTAGAGATCACCCAGTTAAGGGATGGCTATATTGAAGAACTCAATGATTTTGAGTCACCTTGTTAAAGATTTTACAATAAGCCTATTAAAGCTACCCGATAAAGGGATTTTCCAACTTTTGAAATAATTAGAAGACAATAGGTAAAACCTCTGATCTGATAACAACACTACATGCCAAGGTAGATCCTTTTCATTTCCTCTACTCTGCAATCACACTCTGTAGTTTTCCTCTTACTGGTCTAGCAAGTATCTCATCACGCGGATACACACACAACATTTGCCAACAACTTTCAATAACAAACATCATCGACCTTATAGACATCAGTTAGGTCGGTATCATAAGCCCTAAACCCTAATAATGTTAGGTTTACAACATAGGCGGTCCAATCCTGACCATCCAAACACATTACATAGAGTATTATGATTTCAAACAAATCACAAGACAATCTGCTACATTTATTCTTCATCGCACATGGGAATCAGTAACCCATCATGCTCTCTTCTCATACCGCCAAGAAGAATGTTCATTCCCGAGGTAGACTTCAAACACAATCGATCTTCTCATGCAAGATCCTCAAGGAAATCCTTCACGTGCACCAGGCTGATGTGGCACCTTGATCTCACTCATATCTCTTAGCTAACTCATCACAGAGTATCACCAGTTGCATCACACAAGTTGCATTGCCAAACCGATAACCCTAGAGCTAAGACTATCAACCAGTAGTCACACTTAGTGAAACCCTGACACTGGTTCACTACATCTCCTCATACCTCTTCATGTCAGTTCACTTGAACCTATTGGCATCAATGACACCATATATTATTTTTTAGGATTCCCACAGATACTGAGAGCGGGGGTGGGGGGGGGGTGAATCAGTATCTAATCGGTGAATTGAATTTCTTAACTTAAAACATGTAGAACATATTATAACAGTGTACTGGTATGCAAGAAATAATGCAATAAACATAATTAAAAGCAACCACATGAAAAACACACCATAACACAAGGTTTTAATGAGGAAACTCAGTGTGGGAAAAACCACGGTGGGATTTGTGACCCACAATATTCACTTACTAGCCAATAAGAGAATATTACTGCTACAAGAGGGGCCTGCACATGCAGGAAGGCCAACTGCTTAGAGCTCACTGCTCAATGGGAAGTCTCACTGACTTACAATGATGGATTATATAAATCCATTATCTTGTATTGCTTCAAAATAGCATCTATAATGCTAGATCTAGTACTGGTTTCTGCTCTGCTTCTTACATAAACCCTTAACCTATAATTCTCATAATAGGTCTGCCTTATTTCGCCTAAATACAATCTTCTTCCTTACTTATAAATGTTATATAATGATCTCTCTTATATAAGAGTCATTTTACAATGATGCCAAGTTGGCTTACAAAGATTTTACAATAATAAACAAAATATAATATAACAAAAATCCTATCGGCCTCTATGCCGATATGCTTCCTTTCTCTGCCGGTGCTGGTGATCTGAGTGTCGGTGTAGAGTCTGATCTTGCTAGTGCCAGTGTAATGCCTTGCCGGTGCCATAGGATTGTAAGGTTGTCATCAATGACAAAACCTTCAATCACCTACAATGTCTCATTGGAGTGTGCATATGCCAACAATCCCCCCCTTTGGCATTGATGGCAACACTCATGAGAAAATGCAAAAGTGTATCCAAAACTTGTAATCCAAAAATGTTTCCAAAAATATGTTACCAAAATTATAAGAGCTCCCCCTAAGCAGATAAGTCTTTTGCCGGTTATTTCCTCATACTACTACTCCCCCTTTGGCATCAATGACAAAGGTTGTCAAGATGTTAGTAGAGTTGTAGTCTCACTTAACCTTGTAACTGGGTGGTTACAATTTGAAAAAGATCTGCCAAAATCAAGTTTATACTTTCCATAAACTTCTTGCTGTCCTTTATTGTTGTCTCTGTTCTTTGAACTGTACCGATGAGTTGCTGCATATACTCTGTCGGTGTTCTACGTCCCTGTACTAGTGCCTCAGATATTTCCTTCTGTAATGATGCTAGATAGTCCAATCTTGGACTCAGTATTAGTCTCAAATGCTTTGACTTATTTACTATTCTCTCCTTTTCTCTTATTAACTTAAGTAACTCTTCCTCAAAACTTGTTATCCTTTGTTCAAAAACTGATAATGTATCAGGTGAGTTAACAAAATTGTCAGCAAGTTTATTGATTTCTTCTTGTATCTTTCTCATTTTCTTATCTATGTCTACTGTCAAAAAGTTTGTTTTGCAAGTATCTTTGTACAAATTTTTTAATTCCTTCAATAAGTTACATAGTTCCGGTAGAAGTGTGTCAAATTCCCTAGTACACTTCTTTATCTGATCTTCAAAGAATTTTTGCTTTTCAATTTCTAACTTATCCTTCAATGCTTCTTCCTTTATTTGCTCAACATTCACTGTGTTCTCAGTGATGTATTTACACAAAGTGTCAAGTTGTCTTAAAGAATCCTTATTGTCTATGTTATAGTTAGGAGCTATCATCTTCAAAATTGGGATTGTGTTATCTATAGCTTTATAAGCCTGTGAACTACAATCTGTTATCCTTTTGATGGGGTCCAAAAGTACTTCAGTTACATTTGTTGATTTGTAACCTGTTGAGGAGGAACCGACATTCTGAATTCCACAACCAAAGGTAGTAACCAAGCTTGCAGTGACCTCTGGTAGGTCAGACTGTGTTTCCATTTCTTTAAGCAATGGTTTTTGATCTTCTCCTGTTGTCAGTGACACTATTTCCATGTGAACCTGTTCCTGTTCTAGAGCCTATTTCTCTACTTGTCTCTTTGTTTGTTGCTCTGTTTCATTCTTAGTCTAAGTCTCTACTTGTTGCTCTATGTTATCAACTTCAACTTTTCTTTCAGTATTGTCAATGCTGTCAGTTGTCAGTGGCTCACTAGCCATATCTGTCTTGCCGGTTGTATCTTTGTCTATCACAATGTTGAATTTTTCTGTATCAACATCAACTGTGTATAGTACCTCAAGATTAGGATTTGTATCCTCTATGTCCATACTCTCATCTGCCAGTTGATCTTTAGTAGTTGTTACCGGTGATGTAATTTGAGGCGGTGGGGATAAGTTATCTTTTACTTTGATGCTCAGAGGTCCACCAACCTTTCCTTTTCCTTTGTCCTTCTCCTTTTGGTATACCTTTAATGGTTTGGGGTTCCTGTACTCTTTCTGTTTTTCTTTCTCAACAAGGAATATGTCCCATGCATTTTTTGTTTCCTCTATTACTTCATTCACTCTTCCAACCATTAATGCAATATGTCAGTGTGCAGTAGAGAATACTGATCGGTTGGCTTTTGCAATTAAGTCATCTATCTCCTTAGGTGAGTTTACTGGGTAAACAAGAAGTAACTTTTCAATTTTGATTTTCTTATCAAGCTCTATAATAGCTTGTCTTCTTGCTTCCAGTATTTTGAATAATTCATCTAGTAGATCATCTATCACTTCCATTAAGAACTTCTTATAGATGTCCATGTGTAAAATAACACTGTTTTCAACTTGTTCTTTTTCATCTACTGATAGTGTATCATAGACCTTTCCTATGTTCTTGAGTTTCCCTTCCTCTATGATTTCATATAGCAATTTTTCAAGAGGGGCCATGTTTTGTTTAGTCTTCTTCTTCTTTGGTGTCAACTTTTTCTTTGGTGTTGTCTTTCTAACCGGAGACCTCACTGCTTGTTGTTTTTGTCTAGTCCTTCTAGGTGAGGGTGTGGATGCCGGTGTAGGATCCCTTTTCCTTACAACTCTTTTGAAAGTTGCAGGCATGTCATTCTTGGAAGAAGTAGCTATCGGTGATAGGTGAGTCTCAACCTATAGAGTTCCTAACTCATCCTCAGTGATACCGGTTTTTTTCAATACATCTTCTTTAATAGCCTTCGTCTGTCTAGAACCTCTTCTCACAACTACTTCAACCTTTTTCACTCTCTTCTTAGATTGAATTTATTTTTCTATGGTCTCAGCACTACCAAATACTTCTTCCTTTGGTTCATTTGGTGCTTCTAGAAGTGCTTTAGCATAAGTCTCAATTATATGATCATCAGTCTCATAACCCATCTCTATTACCCAAATTGTTCTTGGGATGACTGCTTCCATCTAGATCTCATCCTTTTTTATTACAAAACATATATCATCCTTGTATTTGTTGACAATTTTCTGTGATAGTCTGATTCTTTTGTTCATCCTAACCGTTAGTGCTTGAAAATAGTCATGAATATTCTTTTCTTTGTTTTCACCCATGTTTTTGATTAAGGAAAAAGAAGGTTTTGAAGGGGCCCCGAAAACCTTTACAATCAGAACTTAAACAACATAAACAACAAAAGAGACAATAAATAGAAAAGAACAAAACCAAAAAAAACCATCAGAAAACCAGAGAAAACCCAAAAAAGCCCCATTAAGCCAGCAAGCCTTCCAGAATTCAGATTTTTTCCAAGGCTTTTGCCAAGGTGTTGCTAATTTCATGCAGCTCTTTGATGTTGTCTTTGAGGTTAGGGGGATCCTTTGCGGAAGCAGCCATAGCTTTTTTGATACTGGCCCTAGTTCTCTTCGCAGTACCACCCACCAGGGTAGCATCATCACTTCCAATCTGGATGGTCTCATCATCCAGGTCAAGATCCACAACCGGATTCAGAGTGCAGGTATGATCAAAGACCTTGGTGATGTCCTCCAATTTTTTATTGACATCAGAGAGGATACTTGGGATAATACCCATCAGATTTTTCATCACTTCTTTTCCCTCTTCCAGTGATTTTACCTTATTCTCCATTTCCTGCTTCCATTTAATATGCTCTATGTTTTCATCCTCCCTCTTCTCATCCGAATTTATTCCCATTTTTTTCAAGTTTTTCAGGATCTCATAGGTCCATCTATCATAATCCATTCTTGCCTCAGAGTGTTTCTTGAGGTTATCTAGGATAAGCCCTTTACCAGCACATTCCTTATCCTAGCTATCCCTGTCCTTAGTTAGGTCCTTCTCAGAATATTTGTTTGTTTCCTTCTCGGAATTCACTTTGGTTTCCTCATTATCCATGAGATCCACTTCTTCCATAAGATGGTTGTTGTCCTTACCAAGGCAATCACTGAGGATAGGGCTTTCATGACCAGGCTCATTATCCCCACTTTCTTCCTCATTACCCAGCTCCTCGTCTTTCCAGCTATCTTCACCATTGGAGTCATCTGTCTCCATTCCGCTACTTTCCTTAACTATTTCCTGTATTTCCAACCCAGGAACACTTTTCCTTTTTTTGTTGGAGGATGCCTTCTCCTTGCTCGTTTCTCCCTCTTCCATCTTTCTCTTGCCTGGAGAGGCAGAAATCCTCTTATTTTCTAGTAGGGCGAGGGTTTTACAATGCTCATAGATGAGCAACAAAATCCCACAATGGAGAATCAGGTTGGAAGGGTTATTCTTGTGTTTATTGAGGGACCTGGAGAGGGACCGTAAAAGGTAGTAGGGCAGGGATACCTTTTTGTCGTATCTGAAATGGTTTAAGAGCACAAAGTGGTAGGTGTGGGCCCTGGAGAAACAACCTTCAACCGTGATGTATTCCATAATTGCATTTAGAACCCAACCCCACAGCTTCTTGATGTTTGCAGCTTCGTAGTATCCCCCAGTGGCTTTGCTAATTTTAACGCTCTCTTTCTCTTTTCATGGGAATAGATTGACTATGTTGTTGGAGACTTTAAGGTCTCGAAAGAAATTAAGCCCAGTGTGGGGCATGCCAGTCATAGTGGATATGAGCCCAGCGTCTAGCTTAAACTTAACTCCATAAATTTTAAAAGAGCCATTAGACCAATTTTCAGAAATCTTAGAAATAACTAGGTTAACCCTACCTTTGTCATAGTCCATGAGCTTCTCCATGAAGCTGGTGAGAGAGCCCTTTTCCAATTTCACCCAGACTTTTGGCATCACTTTCCAAGTCGACGTATTGTCTAGTTCTTCCCGCCTTAGGTCTCCTCCCATCTTCGTATATGGGCTATCTGCTCTGTTTCTTTGAAAATTAAAACCTTCTTTCCTGATGTTGCTTAAGTTTTTGAACTAAGTAACCCACAAAGCATGCATCAGATTATTAAAGGTTGTTGAAGATCTGCTGCAATGCCAAGTAATGATGGCCTTTCCAGCAAGGCATAAATGATGCTTTTTACTTGTCATGATTAAATTGTCCTTCTCTCCCCATATAACGGTCCTTTCTAAGGAACTCTTTAATGTTTAAATTGAGATCCTCCTCGTGCCAAATCATTTGGGAATTAGAGTTAACCCCATAATTTGCTAAACAATCCGCAACATTGTTTTGTTCTCTGAAAGCATGTTGAATAATAATTTCTTTGAAACTTGCAATGATCTCCCTAGCTTTCATGAAGATATTTTCAATAGACCAAGAAGGCTCCGATTCCCCCTTTAAACACTTAATGATATTAAGTGAATCTCCCTCAAGCCATAATTTATCATAATTTATATTTTTAGCTATAATTAAGGTGTTCAGGGCAGCAGAGGCTTCAGCAAAATGGCTAGTTTGATTCCCCAGAGGTCCAGCCATCGCCTTAAGACTTCCAGTAAAATTCCTAACAATACCCCCATATCCAGCTTTACTCGGATTCCCTTTAGAAGTCCCATCAAAGTTAGCCTTAATCCATCCTTGAGGAGGAAAGCACTAGACCAGACCTTCCCTTCCAGTCTCCTTGCTAGAAGTAGTGGTAGAAAGGTTCCACCTATCTTTAAAATCATCATTAGTAGTAGGTCCCTGATCAGTGCAATAGAGGCATTCAAAAATACTCCTAAAGATTTTATCTGCAACCACTTCAAGAATAACCCTTTTATCCCTAAAAATCTTGTTGTTGCACTCTTTCCAGATATTCCAGATAACAATCGGCAGAGTAAGTCTCCAAGTCTCCATAATTTTAGGATTAGAATTAGGGCAATGCCATTGCTGCCACGAGTCCCCAAGGGAGTTTGGGAAAACCTAGCTCAGGTTCCACCTGGTTAGGATGATTTTCTAGATATCCTAGCTAAAAGTGCATTGGTTGAGAATGTGGCAAGCCGTCTCTTCTTCCCTGCAGCAAAGAGAGCACCTATTAGGAAAAATAATACCTCTTTTATGAAGATTGTCCAGGGTTAATACCTTATTTTGGATGAAAATCCAGAAGAAGATATTGACCTTTGGAACTAACTTCTTGTTCCAAACATTAGCCCAGATGGAAATTTCTTCCATCGGGTCATTGTGAATAGCCACAACAGAGGAAACATAATAAATCCCATCTAGGGTTCCCCGCCATATCAATTTGTCATCTTTGTTGTCTCTAGGGATTTTAGAAGAGAGAGCAATCTGAAGGAACTTGAGCCCCAGACACTGCTGGCTAAAATCAATCCAGTTCCCATTTATCCAGTAATCTCTGACCTTTTCACCATATCTACTTTTGAACCGGTCTTTCCAATCTTTAAGGATTGGAATTTCCTCCAAAGGTTTATCCAAGATCCATCTATCTTCCCAAAATCTTATTCTCCTCCCATCCCCAAGGTTCCAAGTTCTACTAGTAGCAGCCTAGCTTTTAGCAGATTGTACAACATTCTATATAGTGGATCCTTCAATAGTGAAAGAGTTATCAAATAATTCTTCCTCAGAAGGTTGCATATAGAGATATTTGTTTTTCCAGATAGAGTTCCATTCTCTTTCCTCCCCTTTGAATCTCCATATTTGTTTGGCTAATAAAGCTTTGTTCATAGAACCAATGTTCCTTAAACCCAACCCACCTGAGGCCTTAGGGGAACAGATTTTATTCCAGGCAATAAGGGGAATTCTATTTTTGACTTCCACTCCCGACCAAAGGAATTTTTTTTGGATTCTTTCAATGGCTTCCGCAAACTTTGTGGGGATTTTGAACAAGTTGAGAGAATACATAGGAAGGTTTTGGAGAGTGGCTTTGAGCATAGTGATTTTGCCCACTTGACTAAGGAAAACCCCTTTCCAACCAACAAGTTTTAGGTTAAGTCTGTCTATCAGCTTGTTCCAGAAGGAGTCCTTAGGCTTAAGACACAAAGGAAGCCCCAGATAAGTAGAGGGAAACTCAGAGATATTGCAGCCAAGAATCCTTCCAATCTTTAGTTGCCTTTGGACCAGGGTATTGATGAAAAATGAAGAAATTTTATCCCAATTGATTTTTTGGCCAGAGGCAGATTCATAAGTATTCAGAATATTCTTCATATTATTAGCTTCCATGATGGTGGCTTCCCCCATATTAATAGAGTCATCAATGAATTGTTCATGAGAACAGACAACATTGGAAGAAGAAGGTTTCAGACCCTTAAGATTGTCGTCTTCCACATTTTTAAGAATGAATCTGCCCAGGCATTCAACAAGTATGGTGAAAAGGATAGGGGATATGGGGTACCCCTATCTGAGACCTCTAGAGCTTTTAAAGAAACTAGACGGGGAACCATTGACAATAACAACAGAGGAGGAAGTTTCCATAAGTTGAGAGTAGAGTTGAATAACTTTGTAACCAAAACCAAATGCTTTCATGATCCTAAGAAGAAACTGCCAATTCACTCTATCAAAAGCTTTAGCCATGTCTAACTTTAGGAAGAATCCCTGGTTATTCACCACTTTCAGGGAGTAGATATTTTCATGAATGGAGATAATGGAATCCAAAATCTGTCTTCCAGGGACAATGCCATTTTGCTTGACAGAGATAATCCGAGGGAGAATTTCCAACAACCTGGAAGTCAGAACCTTGGATAAAATCTTGTAAACAGAGTTACACAGGCTAATAAGTCTAAACTTGTTGAGAGAATCAGCTCCAGGGATCTTTGGGATAAGGACTATGAAGGTGGCGTTCAGTTCCTTAAGAAGTCTTCCTGAGCCAAAGAATTCTTTAACACCATTGCATATGTCAACCTCCACTATGTGCCTGAAATTTTTAGAAGAGAAACATAGGGAAGTCATCCATTCCAGGGGATTTATCGCCTTGAAAGGAGAACACCACCTTTTTTATTTCCAGATTAGAGGGAATATGGGATAAGAGGTGGTTATCATCTTCCGTTAGGATAGAAGGATTAGCTTGTAAAAGGATGTTTTGATTGCTGAAATCTAGGTTATCCACTTCACCCAACAGGGTACTGAAATGCTCAAGAGCTTCCTTCCTAATGTCGTAATCCTTTGTTAGGATGCCTTTATTGCAGGATAATCTGGATATTCTGTTGGCTTCCCTATGCTTAAGAGCAATTAAGTGAAAGAAGCTGGTGTTTTTGTCGCCTTCCTTCAGGAACAAGGCTCTGGATCTTTGTCTCTAGAAAGTCTCTTCATTAGAGATGATGGTGTGGTATTTAGATAAAAGATTATTTTCAGCCATCCTAAGATCTTCAGTTAGCCCAACCTCTTGGATTCTATCCTAAACATCCTTAGTTTCAGCTTTGACTTGAATTTTGCTCTTGAATATGTCCCCAAAAATTTTTTTGTTCCAGGTTTTAATTTTAGCTTTAAGAATGTTGAGCTTTTTAGCAATTCTAAAAAGAGCCTTACCCTCCACTTCAGAATTCCACCATTCAACAATACAAGCTTCTAGAGAAGGATGGGAGAGCCAAGCTTTTTCAAATCTGAAAGGGAAGTTTCTCTTGGCCAAAAAAGAATTGGCAGTGAAGGAGATGGGGTAATGGTCTGACCCAATTTTGATAACGGAAGCAAGGGAGCAGCTATACCTAGAAAACTAGTTAGGAGAGATTAAAGATCTATCAAGCTTGACTTGAATCAGATCGGCTTCGATTCTTCTATTGGTCCAAGTGTAGCTGATACCTTGAAGATCCATGTCAATAAGAGCTTGCTCATTAATGAAGTCCATAAGGTCTTGTTTCCCATCAAGTTGTAAAGGGATACCTCCCATCTTCTCTTCAACTTTGAGCGGAGTATTGAAGTCTCCCATAATAATTCAGCTTTGATCAGCAAACTGGAGTCTGTCAGCTGCAAGGCTTTTCCAATATTTAGCTCTCCCAGATTTGGTATTAGGAGCGTAGACATTAGATAACACCCAAACAAAGTTGTCCTTAAAATGCTCAAGCTGAACTGAGTTCCTATTAAAAGCAGAGATGATTTCCTTTCCTATTATAGTTTTTTTGTTCCAAAAAATTGCAGTTCCTCCAGAAGCTCCCTCCGAGTTAGATCCTATGACTCCATTTTCCTTGAAAATTCTAATCTTTTCAACTTTTTCTTTAGACATCTTGGTTTCCTGAACAAGGACCACATCTAGTTTATGATCTCTGATGATGTTTCATAATACATCCTGCTTATGAGGGGCGTTCAGCCATCTGATATTCCAGGATATTATCTTCATACTTTAACTGGGGATAGGGCTGACTCAATGGAACACTATGTTCCATCAGCTCAGTTCTTCTAGCTTTCTTGTTCCCTTTGATGTTTTAGGGATGGCCTTCCTTGCTTTTTATTCCGACTTCCAACATCTGCCTTTTTCTTGATCTTGCTTCTAGTTGAGATTCCTCCATTGAGTTGCTCCTTGTTTGATTTTCCTTCTCTCAAACCAGGTATCCGGAGATTCCCTTCCAACATATCCACACATTGAGAAGGGGTATTACAGAGGAGAGGCTTTGGGGTTCCATTAGTTAAAAGTATTAAGGGCTCAGTATCAAAAGGGTCTTGAGCTTCATTAAAGTTTTCCTCGACCGATTTAGAGAGTGAAGAGGTAGGAATGGTTTCTTCCTTCTCCTGACTAACTGATCCATCCTCTTGGTCCTAAATGGTTTCTTCCTTCTCCTGACTAACAGATCCATTCTCCTGGTCCTCTGGGTATTTTTTATTGTTCAACTCAGTTCCTTGCTCTTCTTCTTTAGAGCTCTCTAGTAGGTCATTAGAGAAAACACAATCTTGTTTATCATTACTGCTACTCACAATCCTCTTTACTTCATTCATAAGATCTGTTACATCCTTATCTTGGTTACATTCAGTTGTTGATGAGTCTCCTTTTTTATTTATCATTTTCCAGATCTTTTTGTTCTTGGTATTTCTATCAGTCTTGATTTACTTGCATTTCTTGAGCGGACATGATTTTGCCCAATGCCTTGATTTTTTGTAGTGGAAACAGGCAAATGGTAGAGATTCATAATCAATAGCTTGGGACCATTTTCCTAGTTTAGATATGATATCTATGGATTGAGGCATATCTATCATTTGATTAACATTTACCTAGATGCGAGCAAAGACTAACCTTGATTTAGTCACCGTCATTGGGTCAATCGACAAGAGTTCTACAAAGGATTCTGCAATGCCCTTGAAAACTTCCTCATTCTAGTATTCCAACGGAAGACCTGGGAGGCGCATCCAGACTAGCACAGAAACAAAGAAGGATTCATCAAGGATGAGATTTGGGGCCCATTTCTAAAGAGCCAGGGATGACTTGCCAAACATCCAGGGGCCTTCGCAAAGAGCTTTATTCATGTCTTCTTTAGAATTGAAAGCGAAGGTAAAAAACCCTCTAGGCAGCGCTGCCACTTCCACTTGTCCTTTTACAAGCCATTTTCTCCTTATGAAATTCCTAACATCATCAATGTTAGGCCTAAAGCCAGAGAATCATCCCACTAATGTCATAGATAGGCTAGCTACAGTCATATCAACCACTTTGTCTGGAATGGAAATAGCGAGCAGTCCAGAGGCAGGGTCTGAAATGTTTGTTACTTCTGGAAGCCCAGATTTAGCAAGTGGCTTCACTCCAAAGAGTGAAGACCTTTTTTTGCCTTTACCTCTGTCGTGTGGGTCCCCAGGGTTTGAATCTTTAGCCCCTCCTGGTTTTGCTTTTTCCTTGTCCTCTTCTGACCCTTGAGATGCCTGATGTCTTGCCTGATTGCCAGTTCCGATCCCAGAAGAACTGCAATCTCTAGGAATTCCGCCTTCCCCAGAATTTCCGCCATTTCCCAATTTGAAATTTGGGATTCCCGCTTCTTTTCGCTCCACACCCATTATTGCAGTATCTAGTTGTTTTCACCCATGTTATTGAATAGGTCTATTAACTATTTTCCTACCGGTATATCAAATTCAAGGTTCTTACTGCCTATACCGGGAACCTATTTGGCTATGTGTAGCATCAAGCATACAAGTAGATTTCCAAATCTAAAAGTTCCTTTCTTATCCTTCTTGATTTTTCCTAAGTTATCAATCAACTCATCTTTTATCCATTCACATACATCAATTTTCACATTGTCTTTAACCATGTCATAAGCACTCTTAATGCATAAATTGGAAACTGAGTTAATTCTGTTTGCATGAGTTTCTTTGTACCCTAGAATCATGCTAACAAATCTCACATTTATATCAGTCACATCATTAACTCTCAGAGACCTTCTGTCTGATGTTGCACCAGTTAAGTTCATTACTAGGTCATTGGAGACCTTCTTAGTCTTGTCTAGTCTGTTATCGGTGGAAGGTAACCCTGTTACTGCTTTCACATCTTCCTTTGTAATTTTGTGTACTAAATCAAGCCAAAAGAATGAACCATGTACCCTGCTTAAAACTATCCTAATCACCTCCTTGGGAAATTCAGGAATGCAGAGGATTTCAGTGAATCCTAGGGTTTCAACAACTTTATGTTTAGGTTTTACATTACCAAAATTGTTACATATAATAGTCTTATACATGCTTTTAATTTCTTCATCTCCTAATTACTCTATGTTGCAATGAATATATATTCGGGGATCTTCTGTGAAAACAACTCCTTTTGGAATTTGGGAAAAAGCACCTACATTGTCATCTTTCTTAGCTACCTCAGGAACTAACTGAAATATGGGCCTAGGGCATTTTATAACCTCGATTACTGTAGGGTTTTCTATGAATTCAGGTGCAGAGGAAGATGCCATGAAGATAAATACCTTTTTATGCCTTTGGATGGATTGATTGCTGAAGTGCTTTGCCTCTTTGCTCAAAATCCCTTAGCTCTGCAAATTTTGTGCTCTTCGAATGTTTGAAATCTTGGTGAAGTGAAATGGAGCCAAAACCACAAATTTATAATGTTTATTTGCCATCTACCACATTTAATGTATGCCGGTTAAGTATCCACTTAACATTGTCTACCGGTATAGAAGTAATTTCCAACTTCTCACCATTAACCAAGGGGATTATAGCATATGTCTCATTGATTGCCAAACCCTCAAGAAAGTTTTGTTCAATTTGATAAAGAGCTTCCTGCTGGTGGAGTATTACTCTGTCCTGCCAGTGAAGCATCACTCTATCCTACCGGTGAAGTGTTGATTGGTTCTACCGGTGGAGGAGTATTCCCAACAATATTTAGGTCTGACTTTCTAATCCATTTTTTTGAGAATTCTTGCTTAACCTCTTCAACTTTTTCTTTACCTTTCAAAGTAGAACTTTTGTTGTCTGCCGATGATCGTTTGCTTCTCCAGAATTTAGCAATATGGCCAATCTTGTTACATGCATAACAAGTCACATTATTCTTCTGAATAGCTTTCCCATAACCTATGCCGGTTTGTGTTCTACATTGATTAGATAGGTGTCCAAATCTTCCACAAACATAACATCTCACATTCATTCTACAATTTTCAGAGTTGTGACCAACTTTGTTGCATTTTGAACATTGACCGGTGGGTGTGTTGATATTCTGATAATTTCTAGATCTACATTCATTTGCTCTATGACCATACTTATTACTGTTAAAGCATTTTCTATTGAATTTATAAGCATTAGGTTGTCTTACCGATTTGCTATGATCCTGTGTATTTGCAGTACCAAAGCTTTCACCAACTTCAAAGCCAATTCCATAAGTGTCACCTTTAGGTTTTTGATTCTTCAACAAGTTACCAAGTTCCTTTGAGCTTTTCTTGAATTTCTCTTTATGTTGATTTGCAGTATCTAGTTCTCTTTCTAAGACTTCTTTCTGCCTCATCAGTTCATTTGAGTCATTCTGAGTGTGCATCAGATCTGTCTTCAACAAATCATTTTCATAACTGAGTCTTGTGTTTTCATTTGCAGCATCACTTAGTCTTCTGGTCAAATCTTCTTCATTCTTCTTTCTATCTTCAATTTCTTTACAAAATCTCATAGTCATATCCTGCATCTCATTCTTTGTTGTCATGTTCTCTTGTTTCAACTTGTTTATCATATCATTAAGAGTTTCTTTTTCATCATTCTCATTTTGCATCTTTTCACAAAGTTCTCTTCTTTTGTTTCTTGAAATAGTAAGAATTTCTTGAAGTGCCTGAATGATATCCTGAGCTGCCTTTAGATCATCTTCTAGTTTGATATTTTTCAGTTTTTCTGCATCATAGTCTGAAAGAGCTGCTTCTAGTTGCTTCATTAGATTTTCCATCTCTACCAGTGTCAAGATCTTCCTCAAGATGTTAGGCTTCTGAAAATAGAGGACCAAGCTCTGATACCAATTGTTAGGATTCCCACAAATACTGAGAGGGGGGGGTGAATGAGTATCTAACCGGTGAATTGAATTTCTTAACTTAAAACATGTAGAACATATTATAATAGTGTACCGGTATGCAATAAATAATGCAATAAACAGAATTAAAAGCAACCACATGAAAAACACACCATAACACAAGGTTTTAACGAGGAAACCCGGTGTGGGAAAAACCTCAGTGGGATTTGTGACCCACAATATTCACTTACTAGCCAATAAGAGAATATTACTGCTACAAGAGGGGCCTGCACATGCAGGAAGGTCAACTGCCTAGAGCTCACTGCTCAATGGGAAGTCTCACTGACTTACAATGATGGATTATATAAATCCAGTATCTTGTACTGCTTCAAAATAGCATTTATAATGCCAGATCCAGTACCAGTTTCTGCTTTGCTTCTTACATAAACCCTTTACCTATAATTTGCATAATAGGTCTACCTTATTTTGCCTAAATACAATCTTCTTCCTTACTTACAAATGTTCTATATTGATCTCTCTTATATAAGAGTCATTTTGCAATGATGCCAAGTCAGCTTACAAAGATTTTACAATAATAAACAAAATATAATATAACAAAAATCATGTCAGCCTCTGTGCCGGTATTCTTCCTTTCTCTACCGGTGCCGGTGGTCTGAATGCCAGTGTAGAGTCTGATCTTGCTAGTGCCGGTGTAATGCCTTGCCAATGCCATAGGATTGTAAGGTTGCCATTAATGAAAAAACCTTCAATCACCTAAAATGTCTCATTGGAGTGTGCATATGCCAACATTATCATCATATCAACATGCAGGTTCATCATATGCCAATAATATCCAATAATCTCCCCCTTTGGCATTGATGGTAATACTCAGTGTAGCATTGCAACTAAAAACATCATAGACTGGTGTATCTTCAGCATTAGATATCTTCTCCCCCTTTGACAAAAATGCCAAAGTGGAGGCACAAGGTTCCAAAATATACTATGTTGTTCCCCCTAAGGAGTAGCATCCTTCAACACATCAATCCTAAAGGATTTGTCACTATAGTACTTGACTGATGCGGAGCACTCAACTTTAGTTAATTTCATGAAGGGGCAGAATCCCTAATTCACCTCTCAAATAGGTAAATATAGTCTTTGGTAAGGGCTTAGTGAATATATCTACTAGCTGCTCCTTACTGGAAACATGTTGCAGTACAACCTCCTTATTTTGAACTTTCTCTCTCAAGAAGTGATATTTAAGCTCAATGTGCTTAGTTCTAGCATGCAATACCGGATTCTTGGAAATATTTATTGCACTTATGTTATCACAAAATATATTCACTGGTTTAGATACAGGTATTTTGAAACCTTCCAATACATGCTTCATCCAAATTGCTTGAGTGTAGTTCATAAATGCTGCCACATATTTTTCTTCAGCTGTAGATTAGAAAATACAGCTCTACTTCTTACTTGTCCATGATACTAATCTTCCTTCGAGAAAGAACGCTCCATCGGTTGTGCTTTTTCGGTCGTCCACATTCCCTCCCCAATCGACACCGGTATATACCTTGAGATTATAGTCACCATTATATGGATACCACAATCCATAATCAATTGTTCCCTTCAGATATCTAAGAATCCTTTTGATAGCTACCAAGTGGGATTCTCTTGGATATTTCTGAAAATGAGCTACTATGCCTACTGCATGAGCAATATTTGGTCTGATGTGCACCACATAGTGTAGCTTATCGATCATTGACCGGTACTCCTTCTCATTTACCAATGCTGAATCATCTTCCTTAGTTAGTTTATAGCCAGTCACCATCGGTGTACCAACCGGTTTGCTTTCCTCCATGCCAAAAGTCTTCAATAGCTCTTTGACATACTTGGACTGGGTAATAAAGATACCCTCTTTCATTTGCTGCATCTATAAACCAATGAAGAACTTTATTTATCCTATCAAAGACATCTCAAACTCTTTCTTCATTTCATCTACAAACGCATGACTCATTTTATCATCTCCTCCAAAGATTATGTCATCCACAAACACTTCACAAATCATAATCTGATCACCTTCTGATTTCAAGTAGATGTTGTTATCTTCACAAGATGAGAGTGTAGTCTTTCATACCATGCCCTAGGTTCCTATTTCAGTCCATACAGGGCTTTGTGTAATCTGCACACCATGTCACTATCTTCTGATAAGGAAAACCCTTCTGGTTTCTCTATATACACTTCCTCTTTAGGGATTCCATTCAAAAAAGAAGACTTCACATCCATCAGATAAACCTTAAATCCCTTAAATGTTGCAAATGCAAGTAGCATTCGAACACCTTCTAGTCTAGCCACGGCAGCAAAGGTTTCTCCATAGTCTTCTCCCTCCTCCTGAGCATATCCCTCGCAGACAAGCCTAGCCTTGTTCCTTACAACTGTGCCTTCTTCATTCAACTTATTCCTGAAGACCCATTTGGTACCTATGACATTTTTATGTTCTGGTTTGGGCACCAAAGACCATGTTGCATTCTTTTCTATCTAGTCTAGCTCCTCTTCCATTACTTTAATCTAGTCTTCATTTGTAAGAGCTTATCTAGAAGTCTTGGGTTCAAATTCAGAAATCATGCAAGAGTTCTCCTTCACTTTTCTTCTTGTGAGTATCCCTGCATCTTTATCTCCTATGATTTGCTTCGGATCATGATGTAGCTTTACATATCTAGGAATGACTCTAGCCTAATCTGCTAGCTTTTCTTCTTCTTCTTCACTTACTTTTTCTTCTTCTCTTACTGCAGCTTCTACCGGTACAGGAACACTAAGATCTTTACAAGTTTCTTTCTTAACTAGTTCCCAGAAGGCTATACCTGGTTCATCTTCCACTTCTCCGCTGCATGTTTCCTCAGGTTTCTTAGGGGATTCATCAACCTTGATGTTGATACTTTCAATAATTTTTTGAGTTCTATTGTTGTAGCCCTTGAGAGATTTTCTCTTAGTGGAATATCCCTGAAATATTCCTTCATCACATTTTGCATCAAATTTGCTCAAATGCTCACCTCTCTTGATATAGCACTTACTACCAAACACTTTAAAGTAACTCATAGTGGGAGTTTTCCTAGTCCAATACTCATAAGGATTTTTATCTTTGCCTTTCTTTATGAGTACCCGGTTCATAATATATACTGCAGTGCTCACCGCTTCTCTCCAAAAAGTGTGAGCAACCTTTCCTTGGATCAACATTGTTCTAGCCGCTTCAACTACAGTTTTGTTATTTCTTTCTGCTATGCCATTCTATTGCGGTGTCCTTGGGGTAGACAACTACCTCTTGATACCATTATCTTCACAATACTTATTGAATTCATCAGAAGTGAATTCTCCTCCTTGATCAGTTCTTAGGCATTTTATCTTTTTACCACTTTCTTTCTCTACTAGTGCTCTGAAGGCTTTGAACTTTCCAAATGCTTCAGACTTGTCTTTCAAGAATGTGACCCACATCATTCTTGAGAAGTCATCAGTAAGAATCATAAAATACCTATCTCGAGATGGATACTTCTAGTTTGCATAGGACCAAACAAATTAGTAGCACAAGATCAAGTAAATTTTCTGCTGAGAAATACTTACCTTTAAAAGTTGAGGAATACATCTTCCCAAGTTGACATTCTCTGCACAAATAATTCTCAAGTTTGTTCAGCAAAGTTAATCCTCTTACCGCCTTGATCTTACCAGCTTTAACAATGTTGTCAAAGTTCATATGATAGAGTCTCCTATGCCATATCCAACTATCATCAAACTTAGCCATTAGACACCGACTTATCTTGGCATTCAACTGAAATAGGTTACCTTTGGTCTGCTTACCGGTGGCAATAAGTTCACCATTCTTCCCAATTATACTGCAGACTCTGCCTTTGAATTCCAAAACTAGTCCTTTGTCATTCAGCTGAGCAACACTCAACAGGTTATGCTTAAGACCTTCTACCCAGTAGACATCATCTGCACTGCTCTTTCCATTTAGTGAGATGGATCCTTTACCTTTTACTAAACATGGTGCATCGTTGCCAGATCTGACAACACCTCCATAATATTCCTCTAGAGATAGAAACTTTCTCAGGTCACCAGTCATGTGGTGAGAATGACCACTATCAATTATCCACTCATTGGAGTTGTCAATGCAAGAGACAAGAGCTTTCTTGTCAGACACTTCTTCCTTTACTGCTACAAATACTATGTCTTCATTTTCTTCATCTTCCAATTCTTCATCAGTGACACCTTCATCCACAACAACTTGACAATTTCTTCTGTTTACTCCTTTATACTTTCTAAACCTCTCCAGTTTATCCTTATTGTCATTGTTAGGATAACTAATAGTTATATGTCCTATCTTGTTGCAGGAAAAACATTTCAAAGGAATTTACCTCTATATTTTACAGTTCCCTTCGGAAGTCTTTTAGCAAGAAGAGATTCAAACTACATTAAAATCTCTTCATCATCCATATCTTTGTATTGTCTGGATTCATAAATGCTATTAGTTTCTTTTCCTTTTCTAGATGGTATAGTAGATGTTTTAAAGGCTGACTCAGTCTTTTGAACACTGCCATCATAGCTATTCAACTCATATGCAATTAACTTTGCAATGATAGAATATAAGGATACCTTGGTTTTATCAATAGACCTTAGTTCCTGGATAGCAGCAACTCTGATTGCATAGATTGGTAACAATGATCTAAGGACTTTACTAACAACAGTGGTATCATCAATAGTTCCACCAGCGCTTTTGATATCACCAACCATAGTCTTAATCCTAATGCCATACCGCTGAATGGTCTCACCTTCAACCATCCTCATATCCTCAAATTTACCTCTAAGGCTCTCTTCCTTAGCTTTCTTTACATTCTCATCTCCACCATAAATGTTTTCCAGTGCATCCCATACATCCTTAGGTGTGTCCTTGTCTTGTACATCAATAAACTCAATATCTGACAAGCTGCTGATAAGAGCTTCCATGACTTGCCCATTTTCCTGGATCTCTCTCTTCTGATCATCAGTTAGAGTGCCAATGGGAGTCACATAGGCATTCTCAACATAGCTCCAGCGTTGAGCACCCATAATCTTGATGTAAATCTTCATTCTGTCCTTCCATATCTTGAAGTTATCTCTATTGAACTTAGGATCTTCCCTCTTCATCATTACAGCAGGATCTTTTACCTCAAGCGGTTAAGCTTATATCACCGAGGACCTAGAGTTTCTCTAATACCAATTGATGAATAATGATGAACAACAGATACCCCAACCGATACTGAGAGGGGGGGTGAATCAATATAGGCAAAAGCTTTCTCAACAACTTATCCCGTTAAAGAAATACCAACTGGTTGTCACCATCACTGAACTTAACCACGACAATACCAGTTAAACATAGTAAGACATCAGACACCATAAATTGATAAGTCTGAACACTTCAAATACGATCAATACTTGATAGCAACTTCACCCATAAACATATGCATGTGGTATACTAGTAATACCATAACCTATTATTTCTGCATGTATAATTATTCAACCAAATAATGCATAATCATCACATGAAAAATCTATAACACATAACACATAGATTTTTCACGTGGAAACCCAAATGGGAAAAACCACAGTGGGGATGAATACCCACAAGCTTGTTTTTGAACTCTTTTGAAGCTCACTCTGTTAGGAGCCTAGTCTGGTTAAAGACTTTACAATAAGGTTCTATTAGGAACCAATCCTATAAGAGATCACCTGATTAAGAGATGGCTATATACCCTATTAAAGGTTGAAACCCTGTTAGAGGTTACCTCGCTCGAGGATTTGAAGAACTCAATGATCTTGAGTCACCTTGTTAAAGGTTTTACAATAAGCCTATTAAAGCTACGCGGTAAAGGGATTTTCCTACTGTTGAAATGATTAGAAGACAACAGGTAAAACTTCTGATCGGATAACAACACTACATGCCAAGGTAGATCCTTTTCATTTCCTCTACTCTACAATCACACTCTGTAGTTTTCCTCTTACTAGTCTGGAAAGTATATCATCACTCAGATACACACACAAAATTTGCCAACAACTTTGCAATAACAAACATCATCGACCTTATAGACATCAGTTAGGTTGGTAGCATAAACCCTCAACTTGAGCATCTCAGGTTTACAACACAGGCGGTCCAATCCTAACCGTCCAAACACATTGCATAGAGTATTACGATTTCAAATAGATCACAAGACAATCTGCATTGTTCATTCTTCACCGCACATGGTAATTAGTAACCCATCACGCTCTCTTCTCATACTGCCAAGAAGAATGATCATTCCCGAGGTAGACTTCAAACACAGTCAATCTTCTCATGCAAGATCCTCAAGGAAATCCTTCATGCACACAAGGCTGACATGGCACCTCAATCTCACTCATATCTCTTAGCTAACTCATCACAAAGTATCACCGGTTGCATCGTATAAACTAGATCGCCAAACCGATAACCCTAGAGCTGAGACTATCAACTGGTAGTCACACCTAGTGAAACCCTGACACTGGTTCACTGCATCTCCTCATACCTCTTCATACCAGTTCACTTGAACCTATTGACATCAATGAAAACATATATTATCATCATATCAACATTCCTGTTCATCATATGCCAATAATAACCAACAATATGTATACTCCCCCTTTGACATTAATGCCAAAGACCAGTGAAAGAATTGAAAAAATTTCTTAACAAAAGAATAAATGAATACTGTCAGTTTCACTAGAGCTTAATCATCTTCAAGATTTATGGGTATGCTTTTTGCAATAACTGAAGATATGTATCCCAACTTGTTTTGAAAGTATCAGAAATAGATGCTAGTCCACTTAGTAAGTGGGCATGTGTTTCCTTCTCTTGGGTATCTGCCAGTGTGGGTTTAGCTATCATGTCCATGTACTCTCTCTGATGAACACCCAGTGAATCTAATCTAGGACTTACCATTCCTCTTAGACTTCTTGCTCTTCACATGATTTTATCTCTCTCCTTCTCAAAAGAAAAAAATTGGTTCTCCAAGGACAAAATTTGTCCATCAACAGATGTGGTCAGTGCAGTCAATCCATCAAAAGAATTAGCAATTTTATCTGTCTTATCATATAAATCCTTTAATATGCTATCTACATTAGCCATAAGAATTTCTATGTTACAACACACACTATAGATATTTGAACATTGTTTTAAACAAACCTCAATAGGAATAAGTTTGTCCTTAATTTTCTTCTTCTTTGTTTCTATAATCTGATCAAAAGCTATCGTTTTAGTTGTTGTGAATTTATCCAAACCTTGTCGGTCTACAATTTGCCTCAGAGATTGAAAATTGTTAGAGATATGCTCTGTTAGAGTCTTGTGCTTTCCAGAAGGGCTTGCTCCATCTTCAATCTGACAGTCAGGTATTAATCTATGCAACACTGTGACTGATTGATCAATTATTCCTTTATTTGTAGTACCTTCCTTCAGTAATTTTTGAGTAGCCATCATCATCAATTCAGCTGGACTCAACTCAGAGACTAATTTCTTCTCAATCTGAGAAGTGTCAATTGCCAAACCTTTGCTGGGGAATCAGTTTTAACTGCTGGTATGGATTCAGTTGCTTTTACCTTGTCCATCTCAACCTCTTTTGCATCAATGGCTTCGACACTTGGTGTAGTGTTAGTTATTGTCAGTGGAGTATTATCCATAGTATTTATAGTGTCATGTACATTTCCTTTCTCAAAAAATGGTCTGTGTCAGTACAGATTGTACACTCTCCTTAACTGCTGGTTGTGTTTGAATATCTATAGTTACTGTTGGTTGTGTCAAAATTGGATTTGAATTGCCTAAAACACCTTTCCCCTTTGATTTGTCAGGAATGGTGGAAGCTTTTTCCCTTGCAAATTCTTCTTGAGATGTGAGAAAATCTGGGTTTTTCTAAAATAATTTGGTCCATCCCTTACTAGTCTCATTTATCACCTCATTTACTCTCCCCGTCATAAGGCTTATCTGTTAGGGTTTACTACTGAGAGCTGTCATAGTTGTAGCATCTATGCATCTTTTCGTTTCTTCATTATTTACAACACCACACATTTCCAAAAGTGCTACTTCCTTAATCTCCCTATCTCTCTTGACAATGCCAAGTCTTCTAGCCTCAATTTTATTATACAAGGATAAAGTTATCTCCTTGAAAATTTCAACTAAGGCTTTCTTATAAATGTCTATATACAACAAAATAGCCTCTTCTAATTCATTTTGTTCATTCTCTTCTAAATCTTCATAATAATTTGATACATTTTTCAATATTTCATCTTTTGTAATTTCATCAATAAGCTCAACACAGGTCATTGTGGTCTTACCGGTTTTAGTATCATCACCATTCTTCTTTTTTCTTGTGGTTGTCGGTGTGACTGGTTTCCTCTTTTGCATAGGCTTCCTTGTCGGTGTGACTGGTTTCCTCTTTTGCATAGGCTTCCTTGTGAGGTGGAGTAGGCTTAGCTACCTTTCTAACAAGTCTCCTCCTAGGCTCTTCCTTCTTTTGCTCTACTAGTGGTTGTACCACATTCTTCCTTTGTACCCTTCTGAAAGCCAGAGGTTCATTATCCTCAGAATCAGAATTTGAAGTGATAGGGGAAATGTGAACTTGTGGCTTCTTCACTTCTACAGTACCAACCACTGCCGGTTTAGCTGCCTGTTTGGATCTTGAACATAGTTGAGAGTCTATCTTATAAATTAAATCTTGCACATAAGTAGACATCTTTTCTATTTTCTTCTCTCTTCTCTTCCTGTTAAAACTAGTTTTCACTTCAAGAGCCTTTTCTCCTGCTGTACCAAAATGCTTTGTTTTATCATCTAATGGAGCATCTAACAACATTTTTGCATAGAGTTCAAAAATGCTATGATCCACCTCATATCCAAGCTCTGTCACCCATATTGTCCTTGGTTCAACTACTTCCATAAGAGTTTCATTCGGTTTACCATAAAACAGATATCAATGGAATACTTCTCCACAATGTTCTTTGATATTCTTTCCCTTTGCCTCATGTTTTCTTGGAATGTCTTGAAATACCCCCAAATTTTCTCATCTCTGCCGGTACCAAGACCGGTGATTTCTTCCTTGATCTGCATACCTACCAGTATGTCATGAGCCCAATGCTTCTTCCCTAGACTGGGTAGCTCATTCAGGAAGTAAAGCATTAAACAAACAATCAAATTTCCATATCTAAAAGTGCCTTTCTTGATTCCTTTGATCTTACCAAGGTTCAACATCAATTCACTCCTCATCCATTCACATAAATCATACTTCACATTGTTCCTTAGCATCTGATATGTAGCATGAATGCATAAACTAGCAATAGAATTCAATCGATTGGATTGAATTACCTTGTAACCTATTATCATGCTTGCAAATTTTGCATTAGTGTTAGTGATTGTGCTTATCCTCAGTGATCTGCTATCAGACGTTGCACCAGTGAGTTTTTTGACCTCATTGTTGGAAACTTTCTTGCCAGGTTCTTGTTTGACATTGGGTAAGCCGATGACTTCTTGAATAGCTTCCTTCGTGATCATGTAAGGCCTATCTAGCCAAATAAATTCATTGTGAACCCTTCTCAGAATGTATTTGATAACCTCATCTTTGAATTCCGGTATGTACAGAATACCAGTTAACCCTAGATCCTCAATTGATTTGTATTCCGGTTTGATGTTTCTGGAGTCTCCCAGTATCACAGATTGATACATTATTTTGATGTCCACTATGCCCAAATCCTCCGTGGTGCAGTGAATGTATGCCCTCACATCTTCAACATACATTACACCGTTAGGAACCCTAGAAAATGCTCCTGTGGAGCTCCTTTTTAGCAATTTTGGGAACCTCCTTAAATACTGCCCTTAACATATCCTTGAATTCGACAATGGTGGGATTTGCAATGAAAGTAGGAGCTGAAGATCCAGATGCCTTTTCAAAAAATACCTAAAAGTGAATGCCGGTGGAAGATTGAGTGCTTCAGATAACTACTTGAAATCCTTTCACAATAATTTTGCTCTCTCTTAACTTGCCTTTTCTTTGCTCTGAATGCTTGAATGCTTGGTGAGTAAAAATAATTTCACTTACCCCCTTTTATTAGGAAATAAAACCCCAATTTTCTATAATAAATGCTTTGCCAACAACCCTACAGATGTCAGTTTCACAGTCATGTGTCAGGTGAACCTTCATTGATGATGAACACAACTCTCCAGATCTCCTTAGATCTCTTCCGGGGTAATATGCAAAATCTAGCAATGACTTTGCCAACCCCTAAGGCTTATGCCTCAGTTACTGGTGGAATTTCTTGTCGATGGAGGAATACCCTATTCTACCGGTGGAGTTACTGGTGTAGATCCATCTCCACTTGGTTCTTCATATTTTCTAACCCATGTCTTGGTGTGATCTTGTTGTATTTCATCTACCTTCTTCTTTCCTTTCTCATTATCATTATTATTATTATTAACTGGTTGAGTCTTTCTTCTGCAATATTTAGCAATATGACCTATTTTGTTGCATGCATAACATGTAACTTTGTTTTTCGAAATTGCTTTGACATATCCGGTATCATTTCTTGACCTACAATGATTAGCAAAATGTCCAAACTTTCCACATGCATGATATTTAACATTCATTCTACAATCTTCTGATCTATGACCATATTTCTTGCAATTTGTGCATTGACTGGGAACAAAATTGTAGTTTTGATTTGCTTTATTTCTGCATTGCTTAGCCATATGCCCAAATTTGTTGCAAACAAACATCTACTATTGAATTTATAAGCATTAGATTGCCTTACTGGTTTTCTCTGTTCTGATGAGTTCTGCATACTGGTTGTTTGATCTTCATTTGCAGTACCAGAGCTTTCACCTTATACAAATCCAAGTCCTCTAGAATCATCAATTTGTCTTTGTCTTTTCAATAAGTCATCCAACTGTGTAGCACTGATCGTAAACTTTTCTTTCTACTCACTTGCAGTAGTCATATCATCTCTCAGATTAGTTATTTGTCTTTCAAGTTCTTGTTTATTGATCCAGGAGTGTGCCAAATAAATTCTCAACAAATTATTCTCATGAGTCAATCTGCCACATTCATCAAATTTGTTCTTCAGAGATATAACAAGATTATCTTCCTTCATCTTTCTATGCTCAATATCATTTGATAACCTCATAGTTAGATCTTGCATTTCATTCTTCATGAGCATGTTTTCTTGACTTAGTTTCTAACGTTGTTCCTTAAGAGAATTCTTCTCCTCATCATCTGGTTTTTGCAAAAGTTCTTTTCTCTTGGCTTGAGCAGATGATAATTTTTCTTGTAGGATAAGAATGAATTCATTTGCAAAATTCAATTATTCTTGCAATTTCAAGTTCTTCATCCTTTCAACATCATAATCCTCAAGAGCCATCTCAAGTTGCTTCTCCATAGCCATGTTCAAAGATTTCGGTTTCAGAATCTTCCTCAAGCTGTTAAAATTCTTATGAGGTACTAGGCTCTGATACCAATTGTTGGGATCCAAGAACACAGAGAGGGGGGGGGGTGAATCACTGTTTTCCGGTATGAATAGTTTTTATCCTTTTATACCATACACATATAAACTAGTAAACAAATAAACATATAACAAGAAAGAAATAAACCATCCAAATAAATGAACACCATAACACACATAATTTATACTTGGAAAACCTCAAAGAGGAAAAACCATGGTGGGATTTGTGACCCACAATATCAATTCACTGGCCATATGAAAAGATATTACATATAATATGGGCCTGCACATGCAGGAAGGCACACTGCCTAGAGCATACTAATCATCACTAAAGAGCTTCACTGACTACAAGCTTTCTGCTAAAGTAAATTACTGAAAATGAACTCAAGAATGCATCTATTATGCCAAATAGAGTTTCGGTTATGGCTCTGCTCTGTGCCAGTTCATAAACCCTGAACTACTACCGGTATCTCTTCTCCTACAAGAATGCTTTCGAAGCTATCTATAGATCATTGCATGATATAACATTCACATGCAAAAAGATCTCCATACATATATTTTTCATTATATAGTTCTTCTATATTCTCCTATATCCACACATTTTCCTATATCTCAAAATGACCTAGTAGACTGACCTATATACCCATTACAAATAATATGCCTTATGTCAGCTTACAATACATTTACAAAAGATATTCAATGTCGGCATTGACAATAATTACAAAATGATTTATTAAGTAAATCCTCCTTGATGTCGGCTTCCAATGAAGTATTGATGCCAGTGCCGGTGTAGCCCTGAATGCTCCAAAGCCGGTATCTATCGATATATGCCTCCTAGTGCCAGTATATGACTTCCATATGATCTTGTTGCCCTCAATGAAAAGAAAATGAATCCAATGAGTGTCAATTACTATCAGATCTTGACCTATCTTATTTTTGTTGGAGGATGTGTTGAGATGTGTTTGGGGTTTAGTTATGATTTTTGTTGATCTACAACTTGTTGAACATACAACAAAACTAAGAGGGGGTTGGAAGAATTAGCCTTGAGAAAATCCTTAAATCATATTCAATCAACAAATATTTATTAATTATCTTTAATAAAATAAGCATCAATGAAAGATGAAAAATAACCACCAAACACTTGAGCACTAGATGTTTATATGGAAAACCCAATATGGGAAAAAACATGATAAGAATCACACTCACAATATGAATAATTGAATACAATGTTTTAGGCACAAGGCCAAGGAAGCTCACTACTCCTATTTTGGACTTTAGGATAAGGCACACAACCTTAGCATAAGATACAATAGACTTGCAGTACCAAGACACATGATCACAAGGCAAGATATGGATTTGCACAAGTTTGCAAAAGGAGTCACTATCTTTTGGCATGCACAGACAAAAGCTTAATTGAATTGAGTAGGATCTCCTAATCATAAACATGCCACAAATAATATTTGCACTTCTTCTAAACATATAATTCTACATAATCCTCAATTAATCCACACAATAATTCACACATATGTACACCTATTTATATCAACTTATTCATCACAACACTCAACTAGGTCAACTATAGATAGAATAAACATAAATGGGACTACACTAAATGTGGTCCACTCCAAGAGATAAAGGGGACCCAAATACATCACAACATGTCTTCCTAAGTTGATTCCAATGAACCACACACCAACACATCCTCCAAAGTCAATATCAAATATAACATAGATAAAAAAGAAAACATGTTAATTAGTCGCCCCCCAAAACATTATCCAATACAAATAACTTAATGTGGATCTTCACATGCCACAGGTAAGGCCCATAACAACACCTTAACTCAACCTCCAATGCATATCTAGACCAAAATTGTATGATCCAAATAAGATAAACCAACTGAGTCAGTTAGAGACTAACATGATAGATAACGCCAAACAATAGAGAAACATAACTTCGGTTGCAAATAAAACTAACACTTGAATTCTAAACTTGAACACTGTATGAACAATATAATCATGTCTCACCTCCAAGGTATCATTGTACTTAGGGATGAAGGATTTGTACTCAATTCAATATCAAAATTAGCTTTCCTAGATTTAATGTTCACATTCTTTATATCAATATTAGAAGAAATTAAACCCCAACTTAGTCTTTTTGAGAGACGAGAGTTTTCTTTAGAGAAGACTTTAGATCCTTAACACCTTTCTCACCTTTATCTTTGAAAACTAGGTTATGAATTAGAGGACTCACATTATCAAAATAAACCTTTTCAAGGGTAGGGTTTGAGGTGTCTGTAGCAAAGAAGACTTTTTTCTTATCATAGACATAAGATGTTGTTTTTGATAAAGATAAACATTTTTTACAGGGACTTGAAACCTAGAGTTTTATAGACCAAGGCCAACAACATAGACATAAGATGTTGTTACAAGTAGACAATATAAAAAATAATTTTCTTACATGTTTTATTCAAATTTTAGCTTTATTTTAAATGGTGTGAATGAAAGTTCTCCAGTACAACAATAATGCATACAAGTCACTAAAAATACATGCTATGTTAGCTTAGAATGACGAGTAGAAAGGAAGTTAAATTATATTTAATAATCACTATCAAATCTATGACTACAAAGTAATTTAGATCAAATCTAAATCACAAATCTAATTTAGATGATAAAAGATTTAATTCTCCATAAGGACATCTAAAGTGGAATTCTAGTTGTGACCCTTGGTCTTCTCTAGTTGGCTTTTAATATGAGGGCGGTTTCTAAATAAAAGTAGATTTCTAAGTAGTGGTACTAGATCTTTAATAAGTGATTTCAAGTGTGTTTACTTGTAAAGAACTTATATTAGTCTCATATTGATGCTAAATTAATATATTGATGGTTATATATATATATATATAACCATATAAATTTACAAAATTATACTTCTTATAAACCTATTATTACATTTAAAATAATCTTACCAAAATAACACATTTTAACACAACATATTAACTTCTGTTTCAATGGCTTTCATGCTGTGGTCCATATAAATATTCCAGTTGTTTCGCCTTTTCCTTCTATTCCAACGGCAGTCATTCTGTGGTTCATATAGAGATTCCAGTTGTTTCACATTTATATTCTACTGAAAAGGGCAGAGATATTCTAGTAGCTATACAGATTCCAGTTGTTTCACCTTTTTCTTCTATAACAATGGCAGCCACGCTGTGGTTCATATAGGGATTCCAGTTGTTTCACTTTTTTTCCCCTATTACAGTTTCCATTAGTTTTCTAAAAGTTATCTTCTCTATTGACTCTACTGCCCATACTTGATAAAACCAAACCAAACAACATATTAACTTTTATCAGCCTGTAAGAGATTCGATATGTTTCACCTTTTCTTTGTTCTGCTTCACATTTTTAAAAAGCTTTCATCTTTATAGACACCCACTGTCCATACTTGGTCAGAAATTGATCAGTAAAATCAAAATCCACTCAGTAAAACAAATCTTCTGCCGCCTGTTTCAAATGCAGAATCCTGAAAACAGTTAATTGGTAAGCATTCAACTTGACCTGGTCGTGATGCTGAATATTTTGAATACTACAACGTTTTAGAATCTAGAGGAAAAGAAGACCATTCATCCAACTGCACCACCCACTTATTATGCCGTTTTGAGGTTTGAACCATTATATATAATTTCATCAACAGTAGGTTTACAAAAAAACTCTGGCCCATGCCTCACCAGCAACCTTATAATACAGAACATGTCTGTAGTATATCGCGACATCTCACCACCATTCATCAATGGAAGGAATTCAAAATATATTGTTAGGCAGCAGACCATGATTCTTGCTTCCTCTGAGTAATCATTATCCCACCAATTCTGGGTCATCTGGAGGTCTGCCTGTCTTCAAAGATTGGGTCCACACTGTAACCAAATCCAACTGCAAACATTCATGATTCACCTCTCTAATCTCTCAATCCGGGTGGCTTGTGACCCCACCTAATAGCAGGATATGGCTTAGGCAACAATAATGTTGGAAGCATTTTTGAATGGTGAGTTTGAAGATTCCCTGATCAAGTCAACTTCAACCATTATGATAATTGAATTTTATTTATAAAAGGAATGTACAAGTTAAGATGCAAAAGTTTCTGGTTTATATTGTGTATGTTTTATTTATTCGATGTGATCACACTCAGTGTTCCGTCATTGAGAAAAGGAAAGAATGTATCTAAGTTTTCTTATATGGGTATCACGTTCAGTGGTCCACCATTAACGTTAATCATGGTATAAATTCTTATTTGGGTAACTTTCTTTTCTTCTTTTTTTAATCTATAAAGTGAAGTCTTAATATGCATCACGTTAATCATGGTATAAATTCTTATTTCTTCTTTTTTTAATCTTATAAAGTGAAGTCTTAACATGCATCACTATAGCATGTCTAATACCATCCAATCTATACAATCATAAATTGACTGGTCTAATCTATTCCTCTTCTTCTTTTTTAAATCTAGAAAGCCAAGTTTTAATATGCATTACTATAATGTTTTCTAACACGTGTCCTATCTTTAACTTCATAAATTACCTTTCATTTAAAAGAGAAAATTTAAATTTTTTTTTAAAAAAAATTGAATTTGTGAACATCATCCAGCCCTTGAAATGCACCAATGCAAAAATTACTTTGATACACTATCACTTATGCATTAACGCATCCTAAAAACTAGATAACTGCTATCCCAAAAAAAATAAAAAATTACATCACTAAATTAATTTGATTAGAAACTGTGTTCTATTATGTGGGCACTCGCCGCTCAAACCAGAATATGGTTTATGATTTTATCCATTTGGATATGATAAGATATTCCTGGTTTACTGCACGAGCTCATATTTCACGTGCAACTATGAATCATAAACATGGAAATTTCTAATTTAATTGTTTGTGATAGTAGTGCATCACGTGGAACAGTCAATGTGGGCAATATGCAAGTGAGGTTTTGGTGTTACTGACAGTTGAAATGCAGTGCATATTGTGGGTGTGGTAGACAAGAAAACAAAGGGCGAGAAACCTGCCATGAAACAAAGGCATCTACACTGCACTGTGGCTGACGGTCATGCCATTTGACAACCTCTTAATCATAGTTTAAGTTTATGTCGGAACAATTTTTTAATGCACCAACTGACCTTGAGAGAACAGTTGGTCCTGATTGGTATGTAAATCATTTCTAGTACGTCTTTTGGCTCTCTTTTTGTAAGTCTCTGAGATCCTTCACTCCATTCCTTCGTTATGAATTATGTAACAAAGATTTCACTGCTGGAACTCTCATCTTATATAATCAACGGATAGATCACAATACTGAAATAAGGGAAACTGATTATTCTTTTATTCAAGCAGGGACACATATATCAATGTAGTCAATGGTAAAGAATTGAGTAGAACGTTCTGGTATATTTAAATGTATTTCATCAAATTACATAGATAGTTAATTTGGTAGCGAAGTAAATGAAGGTAGGTAAGTTTGAATTTTGAAAATGATAAAAAGAAAAAGAGAATGTTCTTGCAATAGTTAAAACAAGTGTTTGCTGAGGAGAGGGGAGAGTTCATTGAGAAGAATGTTGCAGCAGCAACAGAGTTTGCGAATGAGAATAACAAAGAGCGTAGCGTAGTAGCAGGTAGCTCCAGACACAGAGAAAAACAAGGAGTTTAGTGTAGCTCTAGATGGTTTTAGAATTCAGATTTGGTTGTAGCTCCAAATCGTTGCAGATGATTTGTTTGTAATATTTTTTGTAGTCTGTTTGAAATATTGTATAAATTTTATTTTATGAATAGTAGAAATTGATAAATTTTCTTCATCTTTGTCTATAGTTTGTATTTTGTTTGTATTGTCAACTATTTTACAAATAGCGTAACATTAATGTGTGTGTTTTGGATTTTATTTCATCAAACTGGTATCAAAGCTTTGTATTTTGTGTTGTATTGGGATTTAAGGGTGGCTGCAAGAAGTTGAGTCTCACTTTTGGGCAAAAAGTGGAAGTGTTTTCTTTGTAGAATTCACTAATAGAAAATGTAGTGTTAAGAGTCTACTTTTCAAATTCAATATTTCTTTTTAGTAGGCATGTTTAAAAACCACTTTTTCAAAATGCTTGTTTCAGGACCATACCACACAACACCATTTTTTGACGCAAATAAATGAATTTTTGCAAATCCTTCTGGGAAAAGATACCTAAGATACCAAATATTAATGAGAATATTTTTTCTTTTTTTTTATTGAATATATATTTTTTTATTAATTTTTAATTGACTATAAAGTACATTTTCAAAATATCAGGTGTACGACCACCATAATTTAATGAAAATTTCATATTTTTTAATTTTTAATTTTCTTTTATCTTCAAAGGAATTGTATGTAGATTGATGTCACATAATTTATTTATTTTAAAACTTAAAAACAAAAAAGTTATTAAAGTTTTATTGAACCTCAGTATTCTAGGTTTAGGTACCACTTTTAATTAATAAATAATGCAAAAATAGTAAAAATAATCTTATCACTATGAAATTTATATTTTTGAAATTAGGACATTGAGAGATTTAATGGGTTTTCGTTTCATCGAAAAATTCGATCAGGAAGACCCTCAAAAAATTAGGGCAAGGCAAAAATATGATATTCTTTTGCCTTAGCCATTTTTTGGAGGTTCAAGCATAGGCTTGGTCCCACCAAGCCTAACCTAAAGCCAAAACTGAGGCATAGGGTTGTTTCTCGCTCCACCTTTTATGAAACGGGTGCACGTTATTGGAAATTCAAAAAACGGGCACCCGTTTTGAAATTTATAGCATTTTAAGAAACATGCACCCGTTTTTAGAAACGTGCACCCGTTTTTAGAAATGTGTACCCATTTTTAAAAATGTGTGCCCGTTTCTAAAAATCGTGCACCTGCTTTTGTGCGAGGGTCCAATCCTAAATTACGGGCACCCATTTTTCAAAACGTGCACCCTTTTTATTTCTATGGGTCGGGGGTCTGAAGCTAAACGGGTGCTCGTTTCTTAAAAAATAGGCGCTCGTTTCTAGTGGAAATTTTTTTTGCTCACAGACTTCCACATAATTGGGACCCAACTTCTTGCACCCACCCTTAAATCAAACAAATTTTTATCAGACCATTTGTTCCTGAAGGCCCTCATTCTTAGAGTGAGTTGAACATTTGATTTTCTAGGTATTGAGGTTTTACAGAGTTAAAAGCATGGATGGAGAAGATAGTAAGAGCTAGCAACAATCATCATCATATAATGGATAGAATTATGATGTTTGGGTAAAGAAGATGAAGACCATTATAGTTGTTAATGATTTGTAGGAGCCTGTGGTTAGTGACTTCACAAATGTGATTGATCTAGCATAGTATGCAACCCTCAAAAATAACCAAAAGACCTAGTTGAAGAAGACATGAAAAAAAGATGAAAAGGTATTGAGGTTTATAGAGGATATTTTTTCTAGTAGCTAACTATGCACAGGTGGCTTGGAAAATCCTTCAAGCTAGTTGCAAAGTGACTGAACAAGTTAGATTGGTGAAGCTTCAAATGCTTCATAGATATTTTGATACTCTCCAAATGAAAGATAGTGAATCGGTTTCAGATTTTGACACAATAGTCTCTAGTTTGATAAACCAATTGAGAAAAAATGGCGAGACAATGGAAAAGCATAAGATTGTGGTGAAAATCCTCAAAAGTCTTCCCTCTAAGTTTGATGAAATAGTGATTACCTTTGAAGAGGTCAAGGACCACTCAATGTCTTTTGATTAGATAAGAAGGGACTTTGAAAGGGCCCTAATCCCTTGTGTAAAGAGAAAGATGAAGCATTGAGCTCAACAAAACTACAAATAACACAACAAGACAATTAAAAACCAATAACGCAAGGGAGTTAACCCTATAAAAAAGGTTGCAAGGGCTAAGAGACTAAGCCAAAAAAGGCCTTTCATAGACAAGCCAAAAGGCCATTAACAACACAAGGCCAACCAGGCCACAACTAGCACACCAATCGGAGAATAGAAAGTAGAAAAAAAGGAACAAAATCAAACCACTAGGGTTGAAACAAAAGGCCACTTATAGATAGGCCAAAATAGGTGTTGACAGTTAAAACTGAGAGAGGGAAAACTCCCTCCTTTCTAAGAAACCCCAAGAATCCCTAAAATAGTCTCCACCTCAATAGAAGGCCATAGTAAAGATTTCAGACACTAGTGAATTTCCTCCTCAATGAAAGTATTTGTATGAACAATTGTGGTGGCCCCATACAAGAGCATAAATATAGCTTCTACCAGAATAAGATTACCAAATATTTCCGCCTCATCCATCCAACACAGAGACAAGTCCCAATGAACTCTCCAACTAGAAACACTAAGCAATAGGAATAGCAGTAGTAGAAAACTCTGTTCAGACCGACCAATAAATGCACACTCGGCCCTTGACTCATCATCCATCTTGAGCCAACCCACTCTAAGGCAAGACCTCAATAAACTCAACTTCTAAAACCACCCAAATAGGATCAGTGGTAGAAAAAGATAGATCAAAATTATCAACAACTCTAAAGGAAAAAAATTCAAGTTGTAAATACAAGATTCCATTTTCACCACTAAGTAAGAAATCCACCTCTATAGGAGTTGTAGGGAGAGGATCGAAAGGAAGGGAAATAAAAGGCATTTTTTCCCAACCCCACCATGAAGTGGAGCCAACAAAGATAGCCTTAAAAAACCAATAGGTAACAAAGATCAGACCAAAAACTGAACCCTTAAAGAGGGTTAGAGAAGCCCAAATATCACAAAGGTCAGAGACCAAGCAAGTGTCCAAGGACTCGATGCCAATAAACTCCACCAAACACATGAACCCACCAGGGCTAAAATTATCGAAATCATCATCAACAATGAATAGAATGACCACATTCAACATAATTAGAATGGAAAATCCAAACATACCCAAAAGAGAAATCCCACCTCTAGAGGAAAGCTCAAGGGAAGAAACAAAACATGCAACAAAAGGGCTTTCATAGAAAAGCCACAAGAAAGTAGGCCTAGTACATCCTTCAAACAAAACCACCACCCATGCCAAATCTACCCTTGTGAGATAAAATACCCTCACCAAGGGCTAAAAAGAGGAGCTTCTAAGAAAATGGTGGTAGAAGTCGCTACCCAAATGCGTAGGAGAAATCCCAAGCAACTAGCCACCAAGAGCCCAAGTAGGGGAAGAGGGGGCCTACCAAGGCATATGTCCAACACACACATAGGGGGACAAAAAATCCACTTGAAAATAATTAAACAAGGTAGTACTAAAGGAAAAGCCTATAGACAAATCATTATGCCTGGAAGAGGGCACAATCTAGATCTAGGCCATTAAAGCCACAACCCATTGGAAACAAGGGCCAAAAGACGTAATCCTTGGGGTAGAAGGGACCTCCATCACAAGAAAGGAAAGTTTGACAAAAATAAAATGGAGAAGCACCCACCATAGACCCAACATGAAACCAGGTAACTAGTAACTCCTCCCCAACCATGTAAAAATAGATGAGCCCTTTGTAGTAGATGCTAGAGAAGCTCCCTCTTTGCATGCTCCATGACAAAGCCTGCCAAATCTTAGAATCCCAACCATGACCATAGAAAGAACCTAGGAGAAAAGGGATGTCCATGCACTCAATTACACCTCCACTTGCACTGGGATCATCATCTTCACCATCATCCTTTGCAATACCTTCGCTTAAAACCCTACTCCCCACACTACTCCCACTCACAACCATTTCAAATTTGACCACTCAATGTTGATGATGGATGACTTCATGGTTTTGATAGACTTATAAATCATCGAGAGGGGGGGGGGGTGAATTAATGATAGAAAAAACAATAACTCTTTAAACCTAGACCAGTAAAAACAATTAACCAGTTTACTTAAGACTTTGCATGCAATCCAAAGTGTTATAAAAGCATTCACAACAAGTAAAACATTCACCATTACACAAGTGTTTATACATGGAAAACCCAATTGGGAAAAACCATGATGAGATGGGACTCACAAGTTAACTATCTGCAGAAATAGGTAACTGACCAATTAAGGTCTACAAAGTGCTCTGTTAGGAGCAAATCCTTTTAAAGATCCCAAAGCCCTGTTAGGAGCTATACTTGGTTAAAGGTAACCTTAGTGGAGGATTTAGGTCCAAGTTAATGAATCACCTTGTTAGAGGATTTCTATAATGAATCTTGTTAGAGCTTACCCAGTTAGGAGATTTAACTATTGTAATGATTAGAAAACAATAGGTGGAATGATCTAGGAATGACACATCTTGCTTGTTTAGATCCTTTTCTTCTCACCCAATACTACATCACCGACATACTTTGCAACTCCTTCAACAAATTGCATCAACTCTAACTGATAACATCACTTGTATCTTGCATATCAAAATAACTTATCATATGTCTTTTTATAGACATTATATTTCATGTTTGCTCAAGAACCTCAATGCAATTTCCTAGGTTCAGTGAATCTAGACAATCTTCCATAACACATCACAAATTACCACCAAAAATGTCGGTTAGAGGTAACACATCATGACCGGTGATAACTCATCACATAATTTGTGAAACCGGTTGAGTGTTGACTGCTTCCAACACACATATCGATTGTCTCCATTTGCACCTTGCTGCATCTCGAAACTGGTAATAGTGGCATTGACCAAAACCAATTGTCTTTACTGCCTATACCGGTTGTCAACATATACTGGTTTAGACACCTTCATACTGGTTAGACTTCTCTATACATATGATACCGATTTACAATACAAAGACTTAATACTAGTACCAGTTTGACCTAACTAAGACAATCAAAACATATGTGTGCCATCAATGACAACACATAAAGTCATCCAATACAAAAATCATCATCATGCCAACAATCTCCTCCTTTGACATTGATGGTAACACTTAGGAAAATTTTGTCAACTAAGTGTGCTTACAAAAATGTACAAACTCCCCCTTAATAGTACATACAAAATTTTGACCTCTAAAACTAATTCTACTCCCCCTTTGACAACAATGTCAAATTGAAAAGTAAAATACATATATTACATCAAAATTTGTCATAAAAAATTGCATATATATAAATAAGAGTTTTTTTAAGGTGTGTACAATGCAATTCTTAAGAAAATGTCATTGAAATGAATCTTCAACTATTTAAGATCATTATCCCATGTTTCTAGTAGTGTCTAAGTGATCTCAACATTTGTCAAAATTTGTGCAGCAAATTCTTCCATGGCATCCACAGTGCTCATCTTCGGGTAGCCAAAATTGCTTCTGAATCCTTGTATGCCCTATGTAGAATTTCAACTTTTGGAATCAACTGGTTCTTCAGTTCTTTCAAGGATCTGATTCGCTTAACCTATTCAAAATCATAAATATCTAACAGATGTTGCAAACGATCAACCAATTTGCCAAAATTTAAAGTGGAATCCTGTACAGGTATATAAGCATCACTTATCCTCTCTAGTTCTTTTTTTGTATCTTCTCACTTTTTCTTCAAATCATAATAGAAAAATGAAACTTTAGATATATTAGCCAAAATTTTACCTCCATTTTCTATACCAGTTCTCAATAGATCTTTATTCACTGATAAAGCAATCTTGCCTTTATCAATTTCTGAAATTAATTGCTCTCCCCTTTTCTTCCTGTAATCTTTTTTAGATAAGGCATGTGTTGCCTCTTCAAGTGATTTCAGTTGGTCAATAGCATCAACAACCAACTATCCAAGCTTGGCAATAGGGGTAGACAAATTACCAGTATCAGTCTCCAGTAGGAGACTTGTCAAAATGTCAACATCAGTCTGAATAGACTCTACTCTTTCAACCTCTTCTTTTGAGCCCTGGATTGCATAACAATAGCAATATCCATCAGTTCAAATGTACTCAAATTGTCTACATCTATAGAACCTTTTATGTTGATTAAGTCATCATCATCATCAATTTTCTTCTTCTCCTTTGCTTTCCCCTCTTCATCATTTTTCTCTTCTACCTTCTTCTTTGTTTTCTCTATTTCTGTTTTTTCCTCCTGTGTGGTTGTAGTGACCGGTGGCAATTGACTTTCAACTTTGTGTTCTTTTTCCGGTGGTGGTTGAATATCCACACTTGGTTCAGTAACCATTGCTTCCTCTGCTATTTGTTTCTCAACAATATCAGGTTGTTGTTTTGTTTTTTTAACCAGTTCAATGACGTTACCGGTTGTATCAACAATATCCTGAATTTGTTCAGTTTCATCTATAAAGAATATAACTTGTGGAGAACTTGTGTCATCTTGATTCTTGACAGGGTAGACTACATCCGGTGTAATAATTTCTTCAGCGTCCAGCTCTGGTGGAGCTCTAGTCTCAGTCTGATTAGGTTTATTATCATAGCCTTTGAATAGTGTATTCATCCTCTGAATGTCTTGTGCAATTTGATGAGTATCATCTTAAACACGTTGAATCTTTCTGTCCAATAATCTTAGTCTCCTTGTTTTAGAATGAAATTGTCCTTTATATTTAGCAAGCAATGCTAATAATTCTTCACGAGACAACTAAGAAAAATATTGAACAAAAAATCTATCTGTGTAGGGGAAAAAGCGAGACTAGGTTAACTTGTCCTAATCCTACCTTTTGACATACATTGCGGAATACGAAAGAGCCTAGAGGTATCACACAATTGGCTACTTCATTTTGTGAAAGAGAGAGCCATGGGCTACCTATTAGGGTTTCTATTCCTTTGTTGTAATTGAAAGATAAAATGATGCAAGTTCAATCCCTAACCCCAAAGTGCAAGTATGAACTAATAACAAGATTGCAGAATTGAACTTAAACTATGGAAAGCTATAAACACAAGGACAAGACAAGAATGCAAATGTGTACCCAGAGTCAAAATCTGAGTGGAAATGTTCGGGATGAAGGCGCGGGTGCCACTGTCCTGATTCTGTTCCTGAAACTACACCTGAAACTGCTGTTTTGCAACCTAGAAAACTGTCTGAACTGCCAAAACTTGTTGTCTGACAGGGGGACCAGGGAGCCCAGTGCCCCTATCCCAGGGACCAGGGCCCCTAGCGCCCCTGTCCTGGCAGGACTAGGGCACCCCATGCCCCTGTCCTGGTCTTTTACTCTGAAACTTGGTGTGTTGTTCGGTCTTCGTTTGCTTCTTCCGGATTTGCAACTTGCGACGTCGTCTGAATCCCAAAATCTGCACTTATATCTGAAAAGGTGTTTTGGGCGGCTATATAGGGTTTTGCCTTAGTCAAACCCCCGCTTCGATGATCTCCACCTCCACGAATAGCCAAGTTGTATTGTAATAGTAATGTGTGTGTGCAAGATCCTAAAATGCAAGTAAGCAAACTAGAGCAACCTAGAAAGTAAACCCTAATTGCTTGTAGATGACAATGTAAATGCTCCAAATCAAGATGCAAAGTGATCTAAAGCATGAATGCAAGTGACATAATGAGGCTTATGCAGAGACATGAAAACAACATGAAATCATACCCAACCCCAAGGGAGGGGTACAAGCCAATCTTCAGTCGGTGATCCCTTATTGCTCTTCAATGCCTTCAAAGCCCTAAGTGGATGAATGAATTTGATGAATGCTTGGAGGATGAATGTTGAGTGTTGCTGAAGTCTTCAAAGATCTTCTCTTTCGCTACATATGAGGTTCTTGAAAACAAAATTCAGATCCTTTCAAATGAAGAAAGAGAGCTCTTATGTCTTAATTCCAACTTTTGGCTGACCTAGAGATTGAATCTCCCACCAATTTCTTGGGGTTAAACTTTATTTTATGATTGGATCGCGCTCCTAAAATTTCGAGAAAAATGTTCGGGACCGTGTGCACTCCGGGCGCCACGGTCCCGACAACTTTTCACCAAATTTTCAGGGCCGTCGGATATGATGATTTTAGAGCGAATCCCGAAGTTACAGGTGATTTCGAGATGTTTTGACCCCCGAAATCAAGCCCCCAAGCTTAGAATAGGGCCTAATTAGGGTTTTTGATTAAGTGATGCATTGGAGGAATAAAATGAAAGGGGCACGCTTTAATGAAAGGGCCCGACTTTATGATGTGGAAGATGATGAAATAGAACCTTTAGACCTAATTAATTTGATTAATTAAGTGCTAAAGGGGAAATGCAATGCAAAATGCAAACTGTGCCAAGGCGGGTGCTAAACTAGGTGTGAAATTGTACTGCTTTAGCAAGTGCGTACAATTTATGACGTTACATTTAGCCCCCACTTTAGCGGTCATATGAGTACTACGTGCATATGCAAGCTAAAGTACAGGAAAGTAAACATTATTTGAAAAAGGATATATCCATAAGTCCGTCGAACGAAGCCCCCAGCGATATCTGCAGTACACAGTTAGGAACCGCACCCTACAAAACACACGTTAGATCACAAAATCACCTAATGCTTACTAAGGAAAGTGATGAAATTTGTGAGTAGCTATATGCCCCCCCTGTTTCGGCTTGCTTATTAGGGAGGTGAAACAGGGTAGCATGTTTACTTACAACAAATTATGTGAGCGATTATTGATGAGAGATGTTCACTAAGAAGGCTTCATCAGAGCACATTTTGGAACATCCAGGGAGTAAGGGAACAAAAATACGATTCCTACGCAACAAACGGTTCGAAAATCGCATCTCCCAAACTCAAGTTATGATGAAATGAATGATAGAGGAAAATTAGGGTTTTGAAAGTAAAGGTAAAGGAATGAAAGTATATACCTTGAGAGTGACTATTGCTTTTGTCACTTTGTTGATTTCTGATTATTGTTCATTGTAGTGGAGTCCACATAGCCATCATCATGCCTTCACGACGACCGGAGCATCCCACGAGGATTGAGATCATGCGACAGGCCATGATCGACGACGAGCCACTTGATGAGGTGAGTTGACTGAACTTTGACTTTGACTTTCTGCATTTTCGTTGACTCTGATATTCTGTGATCGAATGCGGGCCCTGGAATCTGACCCTGGGCCCCACCAAGGGCGCCTTGGTCCCATCAAGGCGCCATGGTCCCTGTGGGGCGCCATGGTCCCCGAAGGGCGCCATGGTCCCAATCAGGACTTGGCAAGGGTTAGCCTTCGATGTTCGTCAGTTTTCATTATTGGCATAGATGATTGATTACTGATTACACTGATGCTTTTGTAATGCAGGGTCTCCCATACATGAGAGAGCACACGGTGGGGCAGATTATTTGCAGTTTGCGAGATCAGATTCCCCGACTGACTCAGGCAGAGAGAGACACATTGTCTATAGTAGGTTTGTGGTCTATGATTCTTATGTTGGCCATTCGATTCCACCCTGCGATGCTAATGGCACTCATGGAGCGATGGGATCCTGACACATGCACATTCCAGCTTCTAGTAGGGGAGATGACAGTGACACTTGAGGATGTGTACCGCATACTTCACCTACCGATCGGTCAGCAGAAGATCATTAGAGGGAGCAAGTATACTGCATCGCGAGAGTCATGCCGAGTGAGACGAGAGGTCGCATCATGGTCAGTTGGCTCTTACATCCTACAGGAGAGGTGCCCCTCATGAGACGTCTTATGATTGCCATCATTGCACTAGTTGTCTGCCCTAACAGGTGAGGTATGCACATGCATGGGGGTCTCACATGGTGCATCAGGGCTATGGAGAGACATAGGAGAGTATATGCCTGGGGTCGGAGTATGCTTGCACATCTCTATCACGACCTCGAGGAGTATGTTTTTGGACAGGGTTGCAGCTTGATGACATGCACACTTCTGCAGGTGTGGATATTTGAGCACTTTACATGCACCAAGCCTATCAGCTATCCGATGAGTGCAGCTAGCGAGCGACCTAGGGTATTTGCTTATCCACTTACTAGCGAGTGGAGATTTGGGGATTTACTATATTGGAGAGTGATGGTTGATAGGTTGACAGCTGAGGTGACTGTATGGAGACCATATCTACGGATGCACAGATGGGATGGGATGGAGAGACAGCTAGCATGCTTACAGAGGAACCGCCTACTGAGAGGACGATATCCACATATCATAGTCCCATTCTACTTTGACCGAGTACGGAGGCAATTTGGGCTAGAGAAGTGTGTTCCAGCCGATGTACCCATCTACACTCAACACTCACGAGTCCTTCCCAGACCCAGAGCAGTAGCGAGACCGATGATAGACGATATCGAGATCACAGATATAGAGGGGTACGACTAGGATGTGGTCACTGATTATGCAGCAGATCCCGGAGCACAGGGCAGGTATCTTTCCTGGTTTGTGAGGACATACCCGGGGCCTATCTTTCCACCAGATCACCCGACAGGCCATCCAGGTCCATGGAGACATGGAGACTGAGATGAGGATCAGGGATCCAGATCAGAGGAGCCAGAGGAGGGAGAGGGTCATGAGGAGACAGGAGGTCCTGATCCACCTATAGGGGATCAGCCTAGTGCTGAGGAGGAGGAGGAAGTAGAGGAGGATGACACAGATAGAGATGATGAGGAGGAGTCAGATGCAGCTCCTCACCATTCGGGAGATGATACCATAGCCTTAGATCGTCCCATTATTCCCCAAAAGGGGGAACACGAGGTGATACGGAGACCTGTACCTATCGTGCACAGATCATTCGAGCGTGGGGAGCCTAGTAGTTCCCAGTCACAGATGCTACCATATCACGATCCCTACTGGCGTGAGGGGGATCCAGCTATAGTAGGTGTATATTGATTGATTAATGTTTTGATGATATAAAATGGTACTAACACAAAATCTGTTCTACTGCTACAGCTAATGTGCAGGAGTGGTGTTCCTTGATCCAGCAAGCAGTGACAGATATTTCCATGACAGCACAGATCCCTAGTTCCTCACAAGTTGCTTATAGACCTCAAGGGAATGCGGGTCGGCATGATGATTTGTTTTCCCCATTACGAGTACAGGTAGAAATATGGAGGGAGAGAGAACGAGCACTATCAGAGGACCTTCAGCGGGCACAACATGATCTAGTAGCAGCTCAGGCTGAGGCTACCTCGTATCACGCGATCCTTATGGATAGGGATCGTAGGAGTTCCTCTTAGAGTCACTCATGATCTATATCATGCTATACACCTATGGGTCCACCTGCACGACCGGATCAGGAGGGAGCATCTAGTCGTCACTCTCCAGCCACCAGCCCTAGGGATAGGAGATGATCTTATGATGTAGGGTAGGTCACATTTTGGATGTATAGTGACCTACCTTTGTATATTGATCCACACACATATATATATATATACATTCTTCTTTGTCTCAAACGTGTTATCTTAAATGCCTAAAACAATGTATATTTTGCTTTGATTAATGCTAACACATTTGGTAGATGTACATGTATGTTGTGAATTTAATTTCCATGTGATTGATTTCTCAATGCTCCATGATTAAATTGATACATGTGTTACTTAATTAAAATATTTGATCAAGTACTACATTGATGATAGGGAAGAAATATGTGTTAAGCCTAAGAATCATAAAACTAATGTGATTTAATTTGAATTTAAACACAACATGACACGATTCAACTTAACACATAAAGACATTGTATAATATGCCAACATAATGAAAAATGTAAATCTTTTGCAATTTACATAAATGAATTCAAGACAAACCATAAAGTAAAGAAACACGTTTGTCAGGAACGAAGCAATATAGATTAAACAAAACATCATTTAATTCTATTTGCTCTAACAAAGATATGCTAACATATTATCCAATTTTGAAGAAGTGAGAAAGGAAATAGATGAATGATAAGGAATGAGGAATTAAGCATAGTATCTATGCAAGTGCATAGCGTTTATAGGGTCTTTAAGAGGCGTACCGTCTACATCCGCTATTTTGTAAGCACCTGATCCATAATCTTCAATAACAATATACGGTCCAAGCCAATTAGGACTAAATTTTCCCTTTTCTTCAGGTAAGGCATTCACATTGCGCTGATTCTCATAGAGAACTAAGTCACCTACTGAGAAGGAACGTTGAATAACCTTATCATTATAGCTTCGTTGTAGAGTTTTGTGATACGCTTGAATATGCTCAAGAGCATTTATATACTGTTCATCAAGCATCTCAAGCTGTTGAAGTCTTTGTTCTCTATAAGCGTCATCATCTACTATACCTTTGAGAGAAACTCTGAGTGATGGAATCTCTAATTCTAACAGCATAATAGCATCAACACCATAAACAAGATTATAAGGGGTGGTTCCTGTAGCAATTCGTACACTCGTTCGGTAGGCCCAAAGAGCATAGATTAGCTAAGTACTCCAATCCTTACCATGCTTATTCACGGTTTTGCGAAGAATTTGTTCAATTATTTTATTGGATGATTCGGCTTGACCATTTGATTGAGGATAGTATGGTGTAGAAAATCGATGTTTGATATGATATTTCTCAAGGAATTTCTTCACGTCCTTGTTCTTAAATGATGTCCCATTATCGAAGATTATAGTGGAAGGTATCCCGAATCGAGAAATAATGTTTTCTAGAAGAAATCGACAAATCACTTCAGCAGTAGTAGAGTGAAGAGGAACATCTTCTACCCACTTTGTAAAGTAATCTGTTGCGGTTATAATGAAAGTATGTCCTTGAGATGAAGGAGGAGAGATTTTACCGATGAGATCCAACCCCCATGCAGAGAAAGGCCAAGAGGCTACCTGAGAATGGAGTTCTTGGGCAGGAGCATGAATCAAATTATTGTGTTGTTGACATTGATGACATTTCTTAACAAATGAAAAAGAATCCTGCTACATAGTTTGCCAATAATATCCCATATGAAGCAACCTTTGAACCAAGGATTTTCCTCCAAAATGCCCCCCACAGGCACCTGAATGTGCCTCTTCAAGAGCAATAGGGATTTCTGATTTGTTAAGACAGCGAAGGAGAAGACCGTTATAACCCCTTCGGTAAAGAACATTAGAAAGAATGATATATCTAGCGGATAGCTTGTGAACTCTAGCCCTAGTGTTCCTATTGGCGGAATCAGGAAAGGTACCATCGGTCAAGTATCTTACGATATGCGAGTACCACTCATCTGAGTCTATAAAGTCGCAACATGTCACCAAGCTAGAATCATCTACAATAGCTGGTGAAATGAGGTTGTGAATAACGAATTTAAGATCAACCACGGGGTCCTCTAAAGATACAAGAGAAGCCACACATGCCATTGTGTCCGCATGTCGATTATCTTTTCAAGGAATAGGTTCCATGGTGTAAGAATCAAAATTTTGTAACAGAGAGATAGCAAGGTCTTTATATTGTGATAATTTGTCTTGTTTCGCTTGATACAGTCCTGTTACTTGTCTTATAATCAGTTGAGAATCTCCAAAAATATGTATGTGTTTTATATTCAAAGCCAAGGCTGCCTTTATTCCTGCTATAAGAGCCTCATACTCAGTAATGTTATTGGTACATAGGAAATTGAGATGGTAAGATAAGGGAATGGACTTCTTTGTAGGAGAAATCAGAACAACACCTGCCCCCGATCCCGTACGACACTTAGAGCCATCAAAGTATAACTCCCAAGTTTCATCTTTCTCTGTACAAAGAATGAAGTCGTCAGGAAAAGACTCAGGGTTAGGGAAGGAGAAAGGCGAAGGGGCCTCAACTAAGTGATCGGTCAATGCTTGCCCTTTAATTGCTCTTTGTGAAACAAATTTAAGGTCAAATTCTGTTAACATCATAACCCACTTAGCTAGGTGCCCTGATAAATCATTTTTAGAGAAAAGATGCTTCAAAGGATCAAACTTTACCATGACGTGGACTTCTGAATTTAAAAGATAATGTCTCAACTTCTGAGTCGCAAACACCAAGGCCAAGCATTGTCTTTCTATCGTAGAATATCGGGTCTCATAATCGAGTAAGGTACAACTTATATAATAAACCGGACACTCCTTACCATCTTTATCATGTTGTGCCAATAATGCTGCGAGAGCATGAGAGGAAGCAGCTGTATATAAAAGAAAGGGTTTAGAAGGTTCGGCGGGTTGAAGGATAGGAGGACTAGCCAAATACACTTTTAAATCTTCAAATGCTTGCTGGCAATCTTCGTTCCATTGAAAGGTGATATTCTTTTTGAGAAGTTGAGTAAAAGGAAAAGTACAATCCGCAAGTTGAGATACGAACCTACGAATAGCCTGAATCTTTCCTTGTAAGCTTTTGAGTTGAGACACATTTCTAGGAGGTGGCATGTTGACAATAGCATCTATTTTCTTAGTGTCCACCTCAATCCCACGATGCGAAACTATGAATCCTAATAGTTTTCCACTATCCACACCGAAGACACATTTTCGGGGATTCAAGCGCATGTGATATTTACGAATTCTTTCAAAGATTTGATGAAGGATCTTAATATGATCTATACGGAGAATGGATTTGGCTAAGATATCATCAACATAATCTTCTAAAATCTTATGCATGTAATCATGAAAGATAAGGGTCATCGCTCATTGATAAGTTGCGCCGGTGTTTTTGAGTCCGAAAGGCATCATTACCCAACAAAACGTACCCCAAGGAGTGGTGAAAGCAGTTTTGAATTGATCTTGAGGATTAATGAAAATTTGATTGTATCCTGAAAAACCATCCATGAAGGATAACAAAGCATGTCCTGTTGTAGAATCAACTATCATGTCAATGTTTGGGAGGGGAAAATTATCTTTCAAAGAGGCTTTATTTAAATCTCGAAAGTCAGTACACATTCTTATTTTGTTATCTGATTTAGCCACAACGACAATATTTGAAATCCATGGGGAATAATCAATAGGGCGGATAAATCCGGCCTCCAATAATTTTTCAATCTCAGCCTTGACAAGCAAAGCTACCTTAGGATTCATTTTTTGAATCTTTTGTTTCACAGGCTTAGCATCGGGAACTAAGACAATATTATGAGTGACAATCTTAGGATCTATACCAGGCATGTCAGAATATGTCCAAGCAAAGATCTCGGGGAATTCCTGCAATAAATCTGCATATTGTTTTTGTTCTTCTTCATCCAAACATTTTCCAATTCTAATAGCTTTTTCTTCATTGCAAGGATCCATCTTAACATCAATGGTGTCACTTATAAGAAGATTACTTTGTTGAGGAGTATCCTTTAACTGAGGGAATTCTTTCACAATCTCATCATTATCAGTCTCTTTTCCAAAATAGGCTTCAGTGTTCAAACAATAAGGGAATCCCCTATTGTGATGATAACGAGGAAGAGTATCATATAGTCCTAAAAACTCAGCTAAAGCATCATCGGTAGGAAAAACATCCAAAGCACAGGCACATGAAGGATCAATATACTCAGGGTGTCTCATTGGTAGAGATGTAGAAATAACATTAACACTAATGCATGGTCTTTTAGAAGCTTTAGTGCGCTTGCAAGGGTTATAACCAAGTCCAAAGGCATAATCATAAAGATTATTCTCTAGAGGAACCTTTATTCCTTGTTCGTGAGCGCCACAACCATTTCCATTATACCCATTCTTAGCGAGAATACGAAAACCACGACCATAACGATTAGCCATTTCACAAAGAGAAGGTGGTTTTTCATAAGACAAAGAATCAAACCCTTCAGAATTAGAAGTGTGAGGAGAAGAAGTTTGAGAAGCGGCCACGAAATTATTGCTCATAGGTTCAGGTAAGATTGATTGATTTTTAGCTTCTTCCTTCTTTTCAACTTTAAGCTCTCTAGAAGGAACCTTATATTCACCTACAAAGGTGGGATTAAAATCCAGAGATCCCCAATCGTCTTCTGCGAGAACCTTCTCAGGATCAAAATCCTTCTTATGTGTAGATTCAAGTCGAGAAGAATCCTCTTCAGGAGCTCCAGACTCATCCAAATAATTTTGATCATCAGAGAGCGAGGATTCATCGATAGGTATCTTGTTTAAAGAGTCATCACTAGACTAGGAAGGCTTAGAAGAACCCCCTTTGGAAGTAGATGTTTGTAAACAAGCTTGGAAGTTAGTATCACCTATCAAGGTATATGTCTTATTGTTATAAATAAATTTAACTTGTCTATGCAATGTGGAGGGGACAGCTTGCATACTGTGAATCCAAGGTCTCCCTAATAACAAGTTGTATGTTAGATTTCCCGACATAACATGGATAGGAGTAGGCAAAGTAACAGGCCCCACTATGAGGGGTAAGGTGATAATACCTAATGACATCTTAGCCACATTATCAAAGCCTCGAATAGGATGAGAGTCAGGCTCAATAAGGGATGTATCCACATTCATCTTATGCAATAGATTAATGCTACACACATTAAGGCCAGAGCCATTATCTACTAGTGTTCATCTTATAGCAGTGTCATTTATGATAACCACAATCATCAAGGGATCATATTGATGTTGAATTTCACTAGTAGGCAACTCATCTTGAGTAAACACAATATGAGCTTTAGGATTCATCACAGAGTTAACCAAAGACACTATATTACTAGATGTATTCGGTGGAGGAACATTCAAATCTTTCAAAGCATCTTGTAAGATTCTGTGATGAGCAGAAGAAGTTTGAATCAAATCCCAAAGGGATATCTTAGCAAGGGTAGCTTTAAGTTGTTCTATGAGATCATATTCCTTGCCAAGAACTTGTGAAATACGCGGAGCTTGCGGAAGAGTTGGTTGAGGATTAGGAAGAGAAACCGGAGTCACAGGAGGAGGATTAGGCTGCCTATTATTTCTAGTATGATAAGTATGGGCAACCACATGATAACTCTCTCTAGTTAATTGCTTGGCATAACTATAAGGACTTATAGGTTTTCTTCCTTGCACAGTGATGATAGGTTTATTCGGAGTAAGAAAGGAATCATGACCATACCCTCCTTGGACAGTAAGGAGAGGTGATTTAGGAACTTGAAAGGTGGGAGAAGGATGAGCACCTTGGACTTCAAAGAGAGGCTTGTTATGCTCATTCAGGTTTATCATGTTAACTAATTTAGAAGTTTTGTTCTTTTTTAGAGATTTCGATAAACCCACAAAGTCATCAAGAGCATCATCCAACAAAGCATGATCATATCTATCAAAAGGTTTATCTTTTGACTCAAAAGGAGACATTTCCTCATAGAGGGGATTATTGAAAACAACCATGTTACTAGATTCAGTGGAAGATTTGATAGGAATGTACCCTTGAGAGGAATCATTCGACTTATCTTTCTCATCACAACGAAATGGCATAGTAACAAGGTTTATGAGTTTTTGGTAAAATGAAGGTTTGGCATTTTTAGGATTCAAAAACTCATCTAAAGCTTCATCTAATTCATCTTGGCTATACTCATAATCAACATAATTGCATACATCATCATAAACATGAACATCTTGCAAATAGAAATCTGACATTTTGAAATAAAAGTTGCATAAAACTTAGACACACAATGCAAAGAAACAAAGAAACACACTCCTTTTTTTTTTTCTTTTTTTCTTTTTTGAAAATGGAACACACTAAATCTAGATCTAGATCTAACAAATGCAATGCAAGAGAAAGCAATAATGAGATTCACGTCGGGTTCACCAAAATGTGTAGGGGAAAAAGCGAGACTAGGTTAACTTGTCCTAATCTTACCTTTTGACACACATTGCGGAATACGAAAGAGCCTAGAGGTATCACACAATTGGCTACTTCTTTTTGTGAAAGAGAGAGCCATGGGCTACCTATTAGGGTTTCTATTCCTTTGTTGTAATTGAAAGATAAAATGATGCAAGTTCAATCCCTAACCCCAAAGTGCAAGTATGAACTAATAACAAGATTGCAGAATTGAACTTAAACTATGGAAAGCTATAAACACAAGGACAAGACAAGAATGCAAATGCGTACCCGGAGTCAAAATATGAGTGGAAATGTTCGGGACGGGGGCGCGGGCACCACTGTCCTGATTCTGTTCCTGAAACTGCACCTGAAACTGCTGTTTTGCAACCTGGAAAACTGTCTGAACTGCCAAAACTTGCTGTTTGACAGGGGGACCAGGGCGCCCAGCGCCCCTGTCCTGGCAGGACCAGGGTGCCCCACGCCCCTGTCCTAGTCTTTTACTCTGAAACTTGGTGTGTTGTTTGGTCTCTGTCTGCTTCTTCCGGATCTGCAACTTGCGGTGTCGTCTGAATCCCGAAATCTGCACTTATATCTGAAAAGGTGTTTTGGGTGGCTATATAGGGTTTTGCCTTAGTCAAACCCCCGCTTCGGTGATCTCCACCTCCACGAATAGCCAAGTTGTATTGTAATAGTAATGTGTGTCCAGACCTTGTGTGTGTGCAAGATCCTAAAATGCAAGTAAGCCAACTAGAGCAACCTAGAAAGTAAACCCTAATTGCTTGTAGATGACAATGTAAATGCTCCAAATCAAGATGCAAAGTGATCTAAAGCATGATTGCAAGTGACATAATGAAGCTTATGCAGAGACATGAAAACAACATGAAATCATACCCAACCCCAAGAGAGGGGTACAAGCCAATCTTCAGTCGGTGATCCCTTATTGCTCTTCAATGCCTTCAAAGCCCTAAGTGGATGAATGAATTTGATGAATACTTGGAGGATGAATGCTAAGTGTTGCTGAAGTCTTCAAAGATCTGTTCTTTCACTGCATATGAGGTTCCTGAAAACAAAATTCGGATCCTTTCAAATGAAGAAAGAGAGCTCTTATGTATGAAACCCTAGGTCTTAATTCCAACTTTTGGCTGACCTAGAGATTGAATCTCCCGCCAATTTCTTGGGGTTAAACTTTATTTTATGATTGGATCGCGCTCCTAAAATTTCGGGAAAAATGTCCGGGACCGTGTGCACTCCGGGTGCCACGGTCCCGACAACTTTTCACCAAATTTTCAGGGCTATTGGATATGATGATTTTAGAGCGAATCCTGAAGTTACAGGTGATTTCGAGATGTTTTGACCCCCGAAATCAAGCCCCCAAGCTCAGAATAGGGCCTAATTAGGGTTTTTGATTAAGTGATGCATTGGTGGAATAAAATGAAAGGGGCATGCTTTAATGAAAGGGCCCGACTTTATGATGTGGAAGATGATGAAATAGAACCTTTAGACCTAATTAATTTGATTAATTAAGTGCTAAAGGGGAAATGCAATGCAAAATGCAAACTGCGCCAAGGCGGGTGCTAAACTAGGTGTGAAATTGTACTGCTTTAGCAAGTGCGTACAATTTATGACGTTACACTATCAATAGTCTCTTCATCTTGATCTAAAATCAACTTCCATTTATTTTCAAGAATTGAATATAAAGAATCATAAATTTCCTTTTGAATATCTTGTGGTAACCAATTATTTTGACACAAGTGATTGATTACATGTTGAACAACTTCTTGTTTTTTACCTTCATCAAAAGAATCAAAATGTTCTTTTACATTATCAAATTGTTTTCTCCTTAATGTTTTCAGAGTCCTTTCAAAATCACTCATTGGTTTGAAAGATACAACATCAATAGGAGTACTATGCTTGGGTATTTCACCTACTGGTTTAGACTTCTTACCAGTTACCTTCATCTTCATTGATTCTTCTTCAGTTTTAGTTTCCTCAGATTCCTCTTGAAGGATGAGATGTCTGCCTCTTTTCCTCGTGACAGTCTGCTTCTTTGCATATATCTTAGGTATCGGTTCCTTCTGGATTTGAATACTCCTTGTTATTCTTGTACTGGTGGACACAAAAGTTGCTTGCTCATCTTTCTTCTTTTTCCCTTTCACACTATTGGGTTGTGCTGATGTAATCCTTTCTTGATAAGTGCCTAGTCTTTTCTTTTTAGTGTCCTTAGGAGATGCCAAAAGGCTGTTGGCATAACCGATTGGCAAGTCATAACTAACTTCATAGCTCATTTCCTTCATTTCTTCTTCTCTCAGTTCAACAACCTCCATAAGGCAAAAGTCAGTGGTCACAGTGAAACAAATATCTTTTTCAAAGTGTTTCACCACTTCATAAGATAACCTTAATCTCATTCTCATTTTCTTTTGAAACTCATTGAAATACTTGTTCATTGCAACTAGAAATGTGTTCTTTATAGCCTTTATCCTATTATTAATTTGGGTTGTAACCAGTGTATCCTTAGACCATTTTATATCACCAATTCCTGGAATAAAATTATGAAAGTAGAAAAATAGACCAATCAAAAGTTGTCCATATTTAAACTTCTGACTGTTGTCTTTCTTTATTGATTCTAAATTCAACATCAATTGACTTCTCATTTCCTTGCACAGATCATAATCTGCATCTTCTTTCATCATCCTATAGGTGGCATGCATTGCAGTAGATGGTACACTATTTATTCATCTAGAATGGAACATTTGGTAGCCAATAACCATTGTTGCAAACTTGACTCCTTGATCTGCAATGTTATTAACTGATATAGCACGACCGTCAGCAATGGTCTTTGTCAACTCAATAATAGTCTCCTTCGAGATTTTCCTCAATTTACGTACTTCATCGGTTTGGCAGAAACCAGTTACTACATGAATAACCTCCTTTGTGATAGTGTGAGACTTGTCAAGATACATGTTCCCACCATGTATACGACTGAGGATAATCCTGGCATGTTCTTCCTCAAAATCTTCAAGAAAGTAGACTGCATTATGAAAACCCTTTTTATAAACCCTAATATATTTGGGTTTGATTTTCCCGCTCTTATCACACAAATATTTAAGATGAGAATAGATTGCCAATGACCCTAGATCCTCAATTTTTCAATCTATGTAACTAGACAAGTCACCTTTAATCAGAACACCTTGGGGAACTTGAGACAATGCATTATAAGATTCTATCTTATCTGTTAGCATAGACTCCATAGCTTCAATAGTGATAAAAAGACTCTTTGCTGGTGTAGACAATGATGCCATTCTAAATACTCTTGATTCGAGAGAGAGATTGAGAAAAATACCTTGTTCCCTTTGAGCTGGTAGGGTTTTCGGTTGTTCTTTCTCTTGTACACCCGATTCGCCTTTCTTCACTTCAAATCCGATTCACCTTTTTAAACCGTAGCACAAATCCGTTCTCAATCTACTGACAATGCTCTGTTTTGCTTTGCAAGTGCTCAAAATGTTTCTTTGAATGCAATTAGGGTAAAAATGAATTAGTGAAATTTCCTTTTATTAACTTACCCACTGCATTTATTAAACCATCGATAGGGTAACAAATCCTAATTACCACTTAACAAACTTGCCTATACCGGTAGACATATCAACCAGCTGGTAAAGCTTAGAAAACTGGTTGACAATAATATCAAAAAAAATTATTTTACAACTCAAAATGCAAAATTTTCTTACCATACTCTCTTCAAGGTTCCGGAAATAGATTTACCGATATGCTCCCCTTAGGCCTGTTGAAAAGCTCAGTTTACCAGTGTAGCATTCTCCATACTAGGTGAAGGGTTTGATTCTTTCGATGGCTTGTCCTCACTTTTCTTCTTCCAAATCCTATTCATCTCTACTCTGGCTTCTTCAACATTGACTATCTTCTTTCCTTTTCGATCTTCATTCTAACTTACCAATTGGTTCTTAGTTCTGCAAAACTTGGCAATGTGTCCTGGTTTGTGACAATGATAGCAAGCCATCCCAGATGCTCTCCAAGGTCCTACATTACCTCTACCAATCCTTCTTCTACAACTCATAGCCACATGTCCATAGTTATTGCAAATTGTACAAATCACATTTTTTACCTTCTCCATCTCATAGGGACTAAACTGGTTGACATAGGGTTTTTGCCAGTTCATATTTCTCCGGTTGTCATAAGTCCTTCTTTAGTCACCGATAGGTCTTGAATTCATGTGAGGTGCTGGGTTATTTTCTCCATATCTATATTCAATTTATCTATGTCCATACATGTTGCATGTGTAACAATGACCTCCAAATGTTCTAGACACATATCTAGTATTAGCATTGTAGCATGTGTTCTCATTAGATCTTCTTCTACAAACATTTGCAGTATGTCTTGGTTTGTGACAGTTAAAACAAACTGGTTTAAACTTCTTCTTACCTGATTTCATGCCTTTAGATACCGGTTTGTCTTTTGATGAAGTAACCTTTGTTTTGGAAGATTCACTTTTCTCAAATGTATTTAATCGTAATCTAGATGTGTCACCTTTCATCCCCTGAGATTAGATCTGTTCATCCAGCATAAAGGAACTCTTGTTGAATTTGTCAAGCTTCCCATTAGCCTCAGTAAGCTATTTGGTAAGATCTTCATTATGCTTCATAAGAGTCTCTCTAAGAGACATTGCCATCTCAAGATCTAACTATAATGCTTATTTTTATTCCTTCTCCTCATGCTAGTGTTCATACAAAGCTAAATTCTCCTGCTTGATCTTAGAGATCTCATGATCTTTCTCTTTGATCAGGTGCTTCCCTCCTTGCTTCAAGTTCTCTCCTCAAGTTAAGTTTTTCACCATTCAATTTCTCCACTTCTTTAGCCGATGCATCAATGTTGGCCTCATTTGAAGAGTTGTTGTCAAGGATCTCCAATAATTGCTCAGTCAGTTCTCCCCTATTTACTTGTGAAGCCTTGAATCTACCTCTGAGGGTTTCTAGCTCATCCCTAGTTTCAACAAGTACCCTAGCCATCTCTCTATAACTCATATCCCCCATAATGGCTTTATGGTTTCCTTCCAAGTGGTTAAGCCTTAAGGAAGTTAGGCTCTGATACCAATTGATAGACTTATAAAGCACTGAGAGGGGGGGGGTGTGAATCAATGATAGCAAAAACAATAACACTTTAAACCCAGACCGGTAAAAACAATTAACCAGTTTACTTAAGACTTTGCATGCAATCCAAAGTGTTATAAAAGAATTCACAACAAGTAAAACATTCACCATTACACAAGTGTTTATACATGGAAAACCCAATTGGGAAAAACCACGATGAGATGGGACTCACAAGTTAACTATCTGCACAAATAGGTAACTGACCGATTAAGGTCTACAAAGTGCTCTGTTAGGAGAAAATCCTTTTAAAGATCCCAAAGCCCTGTTAGGAGCTATACTTGGTTAAAGGTAACCTCAGTGGAGGATTTAGATCCAAGTTAATGAATCACCTTGTTAGAGGATTTCTACAATGAAGCTTGTTAGAGCTTACCCAATTAGGAGATTTAACTATTGTAATGATTAGAAAACAATAGGTGGTATGATCTAGGAATGACACATCTTGCTTGTTTAGATCCTTTTCTTCTCACCCAATACTGCATCACCGACATACTCTGCAACTCCTTCAACAAATCACATCAACTCTAACTCATAACATCACTTGTATCTTGCATATCAAAATAACTCATCATAATGTCTTTTTATAAACATTAGATTTCATGTTGGCTCAAGAACCTCAACACAATTTCCTAGGTTCAGTGAATCTGGACAATTTTCCATAACACATCACAAATTACCACCAAAAATGTCGGTTAGAGGTAACACATCACGACTAGTGATAACTCATCACACAATCTGTGAAACCGGTTGGAACACCGATACTGGTTGAGTGTTGACCGCTTCCAACACGCATACCAATTGTCTCCATTCTCACCTTGTTGCATCTCAAAACTGGTAATAGTGGAATTGACCAAAATCGATTGTCTTTACTACATATATTGGTTGTCAACATATACCAGTTTAGACACCTTCATACCAGTTAGACTTATCTATACATATGATACCGGTTTACAATATAAAGACTTAATAGTAGTACCAGTTTGACCTAACTAAGACAATCAAAACATATGTGTGCCATCAATGACAACACATAAAGTCATCCAATACAAAAATCATCATCATGCCAATAGGTTTCACTTCAAAACCATGAGAAGTGCAGTCTACACCTTCTTCCCAAGAGAAAGATTTAAAATATCAAGGCAATCAAAAATGCAAGGGGGCAAGTAGGAAAAACTCTAGACAAAGCTCAAGAGACAGACACAAAAGTAACTTTAACTGATAAAGTTATATAGTAAACTATAGAATTTGATGGTTCAACCTCACAAGTCAAGAATCATCTAGAAGAACACCAACTATCAAAAAAAATAAGATCAAACAAGAATAATATAAGTATCACAATCAAAATGAATGAGACAACTTAAGCTATTATTAGCCTAATTAAGTAAAAGGAAAAAGTTATGTAAATTTAGATTAACTGAATAAAGTAATTAAATGACCTAATTAATTAAATAATTAGATAATATCATAATTAATCCAACAACCTTCCTTAAGATTAACCTAGGGATAAGATAAAGAGCTAATGATGAATGGAAGCATGAATGGATCCTGGCAACAAAGGCATGATTAGGTACCTACAAAGTAATTCAACTCTCATAAATAGAGAAAAGGATAAAACTCCTCTGCAAATGACGGAAAAATAAATGAAAAAGTATACATGTGAGTATTAGCATGGATTCCAAATGTCCCCAAATTACTGAATTGGTCACATAAGTACAAGAAATATCCTTCACATACGAGAGTAATGAAGAGATGATGTTCCTCCCCATAAAAGAGAAGATTTAATGCTGAAGATGAAGGCTCAAGGATGAATGTTGATGAAGACCCAAGAGTGGAAAACCATGTTCATCCCATTGGGAATAAAAAATCCAATGGCCAAGGTAGAAGCAACCACAGGAAATGGATGGAATAGTCTCATGATGTGTGTCATGAAAGACTACTCAACTATCCACATGATTGAATAATGATATGCCAAATCAACTGAAGTAAGTCCAAATAACTATGAAGATACATGATGAAAAATATCTAAAGGTACTAAAGATGGGATGACATGAATACTCAAGCTGCCATCAAGAAAGAATTGAAGATCCTCAACAATGTTCCCAATGTATCCAGAGTGTGTGATGTATTAAACAAGACTACAATATTTGGTAAGTACTCATCCCACAAAGAAAAAAATGGAAGGAAACTATCCACTTGTTGAATTGAATTGATCTTTGAAGAATTAGGAGGTGGAGAGTGAGGCATGAAAAAATTCTTAGGAACCATGATGACTGAAGCACACATAGGTTCAAGTGACCAAATCTCTCCTTAGATTTTTAATCCACTCTAGATGCATGCAAGTGAGGACCCATCAATGAAAATACATGCTCGATGGAAGAAAAATGAGATAACTCATATAACTATGACACATGATCAAAATTACCAACTAGAATAAGCTCTCTACTGTTCAGGTCTTTGATAATCATTGAGTTAAATGTGAACTCTTTTGTCTCACCTTACTCACTCTAAGTAATTTGTTATATGAAAATAAGATTAGATGATAAAGAAGGAACACACATTACATCATTAAGTGTGTCAACATTAAACATAATAGAACCCCTGCTAGTAACACTCATATAAGTGTTTCTACCTATCAAGATGTATAGTACAATGCAAGGATAGTAAGAAGGGAACATATCCATACATTAATTCATATGATGAGGGGATCCTAAATCATGAAGCCACCTACTAGACTAAAAATATGAGGATACAATGAGAGCATGGATCTTCATCATGTCTTTTCCAAATGCCATAGAATAAGACCTTGAATGTATAGGTTGTGAAGTGGTTGAAAAGTATTAACTATGTAAAGGTGGCTCAATACTATACTTTAGGAGAAGCTATTGCAATTCATCAATCTTATTTACATAACATCAATGCTCATCATGTATTGTCTTAGTAAAATATGCACACTTTAATTTATCCTTCTTAGATAAAGACCTCTTAGAGGAGGAATATTAATTTGAAGAATCATGTGATTGTGTGTCCTTGGGTTGCTCATCTAATTTTAAATTTTTGTGTTTATGTTTCTTTCCTTTGCCATGTGAAGCCTTTTTATTTCTAGTACTCTAGGATATAAGAAGAGCCTATGATTTGGTAGAATCCAATTGACCCATCTAAATCAACTTTGATTGTTCTCAAGTGAGTTGCAAAACAAACTCATCAAGTAAAGGCATGATGTACTTGGTACCAAATGCATCTTTAGTGGCATAAATAGAAACAAAATTCGAATAATCAAGATGAATTTTGGAAAGAATAGAGATAATCAATTGGGAGTCATTCTAAATATGACATTACTACAACTATAATTTGAGAGACTCGAGTCTGGTCAATAAGTATTGAATGCTATAAAAATATGAAGGATTCAAGTCAATAAGCTCATTCTCCAATTGGAATCTCTTTAATGCATCTTCCTTTTCAAATAATGGCTCCAATATAGTCCAATTTTGATTGGGTGCAATGAAAGAATCAACACAAAAGAGAAAATATAGAGACAAAGATATGAATAATGTTTTAAAAGCCTCATCACACCTATTGAACTAGTTTCTCTTTTTAGTTTTACATGTAGGCTCAATTTTTGTACCCATGGCCACTTTGTAGAATCCTTGTTTTTGTATAATCCCTATTTCTTCATATTAATCTCCATTTTTTTTTAACTAAAGTACGTGGATGGAGTGAGGGGAGTAATATGATTTGGATCAATGATAAATAAATAAATATGTATAGAAATGGACTGATACAACAATATAGATCCTCTCATTGCTAAAAAAAATCACTTGGTTCTCAAAAAAATCAATTGATTTACATGTTTTCTAAGAAAGGAATCCAAAAGACTAGATATGAAATTTGATAAAACTAGCAAATACTTATTAAATATCTCGAAAAAAAATAGGCCTATAATGTAAATCTATTTTGCTAAATTATACTTAATAGAAAAAAAGGTTTAAATATTTTTACAATGGTTAATTAACCTATCAAAAAAGTCTTAAAGATCTAACAATAAAAAATTGGAACCCATAAGAAGTGGAGGTCACTAGGACAAAAGCAACAATAAAGGAAAAAAAAAGTAGGAGATGAACAACAAACAAATAGAAAAATCAAGTAGTATTTGAGCTATAAAGAATTCAATTCTTTTGGGTTGTTAATTGAGTCTCACTTCTCTTGAAAAAATCTTAGGTCATCCTCCTAAACTTCCTTATATAGATCAATTACATTGTCATCTTTTACTAGCTATTGAGACCTTGTCCTTTAACTAGGAACCTAGACTACAATTGAATTTTTTGTTAGAGTAAATTATTATTCACTCTTCAAGCTTAAGTTCCACTAATGAAAATTAGTTGTATTTATCATTTTCTAGGCTACATTCGTATTTGCACTTGGTAGTTATCAAAAGGTTTATTCTACCTACTCCTACCTAACCTTGCATTTCATTTGTACACATGATACTCTCAGTTCCCTCCATTGTTCTTTGCCTTGCCTATATAAGAAGGCCTTTGTCATGTTTGTATCATCAATCAATCAATATATCTCTTGCATCTGTTTCTCCAATGGTTGGTTATCTTTTACTAATTCCTATTTGCATCTACATGGTATCTGTTGGTGTAATTAATTATTCATCTTGGATATTATTACACCATACTTAAGTTTACTTAGGATAATGCATTTCATAGTAGTTTGGGTATGAGACACTTGGGTGTTTGTGCCACATTGGGATAGTGTGTGTAGGATAATTTCCACCCTTTATGGTATGATCTTGTTACTACTTTATCATATCCACTTATTGTGGAGTGATAATTCCACCTTCAGTGGGTGATCCACCTTATGTGGAATATTTTATTGTTTCTCCTACCTACCGCACCTATTTCCTACCTACCCTTGTTTCTTATTGAGCCACATGTCATATTTGTGTGCTCACATATCCATATAGCTTTGCCTATATATGCAGGCTCTTATTCATTGTATGAACAACTATTGAACTATTGATCATATATCTATTGATGAGAATACATTTTATTCTTGTCCTATATTTTGTCTCTCTATTTTTTACATTTCATTGTGCTCTTGATCTTAGAAAAATCTCACATGGTATCAAAGCCATTAGAGAGTCATTGATTCGTCTTTGAGAGGCATTATTACGATGTCAAGAGGCAGATCTGAAGAGCAGTATCTTCTAGAGGCATCCTAGACTAGATCCAACCTCACCATTGCGTCCGGGTGGCCGTTTCCATGAATTTTGAGTATAAATTCAGCCTATTTTGGTGAAAATCATATTTCGGGCTTGGAGGAAAAATTTTGCCCAATTTGGACGGTACGGTATTGATTTTCGAATTTAAAAAAAAAAAAATTAAAAAAAAAATATTTTTCTGCAAAAATATATTTTCATTTTTTATTTTAAACATTTTTTGTAGTTTTTTAAATTCTTGTAAAAGATTTTTTTTTAAACCAAAAAATATATATTACTATTGGGGGGGGGGGGGGGGGGGGTTTATTTCACCCCGCCCCGACCCGTACCCATACTGCAGTCTGTTTTTCTATAGGGCTGTCACAAACCGCCACTGACTATACTCTTTTATGCAGGGCTCGGGTCCACCACCTGCGATCTCTACCGACATCTTCCTCTAGTGGCCCGAGCTTCTCTGGGCCCTGACTCGCCCCCGATCTTGTCACTCACATCATTTTTTGACTTTCTTGCCACCGGGCCAACCTTGTTTTCCGCCACTACTCTTCATTTTTTCAGCTTTCTCATCGGCACCCAATCAACTCCGGCCAGTGTGTTCACCCATGGCCACTCTACACATCCTCAAGGGACCCAACGTAGCGATACTTTGCACCTTTTCATTCACCCGTTGCCACCTGTCCCTGTGGCCCACCCACCTTATTTCTCCGACAACCCTTTTTCCCTCCACTTGTGAAGATAGTCAGCAACATAGTCAGAGGGACACAGCGATAGTATGTACCGCTTGTCAGCATAGTCATCGGGCCAACTCATCCGATAGTCAGCCACCCACTTGGCATCCAAAATAGTGTACGGTGCTGACATCATCTCACCACATCACCGTATGGATCTTGCCACACCTGATTTTGTACTGACACATCATTTGTATGGATGAAACACATTTTGCCACGTGTTAGTCCGTACAGTACGAATGCATAGTCAGCAGGGGAGGGGAAGTTTTGGTGACGGTCATCTGGCCATCAAATTTAATCGCACAGTTTGCTGACATCATCAATTTTTAAAAATTTATCAGCCCCCTCCTATTGAGCTTTTCAGTTTTGCAGTTCAACTTTGGAAGGCCATATCTTGCTCATTTTTGCTCCTTTTTTAGTGCAATGTTTTTTGAAATGGGCTAATTTTTCGTGTACTTTCTCATGGTGGCATTATTTTCTAATTTTGATGGACAATTTTTTTCAGAAATATCAGTTTTTGGTGACTATACCTGTCCAATCCCCATTTCTGGAACTTTCGGGACTCTGTTTAGGCTCATACGAACTCTTTTTTCAGGTGTCATTTTTGGAAAGTGCATAATTGTTTGTCTACTCTCATAATATGCTATCAGTTTGCAGCGATTTTGGGTAGAAATTATACTTTCAACACATGGTCTTTTTTAGCCAATTTGGCACTTGTATTGCATAGATCTATCTTGCTGGTCTTTTGCATTGTATTTCTTAGCCTATTGGGGCAGTTGTAAAAAAAAATCATAAGTTACTTTGACTGATTGAATTTGGGGGGTCTCTCTTGTGCTTTTGTGCTCTTGTGTTCTTTCATTTTTCTGCTATGGGTTCTCCTAAGTTTCCTCTCCTAATTCCTCATAATTATGCTACTTGGAAAATTGATGCATGGAGTAAACTTATGGAAATATGACTAACTCATTATATTGATGGAACTATTGTTGCTCCCGCTGATCCTAAGGTTGATCTTGTTGGTCACTTGGATTGGTTCACTAAAAATATCATGGCAATTGGTACCTTAAGAAAGTATGTATCAAAGGATCTCATTTTTCATATTGAGAAATGTACTCTAATCAAGGATGCTTGGCAAAATTTTCAAGACTTGTATGGTCAAGTTGATGAGATTAGGGGATATCAAATTGATAGTGATCTCACCATGTTAGATCCCAAGAACTTTGATACTATACAAGATTATGTCACTAAGGAAAAAGAGTTGAGGGCACAACTCAAGGATTGTGGCATTGATAAGAAGGATACTCAATTGATCTTCAATTTTATGGGCAAACTTCCACAAGAATATGCAGCATTTGTTTCTAGTTTCCAAACCCATAGGATGACAATGGGTTCAGCTACACAATGCTTACATTTGATGCTTTCGCAAAAATGTTGATGATGGAACAAACTAAGTTTATAAGAATGGGCATTCATAAGGCTTCTAAGTCTCAAGCATTATTGGCAACTCAAGGGAACAAAGGAAATCAAGGAAAGGGCAACTCAAACAAGAAGAAATGGCAATCAAAGCCTAAGGACAAAGCACCACCTTCTCCACAACAAGGAGATTCATCCTCTTCCAAGAGGGACAATTCACCTAAGAGGGAGAGACCTACTTGTGCCTATTGTAAAAAGGTTGGTCATGAGGAGTGTCATTGCCATTCTAAGAAGATTGATGAGCTCTCACACATCCTCAAAAAGCACAACATTATTTTGCCTAATGCCTACAAAAAGGATGATTCATCAACTTCAACTTCCTCACATTCAAAAGGGAAAGGGTAAGCATTCATGGCTTCTACAAGTGCGAGGACTCACTCTTTTGGGACAAGAAAAGGAAAATCTCTTTGTGCTACTACAAGTCATGATTCAGGGAGATGGCTTCTATATTCAGGGGCTTCTCATGATATGGCATCTTTGCAGTCTATGTTTTCTACATTTTAGCCTTCCAGCATGCCGCAGATTTTGATGGGCAATCATACATACATGGATGTGATTGGGAAATGATCTATTGCCATTGGGGATAACTCCTTCAATGATGTGTTGTGTGTACCCCATTTGACAAACAATCTCGTTTCCATCTATCAAATCACACATGGGGAAACTAAGAGAATTGTTGAGTTCACACCTAAGTCAGTTTTCATTAGAGACTCAGAGACTAGAACTATCATTGCGACTGGGGTGGTTGATCATGCATCTTGGTTATACTCCTTTTCAGATTTTGTTGATATGGATGATTTCACATATGATGATTCTACACATGATGATCACACTTCTTATGATGATTCAGATTTTGAGGAGAACTTTGGGTACTTGAGCTTGGGGATTCTCACATGTGACCCTGTTCTTGAGCCTTGTGTTTCATCTCCTCCTATTGATATCACATCACCTATTGCACCTGATGATGCAGATAGTGTAACAATTTTGCATTGTTATGATTTAGTGCAACAGGATATTCCTTGTCTTCTAGCTTCAATTTCATGGGATGAGTACTTGACAGACATTGTAGGCTTGTTTGTGGAATCCTACATTGTAGATTTGGGAGACATCATTGATGATATTGATCTTCTCTTTGATGAAGATGATCCTTCTTTGGCTGTTGTGAGAGAACACTCTGACCCTCTTGTTCATTCTCTACATGATCATTCTTTCGAGGTTGACATGATTGTGGATTCTTATGTACAGTAGTTGGAGGAGGTCTCTTTATCCTTTGAGGATACATGCGAGTCTTTGGCTATTGTTCTACATTCATCTCCACTAGATCTTGCAGTGCCTTTTTCAGCAGTGTGGAGCAATTCACCACCTTTGGACAGGGTATCTTTCAGCATCGACATGGGGACACTTGAGCAGTTTTCAGAGTCTTCATTCATCATGAGTTTTTTTCCTACATCTCCCCTTCATGATTGGGGAGACTTCATGGCTACACCTTTGCTTTTGTTTCTTCCTAAGGGGAGGAATGTTTTTCGATATTCATGCAACAGTTTCTTCATACTTCATCAAGCTTTTATCATTGGTACAAATTCTACATTGAGGGGGGGTTCTCTTCTTCTCTCATATGGGGGGGACTTTTTCCTCACATGGGGTTTTGTTCCTCACATGCTTCTATGAGAGTTCTCTTCTATAGTTTTCATCTCTCTTTTGGGGGAGGGTTTTTCCCATTGGGTTTTTCTCTGTTTCCTCGCTTTGTGAGAGATTTCAATGCATTGGTTTGCATGCATTTGCATTTTTACATGGTTTCCTAAAATGGCCTTGTAGCTGGGATCCATCTTGCATTGCTTAGTTGCATTGTAGACTTAAGTGCATTCCCCTAACTTGCACTTAAGGGGGGGTGTTGGTGTAATTAATTATTCATCTTGGATATTATTACACCTTACTTAAGTTTACTTAGGATAATTCATTTCATAGTAGTTTGGGTATGAGACACTTGGGTGTTTGTGTCACATTCGGATAGTGTGTGTAGGAAAATTTCCACCCTTTATGGTGTGATCTTGTTACTACTCTATCATATCCACTTATTGAGGAGTGATAATTCCACCTTCGGTGGGTGATCCACCTCATGTGGAATATTTTATTGTTTCTCCTACCCACCACACCTATTTCCTACCTACCCTTGTTTCTTATTGAGCCACATGTCATGTTTGTGTGCTCACATATCCATATAGCCTTGTCTATATATGCAAGATCTTATTCATTGTATGAACAACTATTGAACTATTGATCATTTATCTATTGATGAGAATATAGTTTATTCTTGTCCTATATTTTGTCTCTCTATTTTGTACATTTCATTGTGCTCTTGATCTTGACAAAATCTCATAGTATCAAATCGGATTCTAGTTAAATTTCTAGCCTGCATCCAAAGTTTGAGTTGTGTGCTCACATATCCATATAGCCTTGCCTATATGTGCGGGATCTTATTCTTTGTATGAACAACTATTGAACTATTGATCATATATCTATTGATGAGAATATAGTTTATTCTTGTCCTATATTTTGTCTCTCTGTTTTGTACATTTCATTGTGCTCTTGATCTTGGTAAAATCTCACGGTATCAAATCGGATTCCAATTAAATTTCTAGCCTGAATCCAAAGTTCACATTGTTGAGGAGCTTTGTGACATCAATTCGTGCTTTGATTGTTTCATTGCGGAGATTTTGTTCAATCTGACATTCTACAAAGCATTATCTACGTTTGAAATTTTTTATAGAATTTATATTCGCCTTATATCAATATCATCATACCATATTGCCCTTTTGTCCTTCTTATGGTGGGATATTTTATTGTATATGCATGATGCATGTAGTCCTTGTGGGGTGTGATTGAGTCCTCCATCCATGCACATGTTTGTTTCTCTTTCTTGGAGAGGAGTTTTGTCCCATGTGGTTTTCTCATTTTCTCTATTTGTAAGAGATTAGTTGCATTAAATTGTATATTGGGTACCTAACATGGCCTAGTTGTTGGGACCCATCATCATATCATATTGCATTCTTCTTCCTAAGTTGCAATTAAGGCGGGGTGTTAGAGTAAATTATTATTTACTCTTTTAGCTTAAGTTCCACTTAGCAAAAATGTTCTATCTATCATTTTCTAGATTGCATTGGTATTTGCGCCTGGTAGTTGTCAATAGGTTTATTCTACCTACTCCTACCTAACCTTGCATTTCATTTGTTCTCATGGCACTCTTTGTGCCCTCCATTGTTCTTTGTCTTGCCTATATAAATAGGCCCTTGTAATCTTTGTATCGTTAAGCAATCAACATTTCTCTTGCATCTCTTTCTTCAAAGGTTTGTTGTCTCCTGCCCATTCCTATTTCCATCTACATTTTTCATCTTTGATAGATGGTCAGCAACACAAGACATTGGAAATTATGTTCTCATCATTAACTAGATATAAATATTTTGAAGTTTTCTATTATTGTTCATGTGTTTAACTTTTTCATGATTCATGCAATGCATAAAATTTCTTTCATTGTGTTTATTTATTTCTAAACATTCTTAAAAATAAGATAATAATTTTTTTATTATACTAAAAAAACTACTTAATTTTATGCCATATAAATTGATTTTATTATTATAAACATGTTACTTTAAAAAAAAATACTAAATAAAATACTATTAATTATAATTATTTTTGTTTGTTCTCTTATTATTGAGGTACCTAGGTAATGATCAGTTTAAGGAAGCAAAGCATGGTCTGCCAACATCTAAATATTTAATGACTCCTCCATTTGGAAGATGGTTGGTGGTAAATTCACTCTGAAAGTTTTGAAGAGCCAAATGTACTCCCACTCATTATTGCATGCATTATCAGATGGCGGACGTAACTATATATTATGTTGTTTCAATCTCACATTGTCGACATAATTGGGTGATGCAGAAACAAGATTCTTGTTGCCCAATCCATATATTCTATTGGACGAGTTTCTAAATAATTTATTTGTTAACGATGGAGACAACAATGAAATGTATTTTGAGGCATTTCTCATAAGTTAGCATGTGTTGTTCTTTAGATGCCAATGTCTACTGCATGGCAAGAGGTGGTTGGCAATGGACGTTAGAAAATTGACAACAGGAAAATGCGAATTAGGGTTTGCTTATTTCGTTAACGAAAGAAAAAATATGCTCAGTTTAAAGAGAGTCTATGATTAATGGCAGAAAGAATTAGGGAAGTTAGGCTTGTCATAACAATAATGGAATAATGAATATAGAAATCGCTATCATCTCTGATTTATAGAAACTGAAAATAAAATTACGTTTTGAAATCAAGTGAGCTCAATGTGAATCTTGTAAGCCAATTGATTGACACTGTAATCGATATTCTTGAAAATCAAGAAAGTAGTTATGTTGATAAGCCTTTCATTATGGAGTGTCTGGGGGATACAAGATCACCCCGCGAGAGTCACACAGTCAGCGGTCTGAAACAAAAAAAATGACAATGAGCTATTCATCAATCTTTTTAAAATAAGATTGCTCCGATTCTTGGCAAGTCCAAAAAGTTGTTCTTGAATTGAGTTCATATGTTATTTAACATTTGAATAGACCCAGAGAATGTTGGAGAACACAAGCAAGTTAGAATGAGTCGCAAACCAATATTTTTTTATAATTATTTAATTGAGAAAATAATGTTTATTTTTTGTTTATGAAATGAAATTGAAATGGAAATGAAATTTTTAGTGAAATAAGATGATAATGAAATAGGAATTCAAATGCAATGAAATGATTTACATTACTTTATTTATGTAAATGCAATTGAATTATTAGTATTATTTTTATTATGAAATTGAAATCGTCATTGCTAATGAGCAATTGAGTGCAAGTGAATGCAGGAACAGGTGAATGTGGATGAAGGCGAGGACATGGTTCGGGTAGAGTTGCTTTAGCTCATGGATTTCGCTAGAATAGATGGAATAACACGCACCACTGTAATTTATACATAATTATGTGTGCCTTAGTTGCATGATTTGAGTTGTGATTGAAATTGCATGACTAATGGCAAAATATTATGTTTTATGGCTCTATGAGAATGTAATCTGTTAATGATTTGAAAATGCATATTGACCCCATGATTGCACATTCTTTTATTCAAATATGTGTGATTTGGTGAAACAATATATTTATTTGTTTACTAAGTTATATATATATATATATATATATATATATATATATATATATATATATATATATGAGTTCTAATAATAACTCGATCATATACATGTATATATGTATGTAATTATAATATATGTAAATATATTTGATTATTCATGAAATTTGATTATTTTGCTTTATGAAAATTCTTTATTTATATATATATAAATATAATAAGTGATTTACTAAAAAGGCATATTAATCGATATGGTATTTGGCGGACTTATTAATGTCATGTTATAGTTGACAAAGCATATCGCACATTGCAAGGAGGAGTTGATAAGTATATCGACTATGCAACTAAACAAACAAATTGTGTTTGAGTTAAAATCGAATTGTGTTGTTAAATATATGCACTGCATGGTACATTCATAGGCCAAAGTGCCATGCGAACTATTCCACGTACCAACGGTGATGCATGGGTGGAAAGTTAAAATGTTGTATGGAAGGGAGGGAGTCGGTATTACTACCGACTACCCACTCAAACCTCCACCTTTTGCATGCTTTCAATTTGCCATATAACATGGCATGAACAAATATTAACATGGATTACCAACCCACAAGAAATCATCGATAATAATGAACATAAACGGTATGTGCAGTTCGAATTGCCACGTGCAAGAAATATAACAGAGTTCGAAATCTTTTAGGACTATTACTATAACTATAACAATTAGAGGTGTCAAATGTAAAATCAAATAACAGTCCACCACTCTAAGAGATTGGCCCGAAAATAGGAAGAAATATAGACTATTGATTTAGGAGAAAAACACTCAAAGAAATATGTAGAAAATAGAGATAATAGAACAAAGAATAGAGAATGGAGAAGACGAATAGAGAATGGAGACTAGAGAATAGAGAGGAAAGAACACAAAGGATTTGAAAAGCATAGAGGAAGAAAAACATTGGAAATCTAGGAGTATTGCAAATAGAATTGGAAGAAGATTAGCATTGGTCATATCAGAATTGGCTTAAATTTCAAAGGTAGGCTCTTTAACGAGCAATAGTTTATTATATAATTAGAGTATAACAACAAAATTATCTTAGGATTTGTTTGTTTTAGATCATTAATGAAGAAAAGAGTTAAAATTTTGAATTAGTTCCTTGCAATAGAAGTCATGATGATTGTTTAAAATTTTGTTTGAAAAAACCATATAGGTATGTGCATTATGAATTATCATTTTATTTAATGCCTGTTATGGAAAATTACCAAATTTAGTTAGTTGAAGTCATAAATCATGGAAAATACATGTTAGTATCAAACTAAATATGTTATTTGAGAAAAGAATTAATAAAAAACAAATAGAAAGATAAAGAACTTATGCATTCTAAACTTGAAAATTTGAAACCATAGAAAATAGAATACAAGTTAATGTATGATTACGCTATTTGGATTTTATGAGAAATAGATAAAAGAATGTGTACTCATTTTGTATTCACTTATATGTAAAGATACATACATGTGTTACACCTTGTTTTTAAAAAAAGATAGAAGCGAAAGTTTGCTTTCTTATTAGATATAATTGGTTGTAAACGAAAGATTGTTTCTTCTATATCTATATTTTAAACGAAATATTGTTTCTTCTATACCTATTTAATGAAATATTATCTTCTTTTATATTCCTTTTTGGATATCATACGAACAATACGTGTATACACATAAAAAATGGCTATGAGCAATTAAATAAATATTTAATATTTATTTAATAATTATTCTTCTATTAAATAGTTAATTGAAAAGATTAATTTATTTAATTCATTTCATGTCCTTCTATTAATTAATTTAATTGAAATATTTTATTAATTAATTCATTTATCTTTTTCCTCTAATCAATTAATTAAATATCTAATATTTAATCATTCCTCTAATCAATTAATTAAATATCTAATATTTAATTATTCCTCTACTCAATCAATTAAATATCTAATATTTAATGGTTATTATTCTATCCTATAGTCTCAAATATTAAATTATTTCTTAAATTATTTAATTCCTTTTCCAACTCATCTTCCATCTCCACTTCATCTTTCCTTTGCCAACTCATCCATCATGTGGCTAAATTAATTCAACAAAATTAAAATAAATAAAACATTTATTAGCCACTTATCTCCAACTTCCAAAATAAATGAAATATTGTATACGTACACATATTTCCTAACCTTCTTCTATATTCTCTCTAACATCCCTATATCTTAGGAGGACTTGAGTCCACTTGTCCTCTCATTCTGACATCTTCTCCAGCTATCCTATATCCTCTCAAGTCTTCAACTCAGTCAAGGTGAGATGAGTGACACTTGCCTTCTCCTTCCCCCTTTCTCTCAACCTTCAGCTTCTTGCTCATAGCCATCCAATCTACAAGATTTGATCATGGCCGTTGATCTTTGCCACCTAAACTCATGCACTCAAAGATCTATAAAAAGAGGTCTCCTAAGCCATTTTGAAATTAATAGAAAAATAGACAAATAGATAATCATATAGTCATCTAGGAGTCTTCATGTTGCATCCGTGAGTTTGAGTTTGAAGAAAATAGCATTTTAGAGTTTTTATCATATATCATTTGCATATCATAGTATCAGTTAACTATCAGTCCATTCTTCATATGCCATCTTGGAAGCTACTAGTGCTTGTCTAAGAGAAAATCATTTGCAATTAGGAATAGTGGAATTAGGACACAATGAGACTTAAATCATGAAGGTAAAAAATGTTTTTATTTTATATTCATTTCATGTAGTTTCATTGGTTGAGTTTGGATTTCCTGTAGTATTTCCTTTGTATTTTGTGAAGCTAATATGCTGCAAGTAGTATTCTGAAGATGAAATTCAAGTCGACACAATAGGAAAGCTAGATATGATTGTGTTTGTGAGGAAAGTTACCTTTCGAGATGGGTGCCCAATGTGGAATTATAGAGAGAAGAGTTTTCTTTTCCAAACTATATTTTATTTCTATGCATGACATTATACTCGGCCAAGTAACTTATTGACCATTGAAATAGATGGATATATTTATTTACTCTCTCTACCATATACTTGATTGATATTTCTTGTTTCTTAATGGAATTAGAAAATTTAAAATGCATGTATCATTCTAGGGATGCACCAGATTCCATCTTGTCTATCGAATTCTTTTTGCTATGGAATTCATGCAAGGCCGGGTATTCTTGATTGACCAAGAATTCTGGGGAAGTGTAAGCTTCAAGGTTGGTTGGAAAAAACACCTAAATCTTATTCTCCTCTTCATTCTAAAGATTGCATTGAAGATAGATTTGGATTGCAGATCAATGGACACATCTCATCCTTTACTTTATATTTTTCTTATTATTTGAACTTAAGGCATTGTAAAGGCCTAAGTATTGTATGTAGATATGATTAAGATACTAATTACATTTTCTTATTAGATAAAGAATTTTACCTCTTTATAGAAATCTCATGTTTATTGTGATATCATTGGTATGATCATTTAGAGATAAGGATGGAATAGTGGAAGTAAATAGACTTATTAAAGGAATTATGAGTTTATTTAAGAATAAAGAGTATTTCATTATATTATTGAATTTAGAATGTTTTACGTCTTTACATTTTGGTATCAGAGCTCTAGGTTTATAATACTAGGGCCTACGAGCCACTTCGCAAATTAAACCTTGAGCATAACAAAAAAAAATTGAAACACACTAAAATGGTGCAAACAAAGCAAATGGTTTACAAATCCTTTGTAGGAAATGCACAATACCTGTGAATCAAGAAAGCTTTCATACCTTTTTAAAGATTTGTTGATGGTAACCACTTTGAAGGAGGATGGTTAAGTAAAGAGGAAATTTTTCCTCCTGTGAAGGAACAAGTTCATGACATTCCAGATGAAGGGAAAAAGGAACCAAATCCTGAACCAAAGAGGAAATAAATAACTTATCATGCTGAGAAGGGAAAGGGAATCTCACCTACCTAATTTATTGGAAACAAGACTAGTTTGACTATCCCTATCAAGGAGATGAAAGAAAACGAAGAACGTCTATATGAGCATCTTCCTTCTGAGTTGATTGTAATTAGTTTAGATGAGTCAAAAGGATATACCCCATTGACTCCATGAGTAGAGGTATATATTTATGTGATATCATTTATAACAATCGATAAATAAAGTCATTTTTTTGCTAAATCAGTATGGAACCCGAATAGGTGAAGGAAGAGTATCTCTTAGACTTAGCACATTTAAATGGACACATATCTTGGATAATAGTATCCTAAGTGGAGATGAGCACTTTTAAGTATGTCTCTTAAAGTATAGCGGTATTTTAGACCATATTGATATAACAATGATAGCTATCATAAGAACCTAGATGCATTGGATGCTTGATTTATTAAACTATGTTCCTAGACTAGCATTATTCTAACTTGTTCCTTGTGAAAGATATAGATACTATTATATTATACTCTATATCTGTAGTGTACAAGGTAGGTATTATATGGATAAAAATTATGGATATTATAGATAAAATCTTCATAAGGACTTCTTCTTCTATTATGTGCTCAATTTTTACGGTCCTTGTCGACACAATTAAAAAACTGTTGGTACTATGTTTGATACTCTCTCTAGTACACCTTAGAAAGGATACCCCAAGGTGTGTTGGGAGTGGTTGTCGTTGCACCAAAAGATCAACCTATCAATGCCCGATGCAACCACTAGACTTATAGAATCCACAAGAGGCGGTTAAGCCATGTCGCAAACACACTGCTTTTGTTGCACAGAGACCAAGGGTGCACACCTTGCAACAATCCCCCCTCAGCACAAGTGGGGTTTGAACCTATAACCCAGCTCTGATACCAATTGTTGGGAGTGATTGCCATTGCACCAAAAGATTGACCTGTCAATGCCCGATACAACCACTAGACTTATATAATCCATGGGAGGCAGTTAAGCCATGTCGTAAACACACCACTTTTTCTACACAAAGACCAAGAGCGCACACCTTGCAACAAGGTGTTGTAACACTCCCTCACATGTGACTATTCTTAGTCACATAGTTCATGTGATATGTATCCAGTTTGATGATTTATTTGGTTTATTGATGAATTCTTTGATATTTGATTTTGGGATTGGCTTGACTTCTTAAGCCAATCATATTTTTCTTTTGTAAGCAGACGAGTCACCAATTTTCTATCTATCTTGTGGCTCTTGGTCACACTTGACTTATTGTTTTTTCTCTTAATCCTTATGGTGGCTAACCTAATGTTTAAAAATTTAAGTGTTTTTCGATTAGCATATTGCATTCATTTCCTATCATGTTCATAGCGAACCCTTGATAGAATGTACAAGGGAGTACAAGTCAAAGAGTGCAAAGCATAGTTGTCTGTGTTAGTTAGGACAAAAATACCATGTATGTATATAGCTTCTAGTTTGAGTGACTTCAATATGTGAAACAAGTGTGTAGGCCTCGCAAAGGTATATATATATATATATATATATATATATATATATATATATATATATATATATATATATATATATATATATATATATATATATATATATATATATATGAAGATAGAAATATTTGTTTTAGTTAATAATTTTATGTGTTCTTACTTTTATTGGTTTTACCGTCAAGATCATGTGATCATGTATGATGTTTTTTGTTAATTAAAAGTTGGTGATGGAGTCTTGGACATCCAAGTACATGTGGTCTTTGATGAAAAGACACACTTTGAGTTAGTTGAGTATAGGATGTGTTAGTATATATGCTCAACATATGCTATTACGTTAAGATTCTCCCTTATTATGATTGCCTTGTTAATTGTCATTTAAAGGTGTGCCTATTAGTTTCAAAATCTTTATGTGTTGTTAAAAGTCGAAGGACTGAAGTGGAGTTAGTTGGATGAAATATTTGGAATTAGAAGAAAGTTGAATGATGGATTCTCTTAGACCAAGAAAATATTTATCTACCATGGGTAATTTAAACTTGAGATAGCAATTGTTGTGGAATCCCTTGGAAGAGAAACATTAGCTAAAGGTTAAGTAGGCCTTGGAGTTATCTTTCTCAGATCATTGGTTTGATGGATATGAGTTGGAACTTGATGGTATTTTGAGATACCAAAGGAGGATGTACATTCCTGAAGGCAAAAATTTGAGGAAGTTAAAATTGCAAAAGGTACACAATACCCTTATTCAGAACATTCAGGAGTGACAAAAATGGTAGCTGAATTGAGAACTTTGTATTTTTGGCCTAAACTCGAGAAAGAGGTGATTGATTATGTGGCATATTGTTTGGGATGACAACAAGGGAAAGATGAGCATGTTCATCCAGTAGGAATTTTGTATCAACATCACATACCTGAGCATAAGTGGCAAGTAATCAATATGGATTTAATCCAAGGATTACCTTTGAGTAAGAACAAACATGATATCATCTTGGTAGTTGTCGATAAGTTGATTGAAGTTGCACATTTTGTACCTGCAAATCTTAAGGATGGATCATTGACTCTTGTGAATAAATTTGTGCAAGAGATATCCCAATTGCATGGTGTACCAGAAACCATTATTTCAGATAAGGACACTAGGATGACATCTAGATTTTGGACAACAAAGAATGCAGCTTTGGGAACTAGACTGAATTTTAGTTTAGCATATCATCCTCAAACAAATGGCCAAACAGAAAGGGTTAATCAAATAGTGGATGATCTTCTACAGATGTATTGCATGGATCAGCAGTACAAGTGGGAGGAGTATTTGCCTTTGGTTGATTATGCATATAACAACTCCTTTCATGCATCTTTAGGGATGGCACCTTTTGAGGCACTATATGGATGAAAGTGTTGCACACCCATTAGTTGGGATAGAATGAAAGATAGGATCATTATTGGTCCTGATTTACTCAAAGAAATGGATGATAAGATGAAGTTGATCAAGACAAGATTGAAAGAGGTAGTCGATAGAAAGAAAAGCTACACTAATAGAAACAATACTTTCTGACAGTTTGTTGTAGGAGATAAAGTCTTTTTGAGGGTCAAGACTCATAAGAGCTCTATCTCATATGGTAAATCATCAAAGTTGGCACCAAGATATGTGGGACCCTTTGATGTGATGGAAGTTATTAATCTAGTCTCTTTTAGATTAGCTTTACCACCTGCTCTAGCTCGAATCCATAATGTCTTCCATGTTTCTTTGTTGAAGCCTTATCATCCTGAATCATCCCATATTCTTGATTGGCGATCTTTATAGGTACAAAATCCGAGGGTGGTGCTAGTGGAGCCCATCTGAATCCTAGATCAATGTAGCATGAAGCTACGTAGCAGAGATTTCACTCAGTATAAGATCCAGTGGGACCAATATTATGAGGATAGTGCTACATGGGAGGATGTTGAGATGATTGACCATCATTTTCCTCATTTTCTTTTTTAGAGTAGTATTTTCTTATTGCATGAGATACCTTGATACTCTGATTCGATTCACATGTTGTGAACTTGGATAGCATGGATGCTACTGTTATAGTTTATGTTCTAATTTGAGACTATGATTTCATGATGTTTGAGATACTATTTTATTTCATGTTTAATAATACATCAAGACGATGCCTCTTCCAAGTGGGGAAGGATGTCATGAACCATATTTATCTATAATTATTTAATTGAGAAAATAATATTTTTTTTCATTTATGAAATGAAATTTTTAGTGAAATAGGAATTCAAATTCAATGAAATGGTTTACATTACTTTATTTATGTAAATAAAATTGAATGATTAGTATTAATTTTATTATGAAATTGGGGATCGTCATTGCTAATGAGAAATTGAGTGCAAGTGAATGCAGGAACAAGTGAACGCGGATGAAGGCGAGGACATGGTTCAAGTAGAGTTTCTTTAGCTCATGGATTTTGCTACAATAGATGGAATTACACACGCCACTGTAGTTTATACATAATTATGTGTGCCTTAGTTGCATGATTTGAGTTGTGATTGAAATTGCATGAGTGATGGAAAAATATTATATTTTATGGTTCTACGAGAATGTAATTTGTTAATGATTTGAAAATGAATATTGACCCCATGATTGCACATTCTTTTGTTCAGATATGTGTGATTTGGTGAAACAATATATTTATTTGTTTACTATAGTTATATTTATATATATAATTATACGTATTATATATGTATATGTGTTCTAATAATAACTCAATCATATACATGTATATACGTATGTAATTATAATATATGTAAATATATTTGATTATTCATGAAATTTGATTATTTTTCTTTATGAAAATTCTTTGTTTATATATATATATATATATAATAAGTGATTTATTAAAAAGGTATATTAACCGATATGGTATTTGGTGGATTTATTAATGTCATGTTATAGTTGACAAAGCATATCGCACATTGCGGGGAGAAGTCGATAAGTATATCGACTATGCAACTAAACAAACACATTGTGTTTGAGTTAAACTCTAACTCTGTTGTTAATTATATGCATTGTGTGGTACATTCGCAGGCCAAAGTGCCATGCGAACTATTCCACGTACCAACGGTGATGCATGGGTGGCAAGTTGAAATGTTGTATGGAAGGGAGGGAGTCGGTATTACTACCGACTACCCACTCAAACCTCCACCTTCACATGCTTTCAATTTGCCGTATAATGTGGATGACTAGCCCACATGATATCACCAATAATAATAAACATAAACGGTATGTGCAGTTTGAATTGCCACGTGCAAGCAATATAACAGAGTTCTAATTCTTTTGGGACTATTACTATAGCCATAACAATTAGAGGTATCAAATATAAACTCAGATAACAGTCCACCACTATGAGAGATTGGCCCAAAAATAGGAAGAAATATAGATTAGAGAATGGAGAATAGCGAATAGAGAAGGGAGATTAGAGAATAGAGAGGAAAGAACACAAAGGATTTGAAAACCATAGAGGAAGAAAAGCATTGGAAATCTAGGAGTATTGCCGATAGAATTGGAAGAAGATTAGCATTGATTATATCAGAATTGGCTTAAATTTCAGACGTAGGCTCTTTAACGAGCAATAGTTTATTATATAATTAGAGTATAACAACAAAATTATCTTGAGATTTGCTTGTTTTAGATCATTAATGAAGAAAAGAGTTAAACTTTTGAATTAGTTCCTTGCAATAGAAGTCATGATGATTATTTAAAATTTTGTTTTAAAAAGCCATATAGGTATGTGCATTATGAATTATTATTTTATTTAATTCCCGTTATGGAAAATTACCAAATTTAGTTAGTTGAAGTCATAAATCATGGAAAACACATGTTAGTATCAAACTAAATATGTTATTCGAGAAAAGAATTAGATAATAAAAAACAAGTAGAAAGATAAAGAACTTATGCATTCTAAACTTGAAAATTTGAAACCATAAAAAATAGAATACAAATTAATGTATGATTACGCTATTTGGATTTTATGAGAAATAGATAAAAGAATGTGTACTCATTTTCTATTTGATTATATGTAAAGAGACATACACGTGTTACACCTTCTTGTTTTTAAAAAAAGATAGAAGCGAAATATTGCTTTCTTATTAGATATAATTGATTGTAACAAAATATTGTTTCTTCTATATCTATTAAACGAAAGATTGTTTCTTCTATACCTATTTAACAAAAGATTGTCTTCTTTTATATTCATTTTATGGATATCATACGAACAATAGGAAAGGTATATATATTTGTGTTTTTGGGGAAAGTTACCTTGTGAGATGGGTGCCGAATGTAGAATTATAGAGAGAATAGTCTGCTTTTCCAAACTATATTTTATTTCTATGCATGGCATTATACTCGGTCGAGTAACTTATTGACCATTGAAATAGATGGATATATTTATTTACACTCTCTACCATATCCTTGATTGATCTTTCTTGTTTCTTAATAGAATTAGAAAATTGAAAATGCATGTATCATTCTAGGCATGCACCAGACTCCATCTTGTCTATCGAATTCTTTTTGCTAAGCAATTCATGCAGGGTCGGGTTTTCTTGATTGACCAAAAATTCCGGGGAAGTGTAAGCTTCAAGGTTAGGTGGAAAAAGCACCTGAATCTTGTTCTTATCTTCATTCTAAAGATTGCATTGAAGATAGCTTTGGATTGTAGATCAATGGACGCATCTCATACTTTACTTTATATTTTTCTTGCTAATTGAACTTAAGGCATTAGAAAGGCCTAAGTATTGTATGTAGATATGATTAAGATACTACTTACATTTTCTTATCGAATAAAGAATCTGTACCTCTTTATAGAAATCTCATGTTTATTGTGATATCAATTGTACGATCATTTAGAGATAAGGATGGAATAGTGGAAGTAAATAGACTTATTAAAGGAATTATGAGTTTACTTAAGAATAAAGAGTATTTTGTTATATTATTGAATTTATAATATTTTACGTCTTTACATAATGAATTGATTTTTATGATAATTTCTAAGAATTAAATATTATTAATAGATAAAACATAATATCTAATTCGTTTAAAAATCTATATAATTAATTGTTTACATTAGAGGTGGAGAAGTAATTATAAATGTTGTATGTATTGTGGAAGCACACAAGGGTGGTGGGGATTGAGGATGTAATCATAATCTAAAGGTTTAATTAAAGATTATTTAAGATTGTAATTAAATACATAAATAAACATAGTGCAATTTAATTTTGATACCAATCAACAAAAATAGATCATATTCATTCATAGCCATGAAATACAGTACAATATGCCACAATGGGCTTACAACATAAAGTTTCACCCTTGAAACATACATGGGCATCTTGTATGCAACTTTCAAACTTATCAAACTATAATATAATACAAAGCACTTATTTTACCACTAAATAATGGTCCTTGATTTTTAAATTACAATCTATATATAATCTATCATCGATATCATACTTTGACTCTCAATGATCATGAGTGATTTGTTTTATATTAATTCTTATCCTTAGGAAAAATCTATGTCAACCATAAGGTGGAATTTTTTTTGACATTATAGATGAAATATATCCATAGCAAGAAATTAGTAATCTTTTAGGATGAATTTAGCCAATAATATGTATTAGATATAATCTAGTTCATATTATAATTCCCACATGTTTTTTTCTTGAGCTGTATGTTATCAAATTTGCATTTCTAGTTATGTATCATGGGATAAATAGGTCATTCTTGTGTATGTTTCTTTGACTTCTTATTAGTGTTTCAACTACATTTATTTCCTTAACATATATGGTTGTGATGGTTGATTATATGTTTGATTTCCTATCTCATAGTATTCATAGATGATTTTGAAGAGATGCAATGGTTTGTTATCACGTTGTGATAAATTAGGCATTAATTGGGATTTTATCCAAATGTGTAATTTTATGCTTTTACGTCATGTTTACAAACCATTTACATTTCTTGTATTGACATTACTTTGCATGTTAGTTATTGTTATTGTTTTATTGTGATGCATGTTTGGTATTTTGACAATTTTCTCAGAAGGACTCAATGTATTTTATTATGGGTTGTATATTTGGTGCAGGGCACCCATGAGTTCATGCCTCTAAGAGGCAAAATGAATCATTTTTTTTGTTTGGTGTTTCCCTCATGTAATACTTGGTCTGCATGGTCCATTTTCATTTTTTTAAGAATCTAGAAGAGGTCTTAGGAGGAGGTGTTGTTAAATTGTCAAAATAACAAAAAGTGTAAATATTGTCATAGTTGCACAAAGCAGCTTTTTTTTTTATTGCCAAAGTGGAAGGTGAACGGTTAGAAATTGAAAATTGGTCTACAACTATTGTCAATACCTTTAAAGGGGATTTTCAAGGCTGAGGACAAGAGAGGAGAGGTAGGTTGTTGATTTGGAGAAGTGGTTGTAATAAAACATCAATAATTCTGCAAAAATTTGAACACTTTTTTTTATGATTGGTAAAGACTTGTATGATCTCTTAATGGTACGAGACCAATTGGAAATGAATGATAATTGATTCTACTTTCTTATTATTTTTATTTCATCCATTTTCATTGAGTTTTGTGAAAGTTGTGGCCATTTTGGCAACTGCGGGTCCATTTTTATAAGTTTGTTTTTTTCTTGCAATTTGTTGCTCTAATGGTTGATATGGGTTTGTACGACATGTTGCTGATCTGAAATTGATTGGGGATGAACAATAATTGAATCTAATTTCATTTTGAGAAACTTTAATTCATTTTTTTTAGGTAGATCCAATGATGTTGTAATTTCTTTATAGGTTCCCTGAAACCCTAGTTAGGGTAATAGTGAGCAAACAAATCAATTTTTGAAGGTTTTCATACAAAGTAACCTACCTTAGTTTTGAGATATGTTGTATAGGGTCCAAATGGGTGTTTTAAAATATGTTTATATACTTGGTACCATGTGTGCACTAGAAATTATGGCCGAAAAACCTAATTTGTTGCTACCAAGTTTGTTCAAGCAATTAGGCCTAAAGACTAGGACAATCCATTTTTAAGTCCTTTCCTTCCAAAGAAACCATACCTATAATCTATATATGTTTGTAAATGGGAAAAGGGACATCTGAATCTGTGCTCACTTTGTGGATTTCAAGTTTGCCTTGAAAGTTTTGTCAAGATGTGTCATTTGGGAGTACTACTAGGAATTAGGTCTATTTGTGAAGAATGCCAAGTAGTTTGGAGAACCTGAGTTCTTGTGAGTCATTGCCAGTTTGCACATTCTATTTCCCCATTGTCTAAGGTGTCCCAAGTGTTGGATGAAGGGTTTCAAGCATTGATGCATTATTGGAGTTTTGTGGCCTTGAAGGAGCATTAGTCCATTTCGGAAGAGTCTTTGAGTTTGTAAAGGGTGAGAGTGGAGTTTTGTTGGGAACCCAAAATGAGATGAGTCCATGCTCATTAATGACCTGAAATGCCAAAGGCTTACCCTTGAGAAGAAATCTGCCCTAATATGATTAACTTTGATTTTTTAGGAAGAATTGATTTCATTTGTTGTGAAATATAGTATCAATTAACTAGTTGCCATCCTGCTCTGCATCAAATTGGTATCAGAGCCCAAAGATTTAGGCAAGTAATTTTTGGGAGTTTATGAATTGTATTTTTGTAGGTTGAAGGAAGAACTTGGATACCAAAGACTAGGCCAAGTGAAAAGAAAGGGGCCTAAGGTGAGGTATCATGAAGACAAGAAGTTGGTGAAAGAGACTTGCTTGTAGAAGAAGCGACAGTTATAAGTGAATTTCAATCCTTTCAAGTTCAGGAAATCCAATAACTATAGTTTACTTCTTCACATACATAATATAGAGTTACTGTATATGGTGAAAATGGATAACAACAATAACAATATTGAAAGGCTAAATGAATTCAACCACAAAACCCTAGCCTAACAACAACAAAGATCCACCATAACATATGAAGATTACCTAAGACAATGCAAATCAAATGAAATCACAAAGATTATACCATCACATGTCCAATAGGGTTTGGATCTCCATTCTTCCTATCTCCATTGATCTTGCTTGATATATTTGCTCTCAGATTTTATGTGCACAAGAGCTCAACAAAGAACGGAATGTGGTTGCAAGTAGGATCGTAGTGTAGTCAAGTGTATAAGATTCATTCAAATGTCTCATTAGGTCATTAGGGTTTGATAATGAAGGAAGCATATCCTTATATAGAAGACACTATATGAAATGGAGGGATAAGATTGAGAGGTGTAAAAGGAGGTCGGCTATGATTAGAGGGTAGGTAAAAGAAATAATAAAATAATGAAAGGGGTAGGTAGTGTATGAATTAAGAGATGAATGACATGTGTCATGGGTAGAAAAGGTTAATGAATTAATTAAATAAATAAAGATTTATTTAATTAATAGAAGAAGTGGGATAATTAAATAAATAAAATATTTATTTAATTTAGGAAAATGATAATTTAAATAAATAAATGTATTTATTTAAATGAGAAATAAGGGTAGAAGAGGATAAATGAATTAATTAAATAAATAAAGATTTATTTAATTAATAGAAGAATTAAGCTTAGATAATTAAATAAATAAAATATTTATTTAATTAGACATGACAATTTTGGGTGTCTACATTTTGCCCCTCTTTGAGACAATGCGGCTTGTCACGTTGTTTCAAAGAAGATAATATGAATTGATACAGAGTTGCCCCAAGATGGGAATGATATGACCCCTCGAGAGATTGGATGAAAATTTCTGAAAATATTGCAGACAATCTCTCGATAAGAAACATAGGCTAGAATGGACTGACCGGACAAAGTGACAAAGTCACTGGATAAAGAAGACTGACTCGGGAAATGAAGGCGAAGGCTAAAATACATCCTCATTGTCATCTACACATTCATGAGAGCAGATTGCAGAGTGAAAACAGAGCAGCAGTAGTCAGCAGCGATGGCCTTCATTCACAGATTCGACCGCGTTTGCCGATTTCAGAGGCCAGCAGAGGTAGGAGAGCCGGTAAGTACCACCAAACCTCCTCGTACTTTGATGCATTTAATTTTGTCATTAATGCATGCTAGATAGGGTAATAAATGTGCTTAGACTAGGGTCCAAAAAGTGTCCAAAAATGTCCAGGTGCGTCTGTGTTTGTGCCAAGCGCGTTTGTGCTCGCGAGGCGCATCTGTGTTTGTGCCAAGCGCATCTGCGTTTAAACCCACGTTTGTGTCAAATATGACCGCGTTTGTGATGGTCAGTCGCGTCTGTGCCAAAAAGGCACGTCTATGTCGCCCAAGCGCGTCTGTGCAGAGCATAGGCATGTCTGTGTCAATCAGATGCATCTGTGTTTTTCAGGCACATCTGTGCAGTCTGAAAGCGTGTTTATGTCAGGTAAGCGCGTTTGTGTTAAGTTTTGGTCTTCTAGGTCAAATCGACAATTCTGTGATGAACATACGCTGTCGATTGGATAAGCTGCTGAGAGGATACGCTCAAGCAGGTCCTCTAGGAAGACTAGGATAGATCAAGGCACTTTGTGATGAACAATGAGTACCAAGATAGAGTACTTTGTGATGAACAGGAAGTACTAAAATATGAGCAGCACTTTGTGATCAATAGGGAGTGCAAATGTGAGTAACACTTTGTGATGAACAGTGAGTGCAAATTTGAGTAACACTTTGTGATGAACAGTGAGTGTCACACACATAGTACTTTGTGATGAATAGGGAGTACCACTAGGATAGAAGCAACACTTTGTGATGAACAGTGAGTGTCACTAGGGTAGAATGCCATATGCATTTGGATAAAAAGTAGCATTTTGTGATGAACAGTGAATGCCACGATGACTGACATGAGTGATTTGTTTGACTGCAGAAGTATTTGTCGATGCTGGAGTCATGGGAGAGATTCCCATCTACTCAGAGGTTGCGACCTGAGTTGTCATTCGAGGACAGAGCTGCTATTGAGGAGATGGGACTGAGACATGTTCTATATGTGCCTGAGTTTCGGGCAAACATGGGACTGTTGACTGCGCTAGCGGAGAGATGGCACTCCGAGACCTGTACGTTTCATTTGCCGATGGGTGAGATGATAGTCACCCTTGAGGATGTATATAGGATACTGAGGATACTGATCGATGGGGAGCTGATCCCATATGATCGATACAGAGACAGGGAGGCCCTGAGACGAGTATTCCAGGACCCAAGACTGGAGATGAGGGCAGGACATGTGGCATGGGACACCATGACAGCCACAGGGTTAGCATTACCAGCAGTGGTAGGAGGAGCGATCAGTGGGTTCCTGTGTCCAGATAGGGTGACACGGGGGTTGGCTGTGGGGTGGGGAGGAGCACTGGAGACACTGGTGATGCAGCACACCAGGTATGCTTGGGGACCGTGTGTACTGGCACACCTCTACTACGAGCTGCATCAGTTTGTGTACCACGGATCTGTGGGTTTGGGCTGCAGAGTGACATTGTTGTAGGTATGGGCTTACGAGCATCTGCCAGTGATGAGGCCGATACACTTCAGAGGCAGGGGTCATGGACGTTGTTTTTTTCATTTGTATGACATGATCATATCACAGCCACGGATTGGCAGGTTGGAGCATTGGCGACGAGTGGTAGATGATATCGACATGGTCATATGGAGACCATACCTGGGCTGCGAGCAGTGGAAGGATGATACAGTTGAGCTTCCCTACACCTTCTGGAGCAAGTATTTGATTGGGCAGACGCCCTATGTGCTGGAGAGGTAGCTAGTGGACAGGATTGGCCAACAGTTTGGCAGGATTCAGAGGATGCCACGGGGCTCAGGCATGTATGCACGGACAGTCAGAGATCAAGCACAGTTTGGGCCCTTGTTGTCATATGATTAGGTAGTGACACAGCTGGTAGAGATGATGCCCCTACCCTGGGACATGTGGCCAGAGATTGAGGATGCCGGCATGGATGCTGAGTACATAGCCTACTGGGCAGAGCATCCCTTCCCACGCTTGACGGATCCAGGAGAGCCATTGGATGGAGATGGGGGTGGGGATGATGATGATGGTGGAGGTGATGGGGGCAGAGGCCAACGGAGGAGGAGGGGAGCAGTTGGAGAGAGGAGGGTTGCACCTCGGAGGGAGGGTGGTGAGGAGAGACAGGCTTAGGTGGTGAGGGGTCATGGTGGATTGCCGCTATAGGTGCCAGTAGCACAGGGTCCTAGGCAGGTACAGATACAGGACAGGGACAGAGACAGGTACCAGTACAGGCACCAGTATAGGTACAGGCACAGGCATAGGGGCAGGCACCTGTACAAGGGGAGCCACAAGTAGAGGTGGAGGGGGCTGACCCGGTGGAGGATGAGCTGCTAGAGCTGAGGGAGATCTGCAAGGGCCAGGCAGATGAGATCCAGGAGCTAGAGAGGGAGAGGGATCGGCTCAGGATGAGGCTTAGAGATACTGAGTGGGAGCAAGATCAGGCTATTCAGTGCTATACAGAGGCTGAGACAACACTGAGGGCTGGGAGACAGGCAGCGGAGGACACAGGGGTAGGATATGCTTATGTCCTGCGGGTAGGAGAGGAGATTGCCTACTGGTGAGATCTCTACTATGGTGTAGTGACAGCAGATCAGTGGGCAAGGAGCTTCCATAGACCATCGCGTACATCGACAGCTACGGGAGGGAGCCGGAGGAGACAGGCATCGAGTGGTGGGGTTATGGGTCCTCCACCACCACCAGATAGAGTAGACAGGAGGGATGATCCTGGGGCGGGTCCTTTAGGGGCTCAGATTCCATCGAGGCCAGGTGGCTCTGAGGGAGGGAGTTCATCATAGCCATAGAGGGCTCCCTATGTATCAGTTTTGTACCATTTTTGTGTTGTAGACACCTACAGATGCTTTTGTAGCCATATGATTTTGACATCATTGTATCATAACACTTTATGATTATATATATGAGATGATTCATCTTTGCAGCAACTATATGCATGTGTACCTATGTGATGAGATGTGCTTATGTGATGCTTATGATATGGATGCAAATATGTATATGATGCAATGCAATATTTTTGTTCTTTTATGTTTTAAAATGTTATGCAAATGTAAATGTGAATGTATGAAATGCGGATGAATATGATAATGCAAATGACTATTTACATGATGAGAATGTAAAATGTGCTAATATGTGTTGTGTGCAGGATGTGATGCAGTTGTGATATCTATATGTATGTATAAAATGCTTATATGTGGTAATGCAGGTGCAACTACATGAAATGCAAATGTTTTTGGTGTGTCATTATACTCAGTCATGTGATAGCAAGCTATGCGGACTCGAGAAGGATGATGGAAGTCAATCAAGAAAGGGGGATGAAAGACAGAAGATATGAAAGTGAAAGAGCTTTGTGTGCGTTATCATCATTGAGCTTTATTATGGCAAGTAGGTTATGACAATCGAGGCATATGTTCGACCCAGAAAGTCATTGTACCTGTTTGCATGGAGATAAGACAGTCACAAACAAGGATTGCCCCAGTTCATACTAGACTCATAGCATCCTCATATCCTTGGACAAGTCATAGTATTACTAAGAGACAATCCATAGACAACAAATACAAATAGGTGATGATACCCCATCCTCGCCTTTCTAGTCAAAGACATCCTGGAGATAGAATCTCTAGTCCGAGACATCCCGGAAAAGCTAAGAGACATGTCACCAAAAAAAGATGAAATCAAAAGAAAACCAAGACTCGACACCAACATCCACTATAGCCCTCAAGTTTAGTGTCTCTTGTCACTTGTATAAGTCTTATTTGATTGTGGTCATAATGTTTACTGTCACAGAATGGATAGATAGCACTGAACCATATGTTGTCTGAGTCTGTTGAAAGATTTGATTTGTTGAAGTCCATTGTTGCTGCTGTGTCTCATCTGAAACTGACTGAATCCATGAAACTGATACTTTATTGCAGAGAAGATGAAACTTTATTGCGGATCTGTGATGCAAATGTTGCTTTATTGCAGATTGTGCGCGAATAGACTGAAGGAAGCTAGAAGAAACTGTACTCCTCGAAACATGTGATGTTCTTAGTTCCACACCAATCACTAGATGTAGGATTTGCCTTAGCCACAGATAGGATCTGATTTATTATGGATGGAAAGGGAGTGAAAAGGGAGGTTTATTATGAATGGCTAACCAATCTTAGGTAGATCAATAACAAGCCATGATGGGAATGGGTAAGTTTATTATGGATGAATTGGTCATGAGTGTGTGCAAAGTAAAGTGATGAAAGTGAATCCTAAAGGAGGGAGGAGCAATGTCTCTACACATGGCACTGGTGACCTAGTTTTCACCATGGTACTTGCCCAGGGTGCTACCGAAGTGGTTTTCACCATTGGACGAAATTATTTCTCTTTACTTTTTTCGATTTTTCAATGTTTTTTGTGTCACGAGGCGCCTGTTTGCCAGGTTTTCACCAGGTAACGATTTTTTTTTGTTTTATAATTTTTTTTGTATTTTTTGAATTTTTTATTTTTTTGTATTTTTGAAATTTTTCATTTTTTTAATTTTTTATTTTTTTGTATTTTTGAAATTTTTGATTTTTTGTGTATTTTTGAATTAGGATATTCTGAAGAGATATGTGTAGAACCGGCGAAGGTGCATGTTGTTGATAGGATCCTCCAAAGGTTCACCTTCTGTAGTTGAGAGCTGATATGCCCCAGATCCGTATGCTGCTGTAATGATGTAAGGACCAAGCCAATTTGGTTCGAACTTGCCCTTCTTCTCTTTGTCTTGTTGATTTTTAGGATTTTCTCTGAGAACTAAGTCCCCTACCTCAAATGTGCGAGGCTTGACCTTGTGATTGTAGCTGCGACTCATTCATTGTTGATAAGCCTTGAGATGATTAAAAGCAGTTTGTCTTCGTTCATCCAGTAGTTCTAGCTCTTGTAAGCGAGAGACCCTATAGTCTTCATCACTGATGATGTTTTGCAAAGAGACCCGTAAAGAGGGTAACTCAACCTCAATAGGCAAGATAGCTTTAATGCCATAGACAAGTGAATAGGGTGTAGCTCCTGTAGGTGTGCGAACACTTGTGTGGTAGGCCCAAAGTGTAGTATTAAGTTGAATATGCCAATTACGACTAGCATCGTCGACTGTCTTCTTTAGGATTTTAAGGATTGTTTTGTTAGATGCCTTAGCTTGGCCATTACCTTGGGGGTAATATGGTGTGGAGAAACGATGGGAAATATGGAAGCGGTCACAGAGTTCATGAACATCTTGATTTTTGAAGGGACGCCCGTTATCAGTGATAATGGAAACAGGAATACCGTATCGGCAAATGATATAGTTGAGGATGAATGTAGCAATCTATTTTCCTGCGACTTGTGTGAGAGGCATGACTTCAATCCATTTTGTAAAATATTCTGTGGTAGTGATAATGAATTTATGACCATTGGAAGAAGGAGGGTGAATCTTGCCTATGAGATTGAGTCCCCACTGACAAAAGGGCCAAGGAGACGCAAGTGGTTGAAGTTCTTGTGCTGGTGCATGTATGAGGTCTCCATGAATTTGACATTGCTTACATTTCTTGACAAACTGATATGAGTCTTTCTCCATATTGGGCCAGTAATATCCAGTCTTGATGAGTTTCTTGGCCAAGGTAGGACCACTAGCATGTGGACCACATATCCCTTCATGCACTTCCCGTAACACAATCTGAGCTTCGTCGCTTTCTAAACATCTAAGAAGAGTGCCATCTAGACCTTGCCGGTATAGGATATCAGCTAAAATGACATATCGAGAGGATTGGCGAATGAAAGTGCGACATTGGTTATTTGATAGATCAGGAGGTAAAGTATTGTCACGTAGGTATGTGAAAATGAAACCATATAACTGGGATTTGGGACTGACAACGCATATTGTCTCAGTAGGAATGATCTCATATGAAGGGACCAAAAGGTTATCCACCAAGAACTCATAGCGGGTCTCGTTTAGAGGTAAATCAATCAGGGAAGCAATTGTAGCCATGGCATCTGCGGTGCGGTTCTGCTCTCTTGGTATCTGTTCAAAGTCTATCTTTGTGAAGTGTTGTTTCAAGTCATCCACCATTTATTTATAAGGCATTAATTTTTCATATTTTGTTTGGTAATCATTAGTTGCTTGACGGATGACAAGTTGGGAGTCCCCAAAAACACGAAGTTCCTGGATCTTCCATTGAACTGCAATTCGTAATCCTGTTGTTAATGCCTCATATTCTGCTATATTGTTAGTGCAAGGAAATGATAAGCGGTATGATTTTGGTATAGAATCTCCTTGAGGATTTATAAAGAGGATGCCAGCTCTTGCCCCATGCTATGTGTATGAGCCGTTGAAGTACAGTTGCCATGGCTTTGCATGTGACATTGTCAAAATGGATTCATCTGGAAATTTGGAACTTAGAGGAACATCATCTATCATGGGAGCATCTGCTAATTGATCTACGATGGCTTGTCCTTTTATTGCTTTTCTGTCCACATACTCGATGTCAAATTCACTCAGGATCATTACCCATTTGGCCAGTCGTCCAGTAAGTGTTGCTTTATTGAGAAGGTATTTCAATGGGTCTATCCTTGCAATTAACTTAGTCTTATGAGTGAGCATGTAATGTCATAATTTTTGTGAAGCAAAGACCATGGAGAGACATGCACACTCAATTGGTGTGTAGTTTAGCTCATATCCTACCAATGTGCAACTGATATAATATACTGCTTTTTCCTTGCCTTTAGCCATTTGTTGTGCTAAGAGTGCCCCCAGTGCTGTTGGAGTAGCTGATATGTATAGTAACAGTGGTTGATCTGGAACTGGTGGCATCAGAACTAGCAGATTTAGAAGATAATCTTTGAGTGTCTGGAATGCCTATTGACAATTATCATCCCATTTGAATTTGATGTTTTTATGTAGCAGGTGCTGAAAAGGATTACACTTATCTGCCAGTTGTGCTATGAATCTTCAAATGGACTGGAGTCTACCTTGTAGGGATCGAAGTTGACTGATATTTCTTGGTGGTTGCATTTCCAAGATGGCCTTGACTTTTGCTAGATCAGCTTCAATTCCCCTTTTGGACACAATGAATCCTAGGAGCTTCCCAGAGGTTACTCCAAAGACACATTTCTTGGGGTTTAATCTTACTTTGTATTTTTCCAACCGATCAAAGATGACTGAAAGTATGTCCAAATGTGTATTTCTGTCTATTGATTTGCCCAAGAGGTCGTCAACATAATCTTCCACAGTTACGTGCATGAGATCATGAAAGATAGTAGTCATGGCTCTTTGATATGTAGCACCTGCATTCTTTAGCCCGAAAGGCATGACATTCCAGCAGAAAGTTCCCCATGGACAAGTAAATGATGTTTTGTGTTGATCCTTGGGTGCGATCCTTATTTGATTATAACCAGAGAATCCATCCATCAATGATAACATTTCATGACCTGCTGTGAGATCAACAATCAAGTCAATATTTGGCAATGGGAAGTCATCCTTTGGACAAGCTTTGTTGATGTCTTTGAAATCTGTGCAAATTCTGATGCTGCGATCTAGTTTACTAACAGGTACCAAGTTGGAGATCCATTCGGGATAATCAATTGGGCGTATGAATCCGACATCGAGTAATTTCTCAAGTTCTACTTTGACTAGTAATGCCACTTGTGGATGCATTTTTCTTCATTTCTGTTTTACTGGTTTTGCCCCCGGTTTGACTGTCAAATGATGCATTACCAAATCTAGATCTAATCTAGGCATATCAGCGTATGACCAAGCGAAGTTGATTTGTCATTCTTTGGAGAAACTTATGAATTTTGACCTTTCGGACTCTATCAGTGATTGAGCTAGGAATATGTTGTGTGGAACCTCTTCTGTACCAATGTTTGTTTTGATAGTCTCCTCTACCAACATGGATGACTTTTCCTCATATGATGCTGGGAGAATATTGAGCCTTCCATCTTCGGGTGCCTCGGAGAGGTTTTCACCCTGAGATATGTCCTTTCTTTTTACTTTTTTGGGGTCAGACAGTGCCATAGTGTGGTTTTCGCCATAAGACCCTTGATTTGCTCTTATTTTCACATTTTTGCAACTGGAAGGTCCGACACCCTCACCAAAATATGCCACGCTCTTGAGTTCTATAGTGTATCACGCTTTATGGTCTCCAGGGGGAAGATCATCTCGTATGCCCAGATAGTCAATAAAAGCTTCATCATTTTGGAATGTGTCAAACTGTGCAGGTCCTTCATGATCCCAGTCAATGAGTTGGTGGTGAACAAGGGGAAGGCTGTTAATGTCTTCGAAGTTAGCGGGGCTAAGAGTGAAGATGCAGTTATATTCAGGTATGTCAAGCTAATTATCAAGGTCATCGATGGCACTCTCCTCATCAATCTCGATCGCGAGCGAATCCAAATTATCATCACTAGTAGTGCATTCTGGGACAGGTGTTCTCATCCTATGTGATTTCAACCTAGAACCTTGAGACAAGGACTATGTGGAATCCTCATGGGTTGTTTCTTGACCAACTCTGAACTTGTTATAAAACTCCTCTTCTTCTGTGGGTTCATCTGGCTCTTTCAATGTCTCGGTGAGCTTGTAGTCACTGGAAGACTTGTCGGAACCCCATTCCCATTCGTTGGAATCTGTGGAATAGCGATCCTCTTGTTGAATTTTGGCAGCTTTGATTTGTAAGGCTTCTTCTGTCCCTTAGGTGTGGACCTTGGAAGTTAAGAAACCAAGTCCTTTCGAGCGTTCCTTCTTGAGAGTCAATTTAGGTTGTAAAGGTTCAATGATGCCTTCCTTTCGTAACCCCAGAGGGGTTTTTCCATCATACCCGAATTTTTGTAGAATTTTGAAGCCTTTGCCATATTTCTCACATGGTAGATTGATGTGATCTTGTGTTTCCTCTTCATTGTCTCTGAAAAGCATTTTGTATAAATCTTCCTCTTCTAGTTCACCCCATCTTTGAAAGGTAGTAGGGTCCCATTTGAGCATCATGATGGAGATTTGTTTGTTAGGGTGTGGTCTTCCATATTCTTTTGGGGAACTCATGACTTGTTGTAAGTACATGGTCTGATTTAAAGTATATTCCCCCATGCCTTTGTCCTGAAACTTGCCTTTAAGCTCACCTTGTTTTGATGTCAAAGGTTTTAATGACTCCGGATCAATGTATGCCGACAAAGGAACAGCCTCACGATTACTGGGAATGATGGTCTCAGTCTTTGATTTCAGGTTATTGTAGTATATGAATGGATTAGGATCATCGTTAACTATTACTTCCACTCCATTATGAGGAAACTTAATGCATTGGTGATATGTGGATGGGACTGCCCTCATTTCATGAATCCAAGGGTGTCCTAGCAATATGTTGTAAGTGAGATTTAAATCCAGGACTTGACAAACCACATCCTTTGTAACTGGCCCAACTCTGAGAGGTAAGATGACTGTACCCTTGGATGAACGCTCTTCATCATCATATGCTTTAATGGTGATTTTGTTTGTAGAATTCACAGCTTTATCAGAATATCCCAATTGTGTAATAGTGCTTAATGTGCAAATGTTTAGACCTACTCCTCCATCTATCAGGACTCTTTTTATTCAATGTTTGTGTATGAAGGCTTCAATGTGTAGTGGTGCATTATGTGGCTGACTTACAGAGGTTTCATCAGCTTCTATGAAAGTAAGAGAGTGTGGAATGGAAAGGTATCCCACCATGGCTTGAAACTGGTCCACGTTTAGATCAGTAGGAACGACAGTATCTCTCAAGATTTTGTCAAGAATGGCTTTATGTGCAGGAGATATGCGTAATAGCTCAAGGATCGAGATGAGCGCGGGTGTCTTCCCTAGTTGTTCTACAAGGTCATACTTAGGTTTGGTTGATGAAGAAGTGGTGTTTTTAGTTGGAGCACCTTGCAAAGTGATTTTACCTTGACGAGTTGTGACATTACATTCAGAGGTAGGTTCAGAAGAAGATCCAACACCTTTTAGGACAATCCTAGGTCTCTGAGTAGAATTCTCAGACGCTTTGTCCTTGATGATAATGGTAGAGACATAATTGTCCATCGAGATGTGATTGATAGTTGAATCATAGTTATAAGATGCTCTGGTATAGTTGGTTTGATCCTCTATGGCTTTAGCTTTTCCCTTGTCATGTTTTGGGAATGGTTCCTTAAACATCTCATGTTCTTGATTAGACGAATGTCCCTCAATCTCAATGTCACCTCTATCAATGAGATCTTGTATGATGTTCTTCAGTCGATGACAATTTCCTGTCTTATGACCTTTTCTCTTATGAAATTCACAATACTCATCATCATTTCACCAATTTGGTTTAACCTTTGGTTCATATGGAGGAAAATCTGGAACTGTGATTACCTTGTTTGCCACTAGCTTCTTGAAAACTGACTCAAGTGGTTCTCCCAATGGAGTGTACTTCCTTCGTGATCTGGAAGTTGTTTGAGTATTCACTTGATTGTTTGTAGAACTTGATCCTGAAAACATGACTTTGGGTCGCACTGTGTTGGCATCAACAACACCATCATTGACCGTGTTCTTGTTTTTATTCCAAAATCTTGGTTTGTCTTTTCCTTAAAAGTCATCTTTGTTTTCCTTGAATATCTTGATGACTCCTTGTTCAATTAGGACCTTTTCTATAGCTAAGCCTTTTTCAATAACGTCCTTGAAGGTGGACAAACAAGCTTTTCTTAGATCATAGCCAATGTCTTTGTTAACATTCTGGGTGAACATTTCTACCATTTGTTTTTGTGGAATTTCACAAGAGCATCTGCTGGCTAGATTTCTCCATCTTTGTAAGAATGATGCAAAAGACTCTCCCTCTTTTTACTTGGTGTTGCACAAAGTAGTGACTGATATGTCTATCTCTATGTTGTAGGAGAAATGTTGGATAAATGCCTCTGCTAGATCACCCCATGACTTAATTCCAGGTGGTAGTTGGGAGAACCATTCCATAGCTTGATCACCTAAGCTTTGTGGGAATAATCTCATCAAATATGTCTCTTCTACTGCTATCTCAATGCAAGCTATGAAAAACTATCTTATGTGTGCCTTAGGATCCCCTTTTCCTCTATACTTATCAAATTTAGGCATCACAAAGTGTGTAGGAAAAGGAGGCATTGGAATGCTCTTGTCAAATGGATAAGGACATATGTCTCTCATTGTGTATGTTGGCTTCGGTGTATTTATGTCCTCCATTTTCTTTTGTAAGTCCCTGATTTGTTGCTCCAAATTGTTCTTAGGTGGAGATCGACTTCTTGGACCATATCCTATGTTTGAGGTACCCATTGGAGGAGGAGCATGTTGCATATATGGATGATATTGATCATACACATGTTCATATGGAGGAGGTCTGTAATGATGCTATGTATATTGACCACTTGGTATAGATTCATGTTGAGGAACACCATATATAATTTGTGCATGTATACCATACTCTACAGGCATATCATGTTCTATTGTATTGCCCCCAAATTTGACACGGGGTTTCCTTGTGTCCAAATTTTGAGCATGCCTTTGAATATCCCATTGCTTTGGTGGTTGATCCTCAGCATTGATATGTGATTGAGCATATTTTTCTCCATAAGACTTCCATAATGGTCTGCGAAGGTGAGTATCATATGTTTGACCATGTGTATGTGGGACCTCTAGTTTTTGAAGCAAAGCTGATGGTGAATCAGGTACCATATATGGTCCTCTATTTCCTCCACTATTAGGTCTCCTTTGATCCATGTTGGAGTGAGGTTGTTGCAAAGGTCTATGTTCCATTATTTGAGATATGTCAAAATCATGAGGGATCTTGGCTCCACTTTGTGCCATCATTTGTAAAAAGTATTGTCTATCCCTCCTCATTATTTCCTCAACCAATCGATTGAAATGGGGATTCATAATGGATTCTTCCACATTTGCTGAATGTATGGAAAAGTTGTCCATATTGTCATTATGTGTAGAATTGTTGTTTGTAGTGTCCATGTTCTCAACATTTGGAATGTTTCTATAGGCATCCATGTCAGGTAATGTAGTATGATCAGAATTGAAAAAGATCTCATTGTCATACTGATAAGAACTCATGTTTGCAGACTCTTGAGCCTCTTTAGTTTCTCTCCTAGATTTTTCAAGGCGGGTTTCAACCATGAACTAGGTATTGACCAAGATGTGTGAGACTAGATGAAAAATGGAAAGAGTATGGAAGACCAAGAGTTGGATGAAATGTAAATGAATCTGAAGTGTACTTGCAATGTCCAAAGTGTAAGACCAAGTATGTATGTAGTAGAGTAGGTGTGACTTCCAAAGAGAGGATAGTTTCTCTTGATGAGGTAAGTTGAGATTGACTCTAAGTAGGACCAAATGAGACCCAAAGGTAAGAAACCTTGATGAGGGACCACTTAGCGAAGTGTTGTTGTATGTAGTGTGTTGACAAAGTATAGTGAGAACAAGCAAATGACCTTTTGACTCAAGTTTAGACAAGTGTGAATGTAAAGCGAAATGTGAAGCAATGATGGATTTTGTGAGACCCAAAGACAGGTTGAATGCTAAATGAAACCCTAGAGAAATGACCTAGGAAGCTCAAGAATTCTGAAACTGACTATGTTTGTTTGCTGGACTGTAATAGTTTTTCAATTCTGAACACAGACGCGCCTATATACTTCACAGACGTGGTTTCCTGATGCAGACGCGACTCTGTTTAACACATATGCGTTTCTGAGATTTTTTGCAAAGTGTAATGTTGACTGTTGGGACACAGACATGATTCTACCCTTCACAGATGTGGTTATACAACACAGATGCTATTATGTTCGACACAGACGTGTTTCTGTAAAATTTGTGCAATTTTTTCCAATCTGTGAAGTCATTTTGTTGTGACCAAATCTGACTGTTTGACTGTTTTTCGTGACAAGAGGACATAGTGTTGATGAAGACCCAATGTTTGCAAGTGTCTAGACTCAAAATGACTCAAAGAAAAGTGTGTTGTTTGATGTAAAAATGTTTTGCATACACTTGAAGACACAAAAGACACAATGTTTTGTTGTTTGGTCTTGAATGTTTTGAATGTTTAAAATAAGTCAAGCACAATTCTTATGGCTGGCCAAGACAATAGTTTTTGATCCCACATGGGGTTTTACCCCTGAGGCTACACTATTCAGAGCGGATACTTAGATGTTTGACCTCACTGGCTCCACCCTCAGCACTCACTTCTCGGGTCAGCCAAGCATTAGTCCCCATGAAAACTCCTCGTGGTGAACTTTGTATCTCTACTAAGAACCGTATGTGTGTGGGCCGCTACCAGAGGTCCGAACTCCTGCCCCAACAACTAGAAGGATTTGGGCTTCTAAAAAAAGGTGCTAGTAAGGGCATCCGCTCGTGTGGCCATACATGCGACACTTTCAGCTCTGTAAATACAGAAGGCTCCCAGTTGGTAGGGGTTACGCCCTACAACTGATCAAATAAATTTGATCAAATGGGTTTATGGGGAGACATAGTGTCGGTATGAACTAATCAGCACACGTTATTCATAGTTTTCACCATGAATACATTTGTTTATAGTGGTTCGGAAGAGGTGGGTTTTCCTCGCTACCACTTGGGTTGCTCTTTTCTCACTAGTAGTCCTAATGACCACACGGGAAAACAGGCCCTCTAAAGATTAAACAAAAAGAGCCTATTGCTCAAGACACAAAAGACAATGATTCAATTTTAGTGCACCAATTGATGTGTTTGCTAGTCTATGAAAACAAGGCACACAATAGAAAAAAAATCCAAAAATCCTTGCCAAGGACCTGCAACAAAGAGTTGTTAGTAGTTTGGATTGTTTCAAATGATTACCCCTTCCTGCAAGCACACAAGTTAGGTAAATTTTAAACCCAAAAGACTTTGTGAAAATAGGGGCCTTCAACCAAATGATTTAGCCTTCAAGACAAACTGCACCAATTTTGTTAGCTAGATCTAAAAATGTTAGCTCAAAATAAACCAGATCTAAACCCCTAAATGCAAAATCCGAAAAATTGAATCAATAAAAACCCAAAATTTGAAACTGGTGAACACAAACACGATTACCCTCAAAAAAGACACGACTTCGTGACACAGACGCGGTTCTGTGAGACACAGATGTGACTACAGAACACAGACACGTCTTGTGAACACAGACGCGGCTAAAAACATCGCAGACGCAACTTTATGACACAGACGCACTTTCCTGGAACCTGCAAAATAAAATATTGCCAATAACACAGACGCGACTCCAGATGTCGCAGACGCGCCAGAAAATCAAAAACGCGATCTGAAAGTATGCAGATGTGGAAATATCAAAATGCTGCCAAAAACGTCGGATCTGCAACTTCAAAATACAAAATCTGCAACAAAGAAGTTAAATGCAAAAGGGACAAGAGTCCCACCGGGCGTGCCAAAATGTATATGGTGAAAATGGATAACAACAATAACAATATTGAAAGGCTAAATGAATTCAACCACAAAACCTTAGCCTAACAACAACAAAGATCCACCATAACATATGAAGATTACCTAAGACAATGCAAATCAAACGAAATCACAAAGATTATAGCATCACATGTCCAATAGGGTTTGGATCTCCATTCTTCCTATCTCCATTGATCTTGCTTGATATATTTGCTCTCAGATTTTATGTGCACAAGAGCTCAACAAAGAACGGAATGTGGTTGCAAGTAGGATCGTAGTGTAGTCAAATGTATAAGATTCATTCAAATGTCTCATTAGGTCATTAAGGTTTGATAATGAAGGAAGCATCTGCTTATATAGAAGACACTATATGAAATGGAGGGATAAGATTGAGAGGTGTAAAAGGAGGTCGGCTATGATTAGAGGGTAGGTAAAAGAAATAATAAAATAATGAAAGGGGTAGGTAGTGTATGAATTAAGAGATGAATGACATGTGTCATGGGTAGAAAAGGTTAATGAATTAATTAAATAAATAAAGATTTATTTAATTAATAGAAGAAGTGGGATAATTAAATAAATAAAATATTTATTTAATTTAGGAAAATGATAATTTAAATAAATAAATGTATTTATTTAAGTGAGAAATAAGGGTAGAAGAGGATAAATGAATTAATTAAATAAATAAAGATTTATTTAATTAATAGAAGAATTAAGCTTAGATAATTAAATAAATAAAATATTTATTTAATTAGACATGATAATTTTGGGTGTCTACAGTTACTATTTAAGAGAATTGTTGAAAGAAGGATTTAGAGATGTAGATGGGGAACAAGCTTCTTTTGATAAGTTCAATTCCCTTTGCCAAATGTCCAAGAAACCTACAGTGAAGATGAAACCAACATGGAACTATTTCAAAAAATATAATACGTAGATACTTAAAGGCATCAAGAAAAATATTCCCAGCATGGCTCTCATGTTGTTGACCCTAACTCAAGAGGAGCTTGAGTTCTTTTCTTCAGTGGGAGTATGGTGCAGGGGCACCCAAGAGTTCATACCTCTAAGAGGAAAAAAGAATCATTTTTTTTTGGTTTGGTGTTTTCCTCATGTAATAAGGTCCTTATGGGCCATTTTCATGTTTGTAATAATCTAGATGAGGTATTAAGAGGAGGTGTTGTCAAATTGTCAAAAACACAAAAAGTGTAAATATTGTCATAGTTGCACAAAGCAACTTTTGTTTTTGTTGCCAAAGGTGAAGAAGAATGGTTGGAATTTTAAAATTGGTTTGTAACTATTGTAAATGTATTTAAAAAGTAATTTTAAGGTCGAGGACAAGAGAGGAGAGGTTGGAATAAAACATCAATAATTCTGCAAAAATCTAAACACATTTTTCTTTGTTTTGATGATTGGTATGGACTTGTACAATCATTCCATAGTGTGAGAATAATTAGAAATGAAACATAATTGATTATATTTCCTAATTTTTTTTATTTCATACATTTTCATTGAGTTTTGTGAATGTTATGGCCATTTTGGAGACTGCAAGTCCATTTTCTAAGTTTTTTTTTCCTCCAATTTGCTGCTCTAATGGTTGATATGGGTCTGTATGGCCTATTGTTGATCTGAAACTGATTAGGGATGAGAAATAATTGAATCTAATTTCATTTGGAGAAATTTTCATTCATTTTTTTTGGGTAGATCAAAAGATATTGTAATTGTTTTGCAGGTTGTCTGCAACCCTAGTTAGGGTAATAGTGAGCAAACAAATCAATTTTTGAAGGCTTCTGTACAAAGTAACCTTCCTTGGTTTTGAGATATGCTGTATAAAGTCCAAATAGGTGTTCAAAAAATATGTTTACATTCTTGATACCATGTCTACACTTGAAATTATGGCTGACAAACCCAATTAGTTGCTACCAAGTTTGTTCAAGCAATTAGGCGTAAAGATTAGGACAGTCAATTTTTAAGTCCTTGCTTTCCAAAGTAACCATACCTGAGATCTAGATATGTTTGTAAATGGCAAAAAGGGTATCTAAATCTATGCTCACTTCATGAATTTCAAGTCTATCTTGAAAGTTGTGTCAAGATTTGTCATTTGGGAGTACAACTAGGAATTAAGTCTATTTGTGAGGAATGCCAAGTAGTTTGGGGAAACTGAGTTCTTGTGAGTCATTTCTGGTTCGTACATTCTATTTCCATATTTTCTATGTTGGCATTTGTATGAATATTGCATTAGTGAAGTTTAAGTGTTGTCATTGATGTCAATTGTAACCAGTAATGGAGTCGTTTTGCAACTGGTAATTGAGAAGTGAAGGAAACCGGTATTACTAATGAAGCAGAGAGATCAACCGGTAACCCTACTTGTTGATATTCCAAACCCTAACTGATGGAGCTTGGTAAATCGGTTGTGTTGATCTATGATCACATGGTGATCGGAGATGATTATGTCATGTATGCATGGTGCACGTGATGATTTTCAAGTGGTTTTTGGCACATAGAGATAACTGTTTTATCTTGGGAATGAGCGAGTACATTGCATGAAATAGAAACTGCATGATGAGTTATAGGATTCGATGAGAAATGGTCAAGGAGTGGTCAAGGTTGTCTTGTACAATGTGCTGATGATTTCTATGTGGTCTAACAATCATGTTTGGACCGATTTGTTTGTAATCTCTATGAGATCTTAGGTTTTGTGATGTGTTAGCAACCTATTGTTTTTCTTATAAGGTCGATGAGTTGTTTTGTAGTTAGTATGATTTATTGCTGAACTAGAAGAAGTATCTGCAGAATGTATGAAGGTAGATAGGAGCATGAAAAGGATCTGATCAAGTAGAGTAGTGCTATTACCAGATCAGCAAGACCCTGTTGTTCTCTAACAATTACAATAGTTAAATCCATTAACCGGGTAAGGTTTAACAAGCTTAGTGTTTTCTAAATCCTCTAACCAGGTGATCCATTAGCTTGGATTTCAAATCCTCTATTGAGGTTACTCCTAACAAGGTATTGCCTTTAACAGGGTATCGTAGTTAATCCCTTAACCGAGTGGTCCTTAACTAGATTGGTTCCTAACATGACATTTTTGTAAAGCTTCTAACAAGGCCAAATTCTAGAGAGTTTAACTTACTTGTGGGTATTCATCCCCACCATGGTTTTTCCCATTTGGGTTTCCACGTCAAAAATCATTGTGTCAAGTGGTGAATGGTTTTTGTGGTTATGTTTTGATATGGTTAATTTGTTTAAGTGGTAAAGCCACTTAGATATGTTAAGATGATCGGAAGTGATATGAAATGTGCTTTCACTAATGTTAGTAAAGTGGTTTGATGTTTTGATTAAATAGTTTGATATTTTCAGATCTATTTCACTGTTATTTTGTTATGCTAGTCAACTGGTAAACTTGACAGTGCAGTTGCAGTTTATAGTTCAGTGTTTGAACTAGTTAGTTTAGTGATTGATTTATGAGTTGTGTTTGAGTTTGGTGAAATTTTAGTTTGTTTTCTATCTAATGATTCACCCCCCTGCCTCTCTCAGTAGTTGACTAGATCATTATTGATTCATCATATCATCAATTGGTTTTAGAGCATTTCAGGTCCTCTAGTGTCTAAGCCTAATAGCTTGAGGTAAAGATCTAGAAGAACATGATGAAGAAAGAAGGCATGAATTTCAATAGGTAAAACTAAATAATCTGGAGTGATAGGATGAATATCTATATCAAAATATCAGGAAGTCAATATTGGGAACATGTTGTTACCAAATATACCTTGCCTAGTGGGATTTTGTTAGATGATCAAAAGAAAGAGCAACAGGAGAATAATCAAGAATTGGAGGCCATTATCAGTTCCTTGTCTAATTCAAAGTATGTTGATGTCCATGGTTTGGAGACTACTTATGATGTATGGAAGAAACTTGAGGATATCTATAGCGGTGATGAGCATGTGAAGATTGCCAAAGAAGAGAGTATGAGAGGTAAATTTGATGACATGCGGATGGTTGAAGGTGAGAATATTCAACAGTTTGGTCAGAGGCTCAAGGAGATATTCGGTGAGATCAAAAGTGTTGGTGGTAAAGTGGAGGATACCATTGTTAGACAATTCAAATAACCGGAAGACAACTAAGAGGGGGGGGTGAATCAATTATCACAGATTACCGAAACCACTAGAAATTTAAACTTTAATACTCGAACCCAAAACATTAATACCGGAATAACAGTTAAACCAATTAAGCATTAACAATAATCACAAAATAAAAGCCATCCACATAACACCAAGATTTATACGTGGAAAACTCGGTAAAGGGAAAAACCATGGTGGGAAGGCTACCCATAGTTAGATAATACTTCTGTAGTCAGTAGGTGAATTACAATTGAGGGACTTGCACTTGTAGGAAGGCCAACAACCTAGAGCACACTGCTCATCACAAAAGGAGCCTCACTGACTACATATAAATCTAGACTACAATCTAGAGAAGTGTTGAACTACAAAAGATAGCATCTCCTATGCTTGAGTACAGCTTCCGTTAAGCTCAATACCAGAGGACTAAATCCTCTTATATAAACCCAATTTGATCTCCAATGATCAACCAAGTCCTCTACCTGAATGATATTACATTATTCATGCATTATATTCCTTGACTATGACCTCTAACATAACCATGATGATCTACAATGAGATCTTACATCTATATATACAAACCTTCAACCATAAACAATCAAATCAGCCACCAGACAATAAACCAATTGCATAATTACAAACCATGTCGGCCTTAGACCAATCAAATAATATCCAACACATAAGACATTCTGGAAATACATCGATAGGTCCAATCCACATGTTACATTAAAGTCAGTCCATAACCTAGATCAATCAAGACCCAATATAGGTCCACATGCTACAACAATGATCTCCATCCACCAAGTCTCGAACATGATCACCAATAGCATCCTGAAACTCGACCAGAAGCTACACCAACACCACTTATGCAATTCATCAAATATCTCCACCAAAAGCTCTGCTGATGAAACCCTCGCCAGAACCAGAAACTAAGATTCTTAGCAAACAGGATAGCATATGATCACAAGACCAAAACCAAATGACCAAATATGAGCATGAGTATCATGAACAAGCCAATTCCATCACCAAACTAGACCAGAGCCTAATAGATCATGCCAGATCTAGATCAACCAGAAACCACTCATCCTACCGGGACCAGAAGGGTGTCGATAAAGAATCCAAACAACTAGTGTTGGTATCAATGACAAAACATCAATGCAACACATAATCAATTCCAAAAAGGCCAACAATATCCCCCTTTGGTATTGATGGCAATACTAGATGTGAAAAAAATCTAAGTACCAAGAAATGCCAAACAAGTCTCCCCCAAATGGAAGACAACCAACAATCTCCCACATACAACTCTGAATATCAATATCTCTCCCTTTTAATTTTCTTATTCATATCTCTCCCCCTTTGACTTTTTCTTTTTCTTTCTTTGTCTTTTTCACATCAATATCTCTCCCCCTTTGACATCAATGCCAGAAATCTGACAAAAATATCAAAGCAAAAACATAAACTACTAAATCACAAAGTTGAATATTCCCCCTGAGCAGTAGCATCCCACATCAGTGCTGGTATGAATAGTATCTATGATAGTGCATGCCAAACTGATGCCAAACCACATCAATCAAGTCTCTACTGGAGGGGTAAAAACTCCCAATTTGTCTCTCAGGTACTCAAATGATTCCTTGGGTGAAGGTTTAATGAAAATATCTAGAATCTACTCTTTAAGTTCACATAAACTAGTCTAACTTCATTTGCTTCTACCTTTTCCTTCAAAAAGTTATACTTTATAGATATGTGCTTTTTTTTAGAATAAAATACTAGATTCTTTGATATATCAATAGCAACAGAGTTATCATAGTGAATAACTACCGGTGCATCACAATCCACCCTTATATCCTTCAACATTTTCTTCATCCATAAAACTTGTGTATAGTTAGTAGCAGCAACAACATACTCAGCTTCAGTAGTAGATAAAGAAGTACATGACTATTTCTTGCTGATCCATGAAACCAACTTCTTTCCAAGAAGGAAAGCTCCATCGGAAGGGCTTTTCTGGTCATCAACATCTCCAACCCAATCAACATCTATATATGCACATAAAGTAAATTTATCATCCTTAGGATACCACAAACCATATTCTGATGTACCTTGTCAGTATCTAAAAATCCTTTTCACCGTCATCTAATGATTTTCTCTAGGATCACTCTGAAATCTTGAAATGATACAAACAACATTCATAATGTCAGGCCTAGTCTAAGTCAAATAAAGAAGACCTCCAATCATAGATTTGTATCTTGTAGGATTTACCAGTACAGAAACATCTTTTCTTGTCAATTTATCACATGTAACCATAGGAGTACTTACCGGTTTAAAATCTCCCATACCAAATTTCTTCAACAATTCCTTAGCATATTTAGTTTGACAGATGAAAATACCTTTGTCAGTCTGAGTAATCTTCAAACCTAAGAACTATTTCATTTCACCAAGCATAGACATCTCAAATTCTTTCTCCATATTCTTAGAAAATTCTATACATAACTTATCTTCACCTCCAAAAATAATGTCATCAACAAATACTTTGATAATTAGTATATCATTATCAGTGATCTTATAATATAAATTAATGTCAACATTGCCCTTAGTAAAACCAAGCTTCAAAATATATTTATCCAATCTTTCATACCAAGCTCTAGGTGCTTGTTTCAATCCATATAAAGCTTTCCTTAACCTACAAACCATATTTGTATCATTTGATAGTGAAAAAACATTAGGTTGCTCAATATAAACTTCCTCATCAAGATCCCCATTCAAAAATGCACATTTAACATCCATCTAATAAACCTTGTAGTTTTTATAAGCAACATAGGCAAGAAATAATCTTACAACTTCAATCCTAGCTACAGGTGCAAAAGTCTCTCCATAATCAATTCCTTCCTTATGAGAATATCCTTTACAAACCAATCTAGCCTTATTCCTTATAACTTGACCATCCTCATTCAATTTATTCCTAAAAACCCATTTAGTTTTAATAACATTTTTATTTTTAGGCTGGGGAACCAAGGTCCATGTGTTATTTTTCTCAATTTGATCTAATTCTTATTCCATAGATTTCAACCGATATTCATCTTTACATGGCTCAATTACTAATACTGGTTCAACTTGTGAAATTAAACACACATCATTAGTTTCCAGTCTTCTTCTTGTCATCACTTCATTGCTCTTATCCCCAATGATTGATCTTGTGAATGATTCAATCTCACATACCTAGGAGTCTTCTAACTTTCTGTTTCTCTTCCATGTTCTTCAGTTATTGTAGATTTCTCTGATACTACCGGAGTAACTGGTTCAACACTTTGTTCTGGTAAAGGTGCTACTAGTTCAGATATAATCATTTCCACTATCGATTCCTTCTCATAAACTCTGATTTGACTTTTGTTTAGCTCATCTACTTTGACATTAGTAGTCTCCACAATTCTCTACAATCTCTTATTATAACATCTATATGCTTTTCTTTCATTACAATAACCAAGAAATATGCCTTCATCACATCTAGGATCAAATTTCCCAATGATATCATCTCTCCTGATATAACATTTACTACCAAAATTTTTGAAATACTTAACTGTAGGTGTATTGCCAAACCATAATTCATAAGGTGTCTTACCAGTTTCTCCTTTGATATGTACTTTGTTGAATGTATAAACCACTGTGCTCACTGCTTCTCTCTAATAGATATGAGGTAGACTAGCTTCCATCATCATTGTTCTAGCAACATCCAAGATAGTTTTGTTCTTCCTTTCCACAACTCCATTCTACCTAGGTGTTCAGCGAGCAGAAAATTGTCTTCTTATACCATTCTTCTCACAAAAGTTATTAAACTCACCGAATGTGTATTCTCCACTATGATCTGACCTCAAACATTTAATCTTCAATCATGTCTCAGTTTCCACTTTAGCCTTAAATATTTTAAACTTTTCAAATGCTTTAGATTTTTCTTCTAGAAAAGTAACCCATGTCATTCTAGAATAATCATCAATGATTAGCATGAAATATCTATCACCTTGAAAACTTTTAACTCTAGCAGGGCTACACAAATTAGTATGAATAAGATCAAGAACATCATTTGATTTATCTTGTATACTCCTAAAAGAGGTTTTGATCTATTTACCCATTTGACATTCTTTACATACCAGATTATAGGGCTTCATAATCTTAGGTATATCCCTAACTGCCTTAGTTGAACTGATCTTCACAATGCAATCAACCTTCACATGACACGACCTTTTATGCAATAGCCAACTCTTATCAATTTGTGTAATCAAACATGTTTTCTCACCAAAGTTCAAATGAAATATATTACCTTTTGTTTGTGTACCGGTTGCAATCTCCAAACCAGATCTGTTAATGATTTGGCATTTTCCATCCTTGAACTATAATTGAAATCCCTTATCTAATAGTTGTCCTACACTCAAAAGATTATGCCTCAAAACTTCAACATAATAAAAATTGTCAGTATTGTTCTTACCATCCAATGATATAGTTCCTCTTTCGTTGATCATAAATGCTTTTTCATCTCCAAATCTAACTAGACCGCCATCAAATTCTTGTAAAGACAGAAACTTCCCTTTATCTCCAGTCATATGATGTGAACAACCATTATCAATTACCCAGTCATCCTTGTCTTCAATTTTAGAAGAAAGTGCCTTCTCTTTAGGTACATTCTCTTCCAGTGCCAGATCCTCTTCCTTGATAGCCAGGAACACCCATTCCTTCCCATTGTCGGAACCACTAGTATAGTCTTCTGCTGGTTCATCATCAGAATCAGTAATGCCTTCCTCATCCGCTATGTAGCATGATTTGTCTCTATTTTTTGTGCTTATACTTGTTCTGATATCCAGGGTTAGGCTTAAATGATCTTCTAACTCTTTCTTCAAATCTTGAATTCCTTTTAGGACATCTAGATGCAAAATAACTAATTTTATTACATGCAAAACATTCTAAAAGTTAATTTTCCTTCATACTTACTTCCTATCGATCCTTTAGGTACTATTCTAAAAAATAGTGCTTCAACTTTCTCAAACTCATCATCTTCTCTCTTCATATCTTCTAATTCATTTTCATACAAATCTTTCTAGCCTTGCTTACCAGTTTTAGATGTAGATACATGAAAAGCAATTTCAATCTTCACAGCTCCAGAAGGTCCAAATTCTTCAAGCTCAAAAGAAGATAGTTTCCCAACCAAAGTATCTATGTTGATAGATGTATTAGCCATTGTTGTCAACTCATTAATAGAAGTAGCCTTCATTTTGTAAGCTGGTGGTAGGACTCTCAGGACTTTAGAAATAATTTCATCTTCGCTCAGAGTTCCACCACAACATTGAATTCCCATAACAATCTCATTTACCCTTTCTATGATTGCAATAATCCATTCATCTTCCTCCATCTTCAGGTTTTCATATCTCACCCGATAACCATCAAGTTTAGCAATCTCCACTATAGGCTCACCTTCATTAAGAGTCTCCAACTTATCCCATATAGCCTTTCCAAATGATTTTTTGGTTAATCCCATTATTTGTTGATCAGAAAGTGCACACAAGAGGGCTTCTCTTTCTCTACAATCATTCTCAAGCTCCTTGTCCAGGTTTGCTAGAGGATGATTCCCAAATCCTGGATTATAGGGTGTGACACCATTCTGTGTGATCTACCAAATCTACTTTCCGAGACATCTCAGATGAGTTTCCATTTGAATCTTCCATACTATATAGTTTGTTCCATTAAGCCTCAAAATATCCTTTTGAAAGATAGCTCCTTAAGAACTGGATGAACTTGAACTGTTAGTCACCATAGGATCTTCCTCAAGTGGTTAAGCTTTCTGCAGAGAGGACCAAAGCTCTGATACCAATTGTTAGATAGTTAAAATAACCGAAAGAAAACTAAGAGAGGGAGGGGTGAATCAGTTGTCATAGATTACCAGAACCATTAGCAATTTAAACTTTAATACCGAAACCCAAAACATTAATACCGAAATAGAAATTAAAACAATTAATTATAAACAATAATCACATAATAAAAGCCATCCACATAACACCAAGATTTGTACGTAGAAAACTTGATAAAGGGAAAAACCATGGTGGGAAGCCTACTTGCAGGAAGACCAATAGCCTAGATTGAACTGCTCATCACAAAAGGAGCCTCACTGACTACATATAAATCTAGACTACAATCTGGAGAAATGTTGAACTAGAAAAGATAGCATCTCCTATGCATGAGTATAGTTCTGGTTAGCTCATTAATGGAGGACTAAATCCTCTTATGTAAACCCAATTCGATCTCCAATGATCGACCAACTCCTCTTCCTAAACAATATTACATTATTAGCACATTACATTCCTTGACTATGACCTCTAACATAACCGTGATGATCTACAATGAAATCTTACATCTATATATAGAAACCCTCGACCATAAACAATCAGGTCGGCCACCAGACAATAAACCAATTACATAATTGCAAACCATGTCGGCCTTAGACCAATCAAATAATATCCAACACATAAGACATCTCAAAAATACATTGATAGGTCCAATCCACATGTTACATTAAATTTGGTCCATAACCTAGATTAATTGGGGCCCAATATAGGTACACATGCTACAACAATGATCTCCATCCACCAAGTCTCAAACATGATCACCAACAATATCCTAAAACTCCACCAAAAGTTGCACCAACACCACTTATACAATTCATCAAACATCTCCACCAAAAGCTCTGTCACTGAAACCCTTGCCAGAACCAGAAACCAAGCTTCTAAGCAAACAAGATAGCATCCGATCACCAGACCAAAACCAATTGACCAAATATGACCATGAGTATCATGAACAAGAAAATTCCATCACCAAACTATACTGGAGCCTACCGGATCATACCAGATCTAGATCAACCAGAAACCACTCATCCTACTGGGACCAAAAAGGTGTCGGTAAAGCATCCAAATAGCTAGTGTTGGCATCAATGATAAAACATCAATGCAACACATAATCAATTCCACCAAATGGCCAACAACCACAATGGCTAGCAAGGTGTTGAGAACCCTTCTACTGGTCTACGCTATCCAAGTTGCAGCCATTTAAGAACTAAAGTCTATTGATAAAACAAAGCTAACTCTTGACTCCATCATTGGTAAACTAACTATGATGGTGTTGCTCAGAAATCTGAATCTGCATTTAGGGCTTCAACTTCTAATCCACTGGTGAGGAAAAGAAGAGAAGCCAATCACAGTTATGAGTCTAGATCGAGCAAAGAAGTTGATGATGAAGATAGTTTGATTGAGCTTGAAGAATTGTTGGCCAAGAGGTTACCCAGAGGTACTAGTAAGTACAGAGGTAAATTACCTTTGAAGTGTTTTTCATGTAACTAGATTGGACATATTGCAGCTAACTGTCCAAATGGAGATAATGAGCATAAACAAGAGAAGTATAAGAAGTACAAAGGAAAAGGTAAAATATATTTCCTCATTGCAGTTGATGGAGGAATCACAAATGAGGAATATGAGGGAGATGGAAATGAGGACATTGGCTTTGTTGCCATTAAAGAGGAGACATCAGATTAGAAAGCATTAGTCTCTCGTATGGATAGTTTTGATGATTGGATTATAGATAGTGGTTGTTCACACCACATGACCGATGATCGAAGTAAGTTTCTTACTTTGAAGGAATTTGATGGAGGTGTTGTGAGATTTAGAAATGACTCACCCTGCATGGTAAAATGAAAGGGAACCATTTCTCTTAATGGAAAGAGAAGTGCAGATGATGTCTAGTGGGTTGAAGGATTGAAACACAATCTTTTGAGTGTCACTCAATTGAATGAGAAAGGTTATCCATTGGAATTCAAGAATGGAATGTGCAAAATCTATGGGAGCAAAGGTGAATTGATTGCAACCAGCAAGAAGACAAAAGGTAACTTGTTTCACCTAAATCCTAAAGTCAACAATTGTTTAATTGTTAAAGTTGATGATAGTTGTCTTTGGCATCGAATATTTTTTCATATAAATTTTGAGAACATTGTCAAAGTCAATAAGTCTAAATTGGTAAGAGGTTTGCCTCAGTTGGACAAACCGGTGAATGCTTTATGTAAGGAGTGTTAGTTAGGGAAGATGACATCCTCAACTTTTAAGAGCAAATCTTTCTCAACAGAACATTGTTTGAATTCAATAACACTGAGAGGGGGGGTGAATTAGTGTTATAGTTGAATGATCAATTTTAGCCTTATTAAAACATGCATACACCAACCAATATACTGGTACATACAGAATTGAAAGAAGTAAAGCAACCAATAAGCCAATCACATAAATGAGAACCATAACACTGAATTATATGTACAAAAACTCAAAGAGGAAAAACCACGGTGGGATTTGTGACCCACAATATCAATCCACTGGCCATATGAAGAGATATTACAAAATATAAGGGGCCCCCACTTGCAAGAAGGCTTATAGCCTAGAGCACACTGCTCAATCACAAAAGGAGCCTCACTAACTACATATAAATCTAGACTTTAATCTGAACAAATGAGTGAACTACTAAGATATCATCTTCTATGCCAGAATACAGTTCTAGTGAAGCTTTGTCTATTTCGGTCTGAAACCCTTAATCCTTTACCGGAATAACCCTTACATAAATATCCTCACATACATGATCTCTCAGATATACTTTGCATCATATCACATCCACATATTCCATAATCTCCTATATGTCAAAAAATGAACTAATCCAACTGACCTATATACCCTATATAACTTATCATGCCTTATGTCAGCTTACAAAGATAATTACAATATCAAATTACATGTCGGCTAGATAACATAAATACATGAATATAAAAATCAATTACCGATGCCAGATCCAAGAGATGTCAGCCTCCAATATTGATAACCATGTCAGCCTGCATTGCTGGTAACCAAAGAAATCCTTCTATCCTTCTAGTGTCAGTGTCAGTGAAGTGCCTGTCGGTACACAACTAAACCAAAACATGAAGCCAGAACAAGATACCATGTTGCCATCCATGACAACATAGTGAAACCAGCCATTTGAGTGTCAATTTCCAATAATCTCCCCCTTTGGCATTGATGGCAATACTCATGTGAAAAATGGTCAAGGTTCCATCTGTTAGTTTCATCCTGCCTTCTCCCCCTGAGTTGAATATTCATCAATGCAAAATACTCCATACTCCCCCTAATGTATAAAATTCCTTCTATTATTTTTCACATCTATATCACTCCCCCTTTGACATCAATTCCATAAAAAACTCAAAAGGAATGCCAAAGATCCAAAACTGTATAATGATAATCCTATAAATATCTTATCGGAGCTTAACAAATTTGAAATTTTTTGGATATGCCTTCTCCACTAGCTCAAGATAAGTATCCCAACCAGTTTTGAAAGTGTCTTAAATAGATACAAGTCCATTTAGCATATGTGAAAATGACTCTTTCTCACTTAGCTCTGTCGGTTTGGGCTTTCCAACCATATCCATGCACTCCTTATGTACACTGAGTGAATCTAACCAGAGACTCACCAAGACTCTAAGACTTCTAGCTCTTCTTATGATTTTGTCTTTTTCTTTCTCAAGAATAGAAATTTGGGCTTCCAAAACCAAAATTTGACCATCAATAGATGTAGTTAATGAAGTCAATCCATCAAAAGAATTAGCTATACTTGCAATTTTCTCCTGAAACTCCTTAATCTTCTTGTCCACACTAACTGTAAGTATATTTGTGTTACAACATACCCTATAAATATTTGTACACTGCTTCAAAGAATTGTCTATTAATTTTAACTTTTTATCAATCTTCTTCCTCTCAGACTCAATTACTTGATCAAATGTAGCTCTTTTAGCTTGAGTGAGCCTCTCTAGTTCTTGTCAATTTTAAATCTACTGTAAGGATTGAAAATCCTTTGAAATATGCTCAATAATTGTCTTAAGCTTGTCGGATGGGCTCGCTTCCCTGTCAAACTTGCAATCTGATACTAGTCTATGCAAAATAGTGATAGACTGATCAATAATCCCTTTATCTGTAGATCCCTCCTTCATCAATTTTTGTGCAGCCATTATCGTGAGTTTAGTAGGACTCATCTCAATTATGTTTTTCTTTACAACCTGTAAGGTGCCAATTGACAACAATGATGGATCCACTACCGGTTCCCTTCTAGATTCCCCTTTCTTTTCCTCTAATGATTTATCCTTAATAGCTTCCTCACTTACACCGTTGGCTTCACCACTTGGTGCAGTCTCTGTAATCGTCGGTTCCTCTATAGGAACTGTAACCTCAACCTATACGTATGTATCTGGAGGATTGTTATCCTCAATATTAGTATCATGTACAACATCAACCTTTTTACTCTCTATATTTGTCGGTATCTCAACATTTGATTGTACATTTGTATCTACCGAGGGCTTGATTTCCACTATCTTAATGTTCTTCAAAATTGAGGGTGAAGTGCCCATAATACCCTTTCCTTTCCCTTCAACCAGGGTGTGTGCAGTGTCTATTTTTTATTTTGGTGAAGTAAAGAAACCTTTTTTTTCTTCAAAGAACTTAGCCCATGCCTTTTGGGTCTCCTTTATTATCTCATTTACCCTTCCTAGCATAAGACTGATTATTCTATGTTTGTTGTTAAAGACCTTTCTATCTGCAACCTCAAGTGTCTTATCCATTTCCTCTGGAGTAATAGAAACACAAACAGATAACAACTCTTGAATTTTAGTATTCTTGTCTTCTTGTATTGTCGATAGCCTCCTAGCATCTAACATATCATACAGTTCTGTTGGTATTTGGTTTTCAATTTCTATCAAGGTTTTCTTGTAAATATCCAAATATAACTAAACTACTTCCTCTACCTCTCTTTGATCAACATTGTCTAAACGATCATAGTAAAACTGTACATTCTTTAACATGCCATCCTTAGTTATTTCATCTACTAATTCTGCACAAGTTTTTGATGGAATGATAGTTATATTACCAAATTCAATTGTCGTATCAATGTCTTTCTTCTTCTTCCTTTTTGCAGTACCAGATGGAGTTGAAGGTGTTACTTTTGGTACTTGCTTCTATGTCGGTAACTTGAATGTGACTCTCCTAACCAGTTTCTTTTTAGCTTCTACCTTGGTTTTCTCTATTTTCTTCCTTATAACCCTCTTGAAACCCAAGGGTGTGTCATCATCAGATTCAGACTATGTTGTAACAGGCTCAATGTGTACTTTTGGATCCTTCCTCTTTCTACCTTTCTTTGGGATAGTATCAATCAATTCTTTAATGTCCTATGAAACTTTCTCAACAAAATTGCTTTCCTTTCCTTCTTACTTCTCTCTCTTCTTTCAGTTGAACTCTATTTCAACCTCTTGTGTCTTTTGTTTTGTAGTACCACAGGGCTTCTCAGCCTCATCAACAGGTGCATAAATCAACATTTTTTCATAAGCATCAAGGATCTATGCATCAACTTCATAGCCCATTTCCTCAATCTAAATCTTCTAGGACTTAGGAACCCTTTCCCTAGATTTCATCCTTCTTCACCATGAAGCATATGTCAGTTGAGTATTTTTCAACAATATGCTTAGGAACCCTTTCCCTAGATTTCATATACTTTTAGAATCCCTTAAAATATCCCCATATCTTATCATCTCTCTGACTACCTAAAGTAGCAATTGACTATTTCAATTGTCTCCCTACTGGGATATCAAATTCCCATTGCCTCTTCCCAAAACTGGGAGTGTCATTCATTTAAAATAACATTAAGTAGACAATTAAGTTGCCATACCAGAAAGTTCCTTTCTTTTCACCTTTAATCTTTCCTAGGTTTATTAATAGTTCATCTATCATCCAACTGCATAGATCTAGTTTCTCATTTTCTCTCATCATTTTGTAAGCTGCAAAAATGTTGGAGCTAGAAACATAATTCACTTGGTTTGATTGAGTTACCTTATAATCGATCATCATGCTATCGAATCAGATGTCTATGTCGGTGACAGTGCTTATTCTCATCGATCTCCTATTTGATGTTGTGCCAATGATTTTGTTGACATAATCATTAGAAACCTTCTTATCTAGATGTTGCCCAACCTGTGGTAAACCAGTGATTTCCCTGATGGCTTCCTTGGTGATCTTGTAAGGTCTATCCAACCAGATAAACTCCCCATGTACTCTGCTTAGGACATATCTAATGATTTCATCTTTGAATTTTGGAATGTCCAGAATGTCAGTAAACCCTAAGTCTTCAATGTGGTTGTATGCTAGTTTGATCTTTCTAGAATCTCCCATAAGCTCGCTCATGTACATGCTCTTTATATCAGATGTCCCCAAATCCTCAATGTGACAATGTATGTATGCCCTAACATCTTTGACATAAACAACTCCCTCCAGAACACAGGAAAATGCTCCAACTGAGTCTTCCAGGGTAGCCACATGTGGATACCGCTTGAAAGTTGGCCTAGGATGGTCTTTGACCTGTACAACAGTAAGATTTGCAACAAAGATAGGAATAGATGATGATCCCAATTCCATGATTAAAGAAAAAAAACCTGGTAATTGCTTCTGGTGAAACCCTTAAAAACTCTTCCAGTCGTCGGTGAAATTGCTTAAGAAGAAATCTAATTGCTCTGAATCACCTTTGATTTCTCTTAGTCGCTCTTAATCACAATGAATCACTCTGAATGCAAGGTAATAAAAAATAAAGTGAATTCGACCTTTTATCCTCCAAGAAAAAGAAAAACCCTAATCTTTCATTGACGTCAATGACTACCAGTGAAAGATACCAGATCTCAACAAAACATCTCCATGTCGGATAAGCATCTGCAATGTCTGTAACATCTTCTAGAACCTCTTCCTAGGGCATGTGCAACATCTTCATGAATTTTGACTACCCCTAAGACATTTGCCTCAGTTACCGCTTGAGCTACCTGTCAGTGCAGGAGCAACCTCCCTTGCTAGATAAGTAATTAGTGCATTCCCATCTACTGATTCTTCTTCTGTCTTCTTGACCAATCTTTGGATATGATCTTGCCGGATTTCATTTACCTTCTCTTTCCTTTTCTCATTTGATCCTCCATTACCAACCAGTGGATTTCTACCTCTACAAAATTTAGCAATATGTCTAACCTCATTACATGCATAACATGTAACATTGTTCCTTTTAATTGCTTTGCTAAAACCGATGAAATTGATTGACCAACACTAATTAGCCATATGTCAAAATTTTCCACATGCATAGCATTTAATATTCATTTTGTAATCTTTTGTCTTATGACCATACTTATTACATTTAGAATATTGACCGAGAGCAGAATCAAGATTCTGATTTGCTCTGTTTCTACATTGCCTAGCCATGTGACCAAATTTATTGCAAACAAAACATCTACCATTAAATTTATAAGCATTAAACTGCCTTACCGGTTCTCTATGGTTTTGATCTTCATTAGTAGTACCAGAACTCTATCCTTGTTCAAATCCAAGTCCACTGGAATCTCAAATCTACCTTTGTCTTTTCAATAACTCATCTAGTTGTGTTGAACTAATCTTGAATTTTTATTTATACTCACTTGCAGTAGTTAGATCATCTCTCAGAATTTTCATTTTTCTCTCTAGCTCTTATTCATTACACTAGGATTGTACTAAATCAGTTCTCAACATATCATTCTCATGAACCAACCTACCACATTCTTCAAATTTGTTCTTGAGGGATACAAAAATATTTTCTTCCTTTTTCTTCCAATCTTCAATCTCCTTAGACATCCTCATGGTTATATCTTGCATTTCATTTCTCATGACCATGTTTTCTTGACTCAGCTTCTGACACTGTTCCTTAAGTGCATATTTCTCTTCATCATCCTGATTTTGCAAAAGTTCCTTCCTCCTAGCTTGAACAAATGACAACCTCTCCTATAGGACAAGAATGAATTCCTTAGTAGAATTCAATTCATCTTGTAGCTTTAAGTTCTTCAATCTTTCAGCATCATAATCTTCAAGTGTCATCTCAAGTTGCTTCTCCAAACCCATATCCATGGATTCTGGATTTAGGATCTCCCTCAAGCTGTTAAACTTCATCTGAGGCACAAGGCTTTGATACCATTTGTTGGAATCCAATAACACTGAGAGGGGGAGTGAACCAGTGTTATACCAGAATGATCAATTTTAGCCTTATTAAAACATGCATACACCAACTGATATACCGGTACATATAGAATTGAAAGAAGTAAAGCAACTAATAAGCCAGTCACATAAATGAGAACCATAACACAAAGAATTATATGTGGAAAACCTCAAAGAGGAAAAACCACGGTGGGATTTGTGACCCACAATATCAATCCACTGGCCATATGAAGAGATATTACAAAATATAAGGGGCCCGCACTTGCAGGAAGGCTTACAACCTAGAGCACACTACTCAATCACAAAAGGGACCTAACTAACTACATATAAATCCAAACTTCAATCCATAGAAATGAGTGAACTACTAAGATAACATCTTCTATGCCAGAATACAGTTTCGGTTAAGCTCTGTCTGTTCCGGTTTGAAGCCCTTAACCCTTTACCAGAATAAACCTTACATAAATATCCTCACATACATGATCTCTCAGATATATTTCCCATCATATCACATCCATATATTTCATAATCTCCTATATATCAAAAAATAATCTAATTCAACTGACCTATATACCCTATATAACTTATCATGCCTTATGTCAGCTTACAAAGATAATTACAATATCAAATTACATGTCGGCTAGATAACATAAATACATGAATATCAAAATCAATTGCCGATGTCAGATCCAAGAGATGTCGGCCTCCAATACCAATAACCATATTCTAAACTATGTCGGCTTGCATTGCCAGTAACCAAAGAAATCCTTCTATCCTTCCGGTGCTGGCACCGATGAAGTGTCTATCGGTATACAATTGAACCAAAACATGAAGCCAAAACAAGATATCATGTTGCCATCAATGACAACATAGTGAAACCAACCAATTGAGTTTCAATTGCCAACAAACATTTGCTAGATTTGGTTCATACATACCTCTGTGGACCAATTAGGACTAGGAGTATTCAAGATGATCGGTATTTTATGATCTTCATTGATGATTGCTCAAGAATGATGTGGGTCACATTCTTGAAGGACAAAATAGAAGCATTTAGCAAGTTTAAGGCATTTAGGGCCTTAGCTAAAAAGGAAAGTGGAAAGAAGATAAAGTTCTTAAGAACTGATCAAGGTGGTGAATTTACTTTAGAGGAATTCACTAGATACTGTGAAGACAATGGAATTAAGAGGCAACTTTCTGTACCTAGGACACCATAGCAGAATGGTATTGTAGAGAGGAACAACTAGACAGTTTTTGAACCTGATCGAACTATGCTAATACAAGGAGGTGTAGCTAAAAATTTCTAGAGAGAAGCTGTCAGCAGAGCTATCTACATAATGGACTGGATATTAGTGAAAAGAGGTAAGGATAAAACTCCTTATGAATATTGGTACGGTAGGTCGCCTAATGTCAGTTACTTTAAGATTTTTGGCAGTAAATGTTATATCAAGAGAGGTGACTATGTTGGTAAGTTTGATGCTAAGAGTGATGAAGGCATATTTCTTGGTTAAGCCACCAAGATAAAAGCCTACAAATGTTACAACAACCCGACAAATAAAATCATTGAAAAAGTTGATGTCTGAGTGGATGAGTGTCCTGAAGATATAGGAGAAACTAGTGAGGAGAAGAAGGAAGATGAACCTTACATTCTAATTTTGGAACCAGAATCAGTGAAGCCATAAGTTGGTGAAATGAATGTTACAGTACTAGTTCAACCGGAACAGGTAGATTCTGCAAAAGATGAAGATAGTGAGGAAGAAGAACCTGAAGATAATGATCATGTTATTCCAATGTATGTAAAACTCAATCATAAGCGTAATCAGATTATTGGAGATAAATATGTTGGAGTGTTAACCAGAAGAAAAATAAGAGAGATGATCACTGGATCAAAGCTATGGAAGAAGAGCTTGACCAGATTGAGAAGAACAATACATGGACCCTAGTACCTAGACCAGCAAACAAAAATGTAATAGGTACTAAATGGATATTCAGAAATAAACTGAATGAAGATGGAGTAGTAGTTAGAAATAAAGCCAGATTGGTATGCAAAGGTTATGCATAGGAAGAAGGAGAAGACTATGGTGAGACATTTGCACCAGTTTCTAGATTGGAAGGTGTTGGGACTCTACTTGCATTTGTAGCATATAGGGGATTCAAAGTATATCAGATGGATGTGAATTCAGCATTTCTAAATGGAATACTAGAACAGGAAGTCTACATTGAACAACTAGATGGTTATGCTATGATTGATGCAGAAGATATGGTGTGTAAACTACACAAGGCACTATATGGTTTGAAGCAAGCACCAAGAGCATGGTATGAAAGACTAAATTCACACCTGGTGAAGCTAGGTTTTCAGAGAACTAGTGAAGACAACAATATATATCTCAAGACTGAAGGAAATAAGATACTGGTTAGTGAGGTATTTATGGATGATATTATTTTTGGAGGCAATGATGACATGAGTGATGACTTTGCAAATGAGATGAATAGTGAATTTGAGATGTATCTGGTATGAGAGATAAAATTCTTCATAGGTTTGCAAATTCAACAGATGAAGAATGGTATTTTTATCACACAGTCCAAATATGTGAAAGAGTTATTGAAGACATTTGGAATGGGAGACTGTAAACTAGTTGGGACACCAATGGTAGGCTATAAGTTGTCTGAGGATGATTCGACATCTGTTGATGAAAAGGAGTACAGGTCTATGATAGGGAAACTACACTATGTTTTTCACAAACGACCGGATATTGCTCATGAAATTGGATTAGTTGCTAGATTTCAAAAGAACCTGAAGGAGACACACATGGTAGAAACTAAAAGGATTTTCAGATATTTGAAACATACTATTGATTATGGATTAGGGTATCCATATTCAGGTAACTTTGATTTGAAAGTCTATACAGATGCAGACTGGGTAGGAAATTTTGATTACAGAAAGAGTACAACCAAAGGTGCATTCTTTCTTGGAAGAAGGCTTGTATCTTGGAGCAGCAACAAGCAGATCTGTATATCACGGTCCACTACTGAAGCTGAATATGTTGTAGCATATATGAATTGTACCTAGGCAATCTGGATGAAACACATTTTAGAAGGTAATAAGTTGAAGATCATAGAATGAGTAAGGATTTTATGTGATAACACCAGTGCAATAAATATTTCAAAGAACCTGGTGTTGCATGCAAGAACCAAGCATATTGACCTGAAATATCATTTCTTGAGAGAGAAAGTGTAGAGTAAATATGTGTTACTAGAGCATGTATCTACTAAGGAACAACTAGTGGATATCTTTACTAAACCTCTACCTAAGACTACTTTTGAGTATCTTAGAGGTCAGAAAGGGGTTGTGCCCCTACATGAGGTCAGTTGAACATATGTGGAAGACATCAGTCTTGGAGTTTATTGAATATCTTGAAGTAGGATTGGTGTAGAGTGGAGCTATTCCACAGGGGGAGCAATAAGCTGCAGACTGTTGTTACAGAACAATGAAGTTTGACATTGAATGTTTTACTTTCACTTTGGCATTGTTGTCAAAGGGGGAGAAGAACTGTATGATTGATTAGGGGAAAATAACTGTATGATTAAGGGAGAGAAGAATTGTATGATTGATAGAGAGAATAACTGTAACCAATTACTAGTTGAAGACATGGAGAGTCAGTTGAAGGAGAGAACATGGTAAAATGTAAACCACGATTCCTACACCTATGTATGTGCATTACTCTCAATCATCACAATCAAAGGGTATTGATATTTATATTGCCATCAATTCCAAAGGGGGAGACTGTTGGCATTTACATGAAGATTGCATTAATGAAGTTTAAGTATTGTCATTGATGTCAATTATAACCGGTAATGGAGTTGTTTTGGAACTGGTAGTTGAGAAGTGAAGGAAACCGGTATTACTATTGAATTAGAGAGATCAACCTGTAACTCCCTTGTTGATATGCCAAACCCTAATCGATGGAGCTTGGTGAATTAGTTGTGTTGATCTATGATCAAATGGTGATCGGAGATGATTATGCCATGTATGCATGATGCACGTGATGAATTTCAAGTGGTTTTTGGCATGTAGAGATAACTGTTTTATCTTGGGAATGAGCGAGTACATTGCATGAAGTGGAAACCATGTGATGAGTTATAGGATTCGATGAGCGGTGATCAAGGAGTAGTCGAGGTTATCTTATATAATGTGATGATAATTTCTATGTGATCCAACAGTCATGTTTGAACTGATTTGTTTGTAATCTCTATGAGATCTTAGGTTTTATGATGTCTTATCGCCCTATTGTTTTTCTTATAAGGTCAATGAGTTGTTTTGTAGTAGTGTTGGCAATTTTGGTTAAGTGTCAGTGTGATTGATTGCCAAACTAGAAGGAGTATCTGCAAAATGTGTGAAGGTAGATAGGAGCATGAATAGGATCTGATCAAGCAGAGTAGTGCTATTAACAGATCAACAAGACCCTGTTGTTCTCTAACAATTACAATAGTTAAATCCCTTAACCGAGTAAGATTTAATAGGCTTAGTATTTTCTAAATCCTCTAATCAAGTGATCCATTAGCTTGGATTTAAAATCCTCTATCGAGGTTACTCCTAACAGGGTATTGCCTTTAATAGGGTATTGTAGTTAATCCCTTAACCGGGTGGTCCTTGACCGGATCTGTTCCTAACCAAACATTTTTGTAAAGCTTCTAACTAGGCTTGGCTCCTAATAGGGAAAAATTCAGAAGAGTTCAAAATACTTGTGGTTATTCATCCCCACCGTGGTATTTCCCGTTTGGATTTCCACGTCAAAAATCATTGTGTCAAGCGGTGAATGGTTTTTGTGGTTATGTTTTGATATGGTTAATTTGTTTAGCTGGTAAAGCCACTTAGATATGTTAAGATGACCGGAAGTGATCTGAAATGTACTTTCACTAATTTTAGTAAAGTGGTTTGATGTTTTGGTTAAATGGTTTGAGAGTTTTAGATCTGTTTCATTGTTATTTTGTTATGCTAGTCAACTAGTAAACTTGACAGTGTAGTTGCAGTTTATAGTTCAGTGATTGATTTATGAGTTGGGTTTGAGTTTGGTGAATTTTTTTTTTCTATCTACTGATTCACCCCCCCCCCCTCTCAGTAGTTGATCGGATCATCATTGATTCATCATATCATCAGTCTAAGGTGTCTCAAGTGTTTGATGAAGGGTTTGAAGCATTGATGCATTATTGGACTTTGGAGTTTTGTGGCCTTAAAGGAGCATTAGTCCATTTTGGAAGAGTCTTGAGTTTGTAAAGGGTGAGAGTGGACTTTTGTTGGGAACCCAAACTAAGATGAGTTCATTCTTATTAAAGTCTTGAAATACCAAAGACCTACCCTTGAGAAGAAATCTTCCCTAATATGATTACCTTTTAGTTTTGAGGAAGAATTGATTTTAGATGTTGGGTAATATAGTATCAATTGACTAGTTTCCACCCTTCTCTGTATCCATATTTCAAAATGCATATGCTATATTCCTATGCCTATATTATTATTCTATTTAGATATCATCACATTACCATCTTTACATAAATATGATTATTAAATAATTTTAGTATCCTATATTGTCCCATATTGGATGATTGAGCATTGCTTCAACTATTATTTATATGGTACATGTATGCTTGATGTGTGACTTGAGTGCGTAGGTTAAAAGTTATTTTTTCAACTTAAATATACAATATTATGTTATTTCCCTAATTATAGTTAGAGATATCACATTGGGCCTAACATATTTATTAACCCCTATGGTACTTGAATTGAGTAAAATAATTTTTTTAGACCTTGTGTAAATCTAAATCTAAATTAATTGTGATTCAGGAGTCTACTTGTGTTGTAGTCAAAACATTAATTTATATAGTGGTTGCATTTACTATTCACTCATTGCATTTGATTATATTATGATGGTTGAATCACTACATGTTAGAATTAATGAACTGATCTAAAATTAAGTCAATTTAAATTAATTTTAACTAACTAAAGGTAAATTAGAAATAAATGGGAAAATTAAAATAGCAATGTGAAAAAGAGAATAGAAAAGAAAAAGGGAAGGTCATTCTCTCATTATTCTCATAGTTGAAGAGTTGTTGTATCAAAACTCTCTACCTCTTGATTTAGAAATGGGATGAAATTTCTTGATTTAAGGTGGGTTTGGACATAGACTGGATGAAGGTATTGAATGTATGATTGGATTATTTATGAGTTTGTTTCTCAAATAGTTCCATAATTGTAAGGAAAGATCAACGCAAAAATGCTTTCCACAGTGTTAGATTCTATTGGTATTTTGGTATGGTTTTGTCATTGATGTCAACACCTACTAAACTTTATCAACTCTGGCATTTTGGGGAAACAACAACATTCACTGACAAGCACACAGTTACTATTATCTGGTACACCGGTAGGATATAATGTTCACTGGCACTTGTAATGGCATGGAAAACACGTGGTTATGTTGAAGACATCTTTTGGACAGCTTGTCTTGAAGATTGGTTTATTGGAATAATTGTATTTGCATATTTGCTATTACCAACAAATAGGTCCAAGGTATACACTAGTAGGCTTATCATCTCTAGATCAGCATGGCATGCTATGGAGATGACTTATTGTTGTTGTAAATGCATTAAGTTGACATGTTAAATCAGTTATTGCATCGGGCATTAATTTATTTGTAAATTTATTTTATTGTAATATCCTTTAGAGCCGACCTACTAAAATTGGTCTTAGGTTATGGTATAAATGTAAGATCTTAATTGTAAGATTGGATGTGGAATGTGAAAAAGAGTTGTGTAAGGGTATATGCGAGAATAAGCAGAGCTATACATGCAGACATCATTTGAAGATTGAAGGAGGGTTTTGTGAAAACAATCAGAACTATACCGGTACTGAATCTAGCATAGAAAGATGCTAAATTAAGTAGTACATTCTTATTGGATTTAACCATCCAATTGTAGTCAGTGTGACTCCCATTGAGTAGTGAGCTCTAGGCGCTTGGCCTTTCTGCATGTGCAGACCCCATTTGTATACACTTACTATCTGCAGTAGTATCATCTGATTGTGGGTAAGGTTTCCCAACGTGGTTTTTCCCCTTATAGGGTTTCCACGTATAAGTTTTGGTGTTATGTGTTGTGGATGACTTTGTTCCTTTTGTTTCATGCATTAAATCTTACCGGTATTGCTATTAACTAATAGAATTGTCTACCGGCATAAAAGATTGGTTTATCGGTATAAAGTATTAAAGTTGTTTAAGTTGATTTTGGTTTAAATTTATCAGACAACTAATTCACCCTCCCCCCCTCTTAGTTATCTCTGGGACCTAACAATTGGTATTAGAGCATAGTCCTCTTTTTGCAGAAGTTTAACAACTTGAGGAGATCCAATGTCTAGCAACTATTTCAGGAAGGACAGTCCTAAACTTAATGGAACCAACTATGGTATATGGAATATTAGGATGGAAACACATCTGCACTGCATTGGAAAAGATATCTGGGAGGTTGCAAAGAATGGATATACTACTCCTACTACAAGTCAGCCTAATCCACCAAATCTAGCTAAAGATGAGGAAAATGATTGCAAGGCAAGAGAAGCACTTTTGAGCGCATTATCACACCAGAAAATCTTGGGACTATCAGATAGGTCTACTGCTAAAGCTATTTGGGATCATTTGGAAACACTAAATGAAGGAGATTCCACAGTCAAAATTGCAAAACTTGAAAGCTTCCAGGTCAGGTATGAAAATCTAAAAATGAAAGAAGATGAAAGAATTTCTGCTTTTATGGAAAGAGTAAATGAAACTGTTTTGGGTATTAAATGTTGTGGAGGAACCTTAAGTGAAGATGAAATTATTTCAAAAGTTTTAAGAGGATTGCCACCAGCATATAAGATGAAAGTTACTGCTATAAATGAACTAAGAACAATGCCTAACACATCAGTAACTAGGGATATATTGATTGGAAAACTTTTAGCATTTGAAATTGAGGAATTTGGTCATGTTGCCACTATAAAAATTGACTTAGCTTTTAAGGCATCAACATCATCTGCAAAATCATTTGACAAGTCTGATTGGAAAGCCTTTTATGCAAGAGAACTTGAAGAAAGTAGGAAAGAAATGAAGAAATTGAAGCACTATTTGCAAGAAAAATGCCTAAAGGTCCAATTGGAAGTAAGTATGAAGGTAAAGCACCCTTTAAATGTTTCAACTATAATAAGATTGGTCATATGGCCTCAAGATGCCCTGATAGACATGCTAGGTTAAGAGAAGAAGCTAGAAGGACATAAAAACCTAACCCTAAATATCAAAGATACAAATCTAAGAAAAATAAAGACAAATCTTGCTATCTTGCTGATGAAGGAGTCACTGATGATTCTGATGAGGATCTGGCAGACAATGGATGGGTCTCTGTTGCTATAACAAAAGATCAACTTCCACCTACTATTCAACTGGTAGAGCAGGCCTTGGCAGCTAAAATTGAAGTAAAGGATGAATGGATCATTGATTCAGGATGCTCACATCATATGACTGGTGATAAGAGTAAATTCCTAACTTTTCAGGAGTATAATGGAGGCCTAGTAAGATTTGGAGATGATAAAGCTTGTTTGATCAAAGGTAAGGGTACAATATCTCTTGATGGTAAGCATAATACTGACAATGTTTACTATGTTAAAGGTTTAAAACATAATCTTTTGAGTGTTGGTCAGTTAGTTGAAAAAGGATTTCAGTTACAGTTCAAAAATGGTAGATGCAAAATTATGAACAGAACTGGTTTGGAAATTGCAACCAGTAATCAAACTAGAGGTAACATCTTTCATCTAAATAACAATGAAAAAACATACTTGATTTCTCATATTGATGAAAGTTGGTTATGGCATAAGAGACTCTGTCATGTAAATTTTGATTGCATGGTAAAGATCAGTACTACTAAGGCAGTTAGAGATTTACCTAAGATTGTTAAACCTCACAATCCGGTATGTAAGAAATGTCAATTTGGAAAACAAGTTAGAGCTACTTTCAAAAGTATTCCAAAAAAATCTAATAATACTCTTGACTTAATTCATACTGATTTATGTGGTCCAGATAGAACTAAAAGTTTACAAGGAGATAGATATTTCATGCTAATCATTGATGACTATTCTAGAATGTATTGGGTTACTTTTCTTAGAGAAAAATCAGAAGCACTTGAGAAGTTCAAATTATTCAAAGCAATGGTAGAAAATGAAACCGGTAAGAAAAAAAAATATCTAAGATTAGATCAAGGAGGAGAATTTACATCTAAGGATGTAAATGCATTCTGTGAAATGAATGGAAACTATCAACACCCCAGACACCACATCAAAATGGAGTTGTTGAAAGAAAAAATAGAACTATCTTGGATGCAGCCAGAAGTATGTTGTCTGAATCAAATCTACCACATGTATATTGGAGAGAAGCAGTAAGTATAGTGGTCTATACATTCAACAAATTTCATATCAAAGGTGAAACCTATAAGACACCTCATGAACTCTGGTTTGGTATTACTCCTACACTTAAGTATTTTAGAATATTTGGAAGTAAATGCTATATTAGAAGAGATGAGTATATTGGAAAATTTGATACTAGAAGTGATGAAGGAATATTTATTGGTTATTCATCTAAGAGTAAGGCATATAGATGTTTTAACAAAAGATTATAGAAAATTGTTGAAAGTACAAATGTAAAATTTTTTGAACAATTTAGAGAAACTTCAACATATACAGACTCTGAACCAGTAACAAAAATACTGACAAATGAATCTATACAAAATCCACCGGTACAAAATGAAGATCCAGTTACATCGGTATCATCTGAAAATTCCACTGCAACTGAGGAACAGGAGCAAACAAAGACACCTCGGTATGTAAGACCGAATCACTCTGAAGATCAGATAATTGGGAGCAAGCATAAAGGAGTTATGACAAGAGGAATATTGGCAAATGAAGAGGTATGTCTTATTTCTCAAATTGAACCATCATCTGTTAATGAGGCATGTGAAGATAAACACTGGATTAAATCTATGGAAGAAGAATAGAACAAATTGAGAAGAATAACACTTGGACATTAGTTCCCCGGCCTAAAGATAAAAATGTGATTGGAACCAAATGGGTATTCAAAAATAAAGCAAGACTAGTGTGTAAGGGATATTCTCAGAAAGAAGGAATTGATTATAATGAAACCTTTGCACCGGTAGCTAGAATTGAGGCAGTTAGATTATTCTTGGCTTTTGCAGTACACAAGAACTACAAAGTTTATCAAATGGACATTAAATGTGCATTTTTGAATGGAGATCTTGAAGAAGAAGTTTACATTGAACAACCTAATGGATTTTCTTTGACAGAAAACAAAGATATGGTTTGCAGGCTAAGGAAAGCCTTGTATGGATTGAAGCAAGCTCCAAGAGCTTGGTATGCAAGGTTAGATAAGTATCTTTTGAAGATTGGTTTCTCTATAGGTATTACAGACAACAATTTATATTATAAGGTGACTAATGATGATATCTTGGTTATAGAAGTTTTTGTTGATGATATAATCTTTGGAGGAGAAAATGGATTATGTGAAGACTTTTCTATTGAAATGCAACAAGAATTTGAAATGTCTATGATTGGAGAAATAAAATTCTTTTTAGGATTGTAGATCTCACAAACTGACAAAGGTATATTCTTGAGTCAATCTAAGTACTTGAAGGAGTTACTAAAGAAATTTGGAATGGAAAACTCTAAATCGGTAAGCACACCTATGACTACAAATGACAAATTATCACTAAGGGATGAATCTACACCTATTAATCCAACTAGGTATAAATGTATGATAGGAGGTTTATTGTATTTGACACAAACAAGACCTGATATCATGAATGCAGTATGTATTGTTTCAAGATTTCAGAGTAATCCTAGAGAAAATCACGAATCAACAGTAAAAAGGATTTTCTGGTACTTACAAGGCACTACAAATCTTGGATTATGGTATCCTAGAGATGAAAACTTTGAATTATATGCATACACAGATGCAAATTGGGGAGATGTGGATGATAGGAAGAGCACCACAGGTGGAGCATTCTTTTTTGGAAACAGACTAATTTCTTGGTTGAGCAAGAAACAAAGTTCTACTTCTTTATCAACAACATAATCAGAATATATTGCAGCAGCAACAAACTGTACACAGGTATTATGGCTTAAACAAATGTTGAAGGACATAAAGGTAAAATGCAAGGAATCTATAACTATCTATTGTGATAATACTGCAGCAATTGATATATCTAAGAACCCAGTATTACACTCTAAAACCAAACATGTTTCTATAAAATGAAATTTTCTAAGGGAGAAAGTTGAAGCAAAAGAGATAAAACTGGTTTATGTGAATACAAAAGAGTAGATTGTAGATATTTTTACTAAACCTCTGCCTAAGGCAACTTTTGAATATCTTAGAGATTAGCTTGGGGTCATACCCCCACCGGTAGAAACTTAGGACCTTGATGATTGTCGTCAACCAGCAGAATTAACAGAGAAATCTTTTATTCTGGCTTTGATGAGGAAGCTACTTCTCAGGGGGAGTAGTTGGTATACTATATTGGTTGGTATTTTGTAAATTGTTTTTACTTTGGCATTTGATGTCAAAGGGGGAGTGATATCTATGGAAAAAACACATTATCCTTTGGGGAGATATTGGTATAGAAAAACACAAGGAAGACACATGTTACTCTCAGGAGGAGAGACTGTTACTTTGAGAAGAGACTATTCATATCTGAATTCTGGTTATAATTTCTTTTTGGGAAATTATTGGTTTTTGGTATTTGGCATTTCTGTTTTGGCACTTTGATGGATTTTCCATCTTGTGTTACCATCAATGCCAAAGGGGGAGATTGTTGGTATTTTGGTATGGTTTTGTCATTGATGTCAACACCTACTAAACATTATCAACTCTGGCAATTTGGGGAAACAACAACATTCACCGACAAGCACACAATTACTGTTATCTGGTACACCAGCTGGATATAATGTTCACTGACACTTGTAATGGCATGGAAAATACATGGTTATGTCGAAGACATCTTTGGACACCTTGTCTTGAAGATTGGTTTATTGGAATAATTGTATTTGCATATTTGCTATTACTGACAAATAGGTCCAGGGTATACACTGGTAGGTTTATCTTCTCCAGATCAGCATGGCACACTATGGAGATGACTTATTATTGTTGTAAATGCATTGAACCGACATGTTAAATTGGTTATTGCATCGGGCATTAATTTATTTGTAAATTGATTTTATTGTAATATCCTTTAGAGCCGACCTACTAAAATTGGTCTTAGGTTATGGTATAGATGTAAGATCGAATGTGGAATGCGAAAAAGAGTTGTGTAAGGGTATATGCAAGAATAAGCAGAGCTATACACGCAAACATCATTTGAAGATTGAAGGAGGGTTTTGTGAAAACAATCAGAACTATACCAGTACTGAATCTAGCATAGAAAGATGCTAAATTAAGTAGTACATTCTTATTGGATTTAACCATCCAATTGTAGTCATTGTGACTCCCATCGAGCAGTGAGCTCTAGGCGCTTGGCCTTTCTGCATGTACAGACCCCATTTGTATACACTTACTATCTACAGTAGTATCATCTGATTGTGGGTAAGGTTTCCCACTACGGTTTTTCCCCTTACAAGGTTTCCACATATAAGTTTTGGTGTTATGTGTTGTGGATGACTTTGTTCCTTTTGTTTCATGCATTAAATCTTACCGATATTTCTATTAACTGATAGAACTATTTACCGACATAAAAGACTGGTTTACTGGTATAAATTATTAAAGTTGTTTAAGTTGCTTTTGGTTTAAATTTATCAGACAACTGATTCACCCCCCCTCTCAGTTGTCTCCGGGACTTAACAGATTCAAAGAGGAAAGAAGTAGAGATGACTTTTAATTTCAATTGCATTCATTAAGATGCAAATTTTGAGAATGACGGAGTAAAACAAAGATACACACAAGCACAAATAATACACAATATTTACATGGGAAAACCCTTATCGGTGAAAAACCCACCACTAAAGAAGAATCACTTGTATTATAGTAAAATGTTTATTACATACAAGTTACAAATTATTCTTTCTCACGTGTACATTCAAAGTATCTGTTTAGGCATCATATACTTTCCAAATTCAATTATATCCACATAGATCACATAGGCAATAGGAACAACAATCTGCAATTCAGGATCCAATAGACCCACAAAATCAACCTAATTCCAACCACCCTGGAACTATTTATTTAGATGATTATATTTTTGTACAGTTAAACGATTTGTTTCAGTTTCCTCATGGCTTCAATAGTCAGACTTTTTAAATTGTTGAATAAACACTAAGAAATCTACATCAAACAGTCTATTCCATCTTGGACCTAAAATCGATATCCAATTCAACAGATCAACATGAGTAAGTCGTGGTCCCACTTCATCTCATGGCTTATTAGCAAGAGACTCAACATCGGCAATTTCCTTATAATAATCTTATCAAACTTATAAGTTACACCAAAAATCCTTTGTCACCAAGATAGTTGGGTATGTGTAGGATCATGGTGGGCCAAACTGTTGGCTTGATGATGATTATAATGAATGACTTCATGTGTTGTCATTGATGGAACATGTACACACACACATATATTCACATTGTCTACTGGTATTACTTCTAAAGTTATTTGTATTGCAATCGGTATTGGAAGTTTTGTTTATGATGCTTTAGAGAGTGTCAAACCGGTACATGGAGACAACCGGTATATGGAAGAATGACTTAACACCAACCTAAAGATTCAGTGGAGACAACCAAAGAAGCAAATGGAGGGCAATCGGTTTACATGTTGAAATGGTTAACTCTAACTGGTATTGGTGTTCCAACTGGTATTCACTGATTGTGTGATGAGTTATCACCGATCGTGATGAATTACCCTAACCGACAAATTTTGGTGGTAATTTATGATGAGTTATGTTTGATTGTTCAGATACATTGTGTAACACATGTAAAATTCATCTTATAAAAACAAGTAATCAATTAGAAGCAAAAGGGAAATCACGAATCCCTTCTAATCAAAGAATCTAACAAACTAACAATGAAATGATACAACCAAGCAAAATAGGAATTATAAATGAAATCAATAAAAACTCCCTATTCTGTGACTGCATAAAACTTCCATTGCTCTTCTCCTCTCTGTGGTATGATGGCTCTTAGATATTGTGCTGGTAACCTACAAGTGACACAAAGATTCAAAGTTCGTGATTGTTGAAAATGGAGGTTGGATGCTCAATTTATAGATTTTTGGATGAGATTGATTGAAAGGTGGGACATAATGATCAAGAGGTGGAACTCAGGTGAGCTCAAATGAAAATTGATAGTTGAACTGCTAATTGTAGGAGTGAAACTCAATAGATTGAATAGATTAATTGAGTCAACTGATTGAGAAAAAGCTATCTGAAGGAAGAAAAAGAATGATTGGAGGAAATAAAGAGGATGACAAAGAAAGCTTAATTTAGAAAAAAGCTAACTAAAAGATGGAAATGGAGATTGGAGAGATAAATGATTTAATTAATTAATTTAGCATGTGCTTGCATTTAGACTTAAAATTTTGATTTAATCTTTGCATAGATTTATTCAAATAATTGAATTTATTAATTCAATTTAGTACTTGAATATATTTAGAACTTGACTTTGATTTTCAATTTGGTTTTTGAAATCATGCACATGTAATTGAATTTGGAAGAAATTAGAAGAATATGAAATCAACTGAAATTAGAATTTGGGGATTTGGAAATGGAAGAATTAATTAGTTAATTAAATAATTTAAAGAAACTATTTAATTAGTTATAAATAGAATTTAATTAATTAAATAATAAAGATTATTTAATTTAAAGGATAAAATCACAATTAATTAAATAATAAATATTTAATTAATATTTAGAAGAGAGTTGAATGATTAGATGATTAGAGGATTGAAATTGAATAATTAGTAATTTATTTAAATAATGAAGATTATTTAAATTGGGGAATTAATCAGAATTAATTAAATAATTAATATTTAGAAAATGGTTTAAAATGATTAAATGATGATAGAATAAGAAATAGAATAATTAATTAGACGGTGAGGAAATATGAATTTAGAAGAATATGATTAATTAACTTAATTAAATAATTAAAGAATTATTTAACTAATTAGAGGAATAATTAGTACATGATCAATGAGACATTTTTAGGTGTCTACATTTGCCCCTCTTTGAGACATTGTTAGAATGACATTGTTTCAAAGAAAATGAAAAATTTTGCCCCAGTATGCTCTGCTGATACTTAGGGTGTAATGCCGCCTCGAGAGATTGTTTGTGCATTAAAGACATGAATGATCTCTCGAAAAAAGAAGAATGTGAGATGAAAGATAGAATAATGGTTAGTTGATTAGAGATAGAGATAGGTGATGTGAAGATGATATTAAGATAGAATATGAGAGAATAGATTGATGAAATAGAATAATATTAGATGAGAATTAGAAGCAATTGAAGATGATTGATATGATTTAGAAAGAAATGATGATAAAAGAATCGGCAAACTAGCAAGAAGCAAATGAGATGAAAATAAAATTGAATGAATCACGAACCTGTGTCATTATTTATTGCAAAATATATATTCATCACTGAGCCTTATTATGAACAATGGAGCTTAGCACATAAAGGTATAAGGAACCAAAATGTAAAGATATCTCATTGCAGAAACAAACACGTATAAGACAAGAAGCAAACAAAGAAAAAGATAATGCCCATCCTGACTCCTCTAGTCACTTGTGGACATCCTTGAGTAGCATAGGAACAATATCTATCACCAAATGATAAAAGATAAAGACTGACCCGGATAAAATTCAGCAGCTATACTGACCTTGTGCCTTCATTCTCAGTTGCTTGATGTGATGGTTGATAATGTCTGATCTCAGAAAGTTGCGGACCCCGTTTAAGACTGGCCTGTCTGATTTCAAGTGTATCCTCTTCTGTTTAAGACAAGATAATGATCACATTGATATGGATATGATACGATTGATAAGATAGTTTGATCAGTTGATTGCAGATGTTTGACTGGATAGTCGTATCCTTTGTTAACTTCGTGCGAAGTGTTTGCTAGATATCTGCTAGGGTATTTGTTTCTCACGAGACATTTTATTGCAATTTTTTCTAATTGATTGATTTTCAATTTCTAGTTCTTTTCCAAGATCTTTTTTGATGTTTTTGGATTATGTAGATCGATATTTGAATATTTTTGGATTGATTTTTTCCGGATTGTATTTGAATGTTATTGGATTTTTGAAGGATTATTTTGCAGATGTTTTTAAATGATTTTTTCAAGACCTTATATGGATGTTTTTGGTATTTCTTCAGGACTTTATCTGAATGTTTTTGGTATTTCTTCATGACTTTATATGGATGTTTTTGGATTTTTTCAGTTATGCCCCTAGTGTGTAGATCTATATGACCTGATGATCTGCAGAATGTTCGTGGAGACAAATTAATTTTTGACATGACCTATGTGAATGCAATATGCAGGATGAAGATGCATTTCCTATTCAAACAAGGTTGACTGTGTTTGTTTTTGCATTTGTATTACACCAATTGAAATGTAGGTGAAAATCATTTCATAGATAAGCGGTCAATCGATCTCTAAGGCCCTTTGGAACATTCATCTTAACACACTTAGTAACTAGGATTTACAAATGGAGACGCGGAAAACTTCCCCATTGGTTCTTGAAACTTTGGTCTTCTTTTTCCCATGTGTGTGCAAATGAGTTAATTCCTGCTCTTGTGTTCACTAAAGATCTTTAGCATCCTATATGACTAGCTACATGGATTATTCTAACTTCAAAAACATCCCAAATAGAGCCTCGATGCCAGTAAGCCTTGAGAGCTCCGATGAGGTTATAGACTATAATTTCTTAAATATTGCTCCATTGCTAGGAGGCGTTCATAGCCCTGATGGAGTTACTTGTATGTTCCCATAGTAAAGCTTTTTATCACATTTGTATACATGATATTTTAGTTATATATCATTTCTCTTTTTGCCTTTAGATGGATATTTGGCATAGCTCTTTTTCTTTTTTTATTTTTTTTTTATTTTCTTGCCTTGAATTGTAAGTAATGAAACCTACTTGGGTATGACAATTACAGCAGTGCTGAAGCAGAATTTTAGATTTTTCAGTTAGTCATATGATCAACTAGGTGTCTAGAATGAATTAGAGATCTTCTTAATATGTTTGAGATATAGCAATTGATAGATTTTGGGTAAACAAGTCTCAAATAGTGAAATCACTACCCAACCATAAGTAAAGCGTCATCACAGGGTAATGTTGAAAATGAATGACCTTAGGACCTCAAAGACATCATGTCTGAATATCTAAGAAAGGAGATGACCCTTGTTTCTCTTGAATGCAAACGAATGATAAACTTGAATAGTTGCCTTGTTTTCTTGATGCTCTAATATACTAATGCAAAAAAATTTGTGACTTCTAAATATGATGGTGCTTGGAAAGAAACTGTATGCAATGCAGTGCTTTGAATAAAATGATATGCAATGCAGAAAGTAAAACCTAAACTAACCCAACCTTTAGGTATAATATTTGTGTAGGTAGTTCATTGGCCTTTGTTTGAAAAGTCGGATAAAGATGTCTTTCCCAATAGGATATAAGGACTCAACTAAGTGTATATGTTTAGTATCTCCAATGTTGATTCTATTAGTTTTTGGATTTTGTGGATCATCAGATGGAAATCCAGCTCTAGAACCCCTGAATTCAACTATAGCCTTATGAAAATCGATGCAATTCAACTGTGGTAGATCCTCTTGCCCCCAGTCTTTCAAGTGTGGGTATGTGAGACAAATTGATTCTAGTTCTGAAGTTGTGACATGAGCAGGTGTTATGCTTGTTTCTATTGATGCACTTGAAGAGGATGATGAACTCAACCAGGTGTTGATCTCATTAGTTGGTGTTATGCTTGTGCTTGAAGAAGATGATGAAATAATTGTTGACAAGTTGTTCTATGTAGTATGATCTGGATTGGTAATTTCATTGATAAGGGGTTCATGAACAACTTGTGTAGAGGAATCATGAGAAGAAATGGCAAATTCATTTGAGAGGGAATCTTGTGAAGAACATGGAGGAGTATGACATGGAGATGAAGAGATGGAGAGATATTGATCAAGATCTGGAGAAATAATGGGATCTTGTTTAGGACATGAAGGTAAAGGTATTCTTTGATCTTGTCTTAGAATAGGATTATTATGAAGGATGGAAGAGATGTCCTGATCTTGTTTAGAAGGTGGATGTTGGACGAGACTTGAAATGACACTTTGTTCTTGAGATGGAAGGGTTTGATTATGAATGGAATAGAAAAGAGCGAGGGGATCATCATAAGACTCTTGGTCAGTGGGATCTTGATCAAAAATTGGGTAGGATGGAAGTGGTTTTTCTTGATCTTTATTTATTTCAGGACTCATTTCTTCTGATTTTGGGTCATCCTCTTGACATGGGGAAGGAGTTTGGAAATACATGGGAGATTGTTGGAATGTTTCAACATTTTGGGATGATGAAGAAGGATTTTGAATGAGGTCCTCTGAATCATGACTTGAATTAGATTGGATTTGTACGATGAATAACGATTGGGAGGTTGTGTTATTAGATAGAGATGGCATGGATTAGTCTTGCGTGAATTTAGGAGATGATGAAATGGTGGATAGATATGGTTGATTTAGGATTTGGTTGAAAGGGGTTTGATTTTGGTTGAAAGAGGTTTGAATGTTGGGTTGGTGTAAATTTTGATTTGGACTTTGGTTGAAAGGGTTTTGATTTTGGTTGAAAGAGGTTTGAATGTTGGGTTGATATGAATTTTGATTTGGAATTTGGTTGAATATGGTTTGATTTTGGTTGAACGAGGTTTGAATATTGGGTTGATATGAATTTTGATTTGTACTTTGGTTGAATGGGGTTTGATTTTAGTTAAAAGAGGTACTTTGAATGTTGGGTTGATGTGATTGGTATGATTGATGTAGTGGGTTGAAAGAAGGTTTACATGACTCTAATGTTGGATGAACTGAGGTAGGAACGATTTTGTTGAAGAATGAAGGTTGGCATGTTTGAATGGTCTCACAAGAATAAGAAGGTTGGTCTGATATTGATCCCCTCGTGGTCATCACTTCTCTCATCATGTTTTCTAACCAGCTCCTATGGTTGTCAGGACTAGCCATGTCTGTCACTTGTTGTTGCAAAGTTTTAATTTGTTGAGCTAATATTTCTATTGATGGCGATGGAATAGGAATGGAAGGGATGAATCCTCCACCTTCCTTACAAAATGTATAATTTGAATCCATGATGTTTTCTTGTTTGGTTTGGACCTGGGATCACAACATATAAGATGTTTTCTCCATTTCTTTCGATGCGATAATGTTTGATTTGTTGAACTTGACAAACTTGTTTGAGTTGAGGTTGAGTTTGATTGATCCTGTGATTGTGATTTGGATGTTTGGGGTATGACTTTATAGGATGATTATGCAAATGATGATGGACTAAGACAGATGTATATGAGGTCTAGACAAGGATGTATATGAGGATGATAATGCGGACTCAAAATTAGGACTATGCAATGACTATGGATGATAAAGAAGATGTGAATGAAGACTATACAAGGACTTTAGGATGATAATGAGGATGTAAGTGAGGTCTATGCAAGGACTTAGGATGATAATGTGGACGTAAGTGGGGACTATGCAAGGACTTAGGATGATAATGAGGACGTAATTGAGAATTATGCAAGGACTTAGGACGATAATGAGGAAGTAAGTGGGACTATACAAAAGACGTAGGATGATAATGAGGATGTAGGTGGGACTATGCAAAAGACATAGGATGATAATGAGGACGTAAGCGGGACTATGCAAAAGACGTAGGATGATAATGAGGACGTAAGTGGGACTATGCAAAAGACTATGTAAAAGACTGCCTATGATCACAAGTATGTAAGGACTTTTGAGAATCAGTTTCAAAATGGACTTTGTTTTTTGTAACTTCGTGTGTAGGACAATGTTTTGCAGTTTTCCAAATCTAAGAACAATTGCTAGTAGGTATGTATAGCTGACTAACTCAATTTTCATACAATCTCAGAAAATTCAGAGATACATGGGATAGGGCCTGCAATAGCCCAAGGGACTGACTCAATACTGGTCTATCACAATGATACATAAAAAAGCATAGAATACAATCTTAGGCTGGATAGTGGACACCATTCAGTGAGGCCCTTACGAAATATCGAGACAAAATGAATAGATAGAGAGTCTGGCAGCACTGGCTCCACTCCACGACACACACTTCTCAGGCATGCCACTCTCTCTTACCCTGAAGATCTGAGGATCTTATAGCCAAGGGATTCCTCTATCATAGTGTAAGGTACATGAAGGGTATCTATGGGGTATGATCCGCACTCCCGGAACCACTGAACTTAGGATTTTTGGCAGCTAAATTGGTTCTTAGTATTAGGTTTTGAGGGGTCCCGATCCAATGACGGATTCTTAGAGCAAGCCACTAAAGGCTTTAGTTGAGCTTATTGGTGCAGGGAAGGCCCCCACATACGTCGAATTCACTCAACACTCTAGCCGCCTAACCAGTATATTTATATAGCGGCAAAAAACTCGCTCAAGAGTACGCTGGGAGAGATGATATCCCCGACACATCCCAATTCAAAGTTCCTCTGTGGGGTGATGAAATCCCTAGTCAAAGATACCCCTCACTATGTAGAATAAAAGAAAATTTGGATGTCGTTGTCACCTTCCTTCTTTCTCCCAAGACCCCGAAGGCGGATGGAAAGTTAGTTAGTGCAACAGTAGGTCCACCCTAGACACAATAAAAAGTTCTTTACCTTAAGAAAAAGAAAAATGATTTAATTTAATGCAACCTAATTCATGTTCATTTTATAGCCCAAATTTAGGTGTTAGATACTCATGTGCATGTCAATTTTAAACACCAAATCCAAGTATGAAGGCATACATGTCGATTTTAACCATTTGTTTGATTTTAAGCACCAAAGACCAAGTGTGAGATGCATGCATGTCAATTTTAGCCCATGTTCATTTTAGGCACCAACAACGAAGTGTGAGATTATCCATGCATGTCCATTTTAGCCCATGTTCATTTTAAGAACCAACAATGAAGTGTGAGATTATCAATGCATGTCCATTTTAGCCCATGTTCATTTTAAGCACCAACAACGAAGTGTGAGGTTATCCATGCATGTCCTTTTTAACTATTTTTTATTTTAAGCACTAAAAATGAAGTGTGAAGTGTGCATGCCAAATTAGTAATCTAATCCTCTCTTCAAATCTGCCACAGGCTGTAAACAAAAGATTAGTAGTAAAATTAAACCAACAGAAAATAGAAACTCAAAACTTGATAGAGGCGATTGCATAATACTACTTGAGCAATTGCATGATACTTACAAACCGAATGCGTAAATCTGACAGACCGAATGCGTGATGATATCTGGTCAATTACGTAGCACTAACAGGTCAATTGCGTGATAGAATGCAGACAACAAAAAAATAAAAAAAATAAAAAAAAATAAATAAATAAAAACTAAACCCGATCAGGAACCTGCAAAACCAATTGTGAATCCCTAGCCATATCTTGCACCATCCATTCAATATTGATTAGACCATATTTAACTATATAAGAAAGAACTAGGCTATTATATCTATCTAAGGCCAGTTGCTCTTCTAAATCCTGTATCAATTTTTCTGCCTGGAGAACCTTTTGATAGCATTTGGCTTCTCTTCTTTGTTGTTTCGTCCTTCTTGCACCTGAAATCGTGAATTGAACTTTTCATGCCATAAACTGTTATAATCAAATCATAAAATAAAAGCAATTTGATCCCAGATTAACCCAATTTGGGGTAGAATTAAACAGAACAAAAAACAGACAGAAGAAAAATTTAAACAACAATTAACCCTGTAGATGCGTGATCCAAAAAGGGCGATTGTGTGATCTGGACAGGGTGAATGCGTGACCCTATCAAAATGAATGTGTGACCCCAAAGGGTCGAATGCATGATGTTGTCTATGTGATTGCGTGATGATGAATTCTCAATTGCATGACGGAAAATTCTTTTCTCAAAATTTGTGCAACCTATAAAAAAATGAAAAATCCGCACAATCTGCAAAAATCACACAGAAAAAAAAATAAAGAAGGTCAAATTGCTATTAATTCACATCGAGTTCACCAAAATGTAATGCATGTAAAATTCATCTTATAAAAACAAGTAATAAATTAGAAGCAAAAGGGAAATCACGAATCCCTTCTAACCAAAGAATCTAACAAACTAACAATGAAATGATACTGTATGCGGGAAAAGCGGGTCGATAGAACTCAATATGTGAAAATGTTCCAAAATACTTGTCCACACACACACAGAGGACTTCTTGGTGCAAGCTATGGAGTAATGAAGTATTACTCAGCTTCCCAAGGTTGGTCCCATGGTTCTCTATCTTACAATGTCCCTCAAACCAATGTTTTTGCTCTCAGATCACTGAGCAAAATGGTTTAGGGATGGCAAATGCAAGAATGAGGGATGCTTTGATAGATTTTAGTATGAGATGCATTCTAAGCTATGCATGATTTTAAAATGCAATAAACTAGATGATAAGATGACAAGGTTAGTATGAGTACTATCCTAACATGATATATTTAGTCTATGATTGAGCTAAATGATAAAGAAATTATTCTAAACATGCATATTTAGACTAGTTTCTATTCTAAAGAGAGGCTAAATGATGAGCATAAAAATGATATATGAAAGCTTGAATGTATTTGAGCATAAGTGTGATACTACAAATTTGAGGGATGATTCATAATGGAGGAATGAGAGCTCTATTTATAGCAAAAACAAGGCAATGGATGGTCAGGATTGAAAGAGTTGATCAAGGGTTGAGTTTGAAAGTTGGGGATCTATGTTTGCAATTTGCACCAATGAAATGGTGAAAAGTGTCAACATAGGGTTGGGTTGAGAGAAGGGGTTGGAGGCATTAAATGCCTGAGAAGACCTTATGGTTATCTAGAGGGTAAGGGTCAAGTCTAAGTTAAGATTACCCATTGGATTAAGAGTTAATCCAAGGATAAACCCTTGTGCAAATGATTAAGAGATAATCATGGTCAAAGCATTAAAGGCTTGATGAGACCCTTGGGTTGGATAAAGGTTGAGTTAAAAGAAATAATTTAACCATGTAAGAGGGTTTGAGTTAACCATTAATGGTTATGAAGACTTTGGGGAATTAAGTGGTTGAAGGTTTGAAGCCTTTAATGGTTATCAAAGACTTTGAGGAATTGAGAAGTGACCTCCCCTTGCTTAGGGATGTGACAAAGTTTAGAAGATGGGTTAGGCTAATTAGAAGCGATTAGAAGAGTCTAGAAGGGACTAGATAGGGGTTTAGGAAGGCAAGTGGGAGATGTAGGATTTTGCAAGTGGATGGAGGGATAATAGGATGAGACGAGAATTTTAATTGAATAAAATGATTTATTCATTAAATGGTATAGTGAATTTAATTTAAATAAATTGAGTAATTTACTTAATTAAATAGAGGAATGCAGGTATTTTAATTAAATTGGATTTAATTAAATAGAGAAATGAACATAAAATATTCATTTAGGAATATGGTCATTTTTATACGTCTATATTTTGCCCCTCTTTGAAGTGACGTGTGTGCACATGTTATTTCAAAGAAAATGATGCCTTATCATGATTTATGATCAAATGCAATTTTTGTGTCGCTCTTTTGATTTGCAAGTTGTGCCCTAGATTTGATTTGATGTGTGATGCCCCAGATTTGATATTTTGATGGTGATGCCCCCTCAGGAGATGAATCAATTTTATTTTTTTTGAAATTTTTTGATTTGATTGGATGAGTTGCTTGTGATGTGTAGGATTGCATCGATGTGATTTGTGTGTAAATTGATTCATCTCCCGATAATGTACGTGTAAGGTATAGGGGAGACCGCGACCATATTACAGGTCTATTTGGCTAACCCTAATTTCATTTTCCTCCTATAAAAAGGGGAAAAGAGCTTTGATTTGATTCATTTGTGCCTTGTTGACTTTGGAGAAAGAGAATTTGGTTTGCAGAGAAAATGTCGATTCCGTATTCTAGACATTGTTTCGAGCATGTTCGGAGGTACCGGAGACCTGTCACGTATGGACCACCAGTAAGTCAATATTTTTTACCCTCTTTTGATTTCGGATTTGGTTGTTTTTAGTCATTTTTTGATTTTTAAAACTTGGGTCTAGCGTTTTAGCGCGTCTAAGGCATAGATTAGCGCATACGAGCTTTTAAGTAGCGCATCAAGTTTATTTTAGGGGGTGCGTCCGGAATAAAATAGGGTAGCGCATAGGAAATAGAGGTTAGCACATAGACGTAGAATAGCGCATGGTGATAGTTGGGTAGCGCATAGGGTCAGTAGGTTAGCGCGTAGGGTAGACCTAGCGCATAGGGGTCACAGGGGTTCGCATGGGTAAGGGGGTTTAGCACGTAAGGCTAACCTAGCGCATAGGGTCAAATGGGTAGCACCTAGGAGGGATAGATTAGCATGTAGAGTCAGTCTAGCACATAGGGTAGGTTAGGTGGCGCATGGGAGGAAAGAGTTAGCTCGTAGAGTCAGTCTAGCGCATAGGAAAAACAGCCTAGCGCATGGGGGAAGTTTAGTGCAGCGGGAGTCTGTTTTAGCGCATCTAGAAAATTTATGCTAGATGAGCCGATTTGTAAATTTGTTTTGTTTGTCTGTCATGATTTTATGGATTTGTCCAATATGAGTGTCGATATAACTTGTTTTTTATTTGCATTTTTTTTTTTTTTGGCAAGTTATGTATAGATATCAATGTGGTGTTTTGATCAAAATATGATTTGTTTGCTTACCGTGTTTCAAGTTCAATGTGTGAAGCTTGATTTATGTTACAAGCTGATATGGGTTGGAAACTTGAGTTGTGTTACAAGCTGATATGGGTGGGAAACTTGAGTTGTTTTACAAGTTTATGTGATTGTGGAGACTTGAGTTGTGTTACAAGTTTTGATATGGTTTTTGATAGCTTGAGTTGTTTTACAAGTTGATATGAAATGATAGGATTTTGAACTTGATGTAGGTGAGCAAATTGTTTCATGTTGTTGATGTGAGTTTGATTTTGATAGCTTTGTTTTGATGTGGAAACTGATATTGGATTTGTTTTGCTTGTTGATAGGAGCGATTGGGTGTGGTGCACTCACGAGAGAGATTTCCGAGGCCGTAGACATTGATACCACAGTTGTCTCAGGCCGATCTTGACATTATTGAGAGATGTGGGTTGACCTCTCTTTTGGATATGCCTCGGTTCACTATGAACCGAGGGCTATTGACAGCATTGGTGGAGAGGTGGCACAGTGACACAAACACCTTCCATTTTGCTACTGGAGAGATGACAGTCACCCCAAAGGACTGTTACAGGATTCTGTGGATTCTCATAGTAGGTGCACTACTACCATATGAGCAGTTGGAGGAGGGTGGGACAGAGGCACTGCGTCGTATCTTCCATGACGAGACAGTCTGTGGCTATGAGATCTCGTGGCAGGAGTTTTTGGACCTAGATTATGCACCACTACCATCTGTACTAGCAGGGTTCATTGGTGGATTCATTTGTCCTGATCGCAGGTCAAAGGGATTCTCAGTGGGATGGGGGCTGGTTTTGAAGGAGACGATCACACAAGGCTGGTGATTTTCATGGGGATCAGCTATGTTGGCCCATCTTTACAGGGGTCTACATGAGGTGGTATACCTCGGTTACGATAGTTTGTCAGCTGGCATGACACTATTACAGGTACGGTGTTGGGAGCACATTCCAGCAGCGAGGCCACTAGCAGATAGGGACAGGCCTGTGGGATGCGCATATGCGTATAGATACAGGGGTCTAGTTGTCCAACGTAAGCTAGGCAAACTAGAGCATTGGAGGAGAGTGCTGGATGATATAGATACGGTCACCTGGCGACCATACATAGGATGCGAGGTGTGGGCAGAGGATGGGCTAGAGATGCCCTTTGTTTGTATGACCAGATACCTGATTAGGAGGACCCTGTTCGTGATAGAGAGATTTGTGGTGACCTGAGTTTTGAGGCAGTTTGGGCGTCAGCAGGGTATTCCACAGGGAGCGTGCCTGTATGCATGGCGGTGGTAGGATGTAGTGGATTGGGGGCTGACCATTGATAGTGCAGTGGTGGTGGAGGAGTCTGTTGGGTTGGCCGGGCAGATATGGGATTATGCCCCTGAGATTCAGGATGCAGGCATGACGAATGAGTTTGCCCGATTGTTTGCTACACGGGCGGTGGCCAGGATATCTGATCCTGATGAGATGAGGCCAGCTTTTGATTCTGATGGGGAGGAGGGAGAGGGAGATGATGATGATGATGGAGAGGATGGAGGAGATGGACGAGGGAGAGGAGCTAGAGGGAGGTGGGGAGGTAGAGCTAGGAGAGGAGATAGGGGTGTGGAGAGAGCAGTGAGACAGGGGATGATAGATAGGGGGAGAGGTGGATTGGCTATTGGAGCCGGGGGAGAGGGGAGAGTGGGACGGTGCTAGCGGCGGTGGGGGGTGGTGATGAGGCGAGGCGACTAGCTCAGAGGAGGAGGATAGATGTGCTCCCACCTCCAACACCAAGGACAGGTAGAGTTGGAGGAGTTGCCCCAGCACAGGTACCACTACGGGTTCGGATCCCTACACATGTTGAGGATGCACAGATCCAGACCCTACAGGTGACTGTACAGTAGCTGCAGGCACAGATTTTGACATATCAGTGACAGATTGCTCAATTGACCACTGAGCGGGACACTGAGATAGAGCGGAGGGGGCGAGCAGAGGAGGTGGTGTCCAACATGCAGAGAGCAGCAACGGGTGGTCCTATGAGAGACACCCTAAGAGAGCTAGCGTTGAGAGCTCAGGAGGCGAAGTGCTATCAGCGGCACTATGAGGATGTGGTACCTAGGGACCGGCGAGTACAGAGCTTTACACAATCGAGATCCAGTCGATCTCGAGATACTGGGTCACGGTCTGAGAGCCAAGGTGTTACAGGGCCACCAAGACAGGACCCTCCTGGGGATCCAGGGGCAGGCACATCTGGAGCTAGACCATATCCGTCAGGGGATAGTCATACTTGAGAGACGTGGTCTCTATTGTATTTTTTATCATTGTTATTCTTTGTACTGGACACGGTGTTGATACATTTTGTACATTTTGATCATTTTTGAGATATATATATATACGGCACCATTTTCTTTGATCATGTGATGTGTTTATATGGATGCATGTGATGTGGGTTATTTCTTCATGATGATGCAATGCTTAACTAGATGATATAATGTATGTTGCAGGATGTATGCTTTTATATGTTGTGAGATGTATCTTAAAAATGAGATGTATGATTTGATATGCGGTGTGATGTATCTTAAAAATGACATGTATGATTTGATGTGCAACTAAATGTAAAATGATATGTAATGATGTTAAATGATATGCAACTAATTGTTAAAATGATATGCAAACATGTTAAATGATATGCAACTATGTTTTTGGTAGCATCCTCATTCTGTATTTGCCATCCGATATAGCCATTTGTTTGCTTTGTTTGTAGATATCATCATTGAGCATTGATTTGGTTAGGATATGTTGAAAATTTATACAAGCATAATGGTATAATTGAACCATAATGACCTGAGAAAAATTTACATGATATTTGATTTTGCAAGATAGCACAAGTGTCAAGGTATAATTGAACCAGGACAACCTGAGTGCGTATTGCGTAAATAGACAAGATTAGATCATTTGTATGCGTGAGGTGGAATTAGGCCTTCAGTGATATTCGACGTATCACATCTCGAGGTAAGTATTCACACAGTACAAGTGATCGCCTCCCAGACAGAAGACTAAGAAAATATTGGAGTTTCCCCATGATTTCTAGCTATGAAGCATTTTAGTGAGAAAAGGGAGAAAATCCAATAAGTCAAAAAAGTTCAAAATGCAAAACTAGTTAAGATGTTTATGTGATAATGCAACATCCAGTACTTCAGAAAATCATCCGTCTTTGGTATTTTTGTGAATTGTTTTGTTTTCTTTTGCGATGAAGTGTAGTTTTTGGTTTGTTGGATGTCATGCTTTTCAGTTTTGCAAATAGCCCTAATGTCTTGAATGTTTACCATATTTAGATGATTGGAATGCCCCTAGTTGAGTGTGCCTCTTGATGTGAATATGTACAGTGATTTCCAAGCCATGGTGGATTTGTGGTAAGAGGATATGTATAGACAAACTAGGATAGTGACTATGCTAAGTATGTCCTAAATGGATATTTGCTACGTGTCGGGCGATGGCCGATAGTGTTTGTATGGATAAAATGGTATGGATATAGATGGAGGAGCCATTCTTTCACAAGAGCACTTGTTTACTAGGTTTTCACCATTTGTTTTTATTGTACTTTGTTTTTGCTTTTTTCTGGATTTTTTGCTTTTTTTGCTTGTTTTGGCTTTTTTTGTGCACTAGGCTACTTAAGTGTAGTATTTCTTCAGATGGATGCTGTTAGTTGGTTTGTCGAGCACATCTCCTTCTAAATTTGTTAGTTGATAGGCCCCTGATCCATAGACAAATATGATAACATAGGGACCCAACCAGTTAGGTTCAAATTTCCCTTTCTTTTCTTGATCTTGCTGATTTCTTGGATTTTCTTTGAGGACTAGGTCACCAGCCTTGAAGTTGCAGGGGATGACTTTGTGATTGTAGCTCCTGCACATGCGTTGTTGATATGCTTTGAGATGAGTATAAGCATGTTGACGTCTTTCATCTAATAGTTCAAGTTCTTGCAGTCGGTTAACTCGATACTCTTCATCTAGGATTAATCCTTTCAAAGAGACTCTGAGAGATGGGATTTCTAACTCCAGGGGTAAAATGGCTTCTGATCCATATACCAGTGACTATGGTGTTGCTCCTGTAGGTGTGCGGATGCTGGTTCTGTATGCCCAAAGTGCTAGATTGAGTTGTACGTGCCAATCTTTTCCTGCATCATTCACTGTTTTCTTGAGGATTTTCAGTATTGTCTTATTAGATGCTTCCGCTTGACCATTTCCCTGCGGGTAGTATGGTTTGGAGAACCTATGTTGGATTTTGAATTTTTCACATAGTTCTTGGACATCTTGATTCTTGAAGGGCCGTCCATTATCGGTGATGATTGAACTTGGAATACCATATCTGCAGATCAGATAATTGAGGATAAAAGAGGCAATTTGTTTCCCTATTACTGTGGTCATGGGAACTGCTTCTATCCATTTGGTAAAGTATTATGTTGCTGTTATAATGAACTTATGTCCATTTAAAGATGAAGGATGAATTTTGCCCACTAAGTCCAGTCCGCACTGACAAAAGGGCCAGGATGTTGTAAATGGCTGCAGTTCCTATGCTGGTGCATGTATTAGATTACCATGGATCTGGCATTTCGGACATTTCTTAGTGAAGTGATATGAGTCTTTCTCCATTGTAGGCCAATAGTATCCCATCCTTAGAATCTTTTTAGTAAGAGTAGTACCACTTGAATGTGTACCACAAATACCTTCATGAAGCTCATGTAAAGCAGAATCAAAATCATTATGATCAAGGCAACGAAGAAGAGTACCATCCAGACCTCGATGATACAAAGTATCAGCGGTAAGGGTGTAATGGGCAGCTTGTCGGATAAAGTTATGTTTTTGGTTACAGGATTGGTCAATTGGTAAGATATTGTGCTTGAGGTAGTCGTATATTGGTCCATATAACGAAGAATCTGAACCAGTCAAGGCATAGATAACCTAGGATTCAGAGTGGTCATAGGCAGGGGAGAACAATTGCTCTACCAGGAACTCGTAACGACTCTATTGCTCTAAAATTTGTAGTAGTGAAGCGATAGTAGCCATTGCATCGGCTGCTTTGTTGTTTAACTTTAGTATTTGTTCAAAGGTGATGTGCACAAAATACTATTTGAAGTCATCCACCATTCGCTTGTAGGGTAGTAGGTTGTCATTCTTTGTCTGATAGTCATTGTTGATTTGATGGACGACTAGTTGTGAGTCTCCATAGACTTTTAACTCTGTGATTTTCCATTCTACGACCATTTTGATGCCTATAACTAGTGCCTCATATTCAGCCACATTATTTGTACATGGAAACATAAGCCTATATGATCTTTGTATAGTGTGTCCTTCAGGAGTGATGAACAGAATGCCAGCACCTGAACCATGTTGTGTATAGGATCCGTCAAAGTATAGGGTCCATTGTTTGGTAGAAAGAGCAAGAACATCCCTGTCTAGAAATTCAATCTCCATGATGTGTTTGCCTGGTAGTGGTGCTTCAGCCAACTGATCTGCAATTGCTTGTCTCTTGATGGCTCATCTTTCTGTGTATTGGATGTCAAATTCATTGAGAATCATGACCCATTTAGCCAATCGACCTGTAAGAGCTGCCTTGCTGAGTAGATATTTGAGAGGATCAATTTTTGCGACTAGCTTGATGGTGTGTGCTAGCATATAATGTTGAAACTTCTGAGATGCGAAGACCACTGTTAGGCAAGTCTTTTCAATGAATGTATAGTTGAGTTCATATCCATTCAATGTCCTACTAATGTAATATATGGTGCGTTCCTTCCCGTGTTGATCTTCTTGTGCCAATAGTGCCCCCAACGATATATCTGTTGTTGAGATATATAAGATAAGAGGCTTTCTTGTGATTGGTGGTACTAGAACTGGTGGATTCATCAGATACTGTTTGATTTGGTAAAAAGATTCTGCACACTTGGTCTCCCATTTGAATGGTACACTTTTGTGGAGTAAATGGTTAAATGCTAGACTTTTATTTGCTAGTTGAGCGATGAATCACCTGATTGATTGAAGTCATCCTTGTAGAGATCTGAGTTGACTGATATTCTTTGGTGGTGGCATGTCCATAATGGCTTGTACCTTTGCTGGATCTACTTCAATACCTTTAGCTAAGACAATGTAGCCTAGTAACTTGTCTGATGTAACCCTGAAGACACACTCTTATGGTTGAGCCTGACTTGGAATTTCTCCAATCGATCAAAGATCTTTGTTAGGATGCTGAGATGTTCTACTCTGGTGAAGGATTTAGTGAGTAAATCATCCACATAGTCTTCCATAAATGTATGCATCATGTCATGGAATATTGTGGTCATTGCTCTCTGATAGGTGGCCCCTGCATTCTTTAAGCCAAAAGGCATAACATTCCAATAGTACATTCCCCAAGGACAGGTGAATGTGGTTTTATCTTGATCTTCTGGGGCTATTTTTATTTGATTATAGCCTGAGACCCCGTCCATTAGTGAGAGCATTGCATGGCCTGCTGTGAGATCTACAATTATGTCGATACTGGGTAGAGGAAAGTCGTCCTTTGGACAAGCTTTGTTGACGTCTCTGAAGTCAATGCAGATTCTGATACTACCATCTGGTTTTGATACTGGAACGATGTTGGAAATCCATTCTGCATAGTCAATGGGTCGGATGAATCCGACGTCTAATAATTTCTTTAGTTCAGTTTTGACCATGAGTGCCACCTGTGGATTCATTTTTCATAGCTTTTGCTTGACTGGTTTAACTGCTGAAGAGATGGACAAGTGATGCATGATTAAGTGTGGATCCACTCCAGGCATATCAGCATATGACCAAGCAAAGTTAATTTTCTATTCTTTAAAGAAAATGATGAATGCTGATCTTTCTTCCTCTATTAGAGATTCTGCAAGGTGTAGGTTTTTGACTGCTTCTATGGTACCAATGTTGATTGATTGAGTGGGCTCAATCAATATGGGTGATCGCTCATGAAAGTGCTCAGGAAGAGTGTCAAGTCTCCCATCATTAGGTGGCTTAAAAAGGTTTTCACCCTCAGATGCATCCTTTATTTTTACTTTTTTGTGATCTAGAGCTACCATTGACTGGTTTTCAGCATCAGATCCTTTATTTGGTTCATTTTTGTGACTGAGAGACTTGGCACTCCCTGGTTTGTAGACATCGTTATTTTGTTCACTGGTAGAGCTTGTTTCTAGGTTTACGGTACATAGGTAATGGATAATAGATTCATCATCTAGGAAAATTGGTATATCATGGATTTCAGGTTCATCCCAGTCGATGAGGTCAGGAAGGACAAGCGGTAAGGAATCATGAGGTGGATCAAGTTCGGCTACTATGAGTGTTAGGACAGATTTTTCATCGTGATTGTTCTTGGTTTTAAAGAAGTTCAGGATTTCGTTGAGGTCTTCGATGGTATTATCTTCTACATAGACTTGTTCATAATGTTCCTATTTGCTTTCCGTGGTGTCATAGATATTCTGCGGTCCAAATTCAAGAGGTCTATCTCTTGTGCTATGTTCTTCTTGAGAAAGAGATATAGAATTAGTATCATTAGGGATATCTATAGTAGCATTGGAGCAAGTACCCCATTCATATTCATTGGAATCAGTCTCTGAGGCATCATCCCAGATTCTATCAGTGCTGTAAACTGGTATGTTGTATGGTGAAAATAAATCTTTGACAATAGATACTATTTTGATAGTTTTTGTTGATTCTGTGTCAGATCTGTCTTCTATTTTCTATATTTGTTCATAGACTGTGCTTCTTCGGGGAGAAACAAAGGTATCCAGAGATGATTTTATTTGTTCTTGAGATATTGGTGTCTGAATATGAGCTACTGCTACAGATATGGTCCTTTTGTGTTTTAGAAGCTTTTTCTGATGTAACTTCTGATCCTGACATTCCCGTGCCTTGTGGATTGTTTCTACTGATTCAAAGAGTGCCTCCTGCCAGGACTCTTCTTTGTACTTTGTCTTTACTTTCCATTGAGGTTTTGTAGTTAGGTGGGGTGGCCTTTTTAATAGGAAGGTGAGCTCATGACCCAATCCTACTTTGTTTCTATTGGGTTGGGAAGGAAGATTTATAGGTTCAGTGACTCCTTCCTGGCATTTTCCAATAGGTCCTTTACCGTCATATCCCATTTGCTGCATGATTAAGTATCCTTTTCCATATAGGTGTGTAGGTAGAACAATGTCTAGAGTGGCTACTCTATTATCTTCTTTCTCATCTTTGTATAACCAGCTAAGAATATCTTTGTCTTCTGATTCATGTGCTAGAGTGCCCAATTGGATGAAGGTACCATCAAATTTGGTGATGGGTTGAGTGACCAGATGTGTTGATGTAGTAGGCAATCCATGAGATCTAGGTGATATTAGTAATTTGGCCAAACATAAAGGCTCCAAAGAGTATTCCCCCATACCTTGGTCTTTGATTTGCATTTTCTGTTTGAAGTCTCCCCATAAGGAGTTAGATTTTTTTGTTTGTTGATCTGATGTTGAAGATCACTGCTTTTCTCTATTATGAGGAACCAAACTGTCTTGGGCTGCCCCCATTGCATTGCAATGTTGAAATGGATTGTGATCAGCAAATATGGATACTTCTTGTCTGTCATAAAGAAATTTTACACACTGGTGATATGTGGAAGGTACTGCTTGCATTTCATGTATCCAAGGTTGCCCTAATAAAATATTGTAGGTAAGGTCTATGTCCAAGACCTGAAATATAGTATCTTTTTGTATTGGTCCCACTTGAATAGGTAAATATCACAATTCCTTTAGAGGATCTTTCCTCATCATCATATGCCTTTATGGTAATCTTCTTGTAGGGATCAATAGATTCTTCTGAGAAGCCTAATGCACGGATAAGTTTTAAAGTACATATATTAAGTCCGGCTCCTCCATCTATTAGGACTCTTTTTACTCGGTTTTGGCAAACAATGACTTTGATATGGAGAGGAGTATTATGTGGATGGATTAATGAAGCATCATCATGTTCTGAGAAGGTAAGGTTATGAGGTCCAGTCATATGGGCGACCATGGCTTGAAATCTGTCTATATCCAAATTTTGAGGTACATTGGTTTCCAATAGCGCTTGTTCTAATATGTCTTTGTGCTTTGGTGATAGTTTCAACAATTCTAGTATAGATATCTGTGCTGGAGTTTTACGTAGTTGGCTGACCAAGTCATATTGGATTTTTGGTGTGGTAGTTGTAGGTGCAGTATGTCCTTTCAAGACATATTTCTGAGTTCGGGTTGTTACATTGACAGATTCATGATCACATTGATCTCTGATGGTGATGACATTTACTTGATGATCTTCAGTTGATATGTGATTTATGGTGTTGTTGTAGATATGGTTGATACGAGCTCCGCGTGTATCGTTCAAGGTTGAAGCTCCATCTTTGTTGTAATTTGGAAGAGGATTTTTAAAGGCTCCATGATCACTATTTGTTTTGAGACCATCTATTGTTAAGTCACCTCGATCAATCATATCTTGCACCACGTGTTTTAACCTCATGTAATCGTTCATCTGATGACCCTTATTACAATGATAATCACAATAGTGTGAATCATTCCACCAAGGTGGTTTGATTTGGGGTTCATAGTTGCTGATATGAGGCAAAGAAATAATTTTGTGTGCCAAAAGTTCTCTGAATGCTGATTCTAGTGATTGCCCCTGTGGTGTGAAGATACACTTTTGGAAATTATTTGTGTTGTTGCATGAATTGTTGTTAGGTCCTGGATTCATGTTTTTGCCTTGAGTATCATTGGTGTTGTTTGTGTTGAGTTGTCCTTGATCGGTGTTAGGTGCATATGTGCTAGCATTTGGATTAGCATTTTTAGGATTTTTCATGTTTTGAGGATTTCCAGACAATGCGAGCACTGGTTGCTTAGATTTGGGATCATATGATTCATTGTTGCCCTCATTTTTGTTTCAAGTCCAAAATCAAGATTTGTCAAGTTTGGTGTTGTTCTGGTTATTGTAGTTTGATGAGTTTGTTCCTTCCTTGTAAAATTTGAGTGTTCCCTTTTTGACACATGCTTCCTCTACTTGAATGCCATTCTCAATTAATTTAGCAAAAGATGGTATGCATTGAAGTTTTAGTCTGTAACTCATTTCACTATTCAAGTTATCGATGAAGATTTCCATTTTCTCCTTCTCAGGAAATCTCGAGGATATCTGGATACCATACGTCGCCAGCGTTGAAGGAATATCATGAACGTTTCATTGTTCTTTTGTTTGGTGTTGCAAACATCTAGCATGGTTATGGCATGTTGGATGTTGTAGGAATAGTGGGTTATGAATTTTTTAACCAATTCATCAAATGATCTAATAGGTGGTGTAATTTTGGATAACCATTCCATGGTTTGCCCTCCCAAGCTTCTAGGGAATAACCTCATCAAATAGGTGTCATCATGAGCAAATTCAAGGCTCAGTGTGCAAAATTCTCAAACATGATCTCGGGGATCACTTTTCCCATCATATTTATCAAATTTGGGAATGTCTGAGTTTGGAGGAAAAGGCACCATGTTCAATCTTCTATCAAATGGATAAGGACAGATTTTGTTTAAAGAGTACCGTACTATTGTCCCTTGTTGCATATCATGTATTTACCTTTGCAACATTTGCATTTGTTGAGTAAGGGTTGCCAAAGGCATATTGTCTTGTTGAGGGAAAAGTTCTTCCCTTGTATTTGTTCTCAGCTATAAAGGTGTGGTAAATGGTATATTTTGCTCTGGTGTTTCTAGCTCAGGTATATGCATTTCTGGTATGCGTTGTTCTGGAATGTGTTGCTCAGGTATATGTTGTTCAAAGTTATGGGTTTCTTCTTCTCTTTGTTGTTCTCGATATGCATATTGTCGAGATCCATTTTTAAAGATGTTTGGGTCTAAATCTTCAGGAAGTTTAACGCCTTTACTTGTAAGCATGAGCAGATATTTTTCTTTGTCATTTTCCATGAGCTTTTCTACAAGCTTTTGGAATGAAGGGTTTTCTTGACATTCTCGAAGAAGTGCTTCAATAATTTCAGGTTCTTCTAAGGGTGGAACTTCAAAAGGATTTGATAATCTTCGATTCATACTAGACTCAGCATGTGTCTCTCTTTGTTTGTTTCTTTGAGAGTGAGTAATAGACATTTTAGTAGAAACTCTCAGTGATGAAAGGGACAAAAGCCTCGTTGATATGTTGTTCGGGGGTGGGTGGTTCTGATCGAGATGTGTTATAAGTGATACACTCATTGGGAAAGAATGCTGGATTGATTCTTCCGTTGCGGTTTATGGTTTGATTAAAAGCAGACTTTTGACAGTATACTCTTGTCTTCAAGGGTTCTTTGTCAAATTCACTAGATTTTTTTTGGATATAATGTTTAACGTGATGAAGGAATACCCGATGAGATTTGAATAGTTGACGATTGATGTTTAAGAACTTGTTTCTTTTGATGAATTTGGAAAAACTAGGTTGTTGTTTCTTCAACGTGATGTTACGATAAAGGTTCTTTCTTCTCAGAATATGAGGATTAGTCATGCATGAGTGATCAATGGTTTCCTTTGATTGGTTTGGATTCAGTTGATCTTGTTTGAAAAATTTCAAATCTTACTCTATCAAAGTGAAGGTTTAGATGCCCCTTCATGACAAAGTGTGTCAAATGATATGGATAGAAGCCTCCCGATATGGAAACTTGATTTGACAACTTGAAAATTTTAAACAAGTGGTGTTTGTAAGATAAAATCCGTAAGATGGTAAAGGATTCTATTGATACTGATGATGAGGTTTCCGGATTATGATAAGAGAGACATCTTTTATCGTGTGATTCGTTTAGGATTTTACAACTTTTGTTTTGACACAAATTAGCTTAAGAAACAGTTTTAACGTTTTGTTTTTGCTACTCTCATTTGATGAAAAATGATGTCTGATGGAGAAGGTTTCTAAAAATGCTTTTGAAAATTTTAAAATTCCTCCCAGTTTCACCCTTTGTTTTTCTGTTTGTGATCATGCGCTAGAACAGAGACTACATGCACTACTGAAATGCCTCTATGCGCTAAAATAATAACCACACGCGCTAGGCTGCCCCCAGACACGCGCTAAAGTTTTGACTGTTTGAAATTGTTTTCTAGCTGTTTGAAAAAGATATGCGCTATTCTGGGCCTATCACGCGCTAACTATTGAACTTTATGCGCTAATGTTTGGATTCCATATGCTAAGCTGTTGCTTCCACGCGCTAGACTGTTTTTCTGATGCACTAAATGTTTCAACACTAATTTGACCTGGGATAAAATGTTGTTGTTTGGAACCGACGCGCTAACTAGATGTTTGGATGCGCTAATATAAGTACCTTAAGCACTAAGAAGTTGCTCTTATGCGCTAATCTGCCCTGATTTTTCCTTTGTTTGAGTTTTTTGTGAATTTTGAATTTTTGTTGTGAATTTTTCAAGTTTGATGGATGATTTTCTGAAGTAATAAATGCAAGCATGACACAAAAAGTACAACCATTTTGCCTAATCTAACAAAAAGTGTATGTTTTGCGAGGATGTGTTCAAATCCCCCAATGTTTTAACAGGTTTTGATACAAGTAATACACTTCAGAAAGACTCTTTAGTCAAGGGTCATAAATAACATCATAGCCCACTAGTCTCGATACTCCGTCAGCTCAAATAGCCGTGTCACCCCCTAGAGGGCACCTATTTTTTTGCCTTTTGCTAGAAATTAACTCAAAGTGAATCGCTTCACAGTTGAGTAGTTATCTTGGGAGATATATGGTGAGTAATCTTGGGGGCAGATTCTTCCCCACCCTTGCACTATGATGTTATAAATGTCTGGTTACTGACTCGGTTCAAAGCTTCTATTTCTATGGTTCGTAATCAAGCTTCTCGTTCGGTCGTCAGTGATAAACTCCCTCAGGAGGCTTCCCAACCTTTAGAACAAAGGTTTTACGTATCTCAAGGATACTGGGGGAAGGCTAATCGCTGCGCGCAACCGTTGAAAAGGACTTTCATCACTTTTCACTTTTGATTATAGTGGGTTGGAATACTTGGCATCAAAGTCATTCCCCACTTAGTTCGTTCCCTTCACACCGGCCATAAACGGCTTTAAGAGTTGATTCCAACTCCTTGAGAAGGCAGGCCTGCTAAAGGATGTAAATGCTTGAAGTACAAAAAGCTGTAAGAGTGGTCTGGATTTTTTATCACCCAGTTAAGGGGAGAGCATATTCCTTCCACTTTCGAGACAAAGCAATCAAGTTGGTTCTTTTTAGCCTTTCAATTTAGTGATTTGCTAAAATCTATATGGAGATGTTGCTCCATGAAAACATGGTGTTTATTTTATCCTTTTAAGGCAATGATTATCTAATCTATGAAAAATAATTGGTCAACAAAGCCAAATTTTTGATTTTGGTGGTCAACAAAAGAAATCGATGAAAGAAAATTTCCCGCTCCACCTGCAAGAAATTGTCAGCGTCCTACAAAATTTCCATCAAATAGTTAGAAACTCTAGATTTTGGTGGACTTCTACAAGTCTAGATTTTATTTCAGTTACAATTGTAATTTTCTTGCTCACTGTCTGTGATGCGCTATAGAAAATATTGTACGTGCTACAATAAAACCTAGATGTGCTAAAATTATGTCTTAATGCGCTACACTATTTTCTGGATGCACTACTCTGTGCATTGGAAGCGCTGCTCCGTTTTTCTCCCGCGTTGAGTCCTGCAGGAAAAGTACTGATTTGATGTGCTAAAAGATGAACTTTAAACGCTAGATGATGGACTCCACGCACTGGATAGTGAAGTTGATGCGCTATTTAACAGACCTGAAGCACCAAACTATTTTTCAGATGCGCTACTCTATTTTTCTTCCACGCTGACACCTACAGGAAAAGATGAGTGGGAGTCATGCGCTAACGAATAGACTTCACGCGCTATAGTATAGACTCCATGCGCTAAATAGTAAGCGGTATGCGCTAGACTATTAGCTGGATGCACTAGGGAATGTTTCCCACGCGCTGATTCCTGTTTCTCGCGGACCTGCAAAATGAGTTAATTTTAAAAACCGATTTGATATATGGGGTAGGGCCCCACGATGGGCGCTAGAAATGTATGCGGGAAAAGCCGGTCGATAGAACTCAATATGTGAAAATGTTCCAAAATACTTGTCCACACACACACACAGGACTTCTTGGTGCAAGCTATGGAGTAATGAAGTATTACTCAGCTTCCCAAGGTTGGTCCCATGGTTCTCTATCTTACAATGTCCCTCAAACCAATGTTTTTGCTCTCAGATCACTGAGCAAAATGGTTTAGGGATGGCAAATGCAAGAACGAGGGATGCTTTGATAGATTTTAGTATGAGATGCATTCTAAGCTATGCATGATTTTAAAATGCAATAAACTAGATGATAAGATGACAAGGTTAGTATGAGTACTATCCTAACATGATATATTTAGTCTATGATTGAGCTAAATGATAAAGAAATTATTCTAAACATGCATATTTAGACTAGTTTCTATTCTAAAGAGAGGCTAAATGATGAGCATAAAAATGATATATGAAAGTTTGAATGTATTTGAGCATAAGTGTGATACTACAAATTTGAGGGATGATTCATAATGGAGGAATGAGATCTCTATTTATAGAAAAAATAGGGCAATGGATGGTCAGGATTGAAAGAGTTGATCAAGGGTTGAGTTTGAAAGTTGGGGATCCATGTTTGCAATTTGCACCAATGAAATGGTGACAAGTGTCAACATAGGGTTGGGTTGAGAGAAAGGGTTGGAGGCATTAAATGCCTGAGAAGACCTTATGGTTATCTAGAGGGTAAGGGTCAAGTCTAAGTTAAGATTACCCATTGGATTAAGAGTTAATCCAAGGATAAACCCTTGTGCAAATGATTAAGAGATAATCATGGTCAAAGCATTAAAGGCTTGATGAGACCCTTGGGTTGAATAAAGGTTGAGTTAAAAGAAATAATTTAACCATGTAAGAGGGTTTGAGTTAACCATTAATGGTTATGAAGACTTTGGGGAATTAAGTGGTTGAAGGTTTGAAGCCTTTAATGGTTATCAAAGACTTTGAGGAATTGAGAAGTGACCTCCCCTTGCTTAGGGATGTGACAAAGTTTAGAAGATGGGTTAGGCTAATTAGAAGCGATTAGAAGAGTCTAGAAGGGATTAGATAGGGGTTTAGGAAGGCAAGTGGGAGATGTAGGATTTTGCAAGTGGATGGAGGGATAATAGGATGAGATGAGAATTTTAATTTAATAAAATGATTTATTCATTAAATGGTATAGTGAATTTAATTTAAATAAATTGAGTAATTTACTTAATTAAATAGAGGAATGCGGGTATTTTAATTAAATTGGATTTAATTAAATAGAGAAATGAATATAAAATATTCATTTAGGAATATGGTCATTTTTATACGTCTACAGATACAACCAAGCAAAATAGGAATTATAAACGAAATCAATAAAAACTCCCTATTCCGTGACTACGTAGAACTCTCATTGCTCTTCTCCTCTCTGTGGTATGATGGCTCTCAGATATTGCGCTGGTAACATGCAAGTGACGCAAAGATTCAAAGTTTTTGATTGTTGAAAATGGAGATTGGATGCTCAATTTATAGATTTTTGGATGAGATTGATTGAAAGGTGGAACAGAATGATCAAGAGGTGGAACTTAGGTGAGCTCAAATGAAAATTGATAGTTGAACTGCTGATTGTAGGAGTGAAACTCAATAGATTGAATAGATTAATTGAGTCAACTGATTGAGAAAAAGCTGACTGAAGGAAGAAAAAGAATGATTGGAGGAAATAAAGAGGATGACAAAGAAAGCTTAATTTAGAAAAAGCTAACTAAAAGATGGAAATGGAGATTGGAGAGATAAATGATTTAATTAATTAATTGATTTAATTAATTAATTTAGCATGTGCTTGCATTTAGACTTAAATGTTCAATTTAATCTTTTCATGGGATTTATTCAAATAATTGAATTTATTAATTCAATTTATTATTTGAATATATTTAGAACTTGACTTTGATTTTCAATTTGGTTTTTGAAATCATGGACATGTAATTGAATTTGGAAAAAATTAGAAGAATATGAAATTAAATGAAATTAGAATTTGGGGATTTGGAAATGGAAGAATTAATTAGTTAATTAAATAATTTAAAGACTATTTAATTAGTTAGAAATAGAATTTAATTAATTAAATAATAAAGATTATTTAATTTAAAGGATAAAATCAATATTAATTAAATAATAAATATTTAATTAATATTTAGAAAATGGTTTAAAATGATTAAATGATGATAGAATAAGAAATAGAATAATTAATTAGATGGTGAGGAAATATGAATTTAGAAGAATATGATTAATTAACTTAATTAAATAATTAAAGAATTATTTAACTAATTAGAGGAATAATTAGTACATGATCAATGAGACATTTTTAGGTGTCTATGTAGTACCCCTACTCGTTTGGACTCATATTTTATTGTTGGATACATTACCATATTCTATTATTTAGAATTATATGACATTATTTTATGCTTTATCTAGATATGAGATGCTTAACTTATTTACAGTATTTCAATACTTGTGATTTATGGCATTTTATGGATTATTGCTATGTACTGACACTTTACTTTATCTATGCAACGTGTAATTATATGTTGTGTGTCTGCGAGTGTATTGGATGCAAGGGGATGATTTTCCTTCACTCATTTCGGTGAGATAGGGAATGTCGCGATTCTCCTTCATCGGTTTGTATGCAGTGTTTTATGTATTGTATATATGCATGTGTGGTTTGGTGATGCAGGATATTGCAGGTACAAGTATCGGGTAGGTACGGGGTATCGTCTCCACCTGGCTTCATAGGTCTGAGTGTACCTTATATTTTTTGATGGAAGTGGAGGAGATAGTAGTTGACCCTAGTTTATTCAGTTACACTTGGGTGAGTGTCATCAGTTGGTCATCTTGTCAATTTGTTCGGCCTTCGTATTTTGTTGTTTGACCTTTTATGAGTAATTGCTTAATGTTTTCTCAGTTTGTGTGTTTAGTGATTTTAACTACTTCATGTTATGTTTTATTTGTCTATGAAGGGTGAAAAATTGTTGATAATGTGAATTAAATAGTGACGCGAGGATTTAACATCCTTCGTGTAGAAGTAGGTGAATTATCGAAACGATATTCGAAGTTTGGTTTTCAAATTATACTAAAAGTTATATGTATTTTATATGTTGATTCAGACTCAGACATATACATATATATATATATATATATATATATATATATATATATATATATATATATATATATATATATGCGTATAGGTAGTTAGGAGTCATGTTCAATTATCCTGAAATATGATTACTCCATGAATTTTGTATATATCTATGTAATCATTTGAGGTGAAAATAAAAGGTTTATATATACGTATTATATAAGAATATGGTTCAACCATATATTTGTATAAATTAACCATATACAAGTAATACACATATGTAATTATAGAAAGTCACATATTGTATAAAAGTGGTGGGTTTTATTAGATAAGCGGCTAAAATTGATAAGTCATTATTTATATATAAATAAATTAAAAATTTTAAAATAATAATAGCAAATATGATTAAGTTGCATGTTAAAGGTATATATTCAAAAGGTGGCAGGTTTTTAGTTATCATATATTATTAGATATTGATACTATAGAATACCAAATTAGAATTTAATTCTTTGATTAATATGCAAATTTTTAATATAAATATATTTTCGGTTATGTTAAAGTTAATGTTAATGTTTTGTTTTAACCAAAGGTGGTGAATTAATAAGTTGACTGGTAGAAGTCGACAAAGTCGACTTCTCCATTAAATGATTAAACCTCTCCACGAGCTTGCAGATCACTCCACCGAACTGCAGATTGACCATTGCCATATGGCTCATGATCGATTGGGGAGGGGAGTAGATTGGCACGTAGTGCCATGTCGATTAGGAAGTTGCAGATTTCTCCATTAACCATGGAGGCAGACTGCAATCCTCACGATGATTAAACCAACGTCGACCCTCCTCCCTTTGTGAATACAGTGGCACGCAAGGCTTAAATAAAACATATACCTTAGTTAACGCAAAGACCTGGCAGATATAACAGGAAAATCATTGAATACAAACACATAAGTGGTTGATACACTTTACCGACCTCTCCATTAAACCGATAAGCTGCTATAATCATGATCAAGGAGAGTAAAAGCCATAGATAAACTAGAAATGGACTCATTACGTGCAGAGCATGTGGAGATAGACCTCGATCATGGTAAACAATTGCAGGAAAGTGATTTATAAACTATAGTGAGTATAAGAAAACAGGCACGTGGTGCCATAATAGAAGGATAATGAGTGATAGGAAACCATTGTATGGTTATATCTTGCACAACAATAGCAGAAAATGCATAAAAGGATGCCATCACTCTTAGACGTGGAAGAGAAAGAAGAGATGGAAGTAATAGACTCCTAGTCGATAACTATTACTGAGCCTTTGAATAAGGAGAAGTCATAGGGAATTTTAGGATAAATAGAGGTGGGAGAAAGGAAGAGGGGAGATTCATTCGCATCCAAGGAAGGACGGTAGACCTCGGGAGGAAAAGAATAGAGTAGAGGAAAGAATAAAATAGAGGAGAAAAATAGAATAGGATAGAGAGATAGAGATGATACTTTTGAAGTATCAAAGAGAGATAGATTTGAGATAGAGCTGGGAGTAAATTGGAGATAGGTTCGCAAGCAAGGGACGTTACTATTTGGCAGAAGAGCGTCAAGGTCTTGCAAACTGTTCAAGCTCACAAGAGGTCAGAAATTTCTTTTAGTTTTGGGTTGTTATTTATGGAAGTTTTTGTTATAAGTTATGATTATTAATATGATCTTGCTTATACTATGGTTATGGAAAGGTATTATTAATCGTTTGGGAAAGATAAATGAAAAATCATAGAGTATTAGATGTAATTAAGTTATTAGCTATAATAGTGGAATTTTGTCTAAATGATTAGTTATATTGTAGTTTAAGAACATATTGCACACTTTCTATTATATCAAAAAAAAATTTATGCTTGTGTTCATAACCTAGGTACGAGGACTTATTAGTCACTTCGTTAGAAGTATTTGGAGAGCTAAAAGTAGCATGTATCATCATTAATTATGAACTAAACAACTTTAGTGGTTGGTGTCACAAAGTAGGTAATGGATAACATTGCATGGTGAACACATAAGAATTCAAAACCATTTAGGACTATTATGTTGCAATAAAACCATGAGTGGTGTAATTTAGAATCAATTCACCACTAAAAGAGATAGCCGAAAGAAGGAAAGGGGGTAGATGACAATGTTGGCATTTTTTATGATTATGTTGTGATTGTCATTGATGGACACACACTTACATTGAGATCTCCTTTATATGTATGAGTTAGAGCACAACCGATATTAATTCCAACCGGTATGTTGTATTATAGTCTTTAGACTATTGATGTTTTGCAGAATGTGTTTCCCGCTCTGAAGCGGCATGATGACCCCAAGCGGTTCATGGATCCCAAGCGGTACGAGGAATCAAAGCGGCATAACACATTTTTACCAGTCTTCATTATTGACAAACCGACAACTAGTATTTTGTATGAACCGACATTTTGTGATGAGTTACCATCCATCGATTGTTTGATGGTGCCAACACTTAAACGGTGTTTTTTGTGTCGTGTTACAAGAATATGTTTAGATGCATTGAACCTAGGAAATTGTATTGTAATCCTATTGGACCGACATGAAATCAAATTCCTTTATAAGGACATCATGTCTAGGGTTTTAGGTTGTTGAAGCTATAGTTGAGGTTATTGTGATATAGTTGTTGTGGTCAATGTTGTTTCTAGGGTTTAAGGTGATTGATGAGATAGAGAGAGTTTGAATGTGTAGAAGATTGAAGTAATGTTGGAATGCATTAGAAGCAAGCTATTAAGGATCTAACCAAGCAAGCTGTGCTATCTGATAAATCATATACTTGTTGATTACTTACATCTTTGACAAGTTTGTAGCCCTTAACCAGGTAGGCCTAAAAGTCTTTTGTAAATCCTCTAACAAGGTGGTTCACATCTGTGGATCTAAAATCCTCTAGTAAGGTAGTCTTTAATCGGACTTATCTCCTAATAGAGATTGAGATTCCTAACAGGATCTGTTCTGGTAAAGAACATTGTAAGACCTTAACCGCTCTGGTTCCTATTCTACAGATAGTTACTTGTGAGTTCCATCTCACCGTGATTTTTCCCATTTGGGTTTCCATGTCGAAATTCTTTGTGTTATGGTGTTTGTGCTTCTGTGGGTAAATGCACTATTTGCTATTTGGTTTGCATGTGTGCTAACTAGTTTGTCTGCTAAACTATTTTACCTGTTTACTATTTGACTTGCAAAGTGTTTAAGTGTGAATATTTTTGGCATACTAATTCACCCCCCCCTCTTAGTATTCATCAATTGGTATCAAAGCATATCTTTCTAAAAGTTTAACCACTTGGAAAGAGATATGGGGGAATACACACTAAGGGAACTTACTCATCGGCTCACTCAGTCTGAGCAAGCCTATGATGAGCTTATGATAAAATATAAGGCCTCTTAGGCAAAAAGGAGAGAACATGCTGAGAAACTGATGGAACTATCTGAAAATAGTTCTTCCAATGAAGCGGATATGGAAGCCCTAATTCAAGAAGTAGAAAAGCTGAATGACTCAAACTCCAACCTAAGAAAGGAGTTGGAAGGACTGGATATCAGAATGTGTCAAGATCTTGAAACCCAGAGGAAGGCTAAAGATCTGGTGAAGGATAAAGATCATGAGATCTCCAAGTTGAAGCAAGAGATCAGTACTCTAACCACTCAACTCCATGCAAGCAAAGTGGAAAAGGAGGATATGCAAGGAGAACTGAACACAGCCATCTCTGAGAATGAAAACCTGATGGAAGAAAATGTTGCTATTTCCAAGGAACTCTTTGAGTCAAAGGAAATACTTGCTAAGTTCAACAAGAGTACTATCAAGCTAGAGCAAAAGCTTGGATCTACAAACCTGTCAAGAATACTGATGGACTTTGGGTATTCTGGTCATGAGGAAGGTGAGACCTCTGGTGCAAATGCTGAAGCATCAAAGAAGCAATGAGCACTCAAAGGTAAAGGTAAGCAAAACTTTAAACCTGTTTGCTTCAACTATCTTAAAGAATGACATACTACAAATGTGTGTAGGAGTAAGGCTTACAACAATTTTCCTTATTTTCTAAATGATAAGCCTAGATCCAATAGATTCAATGGTAACTATTATGCATGCAACAAGTTTGGGCATAGAGCATATGAATGTAGGTATATCATGCAAAACACTGGAAGATATCCACAGAGGACTCAAGGAACTGGTCTGGAATCTTTTGTGAACCGAAACCCCAACCGGTTTAATGCTTATAATCATCAGCTAGGTAACAATGGCTATCAACCGGCAACCGGATGGAGAGAAAACTATTGGATTTTTCATGATCATGGTCACACTACTGCAACATGCAGAAGGAAGAATGGAAACATGAACAATGGACCTTGGAGAGCACCTGGATTGGTTTGCTATCACTACAACAAACCGGGTCACATTGCCAGATTCTGTAGATCAAGAAAGGACATATCTAATGATATACCGGTAACTCCAGAAGGAAATATTGATGTTGACATTGTTCAAGCACACATGAACAAAATCTAGAAGAAGAACCCAGTGGTGCTACAAGAGGAACCGGTTTCTGCACCTAGTGTGGAAATCACGGAATTGACAAACTAAGCTTCAGAAAAGCTTAGGGGGAGAAAACGGTGAAATGTCTCGAACCCCCGGTTTACACCGGTAAAAGAACTTAACCTGTGTGTGATACCTATCTTGTGACAAAAGACCGGAAAAGGTGAAAAGGGCAAATTAGGGTTTACGCCCTAATGGAGGAGCATTAATGACAGTAGGTGAGGAATTTGCTTAAAAGCACTTTTCAAATCATTTCTCACTATCATTTTTCAAGCGAAGAAAAGTTTTTCAAAGAGCAGAGCAACAAAAAGGCGATTTGAGCTGAGATTTTGAGAAATTGAGAAACGGCAAAGGAGATTCGAATTCAAACTGCAAATGATCATGTGGAGAACACAAAGCGGTGATTCAGCAACCAACGGAGTGTGAAGTGAAGGAGAATCGACAAGCCCTAATTTCACATGTTTCAAAAGGTATTTCTTGAGCTTTTGAAAGTTTCTATCATGGCTTCTGCATCTCATACCAATTCTAGTGCATCTATTGAGTCTGCAAGTTTCATTCAAAGGAAGTCTAGGTATAATGTCGTATCACAAGTTCTGGCTGGCGTGATAGTAGAAGAGGGAATTTCTGACTATATAGATTGCAAGATAGAAGACCTAGGGTCTCTAGATATCCACTCCTAGTTAGGTCTATTTTGTGGAAAGGATAAGAAGATCAAACCGGAGTTTAATAATTTGGAGAAGAAGAAACTCCACAATGCTATCTATTTCCTAGAAGATTTTTAAGAGGAACACATAAGGATCATTTTGAGCAGAGTCCATGGTGATGAGATGTACCTGGAGAGAATGCGTGATATCACACCACAAGCTATTCATGTCGTCACCTATTTCTGCAATACAGGGGATGTGCTAGGCCTAAGAACGGTAAGCAAAATGGAGATGTCAAAGCTAACCGGTTCAGTGAGCGACTCAAGAGGCATGACAGTCAGCTCCATCAAGGATGATCTGGTTAAGTATGCCTGCATGGTGATAGGCTACAGAACATTCTCTACCAGAAAATTAACTCTGTATTTACTGTAGCGATAAATGTTGCTTACCAGATGATAAAGGAGGATGCATCATTTGACCTTTGCAATGATATGCAGAGACAACTCATGTTGAATCTGAAGTTGATTAAACAAGATAATGCACTCAAGTTCAAGTTTGGACAACTACTGGTTGGGTTGTTCTTCTATTTTCAAGGTTACTTCCTAGGAGTGGGAGACATTCAGTTGTCTGCGGACCAATCGGTAACCAAGCAGATCAAACAAAGACTACAAGCAGTCATAACCGGTTATCCTGATGTTCTGAACAAGTATTTTGATGAGTTCATATGGAAAATGAGCCAAAGGATGAGGATCTCAAATGATATCATCAAGAAACATGAAGATGACATCTGTTTCACTATCCATGTGGATAAATGCATAATGGAGGCTATTGAGCCTAGAGAAGAATAGGTGGAACCTATGGGCTATGAGGTAATGTACGATATGCTGGATGGGTATGAATCTACCCTAATTGCCTCACCCCTAGATCCTAAGGAAAAGAGGACAAGAACTTATCTGGAAAGTGTTACACCGGTCAAGGAACCATATGCAAAGAAAGGAAAAGAACCTTCAATGAAAAAGGCAAAGGCAGTACCGACAGCATCAACACCGGTTTCTACAACAAGTCCTAAAGTGACCAAGCGGTCACCAGCCAAAAAGAAACCAGAAGTGGCACTAGCTAAAGTCTTCAAGAGAAAAAGGAAGACAAGGAATACCTCACCGGACTCAGAAGAAACTGTGTCTCAGGAGCAACCAAAGAAGGTGAGATAGACAAGAAAGAAGACAAAGAATGAACCGACATCATCTGCACCGGTAAATATTGATATCTCCTCCTATAAACCTTTGACACATTGTCAAAGAACAATAAAGAATATTAGGAGAAAATTATTACATGATTTAGTAGACTACTATGATGATTTTAGTGATGAGGAGAAAGAAGAACTGCTACAGGAGATTATTGCTTATTTGTGTACAAATGACTGGTCACCATCAGATATTAAATCTCAGACACTAGATTCCTTATATAAGGCATTAGATAATAAACAGTGTGTTGCCATAGAAAAGGAATACTAGATTAGAGAGAAAGTCTTTGCACAGTACTTTCTCGACCTGTCTAACTCTGAACTATTTGATGTTTTGGACCAAAATAAAGGACTCATCTTCACAAGAAGAAGAAGAATCTGGCTGTTAGAAGGTAGAGTTGATGATGTCGAAAAAGACACTCATCAGCATATGACTCATGCTATCCATGCTTACAAAGCACGAATAACCAACCGGCAAGTGAAAAAAGAACTGATTATATCCAAACCGGTTGAAGTTTTTGATGAAGAAGGAAACCCGGTTGTTGAACCGGTCAACACTATTGATGTTGATGCCCTGGACGAAGAAGATGTTACCCAAGAAATACCATTTGAGGCAACAGGCTAAACAAGAGAAGAAGGAAGAGGACAAAAAGGAAGTGGCAAAAGAAAAGGCAAAGCAGAAGAAAAGGGATGAAGAGGAGAAGAGGAAAAAGGATGAAGAGGAAAAGAAGAAGAAAGATGAAGAGGAGAAGAAGAAGAAACAAGATGAAGAGGAGAAGAAGAAGAAGGATGAAGAGGAAAAGAAAAAGAAAGAGGAGGATAAAAGAAAAGCAGATGAAGAAAAAAAGAAACAGGAAGATGCAAGGAAGAAGAAAGAGGAAGAGGATGAGAAGATGAGAAAGGAAGAAGAGAAGCAGAAGGAAGCTGAAAAGAAGAAAGAAGAGGAAGATAAGGAATAGGAGAAGAAGAAGGAGGTAGAGAGGAAGAAGAAAGAAGAGGAAGACAAAGAAGAGGAGAAGAGAAGAGAAGTGGAGAAGAAGAAAGCTGAAGAGGACAAGGAAAGAGTAGCGGCAAAGAGCACACAGATGGAGACTCCGAAGGCATCCGGTAGTTTAACCAAACTGGTTGACCTCTCTAGTCCTATCGACCTCCAGTTTGCAAGTGAAACAAAACTGCTACAGAGCATTAAGATTTCTAAAGATTTCCTCAAAGCAATAAGGAGGAAGAAGTAGGAAGACGTGATCTAAGTTGTGGTGGACACTCTTACCGATTTGATACCTGGTACAAACCTCCCTCACACTAACTCATCACTGGCTAAACTCAAGCTTCTATGTACAGTAGTGGATGATCAGGTGCAGAGCCTAGAAGAGGCAGCAGAGGCAAAGGTCAAGAAAGAGCATCAAAAAGCTCTTAACTTAGCCCTGGTGAAGAAATTGAATGAGCTTCAGTCTGAGTTGCAAAAAGACCAAAAGGATATAAGGGATGCTCTAGATGAGGGGAATCTGCTACTAAGCAAGATCTGTCAACCCCGTCTCTTTTATGATGATGTGCTAGCTCAAAAGAAAAAGATTCAAATGGACTTGCAGTCCTACATAAGCACATTCAAGCCACTTTATGATTCCTTTACAGCTTCTGGGCAAACCATTCACCGGTTTCACATCCAATTAGCAAAAATGGAGAAAGAGATCAGCACCCAGCCTCGAGATTTGTAGGAGTTACAACTAGTTCTACTCCCACGTTTGCAAATTCTTTAGAAGTGCTATCTAAATTTGGAAGCCTTGATAGTGACACAAGAGATGAGCACAATCGATACCATGGAAGAACAGGTCTCCCAGATGCACACAGAGAAAGAAGTAGCCACCTCCCTACTTGAGTCTTGGTCTTTGTTGATGAAACAATTCCTGTAGGACTTGAAATCCATTTTTGACAAGTATCATTCTGTATTGTCATAAACTTTTATTATTTTAATATCAAATGGCAACAGGGTTATTCAGCTGCACTTTGTCATTGTTGGCAAAGGGGGAGAAGTATTCTATTTGGGAGAAGCATCTGGTAAGCAAATTTTGATATATGCTCTGAATATCTCAATGTTTATGCTCTTTATGCAAAATTGTTATACATTATATTGACAAAGGTATAGTGTATATGCTTTGGGGGGGCAATTTTGCTAATGGCATGATTTTGTTGTAAAACACTTAGATGTCAAAATTTTATTTTCCTAAGTGTTGCCATCAATGCCAAAGGGGGAGATTGTTGGCATTTTTGATGATTATGTTGTGATTGTCATTGATGGACACACACTTGCATTGAGATCTCCTTTATATGTATGAGTTAGAGCACAACCGGTATTTGTTCCGACCGGTATGTTGTATTATAGTCTTTAGACTATTGATGTTTTGCAAAATGTGTTTCCTGGTCTGAAGCGGCATGATGACCCCAAGCGGTTCATGGATCCCAAGCGGTACAAGGAATCAAAGCGAAATAACACATTTTTACCAGTATTCATTATTGACAAACCGACAACCAGTATATTGTATGAACTGGCATTTTGTGATGAGTTACCATCCACCGATTGTTTGATGGTGCCGACACTTAAACGGTGCTTTTTGTGTCGTGTTACAAGAATATTTCTAGATACATTGAACCTAGGAAATTGTATTGTAATCCTATTGGACCGACATGAAATCAGATTCCTTTATAAGGACATCATGTCTAGGGTTTTAGGTTGTTGAAGCTATAGTTGAGGTTATTGTGATATAGTTGTTGTGGTCAATGTTGTTGCTAGGGTTTAAGGTGATTGATGAGATAGAGAGAGTCTGAATGTGTAGAAGATTGAAGTAATGCTAGAATGCACTAGAAGCAAGCTATCAAGGATCTAACCAAGCAAGCTATGCTATCTGATAGATCATATACTTGTTGATTACTCACATCTTTGACAAGTTTGTAGCCCTGAACCGGGTAGGCCCAAAAGTCTTTTGTAAATCCTCTAACAAGGTGGTTCAGATCTGTGGATCTAAAATCCTCTAGCAAGGCAGTCTTTAATCAGACTTATCTCCTAACAGAGAATGAGATTCCTAATAGGATCTGTTCTGGTACAGAAAATTGTAAGACCTTAACCGGTCTAGTTCCTATTCAGCAGATAGTTACTTGTGAGTTCCATCTCACCGTGGTTTTTCCCATTTGGGTTTCCACGTCAAAATTCTTTGTGTTATGGTGTTTGTGCTTCTGTGGGTAAATGCACTATTTGCTATTTGGTTTGCATGTGTGCTAACGGGTTTGTCTACTCAACTATTTTACCTGTTTACTGTTTGTCTTGCAAAGTTTTTAAGTGTGAAGATTTTTGGCATACTAATTCACCCCCCCTCTTAGTATTCATCAATTGGTATCAAAGCATATCTTTCTATAAGTTTAACCACTTGGAAAGAGATATGGGGGAATACACACTGAGGTAACTTACTCATTGTCTCACTCAGTCTAAGAAAGCCTATGATGAGCTTATGATAAAATATAAGGTCTCTTAGGCAAAAAGGAGAGAACATGCTGAGAAATTGATGGAACTATCTGAAAATAGTTGTTCTAATGAAGCAGATATGGAAGCCCTAGTTCAAGAAGTAGAAAAGTTGAATGAGTCAAACTCCAACCTAAGAAAGGAGTTGGAAGGATTGACTATCAGAATGTGTCAAGATCTTGAAACCCAAAGGAAGGCTGAAGATCAGGTGAAGGATAAAGATCATGAGATCTCCAAGTTGAAGCAAGAGATCAGTGCTCTAACCGATCAACTCCATGCAAGAAAAGTGGGAAAGGAGGATATGCAAGCAAAACTAAACACAACCATCTCTAAGAATGAAAACCTGATGGAAGCAAATGCTTCTATTTCCAAGGAACTCTCAGAGTCAAAGGAAATACCTACTAAGTTCAACAAGAGTACTGTCAAGCTAGAGCAAAAGCTTGGATCTGTAAACCTATCAAGAATACTGATGGACTTGGTTATTCTGGTCATGAGCAAAGGTGAGACCTCTGGTGCAAATGCTAAAGCATCAAAGAAGAAACCGACACTCAAAGGTAAAGGTAAGCAAAACATTAAACTTGTTTGCTTCAACTGTCTTAACAAAGGACATACTGCAAATGTGTGTAGGAGTAAGGCTTACAACAATTTTCCTTATTTTCTAAATGATAAGCCTAGATCGAATAGATTCAATGGTAACTATTATGCATGCAACAAGTTTGGGCATAGAGAATATGAATGCAGGTGTGTCATGCACAACACTGGAAGATATCCACAGAGGACTCAAGGAACTGGTCCGGAATCTTTTGTGAACCGGAACCCCAACTGGTTTAATGCTTATAATCATCAGCTAGGTAACAGTCGCTATCAACCGGAAATCGGATGGAGAGAAAACTGTTGGATTTGAGATGATCATGGTCACACTACTGCAACATGTAGAAGGAAGAATGGAAACATGAACAATGGACCTTGGAGAGCACCTAGATTGGTCTACTATCACTGCAACAAACCGAGTCACATTGCCTGATTCTGTAGATCAGGAAAGGACATATCTGATGATATATCGGTAACTCCAGAAGGAAATATTGATGTTGACACTGTTCAAGTGGACATGAACAAAATCTGGAAGAAGAAACCAGTGGTGCTACAAGAGGAACCAGTTTCTGCACCTAGTGTGAAAATCACAGAACCGGCAAACTAAGCTTCAGAAAAGCTTAGGGGGAGCAAACGGCGAAATGTCTCAAACCCCCAGTTTACATCGGTAAAAGAACTTAATCAGTGTGTGATACCTGTCTTGTGACAGAAGACCGAAAATGGTAAAAAGGGCAAATTAGGGTTTATGCCCTAATGGAGGAGCATTAATGATGGTAGGTGAGGAATTTGCTTAATCGCACTTTTCAAATCATTTCTCACAATCATTTTTCAAACAAAGAAAAGTTTTTCAAAGCATAGAGCAACGAAAAGGCGATTTGAGTTGAGATTTTGAGAAATTGAGAAACCACGAAGGAGATTCGAATTCAAACTGCAAACGGTCAAGTGGAGAACACAAAGTGGTGATTCAGCAACTGACGGAGTGTGAAGTGAAGGAGAATCGAAAAGCCCTAATTTCACATGTTTCAAAAGGTATTTCTTGAGCTTTTGAAATTTTCTATCATGGCTTCTGCATCTCATACCAATTCAAGTGCATCTGTCGAGTCTGCAAGTTTCATTCAAAGGACGTCTAGGTATAATGCCCTATCACAAGTTCTGGCTAGTGTGATAGTAGAAGAGGGAATTTCTGACTATATAGATTGCAAGATCGAAGACCTAGGGTCCCTAGAAATCCACTCCTAGTTAGGTCTATTTTGTGGAAAGGATAAGAAGATCAAATCAGAGTTTAATATTTTGGAGAAGAAAAAACTCCACAATGCTGTCTACTTCCTAGAAGATTTTTGAGAGGAACACATAAGGATCATTTTGAGCAGAGTCCATGGTGACAAGATGTACCTAGAGAGAACACATGATATCACACCGCAAGCTATTCATGCCGTCACCGGTTTCTGTAATACAGGGGATGTGCCAGCCCTAAGAACGATAAGCAAAATGGAGATGTCAAACCTCACCGGTTCAATGAGCGACTCAAGAGGCATGATAGTCAACTCCATCAAGGATGATCTGGTTAAGTATGCCTACAAGGTGATAGGCTACAAAACATTCTCTTCCAGAAAAATTAACTCTGTATCTACTGCAGCAGTAAATGCTGCTTACTGGATGATAAAGGAGGATGCATCATTTGACCTATGCACTAGTATGCAGAGACAACTCATGTTGAATCTGAAGTCGATTAAACAAGATAATGCACTCAGCTTCAAGTTTGGACAACTACTGGTTGGGTTGTTCTTCTATTTTCAAGGTTACTTCCTAGGAGTGGGAGATATTCAGTTGTTTGCGGGCCAGCCAGTAACCAAGCAGATCAAAGAAAGTCTGCAAGTGGTCAGAACTATTTACCCTGATGTTCTGAACAAGTATTTTGATGAGTTCATATAGAAAATGAGCCAAAGGATGAGGATCTTAGGTGATATTGTCAAGAAATATGAAGATGACATCTATTTCACTATCTAGGTGGATAAATGCATAATGGAGGCTGTTGAGTCTAGAGAAGAACAGGTGGAATCTATGGGCTATGAGGTAATGTACGATATGCTGGATGGGTATGCATCTACCCTAATTGCCTCACCCCTAGATCCTAAGAAAAAGAGGACTGAAACCAATCTGGAAAGGGTTACACCGGTCAAGGAACCCTCTGCAAAGAAAGGAAAAGAACCTACAATGAAGAAGGCAAAGGCAGTACCGGCAGCATCAGCACCGGTTATTACAGCAAGTCCTAAAGTGACCAAGCGGTCACCAGCTGAAAAGAAACCGGAAGTGGCACTAGCTAAAGTTTTCGAGAGAAAAAGGAAGACAAGGAATACCTCACCGGACTCAAAAGAAACTATGTCTCAGGAGCAGCCAAAGAAGGTGAGACAGACAAGAAAGAAGACAAAGAATGACCTGACAACATCTGCATCGGTAAATATTGATGTCTCCTGCTATAAACCTTTGACACATTGTCAAAGAACAATAAAGAATATTAGGAGAAAATTATTACATGATTTAGTAGAGTACTATGATGATTTTAGTGATGAGGGGAAAGAAGAAGTGCTACAGGAGATTATTGCTTATTTGTGTACAAATGACCGGTCACCATCAGATATTAAATCTCAGACACCGGATTCCTTGTATAAGGCATTAGATAATAAATGGTGCATTGCCATAAAAAAGGAATAGGAGATTAGATAGAAAGTCTTTGCACAGTACTTTCTCGACCTGTCTAACTCTAAACTATTTGATGTTTTGGACCAAAATAAAGGACTCTTCTTCACAAGAAGAGGAAGACTCTGGCTATTAGAAGGTAGTGTTGATGATGTTGAAAAAGACACTCATCAGCATATGACTCATGCTATCCATGCTTACAAAGCACGAATAACCAACTAGCAAGTAGAAAAAGAACCGATTATATCCAAATTGAATGAAGTTTGTGATGAAGAAGGAAACCCGGTTGTTGAACCGGTCGACACTATTGATGTCGATGCCCTGAATGAAGAAGATGTTACCCAAGAAATACCATCTGAGGCAACATGCTGAATAGGAGAAGAAGGAAGAGGACAAAAAGGAAACGACAAAGGAACAGGAAGAGTAGAAGAAAAAGGATGAAGAGGAGAAGAGGAAAAAGGATGAAGAGGAGAAGAGGAAAAAGGATAAAGAGGAAAAGAGGAAGAAAGATGAAGAGGAGAAGAAGAAGAAACAAGATGAAGAGGAGAAGAAGAAGAGGGATGAAGAGGAAAAGAAAAAGAAGGAGGAGGATTAAAGAAAAGTAGATGCAGAACAAAAGAAATAGGAAGATGCAAGGAAGAAGAAAGATGAAGAGGATGAGAAGATGAGAAAGGAAGAAGAGAAGTGGAAGGAAGTTGAAAAGAAGAAAGAAGAGGAGGATAAGGAATAGGAGAAGAAGAAGGAGAAAGAGAGGAAGAAGAAAGAAGAGGAAGACAAAGAAGAGGAGAAGAGAAGAGAAGCGGAGAAGAAGAAAGCTGAAGAGGACAAGGAAAGAGTAGCGGAGAAGAGCACATAGATGGAGACTCCGAAGGCAAACGGTAGTCTAGCCAAACTGGCTGACCTCTCCAGTCCTATTGACCTCCAGTCTGCAAGTGAAATAGAACTGCTACAGAGCATTAAGATTTCTAAAGATCAACTCGAAGCAATAAGGAGGAAGACATGATCCAAGTTGCCATGGACACTCTTACCGATTTGATACCTGGTACAAACCTCCCTCACACTGACTCATCACTAGCTAAACTCAAGCTTCTATGTACAGTAGTGGATGATCAAGTGCAGAGCCTAGAAGAGGCAGCAGAGGCAAATAACAAGAAAGAGCATCAAAAATCTCTTAACTTATCCCTGGTGAAGAAATTGAATAAGCTTTGGTCTAAGTTGCAAAAAGACCAAAAGGATATAAGGGACGCTCTGGATGAGGGGAATCTACTACTAAGCAAGTTCTATCAACCCCATCTATTTTATGATGATGTGATAGCTCAGAAGCAAAAGCTTCAAATGAACTTGCAATCCTACATAAACACATTCAAGCCACCTTATGATTCCTTTACAGCTTATGGGCAAACCGTTCACTGGTTTCACATCCAGTCAGCAAAAATGGAGCAAGAGATTAGCACCCAGCATCGAGATTTGTAGGAGTTACCATTGGTTCTACTCCCACGTCTGCAAATTCTTCAGAAGTGCTATCTAAATTTGGATGCCTTGACAGTGACACAGGAGATGAGCACAATCGATACCATGGAAGAACAGGTCTCCCAGATGCAGACAGAGAAAGAAGTAGCCACCTCCCTACTTGAGTCCTGGTCTTTGTCGATGAAACAATTCCTGTAGGACTTTAAATCTGTTTTTGACAAGTAATATTCCTTATTGTCATAAACTTTTATTATTTTAATATCAAATGGCAACAGGGTTATTCAGCTATACTTTGTCATTGTTGGCAAAGGGGGAGAAGTATTCTAGTTGGGAGAAGCATCTGGTAATCAAATTTTGATATATGCTCTGAATATCCCAATGTTTATGCTCTTTACGCAAAATTGTTATACATTGTATTGACAAAGGGATAGTGTATATGCTTTGGGGGGGCAATTTTGCTAATGGCATGATTTTGTTGTAAAACACTTAGATGTCAAAATTTTATTTTACTAAGTGTTGCCATCAATGCCAAAGGGGGAGATTGTTGGCATTTTTGATGATTATGTTGTGATTGTCATTGATGGACACACACTTGCATTGAGATCTCCTTTATATGTATGAGTTAGAGCACAACTGGTATTTGTTCCAACCGGTATGTTGTATTATAGTCTTTAGACTATTGATCTTTTGTAGAATGTGTTTCCCAGTCTGAAGCGGTATGACAACCCCAAGCGGTTCATGGATCCCAAGCGGTACGAGGAATCAAAGCAGCATAACACATTTTTACCAGTCTTCATTATTGACAAACCGAAAACCAGTATTTTGTATGAACCGACATTTTCAGATGAGTTACCATCCACCGATTGTTTGATGGTGCCGACACTTAAACGGTGATTTTTGTGTCGTGTTACAAGAATATGTCGAGATGCATTGAACCTAGGAAATTGTATTGTTATCCTATTGGACTGACATGAAATCAAATTCCTTTATAAGGACATCATGTCTAGGGTTTTAGGTTGTTGAAGCTACAGTTGAGGTTATTGTGATATAGTTGTTGTGGTCAATGTTGTTGCTAGGGTTTAAGGTGATTGATGAGATAGAGAGAGTCTGAATGTGTAGAAGACTGAAGTAATGCTAGAATGCATTAGAAGCAAGCTATCAACGATCTAACCAAGAAAGCTATGCTATCTGATAGATCATATACTTGTTGATTACTCAAATCTTTGACACGTCTGTAGCCCTTATTCGGGTAGGCCCAAAAGTCTTTTGTAAATCCTCTAACAAGGTGGTTCACATCTTTGGATCTAAAATCCTCTAGCAAGGTAGTCTTTAATCAGACTTATCTCCTAACAGAGATTGAGATTCCTAAAAGGATCTGTTCTAGTAAAGAAGATTGTAAGACCTTAACCGGTCTAACCTTAACCAGTGTAGTTCCTATTCTGCAAATAGTTACTTTTGAGTTCCATCTCACCGTGGTTTTTCCCATTTGGGTTTCCACATCAAAATTCTTTGTGTTATGGTGTTTGTGCTTCTGTTTGTAAATGCACTATTTGCCATTTGGTTTGCATGTGTGCTAACCGGTTTGTCTACTAGAATGTTTTACCTATTTACGATTTGTCTTGCAAAGTGTTTAAGTGTGAAGATTTTTGGCATACTAATTCACCCCCCCCTCTTAGTATTCATCAATTGGTACGAGAACATATCTTTCTATAATTTTAACCACTTGGAAAGAGATATGGGGGAATACACACTGAGGGAATTTACTCATCGGCTCACTCAATCTAAGCAACCCTATGATGAGCTTATCATAAAATATAAGGCCTCTCGGGAAAAAAGGAGAGAACATGCTGAGGAACTGATGGAACTATCTGAAAATAGTTCTTCTAATGAAGCGGATATGGAAGCCCTAATTCAAGAAGTAGAAAAGCTGAATGACTCAAACTCCAACCTAAGAAAGGAGTTGGAAGGACTGACTATCAGAATGTGTCAAGATCTTGAAATCCGGAGGAAGGCTGAAGATCTAGTGAAGGATAAAGATCATGAGATCTCCAAGTTGAAGCAAGAAATCAGTGCTCTAACCGCTCAACTCGATGCAAGCAAAGTAGAAAAGGAGGATATGCAAGGAGAACTGAACACAACCATCTTTGAGAATGAAAACCTAATGGAAGCAAATGCTGCTATTTCCAAGGAACTCTCTGAGTCAAAGGAAATACTTGCTAAGTTCAACAAGAATACTATCAAGCTAGAGCAAAAGCTTGGATCTGCAAACCTGTCAAGAATACTGATGGACATGGCTATTCTGGTCATGAGGAAGGTGAGACCTTTGGTGCAAATGCTGAAGCATCAAACAAGCAACCGACACTCAAAGGTAAAGGTAAGCAAAACTTTAAACCTGTTTGCTTCAACTGTCTTAAAGAAGGACATACTGCAAATATGTGTAGGAGTAAGACTTACAACAATTTTCCTTATTTTCTAAATGATAAGCCTAGATCCAATAGATTCAATGGTAACTATTATGCATGCAACAAGTTTGGGCATAGAGCATATGAATGTAGGTCTGTCATGCACAACACTAGAAGATATCCACAGAGGATTCAAGGAACTGGTCCAAAATCTTTTGTGAACCGAAACCCCAGCCGGTTTAATGCTTATATTCATCAGCTAGGTAACAATGGCTATCAACTGGCAACCAGATGGAGAGAAAACTATTAGATTTGTCATGATCATGGTCATACTACTACAACATGCATAAGGAAGAATGGAAACATGAACAATGGACCTTAGAGAGCACCTGGATTGGTCTGCTATCACTGCAACAAACTGGGTCACATTGCCAGATTCTGTAGATCAAGAAAGGACATATCTAATGATATACCGGTAACTCCAGAAGGAAATATTGATGTTGACATTGTTCAAGTGGACATGAACAAAATCTGGAAGAAGAAACCAGTGGTGCTACAAGAGGAACTGGTGTCTTCACCTAGTGTGGAAATCACGGAACCAACAAACTAAGCTTCAGAAAAGCTTAGGGGGAGCAAACGGCAAAATGTCTGGAACCCCCGGTTTACACTGGTAAAAGAACTTAACTAGTGTGTGATACTTGTCTTGTGACAGAAGACCAGAAATGGTAAAAAGGGAAAATTAGGGTTTACGCCCTAATGGAGGAGCATTAATGACGGTAGGTGAGGAATTTGCTTAAAAGCACTTTTCAAATCATTTCTCACTATCATTTTTTGAGCGAAGAAATTTTTTTCAAAGAGCAGAGCGACGAAAAGGCGATTTGAGCTGAGATTTTGAGAAATTGAGAAACTGCAAAGGTGATTCGAATTCAAACTGCAAACGGTCAAGTGGAGAACACAAAGCGGTGATTCAGCAACGGACGGAGTGTGAATTGAAGGAGAATCGACAAGCCCTAATTTCACATGTTTCAAAAGGTATTTCTCGAGCTTTTGAAAGTTTCTATCATGGCTTCCGCATCTCATACCAATTCTAGTGCATCTATCGAGTCTGCAAGTTTCATTCAAAGGAAGTCTAGGTATAATGCCCTATCACAAGTTCCGGTTGGTGTGATAGTAGAAGAGGGAATTTTTGACTATATAGATTGCAAGATAGAAGACCTAGGGTCTCTAAATATCCACTCCTAGTTAGGTCTATTTTGTGGAAAGGATAACAAGATCAAACCGAAGTTTAATATTTTGGTGAAGAAGATACTCCACAATGCTGTCTACTTCCTAGAAGATTTTTCAGAGGAACACATAAGGATCATTTTGAGCAGAGTCCATGGTCACAAGATGTACCTAGAGAGAATGCATGATATCACACTGCAAGCTATTCATGACGTCACCAGTTTCTTCAATACAGGGGATGTGCCAGCCCTAAGAATAGCAAGCAAAATGGAGATGTCAAAGCTCACCAGTTTAGTGAGCGACTCAAGAGGCATGATAGTCAACTCCATCAAGGATGATCTGGTTAAGTATGCCTGCATGGTGATAGGCTATAGAACATTCTCTGCCAGCAAAATTAACTCTGTATCTGCTGCAGCGGTAAATGTTGCTTACCAGATGATAAAGGAGGATGCATCATTTGACCTATGCACTAATATGCAGAGACAACTCATGTTGAATCTAAAGTCGATTAAACAAGATAATGCACTCAAGTTCAAGTTTGGACAACTACTGGTTGGGTTGTTCTTCTATTTTCAAGGTTACTTCCCAGGAGTGGGAGACATTCAGTGGTCTGTGGACCAACAAGTAACCAAGAAGATCAAAGAAAGTCTGTAAGTGGTCAGAAATGGTTATGCTAATGTTCTGAACAAGTATTTTTATGAGTTCATATGGAAAATGAGCCAAAGGATGAGGATCTCAGGTGATATCGTCAAGAAATATGAAGATGACATATGTTTCACTATCCAGGTGGATAAATGCATAATGGAGGCTGTTGAGCCTAGAGAAGAAGAGGTGGAACCTATGGGCTATGAGGTAATGTACGATATGCTGGATGAGTATGCATCTACCCTAATTGCCTCACCCCTAGATCCTAAGGCAAAGAGGACCAGAACCTATCTAGAAAGGGTTACATCGGTCGAGGAACACTCTGCAAAGAAAGGAAAAGAACCTACAATGAAGAAGGCAAAGGCAGTACCGGCAGCATCAGCACCGGTTACCACAGCAAGTCCTAATGTGACCAAGTGGTCACCAGCCAAGGAATACCTCACCGGACTCAGAAGAAACTATGTCTCAGGAGCAGCAAAAGAAGGTGAGATAGACAAGAAAGAAGACAAAGAATGAACCGACATCATCTGCACTGGTAAATATTGATATCTCCTCCTATAAACCTTTGACACATTGTCAAAGAACAATAAAGAATATTAGGAGAAAATTATTACATGATTTAGTGAACTACTATGATTATTTTAGTGATGAGGAGAAAGAAGAAGTGCTACAGGAGATTATGGCTTATTTATGTACAAATAACCGGTCACCATCAGATCTTAAATCTCAGACACTGGATTCCTTGTATAAGGCATTAGATAATAAATGGTGCATTTCCATAGAAAAGGAATAGGAGATTAGAGAGAAAGTCTTTGCACAGTACTTTCCCGACCTGTCTAACTCTGAACTATTTGATGTTTGGGACCAAAATAAAGGACTCATCTTCACAAGAAGAAGAAGACTCTGGCTGTTAGAAGGTAGAGTTGATGATGTTGAAAAAGACACTCATCAGCATATGACTCATGCTATCCATTCTTACAAAGCATGAATAACCAACTGGCAAGTGGAAAAATAACTGATAATATCCAAACCGGATGAAGTTTTTGATGAAGAAGGAAACTCGATTGTTGAACTGGTCGACACTATTGATGTCGATGCCCTGGATGAAGAAGATGTTACCCAGGAAATACCATTTGAGGCAACAGGTTGAGCAGGAGAAGAAGGAATAGGACAAAAAAAAAGTGGCAAAGGAACAGGCAGAGCAAAAGAAAAAGGATGAAGAGGAGAAGAGGAAAAAGGATGAAGAGGAAAAGAAGAAGAAAGATGAAGAGGAGAAGAAGAAGAAAGAAGATGAAGAGGAGAAGAAGAAGAAGGATGAAGAGGAAAAGAAAAAGAAAGAGGAGGATAAAAGAAAAGTAGATGAAGAACAAAAGAAATAGGAAGATGCAAGGAAGAAGAAAGAGGAAGAGGATGAGAAGCTGAGAAAGGAAGAAGAGAAGCGGAAGGAAGTTGGAAAGAAGAAAGAAGAGGAAGATAAGGAATAGGAGAAGAAGAAGGAGGTAGAGAGGAAGAAGAAAGAAGAGGAAGACAAAGAAGAGGAGAAGAGAAGAGAAGCGGAGAAGAAGAAAGCTAAAGAGGACAAGGAAAGAGAAGCGGCGAAGAGCACACAGATGGAGACTCCGAAGGCAACCAGTAGTCTAGGCAAACCAACTGACCTCTCCAGTCCTATCGACCTCCATTCTGCAAGTGAAACAGAACTACTACAGAGGATTAAGATTGCTAAAGAACGGCTTGAAGAAATAAGGAGGAAGAAGGAGGAAGACATGATCCAAGTTGCGGTGGACACTCTTACCGATTTGATACCCGGTACAAACCTCCCTCACACTGACTCATCACTGGCTAAACTCAAGCTTCTATGTACAGTAGTGGATGATCAGGTGCAGAGCCTAGAAGAGGTAGCAGAGGCGAATGTCAAGAAAGAGCATCAAAAAGCTCTTAACTTAGCCCTGGTGAAGAAATTGAATGAGGTTCGGTCTGAGTTGCAAAAAGACCAAAAGGATATAAGGGATGCTCTAGATGAGGGGAATCTGCTACTAAGCAAGATCTATCAACCCCATCTATTTTATGATGATGTGCTAGCTCAGAAGAAAAAGCTTCAAATGGACTTGCAGTCCTACATAAGCACATTCAACCCACCTTATGATTCCTTTACAGCTTATGGGCAAACCATTCACCGGTTTCACATCCAGTCACCAAAAATGGAGCAAAAGATCAGCACCCGGTCTCAAGATTTGTAGGAGTTACAACTGGTTCTACTCCCACGTCTGCAAATTCTTTAGAAGTGCTATCTAAATTTGGATGCTTTGACAGTGACACAGGAGATGAGCACAATCGATGCCATGGAAGAACAGGTCTCCTAGATGCAGAAATACAAAGAAGTAGCCACCTCCCTACTTGAGTCCTGGTCTTTGTCGATGAAACAATTCCTACAGGACTTTAAATCTATTTTTGACAAGTATCATTCCTTATTTTTGTAAACTTTTATTATTTTAATATCAAATGGCAACAGGGTTATTCAGCTGTACTTTGTCATTGTTGGCAAAGGGGGAGAAGTATTCTATTTGGGAGAAGCATCTGGTAATCAAATTTTGATATAAGCTCTGAATATCTCAATGTTTATGCTCTTTATGCAAAATTGTTATACATTGTATTGACAAAGGGATAGTATATATGCTTAGGGGGAGCAATTTTGCTAATGGCATGTTTTTGTTGTAAAACACTTAGATGTCAAAATTTTATTTTCCTAAGTGTTGCGATCAATGTCAAAGGGGAGATTGTTGGCATTTTTGATGATTATGTTGTGATTGTCATTGATGGACACACACTTGCATTGAGTTCTCCTTTATATGTATGAGTTAGAGCACAACTAGTATTTGTTCCAACCGGTATGTTGTATTATAGTCTTTAGACTATAAATGTTTTGGAGAATGTGTTTCCTGGTCTGAAGCGGCATGACGACCCCAAGCGGTTCATGGATCCCAACCGGTATGAGGAATCAAAGCGGCATAGCACATTTTTACCAGTCTTCATTATTGACAAACCGATAACCGGTATTTTGTATGAACCGACATTTTGTGATGAGTTACCATCCACCGATTGTTTGATGGTGCCGACACTTAAACAGTGCTTTTTGTGTCGTGTTACAAGAATATGTCTAGATGCATTGAACCTAGGAAATTGAATTGTAATCCTATCGGACCAACATGAAATCAGATTCCTTTATAAGGACATCATGTCTAGGGTTTTAGGTTGTTGAAGCTACAGTTGAGGTTATTGTGATATAGTTGTTGTGATCGATGTTGTTGCTAGGGTTTAAGGTGATTGATGAGATAGAGAGAGACTGATTGTGTAGAAGACTGAAGTAATGCTTGAATGCATTAGAAGCGAGCTATCAAGGGTCTAACCAAGAAATCTTTGCTATCTGATAGATCATATACTCTCTGATTACTCACATTTTTGACAAGTTTGTAGCCCTTAATCGGGTAGGCCCAAAAGTCTTTTGTAAATCCTCTAACAAGCTGCTTCGCATCTGTGGATCTAAAATCTTCTAGCAAGGTATTCTTTAATCAGACTGATCTCCTAATAGAGATTGAGATTCCTAACAGGATCTGTTCTGGTAAAGAACATTGTAAGACCTTAATCAGTCTGACCTTAACTAGTCTAGTTCCTATTCTGCAGATAGTTACTTGTGAGTTCCATCTCACCATGGTTTTTCCCATTTGGGTTTCCACGTCAAAATTCTTTGTGTTATGGTGTTTGTGCTTCTGTGGGTAAATGCACTATTTGCTATTTGGTTTGCATGTGTGCTAACCGGTTTGTATGCTAAATTGTTTTACCTGTTTACTGTTTGTCTTGCAAAGTGTTTAAGTGTGAGGATTTTTGGCATACTAATTCACCCCCCCCTCTTAGTATTCATCAATTGGAACCAGAGCATATCTTTCTATAAGTTTAACCACTTGGAAAGAGATATGGGGAATACACACTCAGGGAACTTACTCATTGGCTCACTTAGTCTAAGCAAGCCTATGATGAGCTTATGATAAAATATAAGGCCTCTCAGGCAAAAAGGAGAGAAATTGCTGAGAAACTGATGGAACTATCTGAAAAGAGTTCTTCTAATGAAGTGGATATGGAAGCCCTAATTCAAGAAGTAGAAAATTTGAATGAGTCAAACTCCAACCTAAGAAAGGAGTTGGAAGGACTAACTATCAGAATGTGTCAAGATCTTGAAACCCGGAGGAAGGTTGAAGATCTAGTGAAGGATAAAGATCATGAGATCTCCAAGTTGAAGCAAGAGATCAGTTCTCTAACCGCTCAACTCCATGCAAGCAAAGTGGAAAAGGAGGATATGCAAGGAGAAATGAACAAAGCCATCTCTGAGAATGAAAACCTAATGGAAGCAAATGCTACTATTTCCAAGGAACTCTCTGAGTCAAAGGAAATACTTGCTAAGTTCAACAAGAGTACTATCAAGCTAGAGCAAAAGCTTCGATCTGCAAACCTGTCAAGAATACTGATGGACTTGGTTATTCTGGTCATGAGGAAGGTGAGACCTCTGGTGCAAATGTTGAAGCTTTAAAGAAGCAACCGACACTCAAAGGTAAAGGTAAGCAAAACATTAAACCTGTTTGCTTCAACTATCTTAACAAAGGACATACTGCAAATGTGTGTAGGAGTAAGGCTTACAACAATTTTCCTTATTTTCTATATTATAATCCTAGATCCAATAGATTCAATGGTAACTATTATGCATGCAACAAGTTTGGGCATAGAGCATATGAATGCAGGTGTGTCATGCACAACACTGGAAGATATCCATAGAGGACTCAAGGAACTGGTCTGAATTCTTTTGTGAACTGGAACCCCAACCAGTTTAATGCTTATAATCATTAGCTAGGTAATAGTGGCTATCAACCAGCAATCGGATGGAGAGAAAATTGTTGGCTTTGTCATGATCATGGTCAGACTACTACAACATGTGAAAGGAAGAATGGAAACATGAACAATGGACCTTGGAGAGCACTTGGATTGGTCTGCTATCACTGCAACAAACCGCGTCACATTGCCAGATTCTATAGATCAAGAAAGGACATATCTGATGATATACCAGTAACTCCAGAAGGAAATATTGATGTTGACACTATTCAAGTGGACATGAACAAAATTTGGAAGAAGAAACCAATGGGGCTACAAGAGGAACCGGTTTCTACACCTAGTGTGGAAATCACGAAACTGGCAAACTAAGCTTTAGAAAAGCTTAGTGGGAGCAAATGCCAAAATGGCTCGAGCCCCTGGTTTACACCGGTAAAAGAACTTAACCGGTGTGTGATACCTGTCTTGTGACAGAAGACCGAAAATGGTAAAAAGGGCAAATTAGGGTTTACGCCCTAGTGGAGGAGCATTAATGATGGTAGGTGAGGAATTTTCTTAAAAGTACTTTTCAAATCATTTCTCACTCTCATTTTTCAAGTGAAGAAAAGTTTTTCAAATAGCAGAGCGATGAAAAGGCGATTTGAGCTGAGATTTTGAGAAACCACGAAGGAGATTCGAATTCAAACTGCAAACGGTCAAGTGGAGAACACAAAGCGGTGATTCAACAACCGACAGAGTGTGAAGTGAAGGAGAATCGACAAGCCCTAATTTCAAGTGTTTCAAAAGGTATTTCTCAAGCTTTTGAAACTTTCTATCATGGCTTCCACATCTCATACCAATTCTAGTGCATCTGTCGAGTCTACAAGTTTCATTCAAAGGAAGTCTAGGTATAATGCCCTATCACAAGTTCCAACTGGTGTGATAGTAGAAGAGGGAACTTCTGACTATATAGATTGCAAGATAGAAGACCTAGGGTTTTTAGCTATCCACTCCTAGTTAGGTCTATTTTGTGGAAAGGATAAGAAGATCAAACCGGAGTTTAATATTTTGGAGAAGAAGAAACTCCACAATGCTGTCTACTTCCTAGAAGATTTTTTAAAGGAACACATAAGGATCATTTTGAGTAGAGTCCATGGTTTCTGAAATACAGGGGATGTGCCAGCCCCAAGAATAGTAAGCAAAATGGAGATGTCAAAGATCACTAGTTCAGTGAGTGACTCAAGAGGCATGATAATCAACTCCATCAAGGATGATCTGGTTAAGTATGCATGCATGGTGATAGGCTACAGAACATTCTCTGCCAGCAAAATTAACTCTGTATCTGCTGTAGTGGTAAATGCTGCTTACCGGATGATAAAGGAGGATGCATCATTTGACCTGTGCACAAGTATGTAGAGACAACTTATGTTGAATATGAAGTTGATTAAACAAGATAATGCACTCAGGTTCAAGTTTGGACAACTACGGGTTGGTTTGTTCTTCTATTTTCAAGGTTACATCCCAAGAGTGGGAGACATTCAGTGGTCTGCTGACCAACCGATAACCAAGTAGATCAAAGAAAGTCTGCAAGTGGTCAGAACGAGTTACCCTGATGTTCTGAACAAGTATTTTGATGAGTTCATATGGAAAATGAGCCAAAGGATGAGGATCTCTGGTGATATCGTCAAGAAATATGAAGATGACATCTGTTTCACTATCCAGGTGGATAAATGCATAATGGAGGCTATTGAGCCTAGAGAAGAACAGGTGGAACCTATGGGCTATGAGGTAATGTACAATATGCTGGATGGGTATGCATCTACCCTAATTGCCTCACCCCTAGATCCTAAGGCAAAGAGGACCAGAACCTATCTAGAAAGGGTTACACCGATCGAGGAACCCTCTGCAAAGAAAGGAAAAGAACCTGCAATGAAGAAGGCAAAGGCAGTACTGGTAGCATCAGCACAAGTTACTACAACAAGTCCTAAAGTGACCAAGCGGTCACCAGCCAAAAAGAAACCGGAAGTGGCAGCGACTAAAGTCTTCGAGAGAAAAAGGAAGACAAGGAATACCTCACTGGACTAAGAAGAAATTGTGTCTCAGGAGCAGCCAAAGAAGGTGAGACAAACAAGAAAGAAGACAAAGAATGAACCAACATCATCTGCAGTAGTAAATATTGATATCTCCTCCTATAAACCTTTGACACATTGTCAAAGAACAATAAAGAATATTAGGAGAAAATTATTACATGATTTAACAAACTACTATGATGATTTTAGTGATGAGGAGAAAGAAGAACTGCTACAAGAGATTATTACTTATTTGTGTACAAATGACCGGTCACCATCAGATATTAAATCTCAGACACTGGATTCCTTGTATAAGGCATTATATAATAAATGGTGTGTTGCCATAGAAAAGGAACAGGAGATTAGAGAGAAAGTCTTTGCACAGTACTTTCCTGACTTGTCTAACTCTGAACTATTTGATGTTTTGGACCAAAATAAAGGACTCTTCTTCACAAGAAGAAGAAGACTCTGGCTGTTAGAAGGTAGTGTTGATGATCTCAAAAAAGACACTCATCAGCATATGACTCATGCTATCTATAGACACCTAAAAATGGTCAACGCTTGCGGAGTCATACTTTAACATTTGCGCATTGCCTCATTTTACGTTTTTGCGTCGCATTAACATTTCTCCTATGTCACGCACTTGGTCTTTATCATTTGCGAGCATCGAGTCTTTCTTCTGCATTCTTCATTTGTCTCGCTTTCGAATTTTTTCTTGTCGATAACAATCTTTAATCATGATTTTAGTCGATCTTGTCAATCTCTTATCAACTTGTCAATCTCGTCATTTTACGATCGATTCATCATCGATCCTTGTCCTCTTCAATTATGTGAATCGGCGCATATCAATTTGGTCTCTTTATCAATATTGGTCAATTTGTCAATCAATCTCAAATCATTTATCAACATTGGTCATTTATCAATTCAAAATCATGATCGAATCGATATCAAATATCCTTTGTCAAGACCTAATTGTCATCCTTGCCTTTCTAATTCATCTTCCAAGGTTTTATGATTTACTCATTTAATCTTGTTTGGCATTTTTCCCTCTACGTTAAATAATTTATTTATTTATCCTAAGTCTTCTTGTCACAATTAAATGTTTATTTAATTGGCTAATTAATTCCTCCTATTTTTGTAAATTAATTAATGAATGAGAAATTATTAATTAATTTACCTAATTTTCATCAATTTTCCTAATTTCCAAGTCATTATTTCCAACTTAATTTTCTAATTTCTCCTAAATTCCTAAATGTCTATTTCTATTTCAAAATCATGTCATAAATCTTTGCATAGCAATTTGTCATAAATTGTCATAAATCTTTGCATAGAAATTTGTCATACACTTGTCATAACTTTGCTATTCTTGATTTGAATTTCTATTCGAATCACTGTCATGCTAATCTTGTCTTTTCTCCAATTTACCTATAAATTGGATGAATTTCTTCAATCAAACCCCCTTGATTCTTGACCCCTAATCAGATTATCGAATTTCTAATCAATCACGCTTCGAGTACTTTTGAGCAATTTTCTTACCTACTTGCTTTCAATCATGTGTGTGCACTTGTAGGTGAGATCCACAACCAAAATATTTCAAGAGGAAAGAAGAAAAATGGAGCCGCAAAGGAAGCATTCATATCCACATATGGTTTGCATAGTATTTACTTTTGAATGTATTATCTTTATATCTCTATTGGATGTAATTAGGATAGATCATTAAATTTGAGCTTTCGTGATTGAGCTAGATTAGTATGTTTATAATGTTTGTGATGATTTCCGATTTCCTATGCTACATTAATTGGTGAACCTGATGTGAACACTAACCATCTAACCCCTTAACTATGTTTTTGAGTGCTTTTGAGTTGATTTGCAGGCCAAAAACCCAAAAACAGGGTAGTGCAGGGTTTTCTGGGGACTTCTGTGCCTGTGTAAGACAGCTTGTGCCTGTGTTATGCATTTTGCGCCTATGTAAATGCATTCTGTGCTTGTGTAAGGTAACTTGCACCTGTGTTATGAGTTCTGCGCCTGTGTCATGAGTTCTGCGCCTGTGTAAAGTACAGAAATAGAGGTAAAAATGCAGTGTTTTACTTGCAAATTGGTTGTTTTTGCATTCTATTTTCAATTTTTTAGTTTTTGGTACTGATTATCTATGCAGCATCTTGGAATATGCATGGAAAAGACAACAAATGAAACTACTAACATGTTTTATGCAGAATCGATAGTCAAAGAATAAACACCTCAAACTTCTAACTTGGTTTTTTTTTTGCAAGTTGCCTTGCAGAAACAACTAAACTTGGTGTTTGTCATTAATGTTTTAAGCACCTAGTGATTTTTAAATAGGTTGGAATGAACATGTTTTTTCTTTGATTGTTGAGTGTGACATTGGAGTAGGAGAGTATGCTCTCATCCTTCTTAGGGTGATTAGAAATCTAGATCTTCGATACCATGCTCGTGTCTTTGATTGTTTGTCACCTTTAGAGGGCCTGCCTTCCCGACCATTTTCTTTTGCAAGGAAGTGATAATCGTGAGAAGGGAAGGACCCAAAGTGAGTACGGCTAGAATACCTTGGCATTCTAACTCACTATAAACAAATACCTGATGAGCGAAAGCTTTGAAGGAAGGGTTACGTGGGAATTGTAGTTACTTGGGAAGTGATGACCCTTGAACTCTTTCTCATATCAACATCTAAGTAGGACCTCATGGTTTAAATTGTGCTTGCGTGACTACATTTGTTTGGCATCTTGATGGGATTAATGTCTCAATCACACTTGCGTGACATCAAGGAGTAACGCTTAACAGAAATCCTGACTAAACACCTTGTATTTAGAGGCCAAAAACCCTTCTAGTTGCTTGAGAAGGACAAGTTCGGATACTTGGAAGAGATACTAAGCTTTCCATGGGGAGATTTCCATGGGGACTGATGCTTGGCTACCCTGAGAAGTGAGTGCCGTGGAGGCAAGCCCATGGGGTCAAGCATCTATGTGTTCTCCTTGAATCCCATAATGATTCTACCTCTCAAGTACCTAATGTCCTTGCCTACCATAAGAAATGTGGGAATGAGCTTGATTGTCTTGAGTCTAAGTTGAAATATCTTGTATTCTTTACTTGTCAAAAGTTGAATTGTATCTCATTTCAAGAGCAAAACAAATTGATCCAACACAAGGTTAAACACAAGAGTATTTCATTCAACAAACTTCAAAACACCTTCAAAGATGGTTGTCAAACATTGTTCAAAATCTTGTCTTAACATTCATGTCACTTACATTTAGGTTCATCCTAGGTTGCATTTTGCAAAGTTCATTGTCAACTACCAAGGTTAGGTTTCACCTAAGTCATACTCCTTTGCATATCAATAAGGGTCATCCATTTGCATATGTCCTCTTGCATTAGAGCAATACCATTGTCATACATTCATATTTGTATACCCTAGATCTCTTCATTAAGTTTAGGTCATTATCATATCATGTTAGGGTCATTTACATAGTAATTGTCCCTTTGCATATAGTGCCAAAACTAGGTTTTGTCATACTTGAGTAATCCAAATCTTTGATACAACCCTAAGTCATTGTTAAGAAGTCTAGACCTTATCAAACTTTTGTCTTCTTGTCATCAATATCGTTTGGTCAAACCTAGCTTAGTATCCAAGCATATAGGGGAGACAATTTCAATTTGTCCTATTGTCACTTGGTCCTTTTGTCCTTTGAGGTCTAGACATCATTTCAATTTCCTAAGGGTCTCTTTTAGATCTGCATTCCAAAAAGTTTGTCAAAATCTTGAAAAACAACCAAAAACATAGATTGCACTCTTGCCATAGATTGCATTTTCATCTATTTAGTTTGCATTTAGTTGCATATCATACATTATCCTTGAAAAATTCCAAAAATATTGCATTTGCATAGTGACATGTGTATTGAAACAAGGTTCCAAGCACCAATGATGCAGCAAAGTTTGACATATCAACCGACAAGGCAATCACAATTATATCGAACCCAACAACAAGGCAATATCGATCAAACTCTTTATGATGTAAATGTCCAAATACAAAAACTAGAGGAGAAACTAGCTCAAGAAGAAGAGATATTGGAACAAAGAGTGAAAAACATTGAGAAGAATAGATCCCAAATGTCCAAAATGTTTCAAAAACTTCCAGGTCGAAATCCAAATATTTAGCCAATTGATGTAAGAGCTCTTATCAAACAATCAGACATACCAGCTCTCCTCTCACAAATAGAGATGATGAAACAATTTCAAGAAAAAAGACAACATCAATTTCAATAGTATGTGCCTCCACAACAAGAACAAGAAGGTGTTTACTATCAATCACATTTTCAACCATCACAACCAATGGTTCAACCAATTGTCCAACATATACAACCAATACAACCAATAGTCCAATTTCAACAATATGTCCAACCAGCCATACAATGTCAACAAATAGTCCAACCAATGGTGGAATATCAACAAGTTCAAGTTCAATCAATATATCAATGTCAACAACAACAACCAAACATTCAAAAACAAAGGTTGCAGCACACACCAACCCAAGTTTCAAAAATGTCAGAACAATTGAACCAAGTCTTATATCAAAACATGAAATCAAACCAAATTCTTGCCAAACAAGTTCAAATTCCAAATACAACCATGTCAAAACCTCGAAAGAAAGGTGGCTTTATTGCAATGATCTTAAGGAAACTACCAAGCGAGTTCTTTGAGGAAGATCAAAATAATACAATTCTGTCTAGCAATGCGTCATCCTCCCACAAGCAAATTGACTCTCCAGTGGCATCTATCCCTACACCTTTAGAAGTTTCACAAGAACCTTCCATATTGTTCTCATCAAACAATACACCCAAGGATGCAATTATCCAAGAGCTATCCATAATTGCTTGCCAAGATAATCCAATTCATGATGCCCATCCTTGTCATGTTTCAGAAATACAAGCCCCAATGCCACCATGCACCTTATTGCCATTACCTATTTTAGAGGACCCCATTCGAAGTCCCTCTTCCTCATGTTCAAGCATTGATTACTTGCCAAAATCCATCACAAATGTTCAAAGTGCATTTCCTTCATGCCAAAACATTGATCCCTTGCCAGAATCCTCCATGCATATCCAAAGTCCAACCCCATGTCAAGAGGATAATTTAGAGCACGAAGAAATGAGTCCTACAAAAAATCAAGATCAAGATCCCAAAACCTTATCATCCCATCCAATTGTTGACCAGGATCTCATCTTCCCAGAAACTCATGATGATTCCCCTATTCTTGTCTATTCTATCCAAAGCCCTATTGACACTCCATTCCCCAAGCAAGATCAAGATATCCCAGTCCATCCAATCCCAAATCATCCCCTTCCATTCCAAGAACATAATATCCTTTCAAATCCCATTGACATTCCACTTCCTAAGAAAGATCAAGATATCCCTTCCATCCTTTCTGATGATCCCATTGAAAGTCAAGAGCAAAGCTCCTTTAAAGAGAAATCCAATGATCTTCCTCCTTGTCAAGATCAAAGTATCCTTCCAAATTCATTTCCAACACAAGACCCTATCATTCCTTCAGATCCTCCACAAGATCCACTTGTTCCTCCATCTCCACATCCTAAGGCTCCATATACACTCCAAGATCGCATTTCTTTTGATGATCCCATTATTTCTCCCATTCCATCTCTTGAAGAGCCTGTCATTGAACCATGTCCACTACACAATCCTAGTCCCCCTCATGATCCTGATCCCCTTCATGATTCTAACGTGTCAGTGCAAGATGTTCATGAACCCTTGACATGCACAATGGGTTCTTCCACTTTGGTGAAATCCGATCCACTTCAAGATCTCATTATTTCTCTCATATCATATCCACCTCATAATGGACTTGTGTCTTCTTCCCAAAGAAGAGAGTATCCTACAAGTCAATATATTCATAAAGGCAAAGGATTAGACCTTCATGAGAAATAACCCCTCCATATTAAAGAAAATATTAAGGGTCATGGCCTCAGTGAAATTCCTCAAGACGTGGGTACCCCTACTAAATCCAACACCCCTTCAAAATCCAAACATATCCCTTCCCCATCATCCCTTTTATCCATCTTAGGTCCTTATATTCCTTCATTCTCTATGCAAGGTCAGCAAAGGCACACATCCTTGAGTAAATTTCATCAATCCAAAAGAACTCCATTTCATTCATATCCATCCATGCATTCCTTTCCCCCTCCAAGCAATTTGGATGCCAAGTATAAAAGTCATAAGTCTAGCAATCCACTTGTATTCAAGGATCAACATTTCAAAACAAAGAACAATATGATCTATAAAGAAAAAGAAATATCCAAAAGGCCACAAAGGCCCACTGAGAAAAATAAAGCAAAGTCAAAATATATATGGGTTCCTAAATCCCTTGTGTTAGCAATGCACTCCAAGGAACCACAAAAGCATGAAAAATCAAAAACCATGTGGATCCCTAAGCAGCTCCTTGAAGCAAAAAAGCCTAAAGAAACATCAAAATTGGCATCCAAAGTTGCTATTCCTCCATCCAAACCTCTCAAATTTGTTCCTCCATCACCTTCTTCATCCATTTTGGGCCCTTATGTCCCAAAATCCCAAGCTATTCCTGCATCCAAATTTCACAATCTAAGATCCATTTTTCCTCCATCAATCCACCACCCGTCAAGGTGTGTGCCAATGTAAATCTTGCCAACATTTCTGTCCACTCAAGCCCAATTCTTCCAATACCCTATCCATTATCCAATGCATATTTTCCATCCTTCCATCCCTTTGATCCCATCCTTTGCATAAATCCTTGCCTTAGTTTCATCTCATTTTCCATGTCCTCATCCTACCAACATCTTTGAGCATGCTTTTAAAGGTCATGGTCCATTTTTTTCAAGGCTACTATCCAAACAAAGAGACGCTTGAGTCCTTCTTCCATCCGCTATCATTTGTCCATCTTCTATTGAAAAACTCAAAAAAAAAAAAGTGAAAAAAAAAAGAAAAAAAAAAGAAGAAAGAAAAAGTAAAGCAAAAATAATTCATTCACTAGTGAAAACCTGGCAAATAGGCACCTTGGGAAAGTACCGTGATGAAAACCTAGCAAACAGGCATCATGCGTAATTTATGAACCTCTTGCACACCACACTTGGGGGCAGGTTAAAACAATAATGTTTTATCCTATCATATCCTTTTGTCCTTCATTGTTCCATTATCCTATCGAACCCATGTCATACCCCTTCATTTCCTATTGTCCCTCATATCCATTTCCTCTTTCCACCTTTGATCTTGACAAGGCTGAGGATCATCATGAACATCATGCATCTTGTTTGCAGCTTTTAGTCCATCATAGCTTTTGGTCTTTATTCATTTTCTTATTACAACCTTTCATCCATATTCCCTGTCTTATTGCAACTTTCTGCCACTATCCTGTATCCTATCCCTACCTTCAGTCCATGTCCCTTATCCATTCTTGGTCTTGCTTATCCTATCTATATCTTATCACTATCCATACACTCTTCTTCATTCCTTGATCTTGATCTGACATAAGGATGCAAAATTTAAACATGGTTTCAAAAACCTCTTGACATGTCCCTCATGCCATGTTCCTGTTGTACATTGTCATATCCAGTCTATCATCCCAGCACGCAATAGCCCTTGAAAATTGCATCCGTATTGTCTCCATAATAAAAGGCCTTTGTCTTCCCTCTATCCACCATCATTTCAGAAAGCCTATTTATTCACCTGTCATATTCCTTGCCTTGCTAGACACTGGGGGCAAAATCATAAAAATTGAAAAATGTCCTGAAATAATTCAAAAAAATTGTAAAATGTCCTTAAAAAAATCAAAAAAATTGAAAAATGTCCTGAAATAATTCAAAAAAATTGAAAAATGTCCTGAAAAAAATCAAAAAAATAAAAAAATGTCCTGAAATAATTCAAAAAAATTGAAAAATGTCCTGAAAAAATCAAAAAAATTGAAAAATGTCCTAAAAAAAATCATAAAAATTGAAAAATGTCCTGAAATACTTCAAAAAAAATTGCAAAATGTCTTGAACAAAATCTCTTAAAAACATTGAAAAATGTCCTGAAAAAAATCTCTAAAAAAAGTCATATAAAGTCCTAAAAAATGAACACAATAAAATTTGCAAAAACATTAAAATCCAAAAACAAGCATTTTGTCAATAAATATCCTCTTGGTGCATAAGACAGATCACTGAGCATACATCCAATGACTCGCAATCAACATTGTGCTTTAATGAAATCATGCATAAATAGATGAACTTTTTCACTCAAACTAGACATTCAAATTGATCAAAATTGTCATGTCAATCAACCACAAATCATTTTGTCCTTGTCTCTACTATCATGGGTCTTATACAGGGTGTGGTATACTCGAAACTAGACTGTGTCCTATCTTAGACGGGGTACCACATTCTCTAAAACCAGATAGCATGATCGTTCTATCAACACTTTCAACTTTTGACAATGAAGATCAAGGTGTTTGTTTGATTTGTTGGAATTTGTGCATCTTATCTTTTTATTGATTTATCTTTGGCTTCGGTCATGTTCCTATGTTGCTCAATGATGTCACTGAGTGATTTAGAGTGACCGGGATGGTTCATGGTCCTTTTCTTTTTGTTGTGATTGCTGTTTGTCTGCGATGTGTCTGTCTTTTGCAAAAAGGGTTGCATTTCAGCTCTGGCCTTCAATGCCATGATGCTACACATCCATTTTGCTACATTAAATAAAGGTTCTCACCTACAAAGTGCATTAGTGAAAGCAAGTTTTTCTTCGTCTCTAATTGTTTTCTGTCTCATTTCTTCTTACTAACATTTCTTTTGTCAGTCTTGGTAGTCCGTTTGATCCTATCATGTTCTATCATTCTTATCGATCAATTGGCCTCTTTTCTGGATGTTTCCGGCCAATTCCTCGAGGGGGCATTCATATGTCATTATTATTGTCTGGGGCATTTTCATTATTGTTCTTTGAAACAACGCTTAAAATCGCATTGTCTCAAAGAGGGGCAAAATGTAGACACCTAAAAATGGTCAACGCTTGCGGAGTCATACTTTAACATTTGCGCATTGCCTCATTTTAGGTTTTTACGTCGCATTAACATTTCTCCTATGTCACGCACTTGGTCTTTATCATTTACGAGCATCAAGTCTTTCTTCTGCATTCTTCATTTGTCTTGCTTTCGAATTTGGTCTTGTCGATAACAATCTTTAATCATGATTTTGGTCGATCTTGTCAATCTCTTATCAACTTGTCAATCTCGTCATTTTACGATTGATTCATCATCAATCCTTGTCCTCTTCAATTATGTCAATTGGCGCATATCAATTTGGTCTCTTTATCAATATTGGTCAATTTGTCAATCAATCTCAAATCATTTATCAACATTGGTCATTTATCAATTCAAAATCATGATCGAATCGATATCAAATATCCTTTGTCAAGACCTAATTGTCATCCTTGCATTTCTAATTCATCTTCCAAGGTTTTATGATTTACTCATTTAATCTTGTTTGGCATTTTTCCCTCTAGGTTAAATAATTTATTTATTTATCCTAAGTCTTCTTGTCACAATTAAATGTTTATTTAATTGGCTAATTAATTACTCCTATTTTCGTAAATTAATTAATGAATGAGAAATTATTAATTAATTTACCTAATTTTCATCAATTTTCCTAATTTCCAAGTCATTATTTCCAACTTAATTTTCTAATTTCTCCTAAATTCCTAAATGTCTATTTCTATTTCAAAATCATGTCATAAATCTTTGCATAGCAATTTGTCATAAATTGTCATAAATCTTTGCATAGAAATTTGTCATAAACTTGTCATAACTTTTCTATTCTTGATTTGAATTTCTATTCGAATCACTGTCATGCTAATCTTGTCTTTTCTCCAATTTATCTATAAATTGGATGAATTTCTTCAATCAAACCCCCTTGATTCTTGACCCCTAATCAGATTATCGAATTTCTAATCAATCACGCTTCGAGTACTTTTGAGCAATTTTCTTACCTACTTGCTTTCAATCATGTGTGTGCACTTGTAGGTGAGATCCACAACCAAACTATTTGAAGAGGAAAGAAGAATAATGGAGCCGCATGAAGGAAGCATTCATATCCACATATGGTTTGCATAGTATTTACTTTTGAATGTTTTATCTTTATGTCTCTATTGGATGTAATTAGGATAGATCATTACATTTGAGCTTTCGTGATTGAGCTAGATTAGTATGTTTATAATGTTTGTGATGATTTTCAGTTTCCTATGCTACATTAATTGGTGAACCCGACGTGAACACTAACCATCTAACCCCTTAACTGTGTTTTTGAGTTCTTTTGAGTTGATTTGCAGGCCAAAAACCCAAAAATAGGGTAGTGCAGGGTTTTCTGGGGACTTCTACGCTTGTGTAAGACACCTTGCGCCTGTGTTATGCATTTTACGCCTGTGTAAATGCATTCTGCGCTTGTGTAAGGTAACCTACGCCTGTGTAATCCTGCGCCTATGTTATGAGTTCTGCGCCTGTGTCATGAGTTCTGCGCCTGTGTAAAGTCCAGAAATAGAGGTAAAAATGCAGTGTTTTACTTGAAAATTGGTTGTTTTTGCATTCTATTTTCTATTTTTTGGTTTTTGGTACTAATTATCTGTGCAGCATCTTGGCATACGCATGGCAAAGACAACAAATGAAACTACTAACATGTTTTATGCAGAATCGATAGTCAAAGAATAAACACCTCAAAGTTCTAACTTCGTTTTTTCTTTGCAGGTTGCCTTGGAGAAACAACTAAACTTGGTGTTTGTCATTAATGTTTTAAGCACCTAGTAATTTTTAAATAGGTTGGAATGAACATGTTTTTGCTTTGATTGTTGAGTGTGACATTGGAGTAGGAGAGTATGCTCTCATCCTTCTTAGGGTGATCAGAAATCTAGATCTTCGATACCATGCTTGTGTCTTTGATTGTTTGTAACCTTTAGAGGGCCTGCCTTCCCGACCATTTGCTTTTACAAGCAAGTGATAATCATGAGAAGGGAACGACCCAAAGTGAGTACGGCTAGAATACCTTGGCATTGTAACTCACTATAAACAAATACCTGATGAGCGAAAGCTTTGAAGGAAGGGTTACGTGGGAATTGTAGTTACTTGGGAAGTGATGACCCTTGAACTCTTTCTCATATCAACATCTAAGTAGGACCTCATGGTCTAAATCATGCTTGCATGACTACATTTGTTTGGTATCTTGATGGGCTTAATGTCTCAATCACGCTTGCGTGACATCAAGGAGTAACACTTAACAGAAATCCTGACTAAACACCTTGTATTTAGAGGCCAAAAACCCTTCTAGTTGCTTGAGAAGGACAAGTTTGGATACTTGGAAGAGATACTAAGTTTTCCATGGGGAGATTTCCATGGGGGTTGATGCTTGGCTGCCTTGAGAAGTGAGTGCCATGGAGGGGAGCCCGTGGGGTCAAGCATCTATGTGTTCTCCTTGAATCCCATAATGATTCTACCTCTCAAGTACCTAATGTCCTTGCCTACCATAAGAAATTTGGGAATGAGCATGATTGTCTTGAGTCTAAGTTGAAATATCTTGTATTCTTTACTTGTCAAAAGTTGAATTGTATCTCATTTCAAGAGCAAAACAAATTGATCCAACACAAGGTTAAACACAAGAGTATTTCATTCAACAAACTTCAAAACACCTTTAAACATGGTTGTCAAACATTGTTCAAAATCTTGTCTTAACATTCATGTCACTTACATTTAGGTTCATCCTAGGTTGCATTTTGCAAAGTTCATTGTCAACTACCAAGGTTAGGTTTCACCTAAGTCATACTCCTTTGCATATCAATAAGGGTCATCCATTTGCATATGTCCTCTTGCATTAGAGCAATACCATTGTCATACATTCATATTTGTATACCCTAGGTCTCTTCATTAAGTTTAGGTCATTATCATATCATGTTAGGGTCATTTACATAGTAATTGTCCCTTTGCATATAGTGCCAAAACTAGGTTTTGTCATACTTGAGTAATCCAAATCTTTGATACAACCCTAAGTCATTGTTAAGAAGTCTAGACCTTATCAAGCTTTTGTCTTCTCGTCAGCAATATCATTTGGTCAAACCTAGCTTAGTATCCAAGCATATAGGGGAGACATTGTCAATTTGTCCTATTGTCACTTGGTCCTTTTGTCCTTTGAGGTCTAGACATCATTTCAATTTCCTAAGGGTCTCTTTTAGATCTGCATTCCAAAAAGTTTGTCAAAATCTTGAAAAACAACCAAAAACATAGATTGCACTCTTGCCATAGATTGCATTTTCATCTATTTAGTTTGCATGTAGTTGCATATCTAGCAATGCCTCATCCCCCCACAAGCAAATTGACTCTCCAGTGGCATCTATCCCTACACCTTTAGAAGTTTCACAAGAACCTTCCATATTGTTCTCATCAAACAATACACCTAAGGATGCAATTATCCAAGAGCTATCCATAATTGCTTGCCAAGATAATCCAATTCATGATGCCCATCCTTGTCATGTTTCAGAAATACAAGACCCAATGCCACCATGCACTTTATTGCCATTACCTATTTTAGAGGACCCCATTCGAAGTCCCTCTTCCTCATGTTCAAGCATTGATTCCTTGCCAGAATCCATCACAAATGTTCAAAGTGCATTTCCTTCATGCCAAAACATTGATCCCTTGCCAGAATCCTCCATGCATATCCAAAGTCCAACCCCATGTCAAGAGGATAATTTAGAGCACGAAGAAATGAGTCCTACAAAAAATCAAGATCAAGATCCCAAAACCTTATCATCCCATCCAATTGTTGACTAGGATCTCATCTTCCCAGAAACTCATGATGATTCCCCTATTCTTGTCCATTCTATCGAAAGTCCTATTGACACTCCATTCCCCAAGCAAGATCAAGATATCCCAGTCCATCCAATCCCAAATGATCCCCTTCCATTCTAAGAACATAATATCCTTTCAAATCCCATTGACATTCCACTTCCTAAGAAAGATCAAGATATCCCTTCCATCCTTTCCGATGATGCCATTGAAAGTCAAGAGCAAAGCTCCTTTAAAGAGAAATCCAATGATCTTCCTCCTTGTCAAGATCAAAGTATCCTTCCAAATTCATTTCCAACACAAGACCCTATCATTCCTTCAGATCCTCCACAAGATCCACTTGTTCCTCCATCTCTACATCCTAAGGCTCCATATACACTCCAAGATCGCATTTCTTTTGATGATCCCATTATTTCTCCCATTCCATCTCTTGAAGAGCCTGTCATTGAACCATGTCCACTACACAATCCTAGTCCCCCTCATGATCTTGATCCCCTTCATGATTCTAACATGTCAGTGCAAGATGTTCATGAACCCTCGACATGCACAATGGGTTCTTCCACTTTGGTGAAATCCGATCCACTTCAAGATCTCATTATTTCTCTCATATCATATCCACCTCATAATGGAATCGCGTCTTCTTCCCAAAGAAGAGAGTATCCTACAAGTCAATATATTCATAAAGGCAAAGGAGTAGACCTTCATGAGAAAGAACCCCTCCATATTAAAGAAAATATTAAGGGTCATGGCCTCAGTGAAATTCCTCAAGACGTGGGTACCCCTACTAAATCCAACACCCCTTCAAAATCCAAACATATCCCTTCCCCATCATCCCTTCCATCCATCTTAGGTCCTTATATTCCTTCATTCTCTATGCAAGGTCAGCAAAGGCACACATCCTTGAGAAAATTTCATCAGTCCAAAAGAACTCCATTTCATTCATATCCATCCATGCATTCCTTTCCCCCTCCAAGCAATTTGGATGCCAAGTATAAAAGTCATAAGTCTAGCAATCCACTTCTATTCAAGGATCAACATGTCCAATATAATTGACATGTCAACCTCTAGTCTACTAGTGAAATAGAACTGCTATAGAGAATTAAGATTGCTAAAGATCGCCTTGAAGCAATAAGGAGGAAGAAGGAGGAAGATGTGATCCAAGTTGCGGTGGACACTCTTACCGGTTTGATACCTGGTACAAACTTTCGTCACACTAACTCATCACTGGATAAACTCAAGCTTCTATGTATAGTAGTGGATGATCAGGTGCAGAGCCTAGAAGAGGCAGCATAGGAAAATGTCAAGAAAGAACATCAAAAAGATCTTAAGTTATCCCTAGTGAAGAAATTGAATGAGCTCTGGTCTGAGTTGTAAAAAGACCAAAAGGATATAAGAGACACTCTGGATGAGGGGAATCTGCTACTAAGCAAGATCTGTCAACCCCATCTATTTTATGATGATGTGCTAGCTTAGAAGCAAAAGCTTCAAACTGACTTGCAGTCATACATAAGCACATTCATGCCTCCTTATGATTCCTTTACAACTTATGGGCAAATTGTTCACCCATTTCATATCCAGTCAGCAAAAATGGAGCAAGAGATCAGCACCTGGTCTCGAGATTTGCAAGAGTTACAACTGGTTCTACTCCCACGTCTGCAAATTCTTCAGAAGTACTATCTAAATCTGGATGCCTTGACAGTGACATAGGAGATGAGCACAATCGATGCCATGGAAGAATAGGTCTCCCAGATGTAGACAGAGAAAGAAGTAGCCACCTCCCTACTTGAGTCCTGGTCTTTTTCGATGAAACAATTCATGCAGGACTTTAAATCTATTTTTGACAAGTATCATTCCTTATTGTCATAAACTTTTATTATTTTAATATCAAATGGCAACAGGGTTATTCAGCTGTACTTTGTCATTGTTGGCAAAGGGGGAGAAGTATTCTATTTGGGAGAAGCATCTGGTAATCAAATTTTGATATATGCTCTGAATATCTCAATGTTTATGCTCTTTATGCAAAATTTCTATGCATTGTATTGACAAACGGATAGTGTATATGCTTAGGGGGAGCAATTTTACTAATGGCGTGATTTTGTTGTAAAACACTTAGATGTCAAAATTTTATTTTCCTAAGTGTTGGCATCAATGCCAAAGGGGGAGATTGTTGGCATTTTTTATGATTATGTTGTGATTGTCATTGATGGACACACACTTGCATTGAGATCTCCTTTATATGTATGAGTTAGACCACAACCAGTATTTGTTCCAACCGGTATGTTGTATTATAGTCTTTAGACTATTGATGTTTTGCAGAATGTGTTTCCCGGTTTGAAGCGGCATGACGACCCCAAGCGGCTCATGGATCCCAAGTAGTACGAGGAATCAAAGCAGCATAACACATTTTTACCAATCTTAATTATTGACAAACCAACAACCGGTATTTTGTATGAACCAACATTTTGTGATGAGTTACCATCCACCGATTGTTTGACAGTGTCAACACTTAAACGGTGATTTTTGTGTCATGTTACAAGAATATGTCTAGATGCATTGAACCTAGGAAATTGTATTGTAATCCTATTGGACCTACATGAAATCAGATTCCTTTATAAGGACATCATGTCTAGGGTTTTAGCTTGTTGAAGCTACAGTTGAGGTTATTGTGATATAGTTGTTGTGGTCAATATTGTTGCTAAGGTTTAAGGTGATTGATCAGATAGAGAGAATTTGAATGTGTAGAAGACTGAAGTAATGTTGGAATGCATTAGAAGAGAGCTATCAAGGATCTAACCAAGCAAGTTGTGCTATTTGATAGATCATATACTTGTTGATTACTCACATCTTTGACAAGTTTGTAGCCCTTAACCAGTTAGGCCCAAAAGTCTTTTGTAAATCCTCTAACAAGGTGGTTCACATCTGTGGATCTAAAATCCTCTAGCAAGGTAGTCTTTAATCGGACTTATCTCCTAATAGAGATTCAGATTCCTAACAGGATCTGTTCTAGTAAACAAAATTGTAAGACCTTAACCAGTCTGGTTCCTATTCTGCAGATAGTTATTTGTGAGTTCCATCTCACCGTGGTTTTTCCCATTTGGGTTTCCATGTCAAAATTCTTTGTGTTATGTTGTTTGTGCTTTTGTGGGTAAGTGCACTATTTTCTTTTTGGTTTGCATGTGTGCTATCCGTTTGTCTGCTAGACTATTTTACCGGTTTACTATTTGTGTTGCAAAGTGTTTAAGTGTGAAGATTTTTGGCATACTAATTCACCCCCCCTTCTTAGTATTCATCATACAACACTATATATAGACCATTGAGTTGGAAGAGAAGGGGAGATGAGATGCAACAAAGGATTAGAGAATGGAATAAAGGAAAAGATAGCAAGATAGAGAGAGAAACTCTAAAATTGAACTACGAAGAAGATAAAACATTAGTTTTATGACTTATTAAATAGTGTATTAATATAGTTGTAATTCTTATTTTCTGGAAATCTTAAATTGCAAGTTGTTTATGCATTTGGCTATTTTTAGAAAAGATTGCCTGTATTAGGATCTTGTGCAAATGGTGTTTTCAGTCAAATTAAAGTTTTGTTGCAAGTCTGGTTGAGTTGTCATTGTGTCCTATGTTATTATTCCTTGGTCAGGTGTCGATGTATAATCCAATTGATGTGAGCCATTGTGTGTTTTGTCCAAATGGTCAATCTTTGGTTAGTGATTTTGTATCCTTCAGCTGTGGTTTGTCAGGATTAGGTATGGTTGTATGTTTCACCATAGAGTTCTCATAGAGAGACTTTTCCTGAAGTGTCCTATGAGAGAGAGTGGCTTTCGAGTGGGGGCCGTGGCCAAAGTGGATGACAGGATAACCCGTCGAAAGTCAATTAAAAATTGATAACCTAATAATATATATTGGGGAGAAATAAATATTAATTAAGATAATGTGCCTCATGCATAGGTGTAGTGCTTGTACAGGGCTCATAATGCTACGAGAAGGCCTGGAATGGCAAACTTACCACCTTGTCTTCATGAAAGGATTGGTAGGGTCCGCATGAGACTTAGTTGGAGCTGGAAGTCAGGAGAGGTTACTAGGATAGAGAGTCGGGACCTAGGAGGTTGTACCATGGTATCCATTGTAAGCTATGTGATGACACTCTCTCCTTAGAGTCACTAGTGTTTGTGAGTTGAGTCACATGGATGTTTATGGAGTCTTGTAGTTCTTTTGTACTTGTCTTACTTTGCTTGCTTGAGGGTTTTCTACTATCTCTTAGCACGGTGGGGTGGTTCCATTTTGGGATCACATGGTCGGGTGGTAGTGCCACTTTCCATTGGATGTTCTGGAATGTATCTTCAGGCAAGAAAGGGCTTCGTTGGTGTTCTTGGTTCGTGGTTCATGTACCAGCTCATGTTCATGATCATTGTACAGTTTGAAACCTTGAGGTCATTGTATCAAACATTTATGTAACCTTTATTTCTTTGTAACGTTGTAATTTATGGTATTTTTGTAAACATGTCTTTATGGATATTGTAAAAAGGAAATTATTAGAATACATGTTATTTCAGTTGCTTTATTCTTTTGTATACATAAAATAAATGCATTAGAGTACTTTGATTCTATCATTATGGAAATTAGATTTATGTGTTGATTTCATCTTAAACATTTAATTTTCCTAATTGGCTGAACAATAGGATTTTTTGTGGTGTTAATATATTCTACGAATTAATCTTCGTTGGTAACCCTTAGGGAATCAGGTGTTAGACTTCCGTTGTGTTATTAGACGTGCAATAGTTATAATTAGTGCACTTGTTCTTTTAAAAAAAATATTTCACCCTTTAGTTGCCTAGTTGTGTTGTTTTCCTTTAGGGTTTCTGGCGGGGCATTACAGTCTACACATTGCACCTAGGAAATTGTGATATAATTTCTAAGCCAACATGAAAACTAAATGTTTATATAATGACATTATGATGAACTATTTTGAAGACATGATATGAGATGATGTGATGCGAAGATAGAAGTGTCAAGTTGTTGAAGGAATTGCAAAATATGTTGGTGATGCAGTTTTGAGTGCACAAAAGAGGATCTATTCAAGCAAGTTGTGCTACTTCTAGATCACATCACCTGTTGTTTTCTAATCACTACAACAATCAAATCCCCTAACCGGGTAAGCTCTAACAAGCTTCATTGTACAATAGTTTGGATTCAGAAATCCTCTACCGAGGTTACTCCTAACAAGGTACTACCTTTAACAGGGTATAGCTCCTAACAGAGCTTTGGGATCTTTAACAGGATTCACTCCTAGCATATCACTTTAGACCTTAACTGGTCAGTTACCTATTACTGTAGATAGTTAACTTGTGAGTCCCATCTCACTATCATTTTTCCCATTTGGTTTTCCACGTATAAACACTTGTGTTATGGTGGATGTTTTACTTATTGTGGATTCTTTAATATCATTTTGGATTGCATGCATAGTGTTTAGTAAACTTGTTAAGTATATCGACCGGTCATTGTTTAAAGTAGTATTGGTTTGGGTGACACTGATTCACCCCCCCTCTCAGTGCTTTATAAGTCTATCAATTGGTATTAGAGTCTAACTTCTTTAAGGTTTAATCTCTTGGAAGGAAACCCTAAAGCCTCCATGGGGGATATGAGCTACTTTGAGATGGGTAGAGTGCTTGAAGCCACTAAGGAGGAGCTTGAAACCCTAAGGGTCAGATTTAAAGCTTCACAAGTCAAAAGGAGAGAGTTGACTGAACAACTATTGGAAATATCTGATAATAGTTCTTCAGATGAAGCTAACATTGATGCATTAGTTGAAGAAGTTGAAAAACTGAACGGTGAAAAGATAAATCTGAGAAGAGAGTTAGAAGCCCTAACTATCCGCATGAGTCAAGAACTGGAAGCTAGGAGGGCTGCTGAAGATCTTTTAAAGAAAGAGATCATGAGATTGCTAAGATCAAACAAGAGAATACAACCTTGCATGAGCATTGGCATGTTGAAAAAGAAGAAAAAGAGGCTTTGCAGCTAGATCTTGAAATGGCATCATCCCTAAGAGAGACTCTTACAAAACACAATGAAGATCTTACCAGAGGGCTCACAGAGGCTAATGGAAAACTGGAAAAGTTCAATAGAATTTCTACCATGCTAGATGAGCATATTCAATCACAAAGGATGAAAGGTGATACATCTAGACTAGGCTTTAACACATCTAAGAAAGGAGAGTCTTCCAGTACAAAGAGCAACATTAAAAGGGACAAAACTGCTCCTAAGACTAACAAGCCTACTGGTAAGAAAGTTTTTAAACCTGTTTTCTTTGTCTATCATAAACTTGGACATGCTGCAAATGTGTATAGAAACAAACCCAATGAGAATACAAGCTACAATGCAAATACTAGGTATGTATCTAAGAGATTTTAAGGTCATTGTTTTACATGCAACATGTATGGACATAGATTAGTTGAATGCAGATATGGAGAAAATAATCTAGTACCTCACATGAATCCAAGACCTAATGGTAACTGGAGGAGAACCTATGACAACCGGGGTAACATGAACTGGTAGAGACCCTATGTCAACCGGTTTAGTCCATTTAAGATGGAAAAGGTAACTAATGTCATTTGCACCATTTGTAACAATTATGGTCATGTGGCTGTGAATTGCAGAAGGAGAACTGGAAGAGGCAATGCAAGACCTTGGAGATCATTTGGAATGGCCTGCTATCATTGTCATAAACTGGGACACATGGAAATTTTTTGTAGATCCATAAAGAACAAACCGATTAATCATTTTGAAGATAAGAAAGGCAAGCAGAAGGTAAATGTTGAGGAAACCAGAGAAGAGATGAACTGAATCTGGAAAAAGAAGAGTGATGATATACCTGCAGAAGTACCTAATCCTTCACCCAGTGTGGAGAATCTTGCATCGGTGAATTGAGCCTTTCAACAGGGCTAAGGGGAGCATAGTGGTAAATCTACTTTTAGACCCCTTGAAAGATGAGTGGTAAGAAAGATTGCATTTTTGAGTTATTATGTTTTAAGTCTTGATATCTTTTGTCAATCGGTTTTTCAAAAGTTTATCAATCAGTTTTTACGCCTGTTAATATTGAAGGCATCGTCAAGCGGTGTATTAGGGTTTGTAACCTTAGCAGTCAAGCATTTAATGCAGTAGGTAAAAAGGATAAAAGCAAGTTTTGCTATGATATTTTTACCCTAAATGCATTCGAAAGAGAATTCTTGAGCACTTATAGAGCAAAGAGTGATTTGCTAGTTGGTCTTAGACAAATTTTTGCCATGCACTGTGTGATTGAAGTTGATTCAAAGATTAGTGAAGGTTGAACTAGTGTGCATTTGAGTAATCAACCGGTAACCGAGGCAACACATGAGAATTAAGGTATTTCTTTGTAAATTATTGTTTGAATCAAGTTTATCTGAATGACTTCATCATCTAAGCAAGTAGAGAGACTAATGATCACATCAAAACCTATGGAGGTTGTAGAATCGGAATGAATAGTGTCTTACAATGCTTTATCTCAAATTCCTGATGGTGTCATTGTAAAAGGTGATTTGTATAGCTATTTTGATTGTAAAATTGAAGATTTAGGATTGCTATCAATTTATTATCAATTGAAATCCCTTTGTGATAAGAACAAAAAGATTCAACCCTAGTATATTAGGGTTTATGAGAAGAGTTTTCATAATGCAGCTTATTTTCTTGAGGATTTTGAAGAGGAACACATAAGAATCATTCTTAGTCATGTTCATGGTGAAAATATGTATCTAGAAAGGACACACACTATAACTAAGGAATCTATCCATGATGTGACTCATTTTTGGTCAACCGGTGAAGTTCCCAAGCTGAGGCAAATTTCTAAAGAGACTGTAACCACTTTAACCTCATCTACCTCTGATGGGTGTGCATTTTCTGCTAATAACATTAAGGACCGAGTGGTTAAACTGGCTACTATGGTTATAGGCTACAGGTTATTCTATTCCAGTAGATTGAACAGTGTGTCATCTACAGCAGTGCATACAGCCTATAAAATGATTGTTGAGAACATAGATTATAACCTATGTGATGCCATAAGGAGTCAATTAATGTTGAATGTACATCCAATTAAGAAGGATAGCAATTAGAAGTTCAAATTTGGTCTGTTATTGATTGGTTTATTCTTTTACTTTCAGAATATCCTACTGGGAATTGGTGATATTGAATGGTCTAAAGACCTACCGGTAACTGTTCAAATCAAGAACAACATTAAGGTTGTTAAGAACACTTTGTCTGCTGCAATGAACAAGTACTTCAATGAATTTCAGAAGAAAATGAGTATGAGGGTAAGGCTACCTAAGGATGTGGTGAAAATTTTTGCTAAGAACATCATTTTCATTGTCACCACTGATTTCTGTCTGATGGAAGCTATTAAACCAAGAGAAGATGAAATGGAAGACATGAGCTATGAAGTCAATTATGACTTATTGATTGATTATGCCAATAACCTATTGGCATCTTCGGTGGACAAGAAGAAGAAAAGACTGGATATAGTTGAGGAGAAAACTACAAAAGCTAGAACCAGTAGTGGTAAAGGGAAAAAGAAAAAGGTTAAGCAAGCGCCTCCAGTGTCAAAAAGTACTAGAGTGACACAAAGTGTCCAAGTTAAAAAGGAACCAACACCTAAGGTATACATAAAAAAGTAGACTGCAACAAAGAAAAGAGGTTGGCAATTGATTCTTCAAGCAGAATTTGATGATACTGACATTGAGGAAGAACCAAAGAAGGCAAAGGCAATTGGAAAGAAGTCCAAACTAGTTGAAGCCACCTCTTAGCAGATTATTCCCATTAAATATTTGTCATACAAGCCTATGACTGATTTTGAGAGAATACTATAGACATTGGGAAGGAATAGATTTGATAATGTTAAAGAATGTTATGATTCATTTGATGAAGATCAGAAGGAACAAATTGTTCAATAGGTAATCAGGTATTTGTGTCATTACAATCAATTACCTCATGATCTTAAGAAGGATATTTTTTATTCTTTAAATTCTATTCTTATGAATAAATGGGAAGAAGTTGTGAAGAAAGAAAAAGAAATTATTGATAATGTGTTTATTCAATATTTTCCTAATTTGTCTAAAGATGAGTTAATTGCATTGCTTGATAAACACAAAACACAATTTCCTTTTAAGTCAAGGAGATTAAATATTTTAAGTGGAAAGATGCAATCTGTTGAAGTTGAGACTCATCAGATAGCAAGGGACATTTAGAAAATGCATAAACAGATAGAGTCCCAATAGGCTAATGAGGAAGATACTGTGGAAGGACCAGAAATGAATGAGGAAGAAATATTACAAGCTGATATTGTCTATCCTATCAAGAAGAAGGATGACACTACTTCCCAACCGGTAATTTTTGTTGATGACATACATGATACCATTGATCTATCTAGGAACATTATTGAACCAGATAAGAAGCCATTGATAATTACTGATTCACATGATAATGCAATGGATATACCGGCAACTCAACCAAGAGTAGATATTCCACCCCCACCGATAAAAGATCAACTAGTGAAATCACAACTCCCATGGGTTTCATAGGCTACCCAGGAGAAATTTGCGGAAAGAGTTGCTGAAAGTCCTCTGAATAGGAAAAGGAGAAAGAACAAGAGGGAGAGAAAACTGAGAAGGATAAATCTATTGAACCTGAAAAGGCATTAGTCAAGCAGCAGGATGATGATGATGATGATGATGATGATGATGATGATGATGATGATGATGATGATGATGATGACTCGTTTGGCATAAAAGGGCCTATAAATATTGACAATATGAGTGCATCAAAATTATTGGAGTTTGCAACTATGATGCAATCTAGAGAACAGAAGAAGAGGCTTAAGGAATAGAGGAAGGAAGCAGAAACCATCCAAATTGCTGTGGAGATTTTGTCAAGTCTTCTACTAGAGACTGCTATAGGGAATTTGTCAGCTCCTATTGACAAACTTGGCTAGTTGGTTGCTAATGCTTCTGACCAACTCAAGTCCCTTGAGGAAGTAGCTCAGACTATAGCTGAGAAAAAATACAAGAAGAAAAGAGGAGAACAAATAATGAAAGATATTGATACAGGGAAGATTGCTTTATCCCTGAACAAAGATCTTTTGAGAAAATCTATTGAGTCAAGAGGTAGAATTCTAGCCTACACATCTAATGTTTCATTTTTCTGTGTTCATATAGTTAAGAAGCGAATAGAGACAAAACTGGAACTGGAAAAGATATGTAATGCCTACATACCTTTACAGGACTTAGTCTTAGCTTTTGACAAATCTGTGGATGATTTGCAAAACAGGTTAGATGTCTATGATTTTGAATAGGCAAAGAGACTTCAATCACTGAAGGAGTTAAAGAACTTATTGAGACCGAAGGTGGACATCTTACAATCAGTATACAAGGACGCAGAAGTAGTTTGGTGACTCCAGAGATGAGTACAATTGATGCAATGGAAGAATTTTTTGCACAAATTATGACAACCATTGAGATTTTTGAAACTTTACTAGAAACATGAGAACATTTTTTTTCTCAAATGAATATTACTTCCAGTGACATTTTCTTGCAAATTGAAGTGAACACTCCTTAATACAGACTTTTAAGTTTTTGTATATGTAAACATTTGATCCAAATTTTTCTATATATATATATATGTGTGTGTGTGTGTGTGTGTGTATTTTACTTTTCAATTTGGCATTGTTGTCAAAGGGGGAGTAGAAATATGTATGTGTTGTGAAAATTTTGTATGTATTCTTAAGGGGGAGTAGAATTGTAAGTATTCTTAAGGGAGAGAAGAAATATATGTGTACAATTTTTGTAAGCACACTTAGTTGTAAAGTTGTAAAATTTTCGAAGTGTTGTCATCAATGCCAAAGGGGGAGATTGTTGGCTTGATGATGATTGTAATGAATGACTTCATATGTTGTAATTAATGAAACATTTACACACACATGTTCACATTGTCTACTAGTATTACTTCTAAAGTTACTTGTATTGCAACCGGTATTGGAAGTTTTGTTTTTAATGGTTTAGAGAGTGTCAAACTGGTACATGGAGACAACTGGTATATGCAGGAATGACTTGACACCAACTTGAAGATTCAGTGGAGACCACCAAAGAAGAAAATGGAGTGATAGCTCTAAAAATTGATTGTATGAAATTTTTTTTAGCTCAAAACATTGATTTTCAGGTTTTACTTGTATTCTATGTGAACGATCCAAGGTCTAGGGTTTAGGGTTTATCAAAACTTCATACACTTTGTGAAGAAAACCCTAGTGATGATATATTTTGTTGTTACCTTTTTCCCACTTAAAGCTGAGGGTACCCTTTCCATGAGCGGGGCCATCTTATTTCCTAAGCAAAATGTTGATCAACCAGTTCATGAAATAATAATTTCCCTAAGTCAAGTGCATAACATTCCTATTACTGATCCTTTTTTAAAAATGTTTATTCCTGTGCTTGTATTTTCCTAAGTCTGAAAAGTCCTAAATATTCCAACCATTTGCTAAAGATAGGATGGATCCAATGGCTAGCACTCCCCTGCGATCAAACATGCAAGGATTTTAATGACCGCGGCATTGCAAGATTGTGCCGCATGTTATCGACAAAAATTGACAAGGTTAGCAACGTAACCCGTCAAAAGAATTGTAATACCGATTCGCGGGCGGTAAAGGTTGAGTTACTAATAGTCCCATCAATTTGCACGTTCTCATAATGAACAAAGATGTTTTATCCTGAGGTAATAGGTGCTCGATTTTTAAGTCCTGGAAGAGTTGATGGGTAGTATGCAAAGCGGTAAATATTGAACAGATTAGACAACTCTCGTATTCTCGCGATGGAAGTTGTAGGGAGATTACAGACCACAACATCACAAGATGATGCCACATGTCCCAGGTTGATCAGGAAGACTTACGGAGAGGTTGCTGACAGAGCTTGGTCGAAGGATGATATGGCACTTTTCAGTCAAGATTTTGTGGGTCCACAGATACAGATGGAAAGTCAAAGTGCTAAGTTGGCAAGAAATGACCATTAGATTTGCCAAGTTGGATGAGATCTGGGGCTGAGTTTCAAATGAGAAGTTTGGAGGGATTTTGGAGGCATCGATTGTAGCTCATGGGAAAAGGAAGAATGAATGGGATTCAGACTTGTCGATTTGGGATTGATTTGACAGTCAAAGATGATAGCTCAGAGATGTGAAAGGATTTGGATAATTTTCCAGTTCAAGTGTGATGGATCACAAGTTCTCTAATGAATTTAGAGATTTGCTTGTTGACAAAAATCCTGAAGCAGGAGACTGTACACTGAAAAATAGAATAAAATCAGGATAAAATCACTCGCATCAGGTGAAACTTGATAGAAGAATGCAGTAGATGTGATATGCATGAATTCTAGTGTCCATAGCTGACAGAGTAAATTGAGAACACCAGAGTGATGATGTTTCAAGAACAGGCACTACTTGATGAAGTATGGTTCAGCTATAAATATAGAAAGGTGGTGATCGAATTGGTAAAGGAGTATGAAGCCTTTTCATTTTCTAAATGTAGTTTTTCTTTCTATAGAGGAAATGATGTTTGAGCAAGCTTGTAGATGGAGTTGCAATATACTCTGTGATACCGGATGGATTTTTTCTCTCATGTGTGAGTATGTCTATTGCCTTAGGGGATGTGAAAGTGGGGAGGATTGCCAGAGGGGGTGTGAAAGCCTTTTCTTATGAAGAAAGGCCACGTATGACACAACATCTATGTCTACTCAGTCTCTGGGTGGTAGAGGGTTCTGAGGAAGAGCCCGTAGAGGAATGAAAAAGAAACATATCTGGGTAGGGAGTGGCAGCAATCCATCCATGTAGCTGCATGGAAGCTACAACCCCTCCCCAACATATTATGTTTACCCTCTAGCTCCCCCTCCCACTGCCTCTAATCCTAGGCATGAAGTTTGAGTTCCTCCTCTAGCTTGAGGGGCAACTTTACCTCTTGCCAGGATCATGTTTCCCTTTCTAAGGAAGGGATATGCTCTATTGGACAAAAATGCAGCATCTCACACTCCATCTAAAGGTGTCAGGGTGATAACGACATGACTCAAATGATTTTTCTCCTACCAATTTTTGGTTATAAAATGATGATTCACTAGTGCCAGCGCATGGACATTTGAACATTTTTGAAACAAAATTGTATACAACCTTTAGGACTAATTATCAAAGAATGAATCTATTGTTGACAAGTTTCTCATGGCCTGAAGATTGTCGCTCCCTTGTTTTCTATAAAAGGGAATTCAAGGCCATTAGTTAGGGTCCAAAGTAGTTCTAGAGAGTCATAGGAAATAATAGGGACTGTGATGTTATTTTACAGAGCAAAAAAAGGTAATAGAACAGTTGAAGGTTCCCTTTTCAAGTCGGTCATTATGTATTTGAATTTTTTGGCTATCATCTGATAAGAGATAACTTATGATATTAATGCAAATATATTTTTCCTAATCTTTACTCTCCTATGTGCGATTTTATCTTCTTTTAAGCAAATGGGATCAAGGGTTTCATTTGTTTGTTGCATTGTTATGATGTATGCATTCTTCCATTCAATGCTTTGGTCCAAGGGGTTAGTTAAGATGCTTGAATAAGATTAAAGAGAATATAAGCCCTGCCATAGGATTTGATAAGCAGTTCAAATGAAGGATTCTAAGTAGAGAAATATTGTAAGGCAATATTGTTTCAGGCTAGAGCAACTATTAGATGACATTTTATCATCTTTTTTAGTAACATTTTTCATAGACTCTATAACCCAAATGAATAAGGCACTGGTATTCGCTACCAAATCTCATTAGATTTTCAACTTTTGGCTTATCTTCTTTATGATTTCTTAGAACGAGTCTTATAAATATCAAAATATCATTTGCTAAGATTTATGTATTTTCTAAAATTTGTTTCACCCTCTCTCATACTCCAGTTTAAGGTTGAGGATCACTGAAGGATTTTCCATCCTTGAGCATTCTCCCTTTCTGTTGAGTCTTATTATGAGATAATCTTCTTTGTTTCAGTATGTTCCTGAGTATCGTTGCAGAGAGTAGGATATCTTACTGAAGGGATCACCCTCCCTGGTTTTGCAGAGCCTAAAACGCAAAAGGACTTTCTATCCTTGTTATTGTTGGTCCAAGCCTGACAGATACTGATAGTTGGAGGTGGATCTCCATAGATATTTGGAGGAAATCAGCTTGGTCTCTGTCCTGTAAGCAGTGTAAACCCATCATCCATTTTGGGAACCAACATGGAGGACAATCGGTTTACATGTTGAAATGGTTAACTCTAACCGGTATCGGTGTTCCAACCAATATTCACTAATTGTGTGATGAGTTATCACCGATCGTGATGAGTTACCCTAACCAACAAATTTTGGTGATAATTTATGATGAGTTATGTTTTATTGTCTAGATACACTGCACTTAGGAAATTGTGATATAATTTCTAGGCCAACATGAAATATAAATGTCTATATAATGAAATTATGATGAACTATTTTGAAGACATGATATGAGATGATTTGATGCGAAGATAGAAGTGTTAAGTTGTTGAAGGCATTGCAGAATATGTTGGTGATATAGTTTTGAGTACACGGAAGAGGATCTATTCAAGCAAGTTGTGCTACTTATAGATCACACCACTTGTTGTTTTCTAATCACTACAATAGTCAAATCTCCTAATCGGGTAAGCTCTAACAAGCTTCACTGTACAAATCCTTTAACAAGGTGATCCATTAGTTTGGATTTAGAAATCCTCTACCAAGGTTACTCCTAATAAGGTACTACCTTTAACAGGGTATAGCTCCTAACAGAGATTTGGTATCTTTAACAGGATTCACTCCTAGCAAAGCACTTTTGTAGACCTTAACCGATCAGTTACCTATTACTGTAGATAGTTAACTTGTGAGTCCCATCTCACCATGGTTTTTCCCATTTGGGTTTTCCACGTATAAACACTTGTGTTATGGTGGATGTTTTACTTATTGTGGATGCTTTAATATCATTCTGGATTGCATGCATAGTGTTTAGTAAACTTGTTAAGCATATCTATCGATCAGTGTTTAAAGTAGTATTGGTTTTGGTGTCATTGATTCACCCCCCCCTCTCAGTGCTTTATAAGTCTATCACAAACAAGCCCTTATGTGGCAATGAAAATCAGAAAAAATGAGTCAAGTAACTTGATGTAAAAATTTGAATATGTTGCCAACATTATTTAAAAAATATGTAAGAATAGAATCTATAGAAAATTGGATAGTTTCTAAGATACTAATTTTTTTCTAAAAAAATTAAAATCTATTTGACAAAAAAATGAAATTTCAATATAGTGGTACTAAAATTTCAGGAAAAAGATAATAAGCAGGTGTCTGTCTAACCACCCTAACCACAAAAAAATCATAATATTTTTTTATAAGATTTTAGATATAATTAGAAGACTCATGTCCGAATGTAACACATATTTTTTTAAATAAATAATTAATTATGATTTTTTTACTATTTTAAAATATAAAAAAATCATATGCCTGACCACCATAACTTGGTCAAAACTTTATGAAATTCAAGTTTTTTTTTAATCCTATAGTATATGAAGCATGGAATGTGATGCATTATTCAGATTCAAAAAATGTGATACATTTTGAAAGTTATAGATGTTTTGCAATCATCCTATCAATCAAGACTTTAGTTAGGATATCGCCACTTTTGGACCCTCGTGATCTTGCAAATAAGTTCCATGTCTTGTGGAAATATCCCATTGGAGAGAGTCATGACTTCAACAACCTCCTTGAGAAGTCTCAACAAACACCAAAGTCTCATTCAACTCCTTGACTTCGTCAAGACCCATCACTTGTCTTATCGATATTGGTGAGAGGAAAGACTTTGGCTGTTGTCTTGGAGTGGCTTACTGAACTCTCATGTCATGTCAAAATCCTTGACATCACCAAGATCGAATAAAGTCTTATCAACATTGAACCATTGAAGAGAATCATGATCTTGGCTACCTACTTGAAATGTTTCATCGAACACCGAAGTCATACTAGAATCAGCTCGTTGCCTAGACCCAACAAAAGTCACACTAAAAAAAGCTCAATGATAAGAGATGTGACTTTGGTTAACTACTTGAAGCGTCTTATCAAAACCCGAAGTCACATAGAAATCTTCTCTTGCACCAAAACCATTTGAAAGTCATATTGACACCTAGCTTAATTCCCAAAGAAGAGACTTCGGCTACTGGCTTGAAGTATCTTACCAAACTCTCATGTCACAGTGAAATCATTGACATCGCCAAGAATGAACAAATCTATATTGACATAGGACTTGTTGGTGAAGTAACATGACTTTGACTATCATCTTGAACTATCTCACCAATCACTAAGGTTACACCAAAATCGTTTCTTCGCCAAGACCACTCCAAAGTCTCACCAAAATGGTAACTCATCAAAGAAAGACATGAGTTTTGCTAACTGCTCAAAGAGTCCTACAAATTTTAGATGTTACACTGAACAATTCCCTCTATCATCAAAACCAAACACTTGCTACAATGACAAGAGAATTTTTTTGGCCAGACCAACCAATTTCTATATCGATATAGTCTCTTTCACCAAGACGGCTTCAGTGTCACACCGAGTTGTTCACTATAGGGACAAAATGTCATTTGACCAAGATTTAAATGAGTGAGTTTGAGAAACCTATTCTCAATATTCTCCCACTTGATGAAGAACTTACTGGTATCTTTAGAACATTCAAGACTGAACATCAGCTAGAAAAACAACCAAAATGGCTGCTCCCATCCAACTGACAAACCCGACAAGATTAAAAAATAGTACCCACAACAAGTGATAACCATCCAATCTCACATACCATAGAGGTATACACCATCAGTAAAATCATGCCACTAGAATAACCAACCCATAATCAACAGGCACAAGCTCCATGTGCAAACCAGTCGATGAAGACTAAACACATTGAGAAACTCCCATTGCATGGGTAATGCAAAATCTCAGAAGAATCAAAATACACACAGAGTCTACCAATCACAACACATAGAAGAAGTAACCATGTTGTACCAAGGACCATCCACAAAGATAAGCACATCCTGCAAATAACACTACTGCAAGAAACACCTCTCTCAGTAAGTCTCGCATAGCTCTTTCATGTACTCCACCTCTGATAGAAGAAAGAGATACCAGAACCTCCATGTCATCACTCAAGTGACAACATATGACCACAAACTAGTGATCATTGCAACTCCATATAGAACCTCACATCCAATGCCAAGTGAATTTAAACAGCCAAGAAGATCACTAAAAAACCAAAGAGAGAAAGTTGCAAACCATAAACATGTAGTATGTCCTTCTACATACACCTCTAAGTGTCAGTTGTGACAAGTAAGATCTCCTTTAAAACCCCAAGACAAGATCAATCTATTCTATTTCTTATTTCAAGAAATCAGCCCACTACCATCCGCTATGTTAAGGAGATAAGCATGCTATCCATCTCTCACAATGAATCCTCCCAAACTATCTAACTTATTCTCAAGATCCATGAGTATGAAAGAAAAACATAAAGAACTTGAGAAACAATGGGAAATACCACTCAAGTGACAAACTACTGAGTAGACCAAGAATGGGGAACGATAATACCTCTTCATGATTTTCAAGTCATCATGACTCACCCAAGATAAATCTCCCCATAGGTCTCTATTGAGTTCACATTCAACAAAGATGTAGGCTCCTCAAACTTCCAGCTGAAATCTCAATAAAAGTAACCATCTTAGCATACATCTCTCATCTTAAGAGAACTATAACCTCACCTAAGTCTCTATGTCTCTATGAGTACCAACAATTGATAAATCCATGTCAAAATCTAAATGCATCTCTACATTCCCATGAATTTCACAGACATCTGACCAATGCACCCACTACAAAGAGAGCTCACTAGACCACTGTCGAAGCTCCAATCTGTAGAATTCAGAACTCATAATGACACCACAATATTACCATCTCCTATTAAGAGATCACATGCTTCAAGTGAACATACCATGGTCTCAAAAGTAATGTATCATGTTAGACTCTAAACTAGTATCAAGAGTGTACCTTGACATAACACCATCATACTCTAAACCAGTATCACTTATCAAGCATAATAAACTCCTCAATCAAGGACTCTTTGAGCCCTCAAGATGTCAACATATCATGAAGATAACCATCTCCTATAAGTGTACCCACAGATGTGAAAGACCATTATGCAACAACAGGATCTAAGGCATCCTCTAAACATATGCGCACTGAGAAGATCATCCACCATCTAATGGTGAATATGCAATCATTGCTAAAGCTCCCACTAATCCGTGGTACCGATCTCTCCAAGCATCATGACACACCATCTCCCAAATATGATAATCTTCTAGGTCCATGCACATAGGTGTACTTCTAGTCACACCAAGTGAAACCAATATATCCAAACCAAGGAAATGCAACATGCTATAGGACCCCATAACCAACTATCTAGGTACTCGCTTATCATCCATCCTCTTATCTCAAAGCAACCACATCAATGCACAAATGACCATATACAAGGCTAGCTAATAAGTCTGCATAAGTACTGAATCGGACCTCATGGATATAGACAATCCACATGCAAGTTATCTCACTACAATTGAATAGGTGATCAATGCACACAACTGCATAACTCAAAGATCCAATCAACTATATAAGGACTAGCTATCACATTAGCTACATGCAGAATGAGATCTCAAAGAGAATATTCATGCAGACAATCATGACTTAAGAACTAGATCAAGCATGATCCATTTTGTCAATCATGTCCACATTGAGCACCATAGTCAAGGAATCTATCAAGAATTACCACATAAATACTAAGTGACTAATCACTATCAACATGTTGGACATTGCTGCTGCTAGGATATGTTGTTGTCATTGATGTCAACATATTCCTATGATTTATTGTTCTGATGATTGCAGATTGGTTTATTGGGATCATGGTTTGGTGTATGGAGTATTTCTAGTATCATTATATATTTATGTATTGGTTTCAGTGATCTGGGAAGCTTAATTAATCATATCATATGATCTGGTTTGCACTTTGGTTTTGTTGATCAGTGCTTTGCAGAGTTCAGTATTTCCTCTAGTATATTCTAGTGTGATTAGATCTTGAGATAAGATTTTGGGAGTTTGTTTGGGATGGTCTTCTGTATCTTTATTTTAGATGGTTCATGATTTGTTTCTCTGCAAGTTATTTTTCTTCTTGATAGTTGCTATTGTTTGAGTGTTCTTAACGTTCAGATGTTGATTGATGAAGATTTGATAAGTAGTGTTGGTGCAATTGTTACTGATGATTCTAATGTGCTTGCTGGTGTTTCCTAATTATGTCCTATTTGTCTTGATGATCCATATTGATCATTGTACAATTTGTTGGTGATTGTTATGATCTGGTGATGTTCTTCATGCTATGCGGTATTGCTAGTGGTGTAGCATGTTGCGATTGATTTTGACACATTTTTTGGTGGTGATGCGCATTTGGTAATTTGATTTAGGTCCATGTTATGTAATGTATGTCATTATATTGGTCCAATGGTTGATCTTTATATCGTGTGATGTAATTTTGTAATTGTGAGTTGAGGGTTTAGCCGACCTTGTAGTCAAGGTTGATGAATTGTATAAATAGGTGATATTATCATGTAATCTGGGTATCTAGATTGTGTCTACATTATCAGAGAGTGGTGTATATGTGAACAAGGATTCATCTTTCTATATGTTGTATTGAGAAAAGATTGGTGTTGCAGAGTAGACAAATGTGCTTAACCAGAACTGTCATCAGGCATTAGTAGATGCTACTATTACAGTTTATTTCTTCCAGATTGTAGCCTAAATCTTGTTGTAAGTCAGTGAGACTATCCCAAGGGTTGTAGCCTTTTGAGCTATTGTATCTTGAGTAGTGAGCTCTAGGAAGTGTGTTTGAATGCATGTGCATTCCCCATTGTAATATTTTTACATACTACTATAGAGTATCATCTTATTATGGGTAGGTTCCCACCATGGTTTTTCCCTTAATCGAGTTTCCACATCAAAATCTTGGTGTTGTGTTGTGTTATCAATTTTCTTATCTTTGTTGTTGTTGCAGTTTATTAGATTTGTATTTGTGGTTAAGTTTGTAGATCTAGTGAAAACTGATTCACCCGCCCTCTCAGTTTTCCTTCATTATTGTTGCCAGCACAATATCCCTATGAAGAGAAACAATTTCACCCCCTCTCACCATGAACAAAGAATCCATGTAGAACTACAACTATCTCATCCAGTTACAGCCTAGAAAATAGCTCTTCAATATATCCACAAGTCTCTCGGTATTCCAGAGCACCTTCATGATCAATTTATGTTGAGCTCCAAAATGGAAACCTACATCATCATGAATCTATCCAAGTAAATGACCAAAGTACTTAATACCAAGACTCGCCTCTATTGAGATGTCATGTTTCCAAGGTAGCACTGCAGGAACTAGCATCACTCAGAGAAGACTCAATGCCAGTAGCATTCTTCTTCCCCTTCTTGTCATAATCCATTCAAATATGGCTAGTCTACCCACACTTCCATAACCTCACCTTGTAATTCTTTCCCAAAGACTTTGATCTCCCCTTTGAGTTAGATTTGGACCTATTGTCCTTTTGCTTGCCTTTTTTCTTTGATCTTCCCTGTACAACCAAAGAATCCTTGACAATCTCAAAGATTTTGTCTATGTTTCCTTTGACAACAGCGAGACAACCATATTGAAGGTGGTTGTTGTACTTTCAATGGACATCACCAGATGATCTCATGTGTCAGGAAAGGAACATAACAAAAGCATATAGTGATCCTCATCACTAATTGACCATAGAAATTAACTGTGCAATAATCATATTGAAAGTATTCAAATGGTTGGCTACAGGGTTACCTTTGTTCATCTTCAATGAGTACTTTTTTCACAAAAGTTTGCACCCTTGTTGAACACTTGTTCTGAACACCTTGTGAAATATGGAAACAACCTCCAAGTGTGGGACCTTGCACAATGTGAGGTTGAATTTTCAGAGAAGGCCAACTTCCTTATCAATCAAAGTGCAGTGTTGGACTAACCCAACATTTACAAAACCTATTCTAAACCTATCTTAACAACTTGTGGGGGAAAGGGGAGAAAGAATGATAAAAGAGAAAAGAGGTGATGCACCTAGATTGAAGGATGATCTTCCATGCCCATAACTACACAAGATATCAATGAAAATTCAAATACATGTGCATTATTTCAAAAACCAAATTGAAAATCAAAGTCAAGTTCTAAATATATTCAAATGCTAAATTGAATTAATAAATTCAATTATTTGAATTAATATCTCATGCAAAGATTAAATTGAAAATCTAAGTTTAAATGCAAGCACATGCTAAATTATCTCTCCAATCTCTATTTCTATCTTTCAGTTAGCTTTTTCTAAATTAAGCTTTCTTTGTCATCCTCTTTATTTCCTCCAATCATTCTATTTCTTCCTTCAGTCAGCTTTTTCTCAATCAGTTGACTCAATTAATCTATTCAATCTATTGAGTTTCACCTCTAAATCATCAGTTCAACTATCAATTTTCATTTGAGCTCACCTGAGTTCCACCTCTTGATCAATTTGTTCTATCTTTCAATCAATCTCATCCAAAAATCTATAAATTGAGCATCCAATCTTCATTTTCAATAATCATGAACTTCAAATCTTTGTGTCACTTGCAGGTTACCAGTGCAATATCTAAGAGCCATCATACCACAAAGAAGAGAAGAGCAATGGAAGCAATATGCAATCTTGGAATAGGGAGCTTTAGTTTGATTTGAATGATTTATAATTCTTATTTCTTGATATTACATTATTTCATTGTCTGTTTGTTAAGATTCTTTGATTAGATAGGGATTCATGATTTCCCTTGTTTCTAATTGATTACTTTGTTATTTGAAGATGAATTATAACATGCATTACATTTTGGTGAACCTGACATGAATTAACAACAATTTAACCTTGTTTATTTTTCTGTGGGATTTTTGTAGATTGTGCGGATTTTTTATTTTTTTTGCAGGTTGCATGAATTTAGAGAAAATCTTTTTTCTATCATGCAATCGAGCATTCACCATCACGTAATCTCATAGACAACATCACAAATTCAACCTTTTGGGGTCACGCATTCGTTCTAATAGGGTCACACAATCGCCTTGTCCAGATTGCGGAATCACCCTTTTTGGATCACGCATTCGCAGGAAGCTTTGTTGTTTAATTTTTTCTTTAGTCTGTTATCTGTTCTGTTTAATTCTGTCTTAAATTGGATTAATTTGGGATCAAATTACTTTTATTTTATGATTTGATTATAACAGTTTATGGCAAGAAAAGTTCAGTTCAGAATTTCAAGTGTAAGAAGGATGAAACAACAAAGGAGAGAAGCCAAATGCTATCAAAAGGTTCTCCAGGCAAAAAAATTGATACAGGATTCAGAAGAACAACTGGCCTTAGATAGATATAATAGCCTAGTTCTTTCTAATATAGTTAAATATGATCTAATCAATATTGAATGGATGATGAGAAATTTGGCTAGGGCTTCACAATTGGTTTTGCAGGTTCCTGATCGAGTTTAGTTTTCTTTTTTAGTTTTTAACTTTTATTGTTGTCTACCTTCTGTCATGCAATCTCCCTGTTAGTTCTATGCAATCGATCAATCTTCAACATGCATTCGGTCTATCAGATTTACACATTCGCACTGTCAGGTTCATGCATTCAGTCTATAAACATCACGCAATCGCACAGGTATAATTACGTATTCGCCTCTGTCAAGTTTTGAGTTTTTGTTTTTTGTTAGTTTGGTTTTAATACTAATCTTCTGTTTACAGCCTGTGGCGGATTTGCAGAGAGGATTAGATTAGTATTTTTTGCATGCACACTTTACACTTCATTTTTGGTGCTTAAAATCAACAGTTAAAATGGACATGCATGGATAATCTCACACTTCATTGTTGGTGCTTAAAGTGAATATGGGCTAAAATTGACATGCATGGATAATCTCACACTTCATTGTTGGTGCTTAAAATGAATATGGGCTAAAATTGACATGCATGGATAATCTCACACTTTGTTGTTGGTGCTTAAAATGAATATGGGCTAAAATTGACATGCATGGATAATCTCACACTTCGTTGTTGGTGCTTAAAATGAACATGGGCTAAAAATTGACATGCATGTATCTCACACTTGGTTTTTGGTGCTTAAAATCAACAAATGGTTAAAATTGACATGTATGCCTTCATATTTTGATTTGGTGTTTAAAATAGACATGCACATGCGTATCTAACACCTAAATTTGGGCTATAAAATGAATGTGAATCAGGCTGCATTAGATTAAATCATTTGTCTTTTTTTTAAGGTAAAGAATTTTTATTGTGTCTAAGGCGGACCTATTGTTGCACTATTTGACTTTCCACCCACCTTCAGGGTCTTGGGAGAAAGAAGGAAGGTGACATCGACATCCAAATTTTATTTTATTCTACATAGTGAGGGGTATCTTTGACAGGGGATTTCATCACCCCACAGAGGTACTTCAAATTGGGATGCGTTGGGGATATCATCTCTCCCAGCGTACTCTTAAGTAGGTTTTTCGTGTCACTATATAAATATACTAGTCAGGCAGTTAGAGTGTTGAGTGAATTCGATGTATGTGGGGGCCTTCCCTGTACCGATAAGCTCAACTAAAGCCTTAAGTGGCTTGCTATGAGAATCCATCATTGGATCGGGACCCCTCAAAACCTAATACTATGAACCAATTTAGCTACTAAAAATCCTACATTCAGTGGTTCTGGGAGTGCGAATCGTACCCCATAGATACCCTTCATGTACCTTACATTATGAGATAGAAATCCCTCAGTGATAAGATCTTTGGATCTTCGGGGTAAGAGAGATTGGCATGCTCGGGAAGTGTATGCCATGGAATGGAGCCAGTGCTAGCAGACTCTCTATCTGTCCATCTTGTTTCAGTATTTTGCTACGAGGGCCTCACTGAATGGTGTCAACTATCTAGCCTAAGATTGTATTCCGTGTTTTTTTATGTATCATTGTGCTAGACTAGTATTGAGTTAGTCCCTTAGGCTATTTCAGGCCCTATCCCACGTATCTTCGAATTTTTTGAGATTGTATGAAAATTGAGTCAGTTAGCTATACATAACTACCGGCAATTTTTCACAGATTTGGAAAACTACAAAACATTGTCCTACACATAAAGTTACAGAAAACAAAGTCCATTTTGAAACCAAAACTCAAACGTCCTTACAAACTTGTGACCCTAGGCAGTCATTTACATAGTCTTTTACATAATCCCACTTACATTCCTCATTATCGTCCTACATCTTTTGCATAGTCCCACTTATGTCCTCATTATCATTCTACATCTTTTGCATAGTCCCACTTATGTCCTCATTATCGTCCTACATCTTTTGCATAGTCCCACTTACATCATCATTACCATCCTCGATCTTTTGCATTATCATCCATTATTAAGTTACATAGTCCTACATTATCATATACGTCGCCATCTAGACCTCATATATGTCGTCATCTAGACCTCATATACGTCTAAGTCCATTGTCAGTTTTAGGTTCATAGCATGTGCCTTCATGGGTCTCCCAGGTGATGGTTTGCTCCCCTTCGAGCAACCTAATCTAGTTCCAAATGGCAGTCAATGAGAAATCATTGATGGTCTAGCTAACTTAGCTTGGGATTTAAGAAGAAGAGAACCTCAATATATAGGAGTCATACATGAGATAAAAATTGAGTCTAAGATTTCCCATAGAATTGATAGAGAGATTGAGGTTGAACAACTTAGTCAACAAATGGAAAGACTTGCATTAGAGAAATCTAGAAATGCTCAACAGGTCTTACGTCAAAATCCTCAATAGAGAGTCTAGTATAGCCTTGCATTTACGTCTACAGTCTAGTGTTAAGTCGTCATCTTGCATAGAACCACCCTCATATAAGCAATTTTAGATTCCCATCACAAGGTCATAGAAAGCAAAAGGAATAATGGACCCAAACAACACAGTCTATAAACCCTACTTGGAATTTGGACATGTCAACAGGTCAACACTTAGGTACATAGACAATGTCCACCCTAAATGAATTACAATAGCATTTGACAAAGGAAGAAATTGAATCCGCACAACAAGACCCACATGTCCTCATGATCCTAGATGCACTTATACATAGTGATAGGGACAAGTATCTTTCATTGTTAATACAAAATGGGGCAAAACTACCTAAGGATTTTGACGTCACAAAAATCTTACCACCAAGAAAAACTTTTGGTCAAGATAATAGTCAAACACCACCCTTGACACAAATACAAGCAACGACCTCCAGTTTTCCTCAAAACATAACTATCCAAACAAATGTCAACACAAATGCAAACTTTCAAACAAGTGTGTCATCCTCAGAAATCAATGCTAGTATATCATCACAGAGCATACCGATAATATCAAGTGTCTCAACACCTATTGAAACACAAGCAACAAGTGCAACCAAACCTCCAGTTTCCTATTCTATGGGATCCACATATAGTCAACAAAATGCAAATCTAGGTATTGCCAATACAACTAGTACAATTCAACCAAACCTGGGTTCGCATATCACCTATTTCACAATACCTAGTGGAATACACAACACACAAGGTTATAATCTTGGTACCTTCCAACAACCCCCTAGTTATGCAACCATGAATCCTTTTGTGGGACATACACAAACACAAGGTATACCTTTGACACAAACAGATATTCTAACACAACAAATATAGAATTTACAACAACAAATGATGACCATGCAAACTGGTAACGATAAAAAGAGCTACATAATGCAGGACTTACATCCTTATCCATTTGATCACACATTATACATGCCACCTTTCCCACAATATTTTGAAACGCCTAAATTTGATAGATATCGATGAAAGGGTGATCCTAGAGATCATATCAGAGAATTTTTTTTGGCATGTATAGAGGTTGCGTCAGAAGATACTTATCTAATGAGACTATTTCCTAAAAGTCTGGGAGGACTAGCTTTAGAGTGGTTTTCACATTTACCACCAACCATCACATCATGGGGAGAATTAGTTGAACAATTTATTGCAAACTTCTTGCACAACATTGACACCCCAGTTACTTTGAAGGACTTGTGTTCCACTAAACAATATGAGAATGAAACATTTGCATCCTTCATACAATGATGGGGGGCTCTCTATAGGAGGTGCAAGACAATTATCCTAGAAACAGAGCAAGTGGATATGTTCACAGAAAATTTGATTCCTAAGATTAAATATCTGATACAAATGCAATGTTTAACCACATTCAAACAAATCATGGAAAAGGATCTCAAATGTGAGAAGGGACTAGTAGAACAAGGTCTTATTAAGTATGGCAACACCAACAACAATGATGAATCTAAGTTTTGGTAAAAAAAAAATGTGACCAATGATGGTATTGTAGATGCCAGAATGATAAACAGAACTCAACCTGTTTTATCTTTAGGAACGAGGCAGTCATCTAATCCACATGTAGGGAATAACACAACCTCAGCAAATGTAAATGATACACAAAAAATAAACACAAGATACCCCAAGGTAAATGCTCCAAGAAGAAATTACACACCTCTAGGAGAACCTATTGAGTCAGCACTCAAAAAGTTAATACAAACAAACATGATTACTTTACTTGAAGTAAGAGTGTATGAACCAGGTCCTTTCAAACCCACATGGTGGAATGATAATTTTTTCTGCAATTATCATTGGACTAAAGGTCACAAAATAGCAAGTTGTTACAAATTGAAAAACTTGGTCCAAGATATGATAGACCAAGGGGACATCACAATTGATACCGATAAAACCTCAGAAAACACAAATCATACAATTTTTAAAGATCCTTTTGTTAAGCATGACAAAGGGAAATCTACCACATCAGGTACCCAAGACAATACAACTAACTACACAAAGGTCTCATATGACTACACTATTCATGCCATTAGCTCAAGAGATATAGAAAACAATTATTCACAAGCAACACTTGATCAAGATGACCAATATCAAGACACTCATAGAGATGATAACCAAATTTGTATGATATCAGAGGCACCAAAGTATGATGATGATAGAAATCTTTGTCTCAGAGATTGGGGGCATGATCAACCATCTCACTCAAGTTGGTTTGAAGATGAACTCATAGAACACATCATGGATGTCAAACATACACATAAATACTATGAAGAGGGATTTAACATAAATCTTGACAAAACAGCCTACGATACAAACAAATCTTGTAAGATAAATGATACAGTTGCTACAATCACCATTACTCCCAGAGACAGAGACTGTGCAGTAGTTACTCGCAGATCAAAGGTAACTTTACAAGGAATACCACAAAATCAACCACCAACGGTAGGAACTTACAATGTTGTTGACCAACTTAAGAAAAATCCTACACATATATCATTATTTGAACTATTATGAATTTCACGCACTCATAGAGCTATACTGGACAAAGCACTTCAAGATTTGGTAGTGGACAGAGATATAGATGGAAATACCTTCTAGTCTATGGTGGGAAATCTGACACAAGGCACACGTATTGCATTCACAGAACAAGATACTCCTAGTGATAGACTGCTTCATAATGACCCTCTACATCTGGAAGCTTACATTCATAAGAGAAGAATCAGAAGAGTACTCATAGATGGGGGAGTCAGTCTCAACATTTGTACTTTAAAGCTAGTCAAAGCACTAGGGTATTCTGAACTTCACATTGATTCTTCCAAGAGGATAAATATCAAGGCTTATGATGATGAAGAATGTCCATCTAAAGGCATTGTAACATTACCTATACAAGTAGGACCTATAAAAATAGAGGTCACTTTTCAAGTCTTGGACAGAGAGCTGGGATATAACATGTTATTGGGCTGCCCATGGATCCACACCATGCAAGCAGTACCATCCATGTTCCATCAATATGTCAAATTCTCATACAATAGTATTTAAATCACCATAAAGGGTGATCCAAATCCATTCCAACATTGCAATTATCTGAAAGGCAGTGTGGATAATCAGGTACCTATCAATCAGGCCACACCTCTCACTACACACCTGGAAACATTAAAGATCACATAAACAAAAAAGGATATGCCTACAACATCCTCCTTACAAATAAAAGATATGGGTTGTGGAGAGTACTCTATTCCAAATACTTTAAGTGGGAAACAATTGTGTAAGTGGGAAACAATTGTCTCTTTCTCCTAAGTCCTTTGGGAAACCTCACACTATAGTGCAAAAACAGGACAAAGGAAAAGAAATTTTAAGATACACAGACTCATGCTCTTTCATTAGATGGGGTGACTTACAAGAAGAATCCTTGAATGAAGATGTTAACCACTGGATATATAGAGAAGAAGATCATATGACAATACCTAGAATACACACAGATTAGTATGGCAATGAATTCAAAATACTCCAAGGACATGGATGTGATGGTACCACAGGCTTTGGGTTGCAAAAACAAGGAAGACTAGAACCTATTGTTCCTAATGATAATCTAGGAAATCAAGGATTGGGATATAGGCATATACAACCTATCACAGAAGCAATACAATGTACCCTTGATATACTAAATCGACCATGCAAACCATCAGATTACATATCACAAGGGAATTTGTCCACACAGGCGCTTCCATCTTCATCTCAAACAAGTAATCAGGTACCTTCATCACCTAGTTCAGAATCAGATGGAGAAGACATGCAACAACTCCTGCAAGAACCTACCACTGAGTTACAAAATGATGCAGTTGTTGACACAATAGTACAGGCTCATGTGGCAATAGATGCAGGTTTACCACCACCACCAGAATCCCATCAGTGGTTATTGTCACTACTTTTACCACGAGAAACAACTCAGGCTCAACCTAATGAAACAGATGAAGAAAGATTGCAAAGGCTTATACCGGGCTTAAGAAGGGTAACTAATATCCAAAGAAGACTAGTCAACGTACAACAGAATCAAAGACATGAACAAGAATAAATAAGTGATTATAGCTAATATGATGAAACATATATTGAAAGTGAGATAGACTCACATGACTATGAATTCTTATCACTCCATGACTCTAGCCCACCAGAAAGTGTAATATCAAACAATCAAATCTTCATGTTATCAGAGTCTACTAAAGAAGGGAATACCAATTTACCCTTAGTGCATTCACACTTGATTGATTGGGGGCAAGAAGGAAAACCAATGCTGGATTGGTTTGAAAACGATGAAGCAATTTCAAAATGTCTAGGAGTCAAAGAGGGATTTCCACTAGGTGATCATAAAGCAGGGTTTGTTATAGACCTGAATAGAATGACATACTTTGGAGAAGAAATTACTTCTGTAACAGAAGATAAGGATCAAACACTCATAATGACAAGAGTGACTTGGGTAATCTTCTTATGGAAAGACAAAGGTCAACGTTACTTATAGAGGAAACAGAAGGAGTAAACATAGTAGAAGGGGAGGTTGTACATAACATCCATCTGGCAAAATCATTAAGCAAAGAAGAAAAAGACATATTCATTCATTTTTTCAAAAAAAGACCTATCAAATTTGCTTCGTCCTATTCAAACATGCTAGGTTTAGACTCCGAATTAGTGTTGCATCACTTACCTTTGATACCGGGAGTTAAACCTTACAAGCAAAAATTGAGAAAAATGCATCCAAGTATCGCATTACTGGTTAAAATAGAACTACAAAAGTTTTTGGATGTAGGTTTTATTAGACCTATTGATTATGCGGAATGGATATCCAACCTGGTACCTACGACTAAGCCCACAGGAGGCATATGAATCTGTACTGATTTTCAGGATCTAAATAAAGCTTGTCCTAAGGATGACTTCCTGCTACCTAATATCGATATGATAGTTGACCTAACAGCTGGAAATGAGATGCTATCCTTAATGGATGGTTTTTCAGGATACAACCAAATTAAAATTGCACCAAAAGATCAACATAAAATGACCTTTACTTGCCCATGGGGAACATACTACTGGAATGTGATGCCATTTGGTCTCAAAAATGCTAGAGCAACATACCAAAGAGCCATGACAACATTATTTCATGACATGATCCACAATATAATGGAAGATTACGTGGATGACATATTGGCTAAATCAAAAACAAGAGAAAGTAACCTTGCAATTCTTACATAGATATTTGATCGGTTGGAACAGTATAATGTCAGACTAAACCTGAAGAAGTGTGTGTTTGGTGTAACAGCGGGTAAACTGTTAGGGTTCATAGTGTCAAAAAAAGGAATTGAAATAGACCCTACCAAGGTCAAGGAAATCATTGATATGCAACCTCCGTCAACACTTAAAAAAGTTAGAGGGTTACAAGGAAGACTGCAATCCATAAGGAGATTCATAGCACAGTTGGCAGATAAGTGTCACCCATTCCAGCATTTACTCAGGAAAGGAGTTACTTTTAAATGGACAGAACAATGCTAGGAAGCTTTCCAAGCTCTGAAAGATTATCTTTTGAACACCCCAATGTTAATATCTCCTACTCCAGGATAAACTCTATTGTTAGACATATCAGCAATAAACTCATCTCTAGGAGCTCTATTGGCATAGCATGACAAAAATGAAAAAGAAACAACCATTTATTATATAAGTAGGACTCTGATCAACTATGAGCTTAATTATACCCCCATAGAGCGAGCATGCTTAGCAATAATCTTTGCATCCCAAAAGCTCAGACATTACATGTTGGGTCATAAGGTACAACTCATTGCATGCTTTAACCCACTCAAGTACCTATTGAGTAGAGCAATGTTGACCAGGCAATTGGCTAAGTGGGTTATGACCTTGAGCAATTTTGATATAGAATACATAGACAAAAAATCCATCAAAGGACAAATTATAGAAGATCAATTAGAAGAAGCTCCTTTACAGGATAGTCATCCGTTGTTGATAGAATTTCCATATGAATCCATGTTTACATTAACTACCTCAGTAATGTGGAAGTTATACTCTGATGGGTCATATACAAGTCACGGATCTGGAGCAGGGATTCTCTTCATTACTCCTCAAGGGGACATTATACCTAATTCATTTAGGATCAATTTCCAATGCACCAACAATATGGCTGAATATGAAACTCTCCTCATAGGGCTTCGTACAACTATACAATGGAAAATACAAGTGTTATAGGTCTATAGTGATTCATAGTTGATTGTAAACTATGTCAATGATGATTACAACATGAAGGATGACAAACTCATGCCTTATAAGAAGTTGGTCAAATATTACAAGGAGCACTTTAGAAAAATTACCTTTGAACAAATCCCAAGGATACAAAACAAAGCAGTAGATGCAATGGCAACCATAGGATCTCTTCTGAATATGCCTGCTAACGAAACTCAGTTTGAGTTCATCATAGAATAGTTGATGCTACCTGCATATGAGACTCCCCTATCAGAATATGTATGTGCAATTGTGGGTCTAGAATCGCCTTGGTACAATGAAATATATATATTTACATACTCAATACATGTCACCGAATCTGTCCAGGAATCAAAAGAAGACATTTATTCATCAGGCATCTAGGTACACCATTATAGCTGATACTTTGTATAGAAAGGGTTTTGATGGAACTCTTCTCTAATGCCTAGATGAGAATGAGGCACACCTTGCTTTAAAATAAGTCCATGATGGAATCTGTGGGGCTCACCAAAGCAGTCCACCATTGTCAAAGAAATTATTGAGAATAGGTTATTACTAGCCAACCATGGAAAAGGATGCTTACAAGTATGTATAGAAGTGTATACAATGCCAAATGCATGGAGACCTCATTCATGCACCAGCACAAGATCTTCAACCCATTACATCACCATGGCCATTTTCACAATGGGGATTAGATCTAGTGGGTAAAATCAACCCTACTTCTTCCAATGGGCACAAGTTCATCTTGACAACCATTGAATACTTTACCAAATGGATTGAGGCAATTCCTCTAACATACACTACTGGAAAGAAGATATCAAAATTCATGCTCAACTATATTATATGTAGATATGGAGTTCCAATGTGTTTTTTTATAGATAACAGACATCCATTTAAAAACTAGGAAGTGAAAGAGTTGTGTGACAAATTTCATATACAACAGAGATTTGCCACACCATATTATCCATAAAGTAATGGACAAGCAGAGGCTACAAATAAAACAATATTGAAAATCCTTAAGAAGGTAGTCACTGACATAGGATGGAACTGGCATCTCCAATTAAATCCTACTCTTTGGGCTTACAAAATAGGAGTACGCAGACCTACAGGAGCAACACCATATTCGTTGGTCTATGGGACAGAAGTGATACTCCCCATTGAAATAGAAATATTGTCTCTAAGAGCCTCCTTACGAAACATCATATCAGAGGAAGACTATAGGGTAGCAAGGTTACAAGAACTCAAAACCCTTGATGAAAAAAGACAAACAATGTTTAACCATCTACAAGGATATCAAAATAGATTGAGACATAGTTATAATAAACAGGTCTACCCATGAACTTTTCAATTGGGAGATCTAGTACTTAAAGAAAATCAAAGGAACCTAGCGGAATGAGAAAGGCTAGGGAAATTCAAACCTAACTGGCTAGGTCCTTTCATTATAAAAAGGGTCATAGGCAATGGAGCATATAATTTGGCTACCATGGAGGGAGATCCACTCTCTGACCCTATGAACAACATGCACCTCAAGTGACATTATACCTAAGGGTTGTATAGTTTAGGTTTTATTTTCCGCATTGCATATCATATCATTTAAAAACATCTGCATTACATATAGTTTCTTTTTTAAATGCATTGCATTCTTAAAAGTTTTTGCATTTACATGTAGCAGCATCAATAAAACAAGATAACTGTCCAAGTTTATCATCTATTTGCATCCAAGAGAAGCAAGGGTCATCTCCTTTCTTATATATTTGGATATGAAGTCTATGAGGTCCTAAGGTCATTCATTTTCAACATCACCCTGTGATGATGCTTTACTTATGGTTGGGTAGTGATTTCACTATTTGAGACTTGTTAACCCCCAATCTATCAATTGCTATATCTCAAACACACATTAAGAAGATCTCTAATTCATTCTAGACACCTAGTTGATCATATGACTAGGGAAAAATCTAAAATTCTACTTCAATGCCGCTATAATTGTCATAGCCAAGTAGGTATCATTACTTACAAGTCAAGGCAAGAAAAAAAAAAGGAAAAAAAAAGAGCTATGCCAAATATCCATCTTAAGGCAAAAAAGCAATGATATATAACTGAAATATCATGCATACAAATGTGATAAAAAGCTTGACTATGGGAACATACAAGTAACTCCATTAGGGCTATGAACGCCTACTGGCAATGAAGCAATATTTGAGAAATTACAGTCTATAACCTCGTCACAGCTCTCAAGGCTTGCTGGCAATGAGGTTCTATTCAGGATGCTTTTGAAGTTAGGATAATCCATGTAGCTAGTCATGTAGGATGCTAAGGATCTTTAGTGAACACAAGAGCACGAATTAACTCATCTGCACACACATGGGCAAAAGAAGATCAAAGTTTCAAGAACCAATGGGGAAGTTTTCCGCATCTCCATTTATAAATCCTAGTCACTAAGTGTGTTAATTTAGATGTTCCAAGGGACCTTAGGGATCGATTGATCGCTTATCTATTGAATTTTTTGCACCTCCATTTCAATTGGTGTATTACAAATGCTAAAGCAAACATAGTCAACCTTGTTCGAATAGGAAATGCATCTTCATCCTGCATATTGTATTCACATAGGTCATGTCAAAAATTCATTTGTCTCCACATACATTCTGCAGATCATCATGTCATACAGGTCTGCACACTGGGGGCATAACTAAAAAAATCCAAAAACAATGAAAAACTCAAAATCCAAAAACATTAAAAATCATAAAATACCAAAAACATTCAAATACGATCCTAAAAAATCAATCAAAAACATTCAAATATGGAAAACATAACAACTGAAAACATCTGCAAAACAATCCTACATAACAACCAAAAACATCTGCAAAATATCTTGAAAAAATCATCCAAAAACATTCAAATATCGATCTACATAATCCAAAAAAATCGAAAAAGATCTTGGAAAAGAACTAAAAATAAAAAATCAATCAATCAAAAACTTGCAATAAAATGTCTTGTGAGAAACAAATACCCTAGCAAATATCCAACAAACACTTCGCATGAAGTTAACAAAGGATACGACTATCTAGTCAAACATCTGCAATCAATTGATCAAACTGTCTTATCAATCGTATCATATCCATATCAAAGTGATCATTATCTTGTCTTAAATAGAAGAGGATACTCTTGAAATCAGACAGGTCAGTCTTAAACGGGGTCTGCAACTTTATGAGATCAGACATTATCAACCATCACATCAAGCAACTAAGAACAAAGGCACAAGGTCAGTATGGCTGCTGAATTTTGTCTGGGTCAATCTTTATCTTTTATCATTTGGTGACAAATATTGTTCCTATGCTACTCAAGGATGTCCACAAGTGACTAGAGGAGCCAAAATGATGGGTATTATCTTTTTCTATGTTTGCTGCTTGTTTGCTATGTGTTTGTTTCTTCAATGAGATATCTTTACATCTTGGTTCCTTATACCCTGGTGTGCTAAGCTTCATTGTTCAATAATAAGGCTCAGTGATGAATATATTGCACAATAAATATATGACACGGGTTTGTGATTCATTCAATTTCATTTTCATTTTCATCTCATCTGTTTATTGCTAGTTTGTTGATTCTTCTCTCATCGTCTCTTTCTTAAACATTTTCTATCATCTAACATTATTCTATTTCATTCTAAGGTTCATTCTCTCATATTCTATCTCAATATCATCCTCACATCACCTATCCCTATCTCTAATCAACTAACCATTCTTCTATCTTTCATCTCACATTCTTCTTTTTTCGAGAGATCATTCATGTCTTTAATGCACAAACAATCTCTCGAGGGGGCATTACACCCTATGTATTACCAAGGCATACTGGGGCATAATTTTTTCGTTTTCTTTGAAATAATGTCATTTCGACATTGTCTCAAAGAGGGGCAAATGTAGACACTTAAAAATGACTCATTGATCATGTACTAATTATTCCTCTAATTAGTTAAAATAATTCTTTAATTATTTAGTTAAGTTAATTAATCATATTCTTCTAAATTCATATTTCCTCACCATCTAATTAATTATTCTATTTCTTATTCTATCATCATTTAATCATTTTAACCATTTTCTAAATATTAATTAAATATTTATTATTTAATTAATTCTGATTAATTCCCCAATTTAAATAATCTTCATTATTTAAATAAATTACTAATTATTCTATTTCTTATTCTATCTCTAATCATTTAATCATTTTAAGCCTTTTCTAAATATTAATTAAATATTAATTATTTAATTAATTATGATTTTAATCCTTTAATTTGAATAATCTTTATTATTTAATTAAAGTCTATTTCTACATAATTAAATAGTTCTTTTGAAATTATTTAATTATCTAATTAATTCTTCTAATTCTCCAATTCCAAATCCCCAAATTCTAATTTCATTTAATTTCATATTCTTCTAATTTCTTCCAAATTCAAATACATGTGCATGATTTCAAAAACCAAATTGAAAATCAAAGTCAAGTTCTAAACATATTCAAATGCTAAATTGAATTAATAAATTCAATTATTTGAATTAATATCTCATGCAAAGATTAAATTGAAAATCTAAGTTTAAATGCAAGCACATGCTAAATTATCTCTCCAATCTCTATTTCTATCTTTCAGTTAGCTTTTTCTAAATTAAGCTTTCTTTGTCATCCTCTTTATTTCCTCCAATCATTCTTTTTCTTCCGTTAGTCAGCTTTTTATGAATCAATTGACTCAATTAATCTATTCAATCTATTGAGTTTCACCTCTAAATCATCAGTTCAACTATCAATTTTCATTTGAGCTCACCTGAGTTCCACCTCTTGATCAATCTGTTCTACCTTTCAATCAATCTCATCCAAAAATCTATAAATTGAGCATCCATTAATCTTCATTTTCAATAATCATGAATTTTGAATCTTTGTGTCACTTGCAGGTTACCAGTGCAATATCTTAGAGCCATCATACCATAGAGAAGAGAAGATCAATGGAAGCGATATGCAATCTTGGAATAGGGAGCTTTAGTTTGATTTGAATGATTTATAATTCTTATTTCTTGATATTGCATTATTTCATTGTCTGTTTGTTAAGATTCTTTGATTAGATAGGGATTCGTGATTTCCCTTGTTTCTAATTGATTACTTTGTTATTTGAAGATGAATTCTAACATGTGCTACAATATGCATTACATCGAATATTTGAACTAAAAGAGAGGCAAAATAGACAAGTTTATTGATATAAAGGTAAGGCAATTTACAATCACATAAAAATTATAATTTTGTAAGAGAGAACTTGTTTCGGTATCTTGGGAATGATCTTAAAAATGGTCCTAGGGCATTTCACAACTTCCACAATAGTAGGATTTGCAATAAATTATGGAGCAGAGGAGGAAGCCATTGAAAAATACCTTAAGCTCCCTGATAATGGTTGAGTTCTTGAGAGAAATTGCTTCACTTCTTCACCTTGGATGCCTTCGCTCGGATTTCACGTTCTCTGAAAGTTTGAATCTCGATGAATTGGAAAAGAGAGAAAACTGATGATTTATAATGTCTTTTCTTCCAACAACTACATTAAATGCTCGCCGGTTAAGTGAAACTTAACACATCTGCCGGTAGAGAAGAAATCTATCTTCTCACCATCTACCGAGGGTAATTTGCATGATGTTCAACTTGCTGCAATACCCCCAAAGGGTTACTTCTTAGTTGGATGAAGAATCTTCTTCCGGTGGAGTAATACTTTGTTCCACTGGTGAAGGACATCAACATTCTGATCTGTCTTTCTAATCCATTGTCTTGAAAATTCTTGCTTTTCCTCATAAACCTTTTCTTTGTCTTTCAAACTGGGTCCTTTATTGTTTGTCAGTGAAGTCTTGCTTCTATAAAATTTTGCAATATGTCCAATCTCGTTACAAGCATAACAAGTCACATTATTCTTTTGAATAGCCTTTCCATATCCTATGCTGGTTTATGTTCTGCATTGATTAGATAAGTTCCCAAATCTTCCACAAACATAACATCTTACATTCATTCTGCAGTTTTCTAAATTGTGACCAATTTTGTTGTATTTGGAACATTGACCAATGGGTGCATTAATGTTTTGATTGTTTCTAGATCTACATTGATTTTCTCTATGACCATAATTGTTACAGTTAAAGCATTTCCCATTAATTTGTAAGCATTAGGTTGTCTTACCGGTTTACTATGATCATGATTGTTTGCATTACCAAAACTTTCTCCAACTTCAAATCCAAGTCCATTAGTATCTCCATTAGGTTTTTGATTTTTCAGCATATCATCAAGTTCTTCTAAACTTTTCTTGAATTTCTCTTTATGTTGATTGTAGTAGCCTGCTCATTTTCCAGAATTCCCTTTTGTCTCATAAGTTCAGTTTTATCATGTTCCGTGTGAATTAAATCTGTCTTCAACATATCATTTTCATGATTGAGTCTTAGATTTTCATTTCTAGCATCATTGAGTCTCCTAGTCAAGTCATCTTCATTCCTCTTTCTATCTTCAATGTCTTTACAAAATCTCATAGTCATGTCTTGCATTTCATTCCTCAAAGTCATGTTTTCTTGCCTTATCTTGTTTACAAGATCATTAAGATTTTCCTTTTCATCATCATCACTCTGCATCTTCTCATGAAGTTCTTTTCTCTTATTTCTAGCAATAGTGAGATTCTCCTGAAGTCCTTGAATGAATTCCTATGCAGTTCTCAGATCATCTTCAAGTTTGATATTCTTCAACTTATTTGCATCATAGTCCACAAGAGCTCCTTCTAATTGCTTTCTTAAGTTCTCCATTTGTACCGGTGTCAGAATCTTCCTCAAGTTGTTAGGCTTTTGAAAATAGAGGACCAGGCTCTGATACCAATTGTTACGATTAATGATAGTCCCAAAGATAGTGAGAGGGGGGGTGAATCAGTATCTAACCGATTAACAGAATATTTAACCTTATTAAGTATTTTGCATTCCAAAATAGTGTACTGGTAAACAAGAATTAATGCAGTAAATAGGAACAGTAAAGACAACATAGAAAACACACCATAACACAAGATGTTTAATGAGGAAACCCGATGTGGGAAAAACCTCGGTGGGATTTGTGACCCATAATATTCACTCACTAGCCAATGAATGGATATTACTTACAATGAGGGACCTGCACATGCAAGAAGGCCAACTACCTAGAGCTCATTGCTCAATCTACAAAATGGAAGTCTCATTGACTTACAAAATGGATTATGAAAATCCAATATAATGTACTGCTACAATTTAGCATCTGCTATGCCAAGTTCAGTACCGGTTTAATCTCATACCATAACCATAAACCTTATACAAAATCTGCCTTAATATTCACTCATCACTTCTACAATCATGTGTCCATCCATACAAAATGATTTACAAGATCTCATACATATATGAGTCTATTACAATATGCCATGTCGGCTTTACAAAAGTTTGTTCCTATGGGTTGGGGTGCCGGTATACATTCTTGCCATTGTCGATGAAGTGTCTGTCGGTGCCGATGCTTGCCAGTGATTTACCAAATGAATGCCACAAGGTTCCCTGTAGGTTGCCATCAATGACAACACCATCATTTCTCACTAGAGTGTAGAATGCCAAAAAATACCATGGGGTACCCTTTTTATTCAGAGAAGGAGCCATTTGAGATTAAAATATTTAAAGATTATTTTGTCAGGACTTATTATGCCATATGTCGGGTGATGGGGGAAGACTGTGGTTTGACTAGGATACCAACTGAATACTTGGTCATGGCAGCAAGAATCCAATTTTTGGAAACCAGTAAATTGTATGATTTTATTTAATACCTAGAGGACTAGCTGCACGATGGATTAATAGAAGCTAAGGATTGGAGGGAGAACCTGAAATTCAAGCATTATTCTTTGATATGCCACATGTTGCTTTTTCAAAATAGGAAAAAGTGGAATAATGCTTTATAGATAAAGAAGTGTGACCTAAGGACATGGGAAAGATGGTTAGACCAAAGATGGACTCAAATTTGGGACAAGGGTTCTAGATTTGTAGATTACAAGGTATTCAGTGATTATTTTGTCATGAAGGTCCTAAGGATGATGGGGGTTAGAATAGCGAGGATAATAGCGAGGATACCCCTTCATATTATAAAGGTTTTGAGAATGAAAGATGCCTGGGCTAAAGATAATGAGTATTTAGAAGGGGCATTCTGTCATTAATTTGGAGATTTTTTCTTTTACTCTGATTGTATAATAATTAGAATTTATCGGTGCCCTCAGCCCCGTCATATTCTACCATTTATAGTTCTCCCAAGGCTTGCCTTCATTAAATTTATGTGGCATATGTTGTGGATGGAAAGGGAGATGGTCTGAATTGCAAGGAAGGGACAACACGTCCCTAGTTCTATAGTTTTTGAGGATCTCTCTATAGGCTCCAACACACTTGAGCAGGTACAAAATTTTATAACAATCTATTACAAGCTCAAAGTTGGTCGAGCCAGAAATTTTGATCTCGAGGGATATATGAATGATTTGAGAACTCATAGGCTCAAGGTCATGTTGGATATTGTTGGTCATTGATGCTTCTAGGATATGTTGTTGTCATTTCTACCAACATGTTCCTGTTATTTTCTTCGGTGATTGTAGATTGCGAAGATTTTCTGATCCAATTTGTAGTGTTGGTTTGCTCATCACTATTTTGCAAAGTCCTATATATTGTCCAGTCTATTCTAGTGTGATCATATCTAGTGCTGATCTTTTCGGATATTTCTTGGGATGGTCTTGTGTATCTTAATTTTAGTTGGATCGTCATTTGGTGCTCCACAAGTTATCTTTCTTCGTGATAGTTGCTAATTGGTTGTGTTCTTGAGCTTTCAAACATTGACAGATGAAGATTTGAAAAGTGGTATTGGTGCATCTATTCTGGATGATTCTAACATGCTTGTTGGTGTTCCTTAGTCATGTCCTATTTATTTTGGTGATCCTCATTGATTGTTGCATGAGGTTTTGCTGGTTTCTATCAACCAGTGATGATTTGTATGTTATACGGTATTTCTGGTGGTGTAGCATGATGCGATTGATCCTGGCATGATTTCCGCTGGAGTTGTGCATTTGAGAATTTGATTTAGGACCATGTTATTCTCTATAAACCATTGTATTGGTCTGGTGTTATATCTTTGTATCATGTGATATAATTTTGTAATTGAGGGTTGAGGGTTTAGCCAACCTTGTTATCCATGTTGATGAACTGTATATATAGGTGATATAGTCATGTAGATTGGGTGTCGATGTTGTGTCTGCATTATCAAAGAGAGGTTTGTGTGCAAACAAATGATTTATCCTTCAGTATTGAGTTTGTGGTGAGATTGGTGTTGTAGGGCAGACATCCATGCTTAACCGGAACTATAATTAGGCATTTGGAGATGCTATTCTTTCAGTTCATTTCTTCCAGATTGTAGTCTGAATCTTATTGTAAGTCAGTGAGACTTCCCTGAGGGTTGTATCCTTCCGAGAAAATATCTTTTGAGTAGTGAGATCTAGGAAGTGTTCCTAAATGCATGTGCATTCCCCATTGTAATATTTTTACATACTACTGCAGAGTATCATCTTACTATGGGTAGATTCTGTTGGCAGTGGGCCAGCGTCCCTCGTAGGGATTCGCGACATGGTTTAATATCCTCCTGTGGATTCTATTTAAGTCTAGTGGTTTTATCGGGAATGGATAGATCAATATTTTGGTGCAACAACAACCCTAACTTGTAACAAGTGGTATCAGAGCTTGGTCATAGTTTCAAATCACACAGGCTGCGATGAGTGATGCTGGGAGGGGGATTGTTGGTAGTGGGCCAACGTCCCTCGTGGAGATTTGCGACATGGTTTAACAACCTCCTGTGGACTCTATTTAAGTCTAGTGGTTGTATTGGGAATTGATAGGTCAATATTTTGGTGCAATAGAAACCCTAACTTGTAATAGGTTCCCAGTATGGTTTTTCCATTAACTGGGTTTTCAACATAAAAATCTTGGTGTTGTGTGTTGTGTTATTAATTTTCTTATCTGTCTTATTGCTACAGTTTATTAGATTTGTGTTTTGTGGTTAATTTTGTTGTTCTGGTGAAGACTGATTCATCCTCGCCCCCCCCCCCCCTCCTTGCCCCCCCACCTCTCAGTCTTCCCTCGTGGCTACTACTAACAATTGGTATTAGAGCTAGATCCTTTGGTTGAATCTTAACCACTTGAGAAGATCTGAGATGACAGCTCAAGGTAATCTTTAAGGATAGTATGAGATTTGATGGAAGTAACTATTCTATATGGAAGGACCAGATGGAAGTGCACTTGAAATGTCTTGGTGAAGATTATTGGAAGATTACAAAGAATGTCTATGTTGTTCCTCAGAATGGACCATCTACTCTTGTGAGGTTAAGGAAGAAGAATATAATATTACAGTGAAGGAAGCATTTCTTAGTTCCCTTCTTGATTCTGAGATGACAAATGTAATAGGACTTCAAACCGCACATGAGATTTGAGTGAAACTTGAGGTGTTGTATGGAGGTGATAAACAAGTTAAGGTTGCTAAGTTGCAGAGTTTGAAAGGAAAGTATGAGATGTTGAAGATGAGGGATGATGAGAACATAGACTATTTTATGGCTAAGGTGAATGACCTTGTCCTAGGTATCAGATATGTCAGTGGAACCATTGTGGAAGGTGAAATTGTTGCTAAGTTGCTGATATCCTTGCCTCCTACCTATAAGAATAAGTGATGTAGGAGCATCCCCAGTTCATAGCAATCTTGCATCAACCAAAATATTTTCCTTTTCGTTTTCCTTTTTGTTTGTAGTTTCAGCATTTCTTTCTGTGTGTCCTTGTTTTGGTTCACTGGATCCTGTGGAGTTGGATTCTACTTAAGGACTTGATTGTCTATCTTGTTTCTAGACTGCATCACATTTGGATCATTTTCTGACAAGTTATCACTATCGGTTTCCATGATAGTTTCTTGTTACCAGTTGATAGTTCCTTGTTACCGGTTGCCTGGACCTATTTTGGTGATTTACCAGAACCCCTTCTAAATCTTGTGGAGCATTGGGCATTGATTTTGATTTTCCTTGGCATGTGGCCGACTGTTTCCCACAATCTACACTTCATCCTTTGTATTTTTTGGAGGAATCACTTGGCGGAGGCCGACCTTGTTGGTTTTACACATTAGGTCTTGTTCTTCGGGTTTTGATCCCCTTTTGGGCCGACCGGATCCCCTTGGATCATATAAATCATTGTAATTGAGCATTAGAATGTATCAAAGGTTGAAGATAGAACATAGAAGATAGAACCATAGTTTTGAGGTCCCGGTTGTGACCTATTTTGTATTTGAGTATGTTCTAGCAGGCCTGTGAGTCTGTTATGTTGTAACCCGGTTGTTATTGGTTGGTTGTAATCAGTTTTAAATTTTATAATACAATATATTTTGCATTACCTCCATCATATCCTTGTTCTTCCGTTGTGTTTACTCTTGTTGATTGGTTTGGATTGATCTCTTTGAGGTCCCTCCTAACCAATGACTACTTCAATAAGGTTGTTTCTATTGATGGGATATGGAGTGTGACTACTATGACAAGAGATATGTTGGTTGGAAAGCTTGTTGCATTTGAGCTGAGCAAATTTGGAGAATCACATGGAAAGTCTATGATAACATTTAGAGCATTTGCATTTGTATCCAATAAGCAGAAATATGATCCTCATGAGTGCAGAATATCTAGATTGAAATAGAGAGAAGAGAGATGAAATAGAAAGAGAGGGATCTAGATGAACTTGAAGCACTGATTGCCCAAAGATTGCCTAAAGGTGTTAGTAAGTATGATGGAAAGCTTCCTTTGAAATGTTTCTCTTGTAACAAGATAGGACATTTTGCTTCTAAATGCCTAGAGAGAATGGCTAAGTATGAGAGACATGATAAGTTTGGTAAGCATGATAGGAATGATAGATATGACAAGCATGAGAAGTATGACAAGTCTTACAAGCCTAATCAGAAATATAGGAATTAGAAGAAATCTTATTATGTTGTTGATGAAGGTATTACAGATGATGAATTTGAAGGAGATGATGTTGTATTCCTTGCCATTAAGGAAGATGGACTTATATCTATTGATTCCACTAGATGTACTATTGAGGAGAAAGCTTTAGGTACTAAAGTTGAAGAGAAAGATGAATGGGTGATTAACAGTGGTTGTTCACATGATATGATCAATGATAAAAATAAACTTATAATCATGGAAAGATATCATGGTGGAATAGTCAAATTTGGAGATGACAAAGCTTGTGTGATACATGGGAGAGGTTCTATTTCTTTTGATGGTAAGCATAACACTGATGATATCTTGTATGTTGAAGGTTTGAAGAATAATATTTTGAGTGTTGGATAGATGGTTGAGAAGGGTTATTATCTACAATTCAAGGATTGTAAATGCAAGATCTTAAATGCCTCTGGTATAGAGATTGCATCTAGAACTAAGACTGAAGGTAACATTTTTTATTTGAATGCTGGTGAGAAAAGTTGTTTGATTTCTCACATTGATGAGAGTTGGTTATGGCATAGGAGAATGTGTCATGTAAATTTTGATTCAATGATTAAGATTTGTTCTAGACATGTTGTTATAGATCTGCCTAAGATTGATAAGCCTGCTAATTCTATATGTAAGGAATGTCGATAAGAAAAAAAGAATTTCTTTCAAAAGAAAATAATATACATCTGATGGATTGCTAGATCTTGTGCATATTTACCTATGTGGACCTACAAACTCTAGAAGTGTGTAGGGTGATAGATATTTTATGCTACTAATTAATGATTATTCTAGGATGATGTGGGTTGCCTTTTTGAAGGAGAAATCAGAAGCATTTGATAAATTCAAGATATTCAAAGCTAAGGTTGAGACTAAGTCTAGATTGAAGGTTAAGTATCTGAGATCTGATAGAGGTGGATAATTTGGTTCTAGTGAGTTCAATTTATTCTATGAGAAGCATGGGATTAGAAGAAAATTATCGTCTCCTAGAACCCCTCAGTAGAATGGAGTCGTTGAGAGGAAGAAAAAAATTGTTTTGGATGTTGCAAGGACTATGTTGATTGAAGGGAATGTTTCAAAGATATAATGCAGAGAAGCTATTAGTACTTTTATTTACACATTCAACAAAGTTCACATCAAAGGAGATACCAGTAAGAGCCCTTATGAGCTTTGGTCTGGTCATGTTTCTACTATGAGATATTTCAGAGTATTTGGTAGCAAATGTTATATCAAAAGAGATGAAGATATAGGAAAGTTTGATGCTAGAAGTGATGAAGGTATTTTATTGGGATATTGAACAAAAAGCAAGGCCTACTAGTGCTACAATAAGAGACTGAGAAAGATAGTAGAAAGTGCAAATCTGAAGGTAGATGCAAACCTTGGGAAAGAGATCAGAGCATGTGGTTATGATGATGGTCAACATATTGTTTTAGCCCCTATTCATCTTGAAGAGCCTAAGCAGAATGATCTGATCAAAATTGTTAATTTGGATGCTACTGCTGGTGGTGATAGAGTGTAGGAACCTAAAAATCAAAACAATCAGAAGACTCTAAGGTATGTAAAATTGAATCATTCTGAAAATCAAATTATTGGTGATAAAATAAAGGTGTGATGACTATAAGAAGGTTAGCTACTGAAGAATTATGTTTGATTTCCATAGTTGAACCTAAAGATGTTATTGAAGCTTGTAAAGATGAAAGTTGGATGAAAGATGTGGAAGAAGAACTATATCAGATTGGAAAGAATAACACTTGGGAACTTGTGCCTAGACCTAAGGATAAGAATTTTATTGGTACTAAATGAGTATTCAAAAACAAATTGAATGAAGTTGGTGAAGTTGTCAGAAATAAAGCTAGACTGGTCTACAAAGGGTATTCATAGCAAGAAGGGATTGATTATGAGGAGAATTTGGCTTTGGTTTCCAAACCTGAAGCTATTAGATTGTTGCTTGCCTATGTTGCTTATAAAGATTTCAAGGTATATCAAATGGATGTCAAATCTACCTTTTTGAATGGTGATCTTGAGGAAAAAGTTTACATTGAACAACCTGATGGATTTTCACTGTCAGATGATGGAGACATGGTATGCAAGTTGAAGAAAGATCTTTATGGACTACAACAAGCTCCTAGAGCCTAGTATGATAGACTATATAAATACTTGTTGAAATTGGGATTTAGTAAAGTTGTTGTTGACTGTAATATATACTATAAGATAGAAAATGATAACATCTCGATTGTTGAAGTCTTTATTGGTGATATAATCTTTGGTGGTGATGATAACTTGAGCATGAAGTGTACCGATGATATGCAGAAGGAATTTGAGATGTCTATGATTGGTGAAATGAAATATTTTTTAGGTTTGCAGATTGGACAAACTAGAAAAGGTATATTCATATCTCAAACTAAGTCTATGAAGGAATTGTTGAAGAAGTTTGGATTAGATGATTCCAAACTAGTTGGAACTCCTATGGTGACTAGTTGTAAATTGTCAAAAAATGATGAATCTCCTAAAGCTAATCAGAGTTTGTACAGATCTATGGTTTATGGATAGTTGTATCTGTTAGGGTTCCCACAGATACTAAGAGGGGGGGGGGTGAATCAGTATTTGACCGGTAATGAAATTTTCTTAAAATTGAATATGCAAAATATAAAGTAACAGTATACTGGTATGCAAGAATTAATGCAAATAACAAAATCAAAAGCATCCACATGAAAAGAACACCATAACACAAGATGTTTAACGAGGAAACTCGGTGTGGGAAAAACCTTGGTGGCATTTGTGACCCACAATATTCACTTACTGGCCAATAAGAGAATATTACTTGCAATAGGGGCCTGCACATGCAGGAAGGCCAACTGCCTAGAGCTCACTGCTCAACAAGAAGTCACACTGACTTACAATGAGGATTTACATAAATCCAATATTCTATACTGCTTTACAATAGCATCTTAAATGCCAAATTCAGTACCGGTTCTTGCTCTGTTCTTTACATATACCCTTGACCTACAATTCACACATTAGGTCTGCCTTATAATTTTTTATTACATTCTATCCATGTCCTACAAATGCCTACAATGATCTCTTTTATATACAAGACTCATTTTACAATTTGCTAAGTCGGCTTACAATAATAAACAAAATATTATATATCAAAAATCCTATCGGCCTCTGTGCCGATATACATATTTCCTTCTATGCTGGTGCTGGTGTAGATTGATTTTGTTGATGCTGGAGCACTGTTCTGTTTGAGTAATGCTTTTCCGGTATAATGTCTTGCCGGTGTCATAGGATTGCAAGGTTGCCTGTGTAATTCTTTGCTAGTGTAATGTCTTGCCGGTGCCATAGGATTGCAAGGTTGCCTGTGTAATGCTTTGCCGGTGTATTGTCTTGCCGGTGCCATAGGATTGCAAGGTTGCCATCAATGACAAAACCTTCAATCACACACAATGTCTCATTGGAGTGTCCATATGCCAACAATCTCCCCCTTTGGCATTGATGGCAACACTCATGAGAAGTTTCAAAAAGATATCCAAAAATGTGTATACCAAAAAAAATGTTACCAAAAATATGAGGGCTCCCCCTGAGCATGTGATCCCTGTGTTTTGAATTTTCTCATCTACTACTCCCCCTTTGGCATCAATGACAAAGGTTAGTAGATTTGTAGTTGTACCAATTCATAACCTCAACCTTATAGTTGGGTAGTTATTATCTAAAGAATATCTCCCAAAATTAAGTTTATACCATCCATAAACTTCTTGCTCTCCTTTATTGCTATCTCAGTTCTGTGTACTGTACCGGTGAGATGCTGCAAGTGCTCTGCCAGTGTTTTGCTACCCTGTGTTAGTGCCTCTGAGATTTCCTTATGCAGAGATGCTAAATAGTCCAATCTTGGACTTAGTTTAGATCTCAAAAATTTTGCCTTGTTTATTATTTTCTCTTTTTCTCTTTCTAATTTGAGCAATTCTTCCTCAAAATTTGTTATCTTTTCCTCAAAAACGGATAATGTATCGGGTGAGTTAACAAAATTATCAGCAAGTTTATTGATCTCTTCCTGTACCTTGCTCATCTTTTTGTCTACATCCATGGTCAAAATTTTTATCTTACAGGTGTCTTTATACAGAGTTTTGTACTCTTTCAATAAATTGCACAGTTCCGGTAGAAGTGTGTCAAATTCCCTGTTACACTTCTTTATTCCTTCCTCAAAGAATTTTTGTTTCTCTTTTTCTACACTTTCCTTTACAGTTTCTACCTTTGCTTGCTCAAAATTTTCAAAAATATATTTACAAAGTGTATCCAACTGGCCTAAAGAATCTTTGTTGGTTGTATTACAATTTGGAGCTATTAATTTCAAAACTGGAATTGAATCATCTATTGCTTTATTGGCTTGTGAGCTATAATCAGTTATTTTCTTGATAGAATCAAGCAATAACTCTATAACATTTGATGGTGACCCAGTAAACTGAGTGCCGGTGGAAGGGACCATGCTGGTATTGACCTCTGGTAGGTCTGTTTGTGTCTCCATCTCTTTAAGCACAGTTTTTCCTGCATCTTTTCTTACCAATGGCATCTATTCTGGAGCCTTTAGCTCTGTTGGTTGCTCTGTTTGTGTTCCAGATTCCATCTTTTTCTCTGAATCTGCTGCTAGTTGCTCTTGGTTTCCTATTGCCGGTTGCTCTTTATTATCAGATTTATCTGTGGTATCCTTATCTACCACTATGTTGATTTTTTGAGTATCAACATTCACAGTATATAGGACTTCAGGATTAGGATTGTTATCCTCTGTGTCCATGCTCTCAGCTGCCGGTTGATCTTCTGCAATTGTTTTTACTGGTGGAGTATTTAAAGGAGGTGGGGGTAAGTTGTCTCTAATCTTGATACTTGGCGGTCCACCAACTTTACCTTTCCCTTTGTCCTTTTGATATACCAGAATGGGCTTGGGATTCATATATTCTTCTTGTTTTTCTTTTTCAACCAAGAATCTATCCCAACCATCTTCTGTTTCAGTTGAAACTTTAGTAACTCTACCTGCCATTTGTAGATAGGAAATGTGGAAATCATCAAAGCAAATCAATATTAATCTAGCTCAATCACGAAAGCTCAAATGCAATGATCAATCCTAAAAACACTCAATAAAGACATGAAAACAAGACATCAATTCAAGATTGAAAACTAAGCAAACCAAATGCAGACTTGGATGTCTCCTTCATGTGGCTCCATTGTCCTTCTTTCTCCTTCAAATAGATTTGTTTGTGGCTCTCACCTACTAGTGCATAAGCATGATGTGAAAGCAAGTAGACAAGATTGTAGCGCAAGAATACTCGAAGCGTGATTGATTCGACCAGGTAGTAGTCTTGATTGAAGAAATTCATCCAATTTATAGACAAATTGGAGAAAAGATCAGATTAGCATGAAAGTGATTTGAATGGAAATTCAAATCAAGAATAGAAAAATTATGATATGTGTATGACAAATTGCTATGCAAGGATTTATGATGATTTATGACAATTTATGACAAATTGCTATGCAAGGATTTATGACAAGATTTTGAAATAGAAATAGACATTTAGGAATTTAGGAGAAATTAGAAAATTAAGTTGGAAATAATGACTTGGAAATTAGGAAATTGATGCAAATTAGGTAAATTAATTAATAATTTCTCATTCATTAATTAATTTACAAAAATAGGAGGAATTAATTAGCCAATTAAATAAATATTTAATTGTGACAAGAAGACTTAGGATAAATAAATAAATAATTTATCCTAAAGAGAAAATGGAGAGAAAATGACAAACAAGGTTAAATGAATAAATCTTGAAACCCTAGAAGATAAATTAGAAATGCAAGGATGACAATTAGGTCTTGATGTAAAATTGATTTGATGTTGATTCGATCATGATTTTGAATTGATAAATGATTTGATTGATAAATGCGCCAATTGACGAGGAACAATGACTAATTGATCCAAATTGACATGATTAAGAAGGACGACGATCGATGTCAAATCGATCGCAAAATGACAAAAATGACAATGATCGATGACAAAATAGATTGCAAAATGACAAGATTGAAAATGACCACGATCGATGACAAATCGATCGCAAGATGACAAGATTGAAAATGAAAATGATCGATGACAAATCGATCGCAAGATGACAAGATTGAAAATGACAACGATCGATGACAAATCGATCACATGATGATAAGATTGAAAATGACAACGATCAATGACAAATCAATCGCAAATCGACAAGATTGATAAGAGGACAAAACCCTAATTAGGTCATCGATTAGGATTGACGATGTCCAAAATATGACAAATGAGCACGCACATTGATGTGACAAGATAAGATCAATCAAAATCATGACTGAAGATTGTTGTCAACAAGACCAAATTCGAAAGCGATAAAAATGAGGAATGCAGAAGGACTCAATGCTAGAAAATGATAAAGACCAAGTGCGCGACATAGAAGAAATGTTAATGCGATGCAAAAATACCTAAAATAAGGCAATGCGCCAATGTTAAAGTACAACTCTGCAAGCGTTGACCATTTTTATACATCTACATTTTGCCCCTCTTTGAGACAATGCGATTTCAAGCGTTGTTTCAAAGAACAATAATGAAAATGCCCCAGACAATAACAATGACATATGGATGCCCCCTCAAGGAATTGGCCGGAAACATCCAGAAAAGAGGCCAATTGATCGATAAGAATGATAGAACATGATAGAAGCAAACAGACTGAAAAATCAGAGATCGGATATACGAAGGACAAGCAATTAAAGATGCAAAAGACCGCAACCATCATAAGATGGAGAGGGTGCACGTCCATCTATGCACTGACAAAGATCTATAAATGAGACAAAGAGAGTGAAAATTGCTCATTTGCACTAGCCAAAGAGGAGAATTTGTTGCTCTGGAAAAGGACACTTGTAGAGAGATGGCAAACATTCCAATGGTAGATCACCTTGGAGAACGTGTACACACCTACAAATGATCGGACGACGTGGGAGAAGCAGTATGTATCTCAAAAACCCATATTGTTAATTTGATGAATTTGACTTGCTTGCGGGACATTGTGGGGCCCACAGGGAATGCAGAAATTGACTTCTGCGCTTGTGTGAGTGCATCCTGCGCTTGTGTAGGGTACATAGGTGCAGTTTGTTGCTACACAGGTGTAGGACTTAGCACATAGGCACAGTTGTGCTCTGGCAACCCTAATTTGGTCAAAAATGGCATGCGAATGATCCCAAAAAGGGGGATAAGAATAGGATAGGTCAAAATAGATTAGAAACACCCTGATTTGGACATGAAACAAGGAAATGCAGCCCATAGGAGCAAACCCTAAAACTGACAAAATGTGCCCCAATTGTGATGAAGAGTCGACTGTATCCATTGATCATGCGGGAGAACCAACCTGACTGCTTCATGTTACGACATAGACTCAGGAGCACAGACAGAGATAGATTAGCAGGACTTGGAATATACTATATCACATTCATGCCCAAGATTAGGGCAAACACAGGACTACTCACCACATTGGTAGAGCGATGGCACTCAGAGACTTCCTCCTTCCATCTAGCGACTGGAGAGGCGACTATGACACTAGAGGATGTATGGCGTATCCTCCGCATTCCGATTCATGGGGAGATGATAGAGTATGACCCAGTGATAGGGAGAGATGCATTGTGCAGATTATTTGAGTGCGACGCAGATGATCTGGATATCGTAGAGAGGGAGATTGGCTGGGAGACCATGGCATCAAAGTATGATTGGCGATATGTGGTGATAGCATGCCTACTAGTAGGGGACAGACGAGGACATGGATTCCCTATTGGATGGGGAAGAGTGCGAGAGTGGATGGCAACAGAGGGGATGGTGTACGCATGGGGACCATGTGTACTAGCCATGCTATATTTTTAGCTACATCAGATAGCATATCAGGGAGTGCAGACTTTGAGCTATGTAGTCACATTTCTACAGGTATGGGCATTTGAGCACATAGCCATATGTCAACCAATTGCAGAGAGACAGGTAGTACCACATCGACCATATGTGTACTACTATGGGGGAGCACTGAAACAAGGTCCTTTTGGATACATATTGTATTGGCGACACGAGCTGGACAGATTGAGAGAGTTCACATGGAGGCCATATCTTGATTGCCCTGGATGGTCAAATGATAGTGACAAGCTAACGTATTGTAGACAAGAGAGATTGAGATGTACCTACCAGAGAGAGTCAGATGATAGTTTGGAGAGAGGCAGGATGTACCTAGAGGGACTGCACACTTTGCCCGATCTCACAGAGAGACGAGTCAGTGGGGGAGGATGATTCAGCCACACATAGCATATGTCAACTTCACACAGCTACAACAGAAATAGTGGGACTGGAGATCAGATGTGGTGGACACCGGGATGACAGAGGAGTATGAGCGATGGTTTGCATGATGACAGCCAGTTCCATTGACAGATCCTAATATTCTGGTACCTAGGAGACAAGAGGACTTCCCACTCACAGGAGAGGAGGAGGGAGATGGTGAGGATGAGGAGGATGAGGGCAATTATGAGGATGAGGAGGATGATGAGGACAGAGATGATGAGGGGGATGACGATTATGAGCTAGATTCAGCCAATCAGAAGTCATTGTAGGATATACCCATAGAGCCAGAGACAGCTAGGATAGAGGAGATGGAGATGTGCAAGGCTACCATAGTGAGTCAGCATGATCACATTGTGACATTAGAGAGACAAAATGCCATCTTGAGGATAGAGCATGAGCAGTTCAGAGCAGAGATAGCCAAACTTACAGTGGCTTGAGATACAATAATAGCTCAGGCACAACGAGAAGAACAGAGAGTCACTCAGTATATTGGGTCGATTAGGGATCCCAGTGCACGGGAGATGGCACAAATGTTGGTAGAGACTGGAGAGGAGATACGCCATTGGAGGACACTATATGAGAGTGCAGTTCCACTAGAGTAGAGAGTAGCTTCATATCGAGCACGATCAAGGATAGAGAGTAGGGCATGCTCTCGGAGGTCAATGAGCAGCATGGGGGTGAGTGGACCTATGAGACCACCACAGCTAGGACCAGGAGGGACATCATCTATGAGACATGGAAGGGATGAGGAGGACAGAGGGAGCACCCAGTGATAGAGGCACATGCTCCTTAGGACAGAGACAGATGTAGTTGGACATTTTGTAGTCAACTTGTGGGCCATACTTAGGACAGACAGTCCAATTTTGTACTCCGATATTATTTGGATATATGATATGTTATGCATCGATATGATGGGATGCAATGTGTTATGACTTATTTTATTTTCCATGTATGGATGACGTATGCACTATTTATTGTGGAACATGTATGAATACATTTTGATGTGTTTTTGATGCATTTATAATATGAAATGGATAAAATCCTTGATGTGAGGCTTGATGTAATGCAAATGTACTAACCAATGAATGCAGGATGCAGCATATGTGTTTGGGGAAATCGGAGCACTAGACCGAACTGACTATCCGAACTGATGGAAGAAATGTTAGTAAGAAGAAATGAGACAGAGGACAGTTAGAGATGAAGAAAAACTTGCTTTCACTAATGCACTTTGTAGGTGAGAACCTTTATTTTAATGTAGCAAAATGGATATGTAGCATCATGGCATTGAAGGCCAGAGATGAAATGACACCCTTTTTGCAAAAGACAGACACATCATAGATAAATAACAATCACAACAAAAAGAGAAAGGGACCATGAACCATCCCGGTCACTCTACATCACTCAGTGACATCATTGAGCAACATAGGAACATGATCAAAGCTAAATCAATAAATGATAAGACTCACTAATTCCAACAAGTCAAACAAACATCTTGATCTTCATTGTCAAAAGTTGAAAGTGTTGATAGGACGATCATGTTGTCTGGTTTCAGGACATGCGGTACCCCGTCTAAGATAGGACACAGTCTGGTTTTGAGCATACCACACCCTGTATAAGACCCATGATAATAGTGACAAAGTCAAATGATATTGATGTTAACATTCGATTGATATGACAATTGTGATCAGTTTGAATGTCTGGTTTGATTGAAAAAGTTCATCTATTAATGTGTGATTTCATTAAAGCACAGTGTGTGATTGCATGTCGTTGGAGGGATGCTCAGTGATCTATCTATGCACAAAGGGGTTATTTATTTTGTTATGCTTTTTGAATTTTTACAATTTTTTTTGTGTTCATTTTTTTCAAGACTTTATTTGATTTTTTTGGATTATTTCAGGACGTTATTTGATTTTTTTGGATTATTTCAGGACGTTATTTGATTTTTTTGGATTTTTTAGGACATTATTTGATGTTTAGGATTTTTTCAGGACATTATTTAAATTTTTTTGGATTATTTCAGGACATTATTTGAAATATTTTTGGATTATTTCAGGACATTTTACAAATTTTTTGGATTATTTCAGGACATTATTTGAATTTTTTTATTTTTTTGATTTTTTTCAGGACATTATTTGATTTTTAGGGATTTTTTTCAGGATATTATTTGATTTTGTATGATTTTGCCCCCAGTGTCTAGCAAGGCAAGGAATATGATAGGTGAATAAATAGGCTTTCTGAAATGATGGTGGATAGAGGGAAGACAAAGGCCTTTTATCATGGAGACAATGCGGATGCAATTTTCAAGGGCTATGGCGTGATGGGACAAGAGACTGGATATGACAATGTAAAGCAGGAACATGGCATGAGGGACATGTCAAGAGGTTTTTGAAACCATGCTTAAATTTTGCATCCTTATGTTAGATCAAGATCAAGGAATGAAAAAGGGGGTATGGATAGGATAAGCAAGACCAAGAATGGATAAGGGACATGAACTGAAGGTCGAGGTAGGCCAAGGGATAGTGGCAGAAAGTTGCAACAAGCCAGGGAATATGGATGAAAGGTTATAATAAGAAAATGGATAAAGGACCAAAAGCTATGATAGACTGAAAGCTGCAAACAAGATGCATGATGCTCATGATGATCCTCAGCCTTGTCAAGATCAAAGGTGGAAAGGGAAGCTAGACATGAGGGATGATAGGATATGAAGGGTAATGATAGGGGTTCGATAGGATAATGAAGGGCAATAGGATATGAAGGAGGAAACCTGCCCCCAAGTGTGGTGTGCAAGAAGTTCATAGATTACGCATGACGCCTGTTTGCCAGGTTTTCATCACAGTACTTTCCCAAAGCGTTTGTTTGCTAGGTTTTCACCAGTGGACGAATTATTTTTGCTATAATTTTATTTTTCTTTTGTCTTTTTTTTTCACTTTTTTTTTTGTATTTTGACTTTTTCAAGAGAAGATGGACACATGATAAGGGATGGAAGAAGGACTCAAGCATCTTTTTTTTGTTTTGTTTTGGATAGTATCCTTGAAAAAAATGGACAATGACCTTTAAAAGTATGCTCAAAGACGTTGGTAGGATAAGGACATGGAAAAAGAGATGAAACTAAGGTAAGGATTTATGCAAAGGATGGGATCAAAGGGATCAAAGGATGGGAAATATGCATTGGATAATGGATAGGGTATTGGAAGAACTGTGCTTGAGTGGATAGAAATGTTAGCAAGATCGACATTGGCACACACCTTGAGGGGTGATGGACTGATGGAGGAAAAATGTATTTTGGATATTGAGATTTTGAGGAAGGAAAGGCTATGGATTTTTGGACATAAGGGCCCAAAATGGATGAAGAAGGTGGTGGAGAAATAGACTTGGAAATTTTGGATGGAGGAATAGCAATTTTAGATGCCAATTTTGATGTTTCTTTAGGCTTCTGTGCTTCAAGGAGCCGCTTAGGGATCCACATGGTTTTTGATTTTTCATGCTTTTGTTGTTCTTTGGTGTGCATGACTTGCATAAGGGATTTAGGAACCCATATATATTGTGACTTTGCTTTATTTTGCTCAGTGGGCCTTTGTGGCCTTTTGGATTTTTCCTTTTCTTTATAGATCATATTGTTCTTTGTTTTGACATGTCGATTATATTGGACATATTGATCCTTGAATACATGTGGATTGCTAGACTTATGACTTTTATGCTTGGCATCCAAATTGCTTGGAGGAGGAAAGGAATGCATGGATGGATATGAATGAAATGGAGTTCTTTTGGATGGATGAGATTTACTCAAGGATGTGTAGCTTTGCTGACCTTGCATAGAGAACGAAGGGATATAAGGACCTAAGATGGATGGAAAGTATGATGGGGAAGGTGTATGTTTTGATTTTGAAGGGATGTTGGATTTAGTAGGGGTACCCACGTCCTGAGGAATTTCACTGAGGCCATGACCCTTAATATTTTCTTTAACATGAAGGGATTCTTGCTTATGGAGATCTACTCCTTTGCCTTTATGAATATCTTGACTTGTAGGATACTCTTTTCTTTGGGAAGAAGACATGAGTCCATTATGAGGTGGATATGATATGAGAGAAATAATGAGATCTTGAAGTGGATCAGATTGCACCAAAGTGGAAGAACCCATTATGCATGTCGAGGGTTCATGAACATCTTGCACTAACACATTAGAATCATGAGTGGGATTAGGATCGTGAGGGGAACTAGGATTGTGTAGTGGACATGGTTCAATGACAGGCTCTTCAAGAGATGGAATAGGAAAAATAATGGGATCATCACAAGAAATACGATCTTGGAGTGTATATGGAGCATTAGGACAAGGAGATGGAGGAACAAGTGGATCTTGTGGAGGATCTGAAGGAATAATTTGATCTTGACAAGGAGGAAGATCATTGGAATCCTCTTTAAAGGTGCTTTGCTCTTGACTTTTAATGGGATCATCAGAAAGGATGGAAGGGATATCTTGATCTTTCTTAGGAAGTGGAATGCCAATGGGATTTGAAAGGACATTGTGTTCATGAAATGGAAGGGGATCATTTGGGATTGGATGAACTGGGATATCTTGATCTTGCTCAGGGAATGGAGTGTCAATAGGACTTTGGATAGGATGGACAAGAATAGGGGAATCATCGTGAGTGTCTGGGAACATGGGGTCCTGGTCAACAATTGGATGGTATGATAAGGTTTCAAGACACGTTTCTTCATGCTCTAAATTATCCTCTTGACATGGGGTTGGACTTTGGATATGCATGGGGGATTCTAACAAGGAATCAATGTTTTGGCATGAAGGAAATGCACTTTGAACATTTGTGATAGATTCTGGCAAGGAATCAAAGCTTGAGCATTAGGAAGAGGGCCTTCAAATGGGGTCCTCTAAAATAGGTAATGGCAATAAAGTGCATGGTGGCATTGGGTCTTGTATTTCTGAAACATGACAAGGATGTGCATCATGAATTGGATTATCTTGGCAATCAATTATGGATAGCCCTTGGATAATTTCATCCTTGGGTGTATTGTTTGATGATGACAATATGGAAGGTTCTTGTGAAAATTCTACTGGAGAGTCAATTTGTTTGTGGGGGGATGAGGCATTGCTAGACATAAGTGTATTATCTTGATCTTCTTCAAAGAACTCACTTGGTAGGTTCCTTAAGAGCATTGCAATAAAGCCACCTTTCTTTCGAGGTTTTGACATAGTTGTATCTAGAATTTGAACTTGTTTTTGGTTTGATGTCAAGTTTTTATATTGGACTTGGTTCAATTGTTCTGACATGTTTGAAACTTGGGTTGGTGTGTGCTGCAACCTTTGTTTTTGAATGTTTGGTTGTGGTTGTTGACATTGATATGTTAATTGAACTTGTTGATATTCCACCATTGGTTGAACTATTCATGGACATTGTATAGTTGGTTGGACATATTGTTGAAATTGGACCATTGGGTGTGTGCTGCATCTATTGTTTGATAGATGCCACTGGAGAGTCAATTTGTTTGTGGGGGGATGAGGCATTGCTAGACATAAGTGTATTCTCTTGATCTTCTTCAAAGAACTCACTTGGTAGGTTCCTTAAGAGCATTGCAATAAAGCCACCTTTCTTTCGAGGTTTTGACATAGTTGTATCTAGAATTTGAACTTGTTTTTGGTTTGATGTCAAGTTTTTATATTGGACTTGGTTCAATTGTTCTGACATGTTTGAAACTTGTGTTGGTGTGTGCTGCAACCTTTGTTTTTGAATGTTTGGTTGTGGTTGTTGACATTGATATGTTAATTGAACTTGTTGATATTCCACCATTGGTTGAACTATTCATGGACATTGTATAGTTGGTTGGACATATTGTTGAAATTGGACCATTGGTTGTGTTGGTTGTATATGTTGAACAATTGGTTGTATTGGTTGAAAATCGGATTGATACTAAACACCTTCTTGTTCTTGTTGTGGAGGCACATAATGTTGAAATTGATGTTGTCTCTTTTCTTGAAATTGTTTCATCATCTCTATTTGGGAGAGGAGAGCAGGTATGTCTGATCATTCAAGAAGAGATCTTACATCAATTGGCTCAATCTTTGGATTTCCACCTGGAAATTTTTGAAACATTTTGGACATTTGTGATCTATTCTTCTCAATGTTTTTCACTCTTTGTTCCAAAATCTCATTTTCTTGAGCTAGTTTCTCCTCTAGTTTTTGTATTTGGAGACTTGTTTCATGATAAAAAGTTTGATTGATATTGCCTTGTTGTTGGGTTGGATATAATTGTGATTGCATTGTTGGTTGATATGTCAAACTTTGTTGCATCATTGGTGCTTGGAACCTTGTTTCAATAGACATCTCACTATGCAATGCAATATTTTTTTGGAATTTTTCAAGGATGATATATGATATGCAACTAAATGCAAACTAAATAAATGAAAATGTAATCTATGGCAAGAATGCAACCTATGTTTTTGGTTGTTTTTCAAAATTTTGACAAACTTTTTGGAATGCAAATCTAAAAAAGAGACCCTTAGGAAATTGAAATGGTGTCTAGACCTCAAAGGACAAAAGGACCAAGTGACAAAAGGACAAAATGACAATGTCTCCCCTATATGCTTGGATACTAAGCTAGATTTGACCAAATGACATTGATGACAAAAAGACAAAAGGTTTGATAAGGTCTAGACTTCCTAACAATGACCTAGGGTTTATCAAAGATTTTGATTACTCAAGTATGACAAAACCTAGTTTTGGCACTATATGCAAAGGGACAATTACTATGCAAATGACCCTAATATTATATGATAATGACCTAAGCTTGATGAAAAGACCTAGGGTATGCAAATGTGACCTAATGTTATGAGGACAAGGATGCAATTGCAAATGTATGACAATGTCAACCTAAGACAAAACCTAAGGTTGAATTATGAAGTGGTATTAGTATAATGTAAGAGGACACATACAAATGAATGACCCTTATTGATATGCAAAGGAGTATGACCTAGGTGAAACCTAATCTTGGTACTTGACAATGAACTTTGCAAAATGGACACCTAGGATGAACCTAAATCTAAGTGACATGAATGTTGAGACAAGACTTTGAAAAATGTTTGACAACCATGTTTGAAGGTGTTTTGAACTTTGTTGGATGAAATGTTCTTGTGTTTAACCTTGTTTTGAATCAATTTGTCTTGCTTTTGAAATGAGATACAATTCAACTTTTGACAAACAAAGAAGACAAGATATTTCAACTTAGACTCAAGACAATCATGCTCATTCACACATTTCTTATGGTATGCAAGGACATTAGGTACTTGAGAGGTAGACTCATTATGGGATTCAAGGAGAATACATAGATGCTTGACCCCACGGGCTCCCCTCCACAGCACTCACTTCTCAGGGCAGCCAAGCATCAGTCCCCATGGAAATCTCCCCATGGTGAACTTAGTATCTCTTCCAAGTATCCAAACTTGTCCTTCTCAAGCAACTAGAAGGATTTTTGGCCTCTAAATGCAAGGTGTTTAGTCAGGATTTTTTTTAAGCGTTACTCCTTGGTGTCACGCAAGCGTGATTGAGACATTAAGCCCACCAAGATACCAAACAAATGTAGTCGTGCAAGCATAATTTAGACCACGAGGCCCTACTTAGATGTTGATATGAGAAAGAGTTCAAGGGTCATCACTTCCCAAGTAACTACAATTCCCATGTAACCCTTCCTTCAAAGCTTTCACCCATCAGGTATTTATTTATAGTGAGTTAGAATGCCAAGGTACTCTAGCTGTGCTCACTTTGGGTCATTCCCTTCTCACGATTGTCACTTGCTTGCAAAAGAAAATGGTCGGGAAGGCAGGCCCTCTAAAGGTGACACACAATCAAAAACATGAGCATGGTATCGAAGATTTGGATTTCTGATCACCCTAAGAAGGATGAGAGCATACTCTCCTACTCCAATGTCAAACTCAACAATCGAAGCAAACATACATTCTTTCCATCCTATTTAGAAATCATACTAGGTGCCTAAATATTAATTACAAACACAAAGTTTAGTTGTAATCCAAGGCAACCTGCAAAACCACCAGGTTAGAAGTTTGATATGCTTGATCTTTGACTATCGAACCTGCATAAAATTCGTTAGTAGTTTCATCTTTGTCTTTGCTATGCGTAATGCCAAGGTGTTGCACAAATAATTAGTACCATAAAACCAAAAGCAAAAATAGAATGCAAAACAAACCAATTTGCAAGTAAAAACACTGCTTTTTTTACCTCTGTTTCTGGACTTACATAGGCGTAGATTGCTTGACACAGGCGCAGAATGATGTAACATAGGTGCAAAATGATGCAACATAGGCACAGATCCATTTGACACAGGTGTAGAAGTCTTTGACACAGGCGTAGAATGCTTGACACAAGCGCAAATTGCTCCTACAAAGGCGTAGAAGTGCCCAGAAAGGCCTGCATTACCCTATTTCTTGGGTTTTTCACCTACAAATCATCTCAAAAGAACTCAAGAGCATGGTGAGGGGGTTAGTTCATGTCGGGTTCACCAATTAATGTAGATAGGAAATGTGGAAATCATCAAAGGAAATTAATATTATTCTAGCTCAATCATGAAAGCTCAAATGCAATGATCAATCCTAAAAACACTCAATAAAGACATGAAAACAAGACATCAATTCAAGATTGAAAACTAAGCAAACCAAATGCAGACTTGGATGTCTCCTTCATGTGGCTCCATTGTCCTTCTTTCTCCTTCAAATAGATTTGTTTGTGGCTCTCACCTACTAGTGCAAAAGCATGATGTGAAAGCAAGTAGACAAGATTGTAGTGCAAGAATACTCGAAGCGTGATTGATTCGACCAGGTAGTAGTCTTGATTGAAGAAATTCATCCAATTTATAGACAAATTGGAGAAAAGATCAGATTAGCATGAAAGTGATTCGAATGGAAATTTAAATCAAGAATAGCAAAATTATGACATGTGTATGACAAATTGCTATGCAAGGATTTATGATGATTTATGACAATTTATGACAAATTGCTATGCAAGGATTTATGATGATTTATGACAATTTATGACAAATTGCTATGCAAGGATTTATGACAAGATTTTGAAATAGAAATAGACATTTAGGAATTTAGGAGAAATTAGAAAATTAAGTTGGAAATAATGACTTGGAATTTAGGAAATTGATGCAAATTAGGTAAATTAATTAATAATTTCTCATTCATTAATTAATTTACAAAAATAGGAGGAATTAATTAGCCAATTAAATAAATATTTAATTGTGACAAGAAGACTTAGGATAAATAAATAAATAATTTATCCTAAAGAGAAAATGGAGAGAAAATGACAAACAAGGTTAAATGAATAAATCATGAAACCCTAGAAGATAAATTAGAAATGCAAGGATGACAATTAGGTCTTGATGTAAAATTGATTTGATGTCGATTCGATCATGATTTTGAATTGATAAATGATTTGATTGATAAATGCACCAATTGACAAGGAATAGTGACTAATTGATCACAAATCGATAAGATTGATAAGAGGACAAAACCCTAATTAGGTCATCGATTAGGATTGATGATGTCCAAAATATGACAAATGAGCATGCACATTGATGCGACAGGATAAGATCGATCAAAATCATGACTGAAGATTGTTGTCAACAAGACCAAATTCAAAAGCGATAAAAATGAGGAATGCAGAAGAAGGACTCAATGCTCGCAAATGATAAAGACCAAGTGCGCAACATAGAAGAAATGTTAATGTGATGCAAAAATACCTAAAATAAGGCAATGTGCCAATGTTAAAAGTACAACTCTGCAAGCTTTGACCATTTTTAGATGTCTACACCATTAATGATATTTGCTGGTGTGCAGTGGAAAAGACTGTCCGATTGGCCTGAGCTATCAAATCATCAATTTCCTTAGGTGAGTTGACCGGGTATACTGCAAGTAATTTTTCTATTTTAATTTTCTTATCCAACTCAACTATTCCTTGCCTTCTGGCCTCAAGTCTTTTATATAATTCATCAGGAATTTCATTTAGGACTTGCATCAAAAACTTTTTATACATGTCCATGTGTAGTATAACACTTTCCTCAACTTGTCCTTTCTCATCTTCAGATAGGGTGTCATAGATTTTCCCTATGTTTTTCAATTTACCTTCCTCTATGATTTCATTCAGTAATATGTCAAAAGGGGCCAAGTCAGTGTCTGTCTTCTTCTTCTTTTTCGGGGTCATCTTTTTCTTAGGTGTGGCTTTCTGGACTAGAGACCTCACAACTTGTTGCTTCTATCTTGTCCTTCTAGGTGAAGGAGTGGATACCAGTGAGGGGTCTCTTTTCCTAACAACTCTTTTGAAATTTGCTGGCATATCTCCTTCTGAGGAGGTATCTACCGGTGATAGATGAGTTTCAGGTTGTTGGGCTGCCAACTCTTCTTCTTTTATGCCAGTTTTCCTTAATACATCATCTTTTAAGGCTTTTGCTTGCTTGCTTCCTTTCCTCACAGATGCCTCAACTTTCTTTACTCTCTTTTTAGATTGAATTTGACTTTCAATGTGCTCAGCACTACCAAATACTTCTTCCTTTGGTTCATTGGGGGCTTCCAGAAGTGCTTTGGCATAAGTTTCCACTATGTGGTCATCTATTTCATACCCCATTTCTGTAACCCAGATTGTTCTTGGGATGACTGCTTCCATCTAGATCTCATCCTTTTTTATTACAAAACATATGTCATCCTTGTATTTGTTGACAATTTCCTATGATAGTCTGATCCTCTTATTCATTTTGACCTTTAGTGCTTGAAAATACTCATAGATATTCTTTTCTCTGTTTTCACCCATGTTGTTGAATAAGTCAGAGAATTGTTTTCCTACCGGTATGTCAAATCCAAAATCCTTGTTGCCTATACCAGGAGCCTATTTGGTTATATGTAGCATTAAGCATACAAGTAAATTTCCAAATCTAAAGGTTCCTTTCTTATCCTTCTTGATTTTTTCCAAATTGTCAATTAACTCATCTTTTAACCATTCACAGATATCAATTTTCACATTGTCCTTAACCATATCATAAGCACTCTTTATGCATAAACTGGAAATAGAGTTAAGCCTATTTGCATGAGTTGCTTTGTAACCTAGAATCATGCTAATGAATCTCACATTTGTATCGGTCACATCATTAACCCTCAATGATCTTTTGTCAGATGTTGCACCAGCTAGTTTCATTACTAGGTCATTGGAGACCTTCTTGGTTTTGTCGGGTCTAGTACCGGTGGAAGGTAACCCTGTTACTGCTTTCACAGCTACCTTTGTAATTTTATGCACTGAGTCAAGCCAAAAGAATGAGCCATGTACCCTGGTAAGAACTATCCTAATCACTTCCTTGGGAAATTCAGGAATGTAGAGGATTTCAGTGAATCCTAGGGTTTCAACAATTTTATGTTCAAGTTTCACATTTCTGGCATTGTCACATATAACAGATTTATACATGTTTTTGATTTCTTCATCACCTAATTCTTCTATGTTGCAATGAATATACATTCTAGGGTCTTCTGCATAAACAACACCCTTTGGAATTTTGGAAAAAGCACCTGTGTTGTCATCTTTCTTAGCTACCTCAGGAACTAGCTCAAATACGGGCCTAGGTCATTTTATAACCTCGACTACTATAGGGTTTGCTACGAATTCAGGTGTAGAGGAGGGTTCCATGATGATAAAAACCTTTTTCTACCTTTGGATGGATTGATTGCTGAAGTGCTTTGCCTCTTTGCTCAGAATGCCTTAGCTCGGAAATCTTCGCGCTCTTTGAAGGTTTGAATTCACGGTGAAATGAAATGGAGCCAAAAACCTTATTTTATAAAGTCTTTTCTGCCACCTACCACATTAATTGTTTGCCGGCAATGTATTAACTCAACTTTATTTGCCGGTAATGAAGGATTTTCAACTTCTTTTCTCTAACCGAGGGAATAATAGCACATGTGTCATTAAATTGCCAAACCCTCAAGATAATTTTCTTCAATTTGATGAAGAACATCTTGCCGGTGGAGAATTGCTCTGTCCTACCGGTGGAGCATCATATTGTCCTACCGGTGAAGCATTAGTTGGTTCTACCAGTGGAAGAGTAACCCCAATATTTAGATCACCTTTTCTAATCCATTGCTTTGAAAATTCTTGCTTAACCTCTTCAACCTTTTCTTTACCTTTCAAGCTAGTACTTTTGTTATCTACCGATGTACCTTTACTTCTACAAAATTTAGCAATATGACCAATCTTGTTACATGCATAACAAGTTACATTATTTTTCTGAATAGCTTTCCCATAACCTATGTCAGTTTGTGTTCTGCATTTATTTGATAAATGACCAAATCTTCCACAAACATAACATCTTACATTCATTCTGCAATTTTCAGAGTTATGACCAATTTTGTTGCATTTGGTACATTGACCAATGGGAGGATTGATGTTCTGATAATTCCTAGATCTACATTCATTTTCCCTATGACCATATTTATTACAGTTAAAGCATTTTCCATTGAATTTGTAAGTATTAGAGGGTCTTACCGGTTTGCTTTGATCCTGGGTATTTGCAGTACTGGAGCTTTCTCCAACTTTAAATCCAACTCCAGAAGTGTCACCTTTGGGTTTTTGATTCTTCAATAAGGTACCAAGTTCTTCTGAGCTTTTCTTGAATTTTTCTTTGTGTTGATTTGTAGTTTCCAATTCCCTTTCCAAGATCTCTTTTTGTCTCATTAGTTCATTCGAGTTATTTTGAGTATGCATCAGATCTGTCTTCAACATGTCATTTTCATAGCTAAGTCTTGTGTTCTCATTTGCTACATCACTTAGTCTTCTAGTCAATTCTTCTTCATTCTTCTTTCTGTCCTCAATCTCTTTGCAGAATCTCATAGTCATATCCTGCATTTCATTTTTTGTTGTCATGATCTGTTGTTTCAATTTGCTTATCATATCATTTAGTGATTCCTTTTCATCATTTTCATTTTGCAATTTTTCACAAAGTTCTCTTCTCTTGTTTCTTGTAACAGTAAGATTTTCTTGAAGTGCCTGAATAATGTCCTGAGCTGCTTTTAAATCATCTTCTAATTTGATATTTTTCAACTTCTCCACATCATAGTCAGTAAGAGCTCCTTCAAGTTGCTTCATTAGATTTTTCATCTTTACCGGTGTCAAGATCTTCCTCAAGCTGTTAGGCTTTTGAAAATAGAGGACCAGGCTCTGATACCAATTGTTAGGGTTCCCATAGATACTGAGAGGGGGGGGTGAATCAGTATCTGACTAGTAATGAAATTTTCTTAAAACTAAATATGCAGAATATAAAGTAACAGTATACCGATATGCAATAATTAATGCAAATAACAGAATCAAAAGCATCCACATGAAAAGAACACCATAACACAAGATGTTTAATGAGGAAACCTGGTGTGGGAAAAACCTCGGTGGGATTTGTGACCCATAATATTCACTTACTAGCCAATAAGAGAATATTACTTACAATAGGGGCCTGCACATGTAGGAAGGCCAACTGTCTAGAGCTCACTGCTCAACAAGAAGTCACACTGACTTACAATGAGGATTTACATAAATCCAATATTTTGTATTGCTTTACAATAGCATCTTCAATGCCAGATTCAATACCGGTTCTTGCTCTATTCTTTACATATACCCTTGACCTACAATTCACACATTAGGTCTGCCTTATAATTTTTTATTGCATTCTATCCATGTCCTACAAATGCCTACAATGATCTCTTTTATATACAAGAGTCATTTTACAATTTGCTAAGTCGTCTTACAATAATAAACAAAATATTACATATCACAAATCATGTCAGCCTCTATGCCAGTATACATATTTCCTTTTGTGCCGGTGTACATCTTCCGTGCTGGTGCCGGTGTAGATTGATTTTGTTGATGCCAGAGCACTGTTCTGTTTGAGTAATGCTTTGCCGATATAATGTCTTGCCGGTGCCATAGGATTGCAAGGTTGCCTATGTAATGCTTTGCCAGTGTAATGTCTTGCCAGTGCCATAGGATTGCAAGGTTGCTTATGTAATGCTTTGCCGGTGTAATGTCTTGCTGGTGCCATAGGATTGCAAGGTTGCCATCAATGACAAAACCTTCAATCACACACAATGTCTCATTGGAGTGTCCATATGCCAACAGTATCTTACTCAGATTAGGCCGTACATTATGCATGTTGTGTGCATAGCTGCTAGATATCAAACTGATCGAAAAGAGAGTCATGTCACTGCTGTGAAGAGGATATTTGTATACCTTAAGAGAACTATGGACTATGGATTATGGTATCCTAGGAATGATGATTTCATGCTATGTGCCTATATTGATGTTGATGACCATAAGAGAACTACTGGTGGAGCATTCTTTTTGGGTAATAAGTTGGTTTCATGGGCTAGAAAGAAACAAGATTCAATGTCCTTATCTACTGTTGAAGCTAAGTAAATTGTTTCTGCTAGTAATTACACTCGAGTAGTTTGGATGAAGAAAATATTGAAGGATATCAGAGTTATTTATGATGAGCCTATTATTATATACTATGATAATTTCATTTCTATCAACATGTCAAAGAATCTAGTGCAACATTCAAAGACTAAACATGTGTCAATCAAATATCATTACTTGAGAGAGCAAGTTCAGTGAAGAGAAGGTGAAGCTGGAGTATGTATCTACAAAGGAACAAATAGCTAATATTTTCGTGAAACCTTTGCTTGTAGATACATTTGTGTACTTGAGAGACAAGTTAGGGGTATCACCCCTCCTAATGAGAGCTAGATGCATTAAGATGTATCAATCTAGTAGATTTCAGAAGCCTTATCTTCTTATCCAGATTGGTGAGTTGATGTTGCTCCTCTGGTGGATTAATTTGTTGATATAGTTATATAGTTCTGGGGGAGGGAGATTCATGTTTCTTTTTTTGGGAGAGAGTTTGGTTTTCTATTTTGTGAGATTTGGTATTGCTATCAAAGGGGGAGAGAGATCATGTGAAAAAATTCTTTCTAAGTCTTGATCTTAGGGGAATTTTGTTGGAGATATCTTCTTTTCTTTGCATTGATTGTTTTTCACATTCATATGTTGCCATCAATGCCAAAGGGGAAGATTGTCAGATATTGTTAGTCATTGTTTCTGCTAGGATATGTTGTTGTCATTGATGTCAACATATTTTTGTGATTTTCTCCCATGATTACAGATTAGGAAGATTTTCTGATCCAATTTGTAGTGTTGGTTTGCTGATCACGGTTTTGTCGAGTTCAGTATATCCTCCCGTATATTTCAGTGTGATAAGTGTTAATTCTATGAGAATCTGGTTAATACTGAGAGGGGGGGTGAATTAGTATTAATACCAACATCAAACTTTAAACCCAAATCAAACTTACAATAATTCCAACTTCATTTACCACATATGCCAATTCATTAAACAGTACCGGTAATCACTAATAAATATCTGATAAACTGCTATAACTAGTGTATTAAAAAACAATGAATAAACTAAACATAATAAATAACATCACATGAAAATCATTCCACACATGAACACCATATTTTTGATGTGGAATCCCAAATAGGGAAAAACCACGGTGGGAGTAAGTACCTACAAAGATTTGTACTCTTTTGAAGTACACCCAGTTAGAAACTTAGCCCTGTTATGAGCTTACAATATGCCCTATTAGGAGCAGACCCTTTTAGGAGTCACTCGGTTAAGGGATTTGGATGTGCAGCTCGGTTAGGAGCTTAATGACCTATTAGGATCAAACCCATGAGAGGATTTACCACTCTTTTTGAGAGCTACCCTATTAGAGGATTTACAATATTAAGGCCTATGAGGACCTACCCGGTTAAGGGATTTAATCTACTATAATTGTTAGAGAACAACAGTGAAAAAGTGATCTGTTACTTGCACTTCTCAGCTTGCTAAATCAGATCGAGTTATACTCCACTATCTGAAACTCTCAAGAAGATCTCACTCTTCTCTAAGATCACCGACACAATAAACGTCAACTAAGACAACATAAATAATGATTTCCACTAGGTCAGCCACTAAATCCTAAATTACATCATAGATCATCACAAATCTTTACAAATCATTATAGATCATCATATGGATCATTACAATCAATTACAAAACAATATCAACTATTGATTGATCATAAGTTGTCTTAGCAAGTCGATCTGGTACAAATTCAAACCCTTAGCTCATTTTGCTAAGCACTTTACACATTCCCAAGAAAATCACTCTCCAAATGCACCAAAACATCTTTCAAACACTTCACGCAGTTTGTGTTGCATTCTCATCAACATGTAGACTTTATGTCGATCACCGCCATACCAAAAATCATTACCGGTTTTATGATTTCTTCATCAGTTCTAAAACCCTACTAAAACCCTGGAAAAACTTCATCAATAATTAGAAACATGCCTTTCGATAGTCATCAGAAGATGCGGTTTCGATCAGATACTCATTTCTATGATAAAAGCTTACATTCCAAACCACAAATCACCAATCATCACCAATTATCTACTTCAAGTAAAACATCTCTGCATATACCGATTAAAGTCCTATTTCACAGTCTTCTATATATTGATGATAAACACTATCTCCGGTAGACTAAATCACTTAGATGATAAACCTGTAGTGTCATAAATTGTACACCCTTGCTAGGGTGGTATAATTTCACACTTAGCTTAGCACTTGCCTTAGTGTGTCTTGCATCTTGTATTTCTCATTCCCCTTTAAGTATTTAATTAATTAATTTAATTAAATTTAAGGTCATGTCTCATCACTTTACACATTATAAAGTTGGGCCCTTTACCCTAAGCATGCCCCTTTTCATCTTATTCCTCCAATGAATCATTTAATCATAAACCCTAATTATGTCTTATTTTGACCATTTAGGCCTGATTTCGCATATCAAAACATCTTGAAATCAGCTGTAACTTTTGGATGTGCTCTAATATCATCATATCTAATGGTCCTTAAAATTTAGTGAAAAGTTGGTTAGACCATGGCGAGAATGCACATGATCCGCGACTTTTTCCCTAAAATTTTGGGAGCACAATCACATGATATAATAATTCTTAACCCCAAAATATCAATAGGAAATTCAAATCCTAGGTCGGCGTAAACATGAAATTAAGATCTAGGGTTTCATACTTAAGAGCTCTCTTTCTTCATTTGAAGAGGTCTTCTTCTAAGAATCTAAGAAAAGGTTTTTGGAGCATTAGAGTCTTCTTTGCAGAGATAGAGTAGATATTAGAAGTCTTCAACAACATTCATCATTCATCCATCAAACACTCATCAAGCATCATTTTATCAATTGGGGGCTTCTGAAGATGTAGAAGAACAATAGGAGATCATCGAGTGACGATTGGCTTGTACCTCTCCCTTAGGTTTGGGTATGGTTTCATGTTGTTTTCATATCTTTGTATGAGATTCATTTTGATTCACACTCATACTTTAGATCACTTTGAATTGTGGATTTAGAGCATTTACTTTGTCAATTACAAGCAATTAGGGTTTACTCTTTAGGGTTGCTCTAGGTTGTTTACTTTCATTCTTAAGATCTTAAACACGCACAAGGTTCTTGCACACACATTTTCAGTACATTATCAGCTATTCATGGAGATGGAAATCACAAACATGGGGGTTTTACTAAGGAAAAACCCTATATAGCCACCCCGAACCCTTTTTTCAGCTTCAGGTATAGGTTCGGATCCAAGTGTCGCTGGAAGTTTTGGGACCAGAAGAGCACATAAGGACAATACTGGGTTATAGATCTTGGTAGAAACACCAAGTACAAGGGTGTAGTGCCATGATCCTGCCTAGGATAGTGGCATGGTGCCATGGTCCTACCCTCTATCAGCAGGACTTGGCAGAACAACATTTTGCAGGCTTTAGAATCCTTCCTATCAATTTTAGCTCCATAATTGCAGAATCAGGATAGTGGCATGGCACCCTGGTTTAGGACATTTTTGTTAAAATTCCAGGCATAAGTACACCTCTAATTTTGTCTTCTGATCTATACTTTGCAGTAGTGTATCAATTGTTCTTTGATCTGCATTCTCATATTAGGGTTTGCTTGCTTACTTGCTTTCTAGGTTAGATTTCATTTTGCATCATTCCCCTCTCTCATTTATAGAAAAGGAATAGAAAACCTAAAGAGGTAATCCATTTCTCTCTCTTTCTTATAAGAAGTATCTGATGTGTGTTACCTCCCTAGGCTCTTTCATATTCCATGAGTGTGTATGAGAGTGGGATTAGGGTTTCCATACTTAGTCTCACTTTTTCCCCTACACATCTTTAGTGAACCAGATGTGAATCCAATTTATTTTTAATTGCATTGCATTGTTAGATCTATATCTAGTTTATTTCATTTTCTTTCAAAAAAAATTTAAAAAAGAGAGAGAAAAAGAAAAAAAAAGAGATACATTTCTTTTATTTTCCTTGCATTGTGTGTTTAAGTTTCATGCAATTTTCATTTCAAAATGTCAGATTTCTATTTGCAAGAACTTCATTCTTTTGATGATGTATGTAATTTTGTTGATTATGAGTTTAGTAAGGATGAATTATATGAATCTCTGGATAAGTTTTTGAACCCTAAGCCTTCTAAACCCTCATTTTGCCAAAAATTAATCAACCTTATTACTATGCCATTTCATGGTGATGAGAAAGATAAGTTGAATGATTCCTATCATGGGTACATTCCTATCACCTTCTCCACTAGATCTAGTAACAATGGTTTACTCCTGTAGACACCTAAAAATGGTCAATGCTTGCGGGATCATACTTTAACATTTGCACATTGCCTCATTTTAGGTTTTTGCATCGCATTAACATTTCTCCTATGTCACGCACTTGGTTTTTATCATTTGCGAGCATCGAGTCTTTCTTCTACATTCTTCATTTTTCTCACTTTCGAATTAGGTCTTGTTGATAACCAATTTTCAGTCATGATTTTGGTCGATCCTTATCAACTTGTCAATATTGTCATTTTGTGATCGATCTGTCATCGATCATCGTCCTTCTCAATCATATCAATTTGGATCAATTTGTCATTGTTCCTCGTCAATTGGCACATTTTATCAATTAAATCATTTATCACATTGGTCATTTATCAATCCAAAATTAAATCATGATCGAGTCAATTATCTTTCAATACCTAATTGTCATTCTTGCATTGCTAATTCATCTTCTAGGGTTTTGTGATTTCATCATTTAACCTGATTTGTCATTTCCTCCTTTAGGATTAATAAATTATTTATTTATCCTAAGTTTTCTTGTCACAATTAAATGTTCATTTAATTGGCTAATTATTCTTCTTTGTGAATTAATTAATAAATGACAAATTATTAATTAATTTACCTAATTTCTAATTTTCATCAATTCTCTAATTTTCTTAATTTTCTAATTCCTAATTTCAATTTCCTCCTATTTCTCTCCTAAATTCATGGAAATGACATGTCAATTTGTCATAAATTTGTCATAATTGATAATCAATCAATTTTGACATAGAATGTGTCATAATTTGTCATCAATTATCAATCAATCAAATTGTGCATGGAAAGTGCATAATATGTCATATTGATTTGCAATTTCCATTTGAATTGCATCATGCTAATCTTGTCATTTATCCAATTCTTCTATAAATTGGATGATTTTCAATCAAAGCCAATCCCGAATCCTTAATCCCGAATCCCTAATCAAACTATCAAACTTATGTTTCTAGTACTCTTGATCAACAAACCAATATCAATCTTGCTTTCAATTGTGTGTGCACTTGTAGGTGAGATCCACAAATCCATTTGAAGAGGAAAGAAGAACAATGGAGCCGCATGGAAGAAGCATCCAAATCGTCATTTGGTTTGCATGAATATTTGCTTTTGAATGCTTTGTTTTTATGTCTCTATTGAGTGTGCTTAGGATTAGATCATTGCAATTGTGCTTTCGTGATTGAGCTAATAATGAATAATATGTCCTTTTATATATTTCTTTGATGATTCCTAATTCTGATGCTACATTAATTGGTGAACCCAACGTGAAAAACTAACCTTCTAACCTCTTTATGGTGTTTTGAGTGCTCTCAAGTTGATTTGCAGGCCAAAAAACCCAAAAATAGGGTCGTGCAGGGTATTCTGGAGACTCCTGCGCCTGTGTGATGCAACCTGCGCCTGTGTTGAGCATTCTGCACTTGTGTAGGTGACATTCTATGCTTGTGTCATGGGTTCTATGCCTGTGTCATGAGTTCTGCGCCTGTGTAAAGTCCAGAACAGAGGTAAAAAATGCAGTGTTTACTTGAAATTTTTGGTGTTTTTGCATTCTGTTTTTTGTGCTTTGGATTTTGGTACTGATTCTTTATGTAGCACCATGGCATATGCATGACAAAGACAACAAATCAAACTACTAACATGTTTTATGCAGAATCGATAGTCAAAGACAACAAATCAAACTTCTAACTTGGGTTTTTGCAGGTTGCCTTGGAGAAACAACTAAACTTGGTGTTTTTCATTAATGTTTTAGGCACCTAGTGATTTCTAAATAGGTTGGAATGAACATGTTTTTTCTTTGATTGTTGAGTGTGACATTGGAGTAGGAGAGTATGCTCTCATCTTTCTTAGGGTGATCAGAAATCCAGATCTTCAATACCATGCTTGTGTCTTTGATTGTGTGTCTCCTTTAGAGGGCCTGCCTTCCCGACCACTTTTCTTTTGCAAGCAAGTGATAATCGTGAGAAGGGAATGACCCAAAGTGAGTACGGCTAGAATTCCTTGGCATTCTAACTCACTATAAAAAAATACCCGATGAGCGAAAGCTTTGAAGGAAGTGTTAACTGGGAATTGCAGTTACTTGGGAAGTGATGACCCTTGAACTCTTTCTCATATCAACATCTAAGTAGGGCCTCTTGGTCTAAATCATGCTTGCGCGACTACATTTGTTTGGTATCTTGATGGGCTTAATGTCTCAATCACGCTTGCGTGACATCAAGGAGTAATGCTTAACAGAAATCCTTACTAAACACCTTGTTTTTAGAGACCAAAAACCCTTCTAGTTGCTTGAGAAGGACAAGTTCGGATACTTGGAAGAGATACTAAGTTCGCCATGGGGAGATTTCCATGGGGACTGATGCTTGGCTGCCCTAAGAAGTGAGTGCCGTGGAGGGGAGCCCGTGGGGTCAAGCATCTATGTATTCTTCTTGAATCTTATAACAAGTCTACCTCTCAAGTACCTAATGTCTTTGCCTACCATAAGAAATGTGGAAATGAGCATGATTGTCTTGAGTCTAAGTTGCAATATCTTGTATTCTTTGCTTGTCAAAAGTTGAATTGCATCCCATTTTAAAAAGAAAAACAAATTGATCCAACATAAGTTTAAACACAAGAGACATTCATCCAACAAAGGTCCAACAAATCTTCAAAACTCATCTTCAAGCATGGTTAGCAAACATTGTTTAAAATCTTGTCTCAACATTCATGTCACTTACATTTAAGTTCATCCTAGGTTGCATTTTGCAAAAGTCATTGTCAAGTACCAAGGTTAGGTTTCACCTAAGTCATATTCCTTTGCATATCAATAAGAGTCATCCATTTGCATATGTCCTCTTGCATCAAAGTCATACCATTATCATACATTCATATTTTCATACCCTAAGTCTCTTCATTAAGCTTAAGTCATTATCATATCATACTAGGGTCGCTTGCATATTAATTGTCCCTTCGCATATAGTCTCAAAAACTAGGTTTTGTCATACTTGAATAATCCAAATCTTTGATAAACCCTAAGTCATTGTTAGGAAGTCTAGATCTTATCAAACTTTTGTCTTTTTGTCATCAATGTCATTTGGTCAAACCTAGCTTAGTATCCAAGCATATAGGGGAGACACTGTCATCTTGTCCTTTGTCACTTAAGTCCTTTTGTCCTTTGAAGTCTAGACATCATCTCAATTTCCTAAGGGTCTCTCTTTTAGATTTGCATTCATAAGTTTGTCAAAATCTTGAAAAACAACCAAAAACATAGGTTGCACTCTTGTCATAGATTGCATTTTCATCTATTTTAGTTTGCATTTAGTTGCATATCATATATTGTCCTTGAAAATTCCAAAAATATTGCATTTGCATAGTGACATGTCTATTGAAACAAGGTTCCAAGCACCAATGATGCAACAAAGTTTGACATATCAACCGACAATGCAATCACAATCCTATCCAACCCAACAACAAAGCAACATTGGTCAAACTTTTCATGATGATGTAAATGTCCAAATACAAAAACTAGAGGAGAAACTAGCTCAAGAAAATGAGATATTGGAACAAAAAGTGAAAAACATTGCGAAGAATAGATCACAAGTGTCCAAAATGTTTCAAAAATTTCCAGGTCGAAATCCAAATATCGAGCCAATTGATGTAAAATCTCTTCTTGAACGATCAGACATACCAGCTCTCCTCTCCCAAATAGAGATGATGAAACAATTTCAAGAAAAGAGACAACATCAATTTCAACATTATGTGCCTCCACAACAAGAACAAGGTGTTTACTATCAATCAGATTTTCAACCATCACAACCAATTGTTCAACAGCTCGAACATTTCGAACAGATACAACCAATGGTTCAACCAATTGTCCAACATATGCAACCAACACAACCAATGGTCCAATCTCAACAATATGTCCAACCGACTATCAAGTATCAACAACAAGCTCAATGGACAACTCAGTATCAACAACAACAACCAAACATTCAAAAACAAAGGTTGCAGCACACACCAACCCAAGTTTCAAACATGTCAGAACAATTGAACCAAGTCCAATATCAAAACATAACATCAAACCAAAAACAAGTTCAAATTCCAGATCCAATCATGTCAAAACCTCGAAAGAAAGGTGGCTTTATTGCAATTCTCTTAAGGAAACTACCAAGTGAGTTCTTTGAGGAAGATCAAGATAATACAATTATGTCTAGCAATGCCTCATCTCCCCACAAACAAATTGACTCTCCAGTGGCATCTATCCCTACACCTCTAGAAGTTTCACAAGAACCTTCCATATTGTCCTCATCAAACAATACACCCAAGGCTGCAATTATCCAAGGTCTATCCACAATTGATTTCCAAGATAATCCAATTCATGATGCACATCCTTGTCATGTTTCAAAAATACAAGACCCAATGCCACCATGCACTTTATTGCCATTACCTATTTTAGAGGACCCCATTCGAAGTCCCTCTTCCTCATGTTCAAGCATTGATTCCTTGTCAGAATCCATCACAAATGTTCAAAGTGCATTTCCTTCATCCCAAAAAATTGATCCCTTGTCAGAATCCCCCATTCATATCCAAAGTCTAACCCCATGTCAAGAGGATAATTTAGAGCATAAAGAAACGCGTGTTAAAACAGATCAAGATCAAGATTCTGAAACCTTATCATCCCAACCAATTGTTGAACAGGATCCCATTTCCCCAGACACTCATGATGATTCCCCTATTCTTGTCCATCCTATCCAAAGTCCTATTGACACTCCATTCCCCGAGCAAGATCAAGATATCCCAGTTCATCCAATCCCAAATGATCCTCTTCCATTTCATGAACACAATGTCCTTTCAAATCCCATTGACATTCCACTTCCTGAAAAAGATCAAGATATCCTTTCCATCCTTTATGATGATCCCATTGAAAGTCAAGAGAAAAACTCCTTTGAAGGGGATTCCAATGATCTTCCTCCTTGTCAAGATCAAATTATTCCTTTAAATCCTCCACAAGATCCTTTTGTTCCTCCATCTCCTTGTCTTAATGCTCCATATACACTCCAAGATCGCATTTCTTTTGATGATCCCATTATTTCTCCCATTCCATCTCTTGAAGAGCCTGTCATTGAACCATGTCCACTACACAATCCTAGTCCCCCTCATGATCCTAATCCCCCTCATGATTCTAACGTGCCAGTGCAAGATGTTCATGAACCCTCGACATGCATAATGGGTTCTTCCACTTTGGTGCAATTTGATCCACTTCAAGATCTCATTATTTCTCTCATATCATATCCACCTCATAATGGACTCGCGTCTTCTTCCCAAAGAAAAGAGTATCCTACAAGTCAAGATATTCATAAAGGCAAAGGAGTAGACCTTCATGAGCAAGAACCCCTCCATATCAAAGAATATACTAATGGTCATGGCTACAGAGCTCACACTCAAGGTGTTGGTATCCCTTCAAAGTCAAAATCCAAATGTCCACCTTCCCCATCATCGCTTCCATCCATTCTAGGTCCCTATATCCCTCCATCTCCTATGCAACATCAGCAAAGGCACACATCTTGGAGAACCTTCCATCCATCCCACATGCCTCCATATCATTCCCATCCACACCGACATTCATTCCCTCTTCCAAGCAATTTGGATGCCAAGTATAAGCATCATAAGTCTAGAAATCCACATGTATTCAAGGATCAACATGTCCAATATAATCGACATGTCAAAACAAAGAACAATATGATCTATAAAGAAAAAGAAATATCCAAAAGGCCACAAAGGCCCACTGAGCAAAATAAAGCAAAGTCAAAATATATATGGGTTCCTAAATCCCTTGTGCAAGAAATGCACTCCAAGGAACCACAAAAGCATGAAAAATCAAAAACCATGTGGATCCCTAAGTGGCTCCTTGAAGCACAAAATCCTAAAGAAACATCCAACTTGGCATCCAAAGTTGCTATTCCTCCATCCAAACCTCTCCAATTTGTTCCTCCATCACCTTCTTCATCCATTTTGGGCCCTTATGTCCCAAAATCCCAAGCTATTCCTCCATCCAAATCTCAATATCCAAAATACATTCTTCCTCCATCAGTCCATCACCCCTCAAGGTGTGTGCCAATGTTGATCTTGCCTTCATTTCCATCCACTAAAGCCCAATTCCTCCAATACCCCATCCATTATCCAATGCATATTATGCATCCTTCGATCCCTTTGATCCCATCCTTTGCATAAATCCTTGCCTTAATTTCATCTCTTTTTCCATGTCCTTATCCTACCAACGTCTTTGAGCATGCTTTTAAAGGTCATGGTCCATTTATTTTAGGGCTACTATTCAAACAAAAGGATGCTTGAGTCCTTCTTCCATCCCCTATCATGTGTCCATCTTCTATTGAAAAAGTCAAAATACCAAAAAAAAAAAAAAAAAAAGTGAAAAAAAAAAGAAAGGAAAAAAGTAAAGCAAAAATAATTCGTCCACTGGTGAAAACTTGGCAAACAGGCGCCTTGGGCAAGTACCATGATGAAAACCTGGCAAACAGGTGTCATGCGTAATCTATGAACTTCTTGCATACTGTACTTGGGGGCAGGTTTTATCCTATCATATCCTTTTGTCCTTCATTGTTCCATTATCCTATCGAGCCCCTGTCATTACCCTTTGTATCTTATTGTCCCTCATGTCCAGTTTCCCTTTCCACCTTTGATCTTGACAAGGGTAAGGATCATCATGAGCATCATGCATCTTGTTTACAGCTTTTAGTCCATCATAGCTTTTGGTATTTATCCATTTGCTTATTACAACTTTTCATACACATTCCCTGTCTTATTGCAACTTTCTGCCACTATCCAGTATCCTATCCCGACCTTCAGTCCATGTCCCTTATCCATTCTTGGTCTTGCTTATCCTATCCATATCTTATCACTATCCATACACTCTTTTTTATTCCTTGATCTTAATCTAACATAAGGACGCAAAATTTAAACATGGTTTAAAAAACCTCTTGACATGTCCCTCATGCCATGTTCCTGCTTTACATTGTCATATCCAGTCTCTTGTCCCATCATGCCATAGCCCTTGGAAATTGCATCCGTATTGTCTCCATAATAAAAGGCCTTTGTCTTCCCTCTATCCACCATCATTTCAGCAAGCCTATTTATTCACCTGTCATATTCCTTGCCTTGCTAGACACTGGGGGCAAAATCATAAAAATCAAATAATGTCCTGAAAAAATTAAAAAAAAATTGAAAAATGTCCTGAAATAATTCAAAAAAAAAAATTGCAAAGTGTCCTGAAAAAAATAAAATCTTCAAAAAAATCGAATAAAGTCCTGAAAAGTATCTAAAAATTAAAAAATGCAAATCCCTAAAAATCATATAAAGTCCTGAAAAAAACACAAAAAAAAAAATTGTAAAACTCCAAAAACCAAAAAACAAACATTTTGCAAATAATTATTCCTTTTGTGCATTAGACAGATTCCTGAGCATCCATCCAAGGACATACAATCCAACACTGTGATTTAGAAATCACACATAAACAGATGAACTTTTTCCATCAAATCAAACATTCAAACTGATCACAATTGTCATAACAATCGAACGTTACCATCAAAATCATTTGTCCTTGTTACTGCTATCATGGGTCTTATATAGGGTGTGGTATACTCGAAACCAGACTGTGTCATGTCTTAGATGGGGTACCGCATTCCCTGAAACCAGACAACATGATCGTCCTATCAGCACTTTCAACTTTTGACAACGAAGATCAAGGTGTTTGTTTGATTTGTTGGAATTTGTGCATCTTATCTTTTTATTGATTTATCTTTAGCTTCGGTCATGTTCCTATGTTGCTCGATGATGTCACTGAGTGATTTAGAGTGACCGGGATGGTTCATGATCTCTTTCTTTTTTTGTGATTGTTGTTTGTCTATGATGTGTCTGTCTTTTGCAAAAAGGGTTGCATTTCAGCTCTGGCCTTCAATGCCATGATGCTACGCATCCATTTTGCTACATTAAAATAAAGGTTCTCACCTACAAATTGCATTACTGAAAGCAAGTTTTTCTTCGTCTCTAACTATCCTCTGTCTAATTTCTTTTTACTAACATTTCTTCCATCAGTCTTGGCAGTCCGTTCGATCCTATCATCTCCTATCATTCTTATCGATCAATTGGCCTCTTTTCTGCATGTTTCCGGCCAATTCCTCGAGGGGGCATGCATATGTCATTATTATTGTCTGGGGCATTTTCATTACTGTTCTTTGAAACAACGCTTAAAATCGCATTGTCTCAAAGAGGGGCAAAATGTAGACACCTAAAAATGGTCAATGCTTGCGGGATCATACTTTAACATTTGCGCATTGCCTCATTTTAGGTTTTTGCATCGCATTAACATTTCTCCTATGTCACGCACTTGGTTTTTATCATTTGCGAGCATCGAGTCTTTCTTCTGCATTCTTCATTTTTCTTGCTTTCGAATTAGGTCTTGTTGATAACCAATTTTCAGTCATGATTTTGGTCGATCCTTATCAACTTGTCAATATTGTCATTTTGTGATCGATCTGTCATCGATCGTCGTCCTTCTCAATCATATCAATTTGGATCAATTTGTCATTGTTCCTCGTCAATTGGCGCATTTTATCAATTAAATCATTTATTACATTGGTCATTTATCAATCCAAAATTAAATCATGATCGAGTCAATTATCTTTCAAGACCTAATTGACATTCTTGCATTGCTAATTCATCTTCTAGGGTTTTGTGATTTCATCATTTAACCTGATTTGTCATTTCCTCCTTTAGGATTAATAAATTATTTATTTATCCTAAGTTTTCTTGTCACAATTAAATGTTCATTTAATTGGCTAATTATTCTTCTTTGTGAATTAATTAATAAATGACAAATTATTAATTAATTTACCTAATTTCAATTTCCTCCTATTTCTCTCCTAAATTCATGGAAATGACATGTCAATTTGTCATAAATTTGTCATAATTGATAATCAATCAATTTTGACATAGAATGTGTCATAATTTGTCATCAATTATCAATCAATCAAATTGTGCATGGAAAGTGCATAATTTGTCATATTGATTTGCAATTTCCATTTGAATTGCATCATGCTAATCTTGTCATTTATCCAATTCTTCTATAAATTGGATGATTTTCAATCAAAGCCAATCCCGAATCCTTAATCCCGAATCCCTAATCAAACTATCGAACTTATGTTTCTAGTACTCTTGATCAACAAACCAATATCAATCTTGCTTTCAATTGTGTGTGCACTTGTAGGTGAGATCCACAAATCCATTTGAAGAGGAAAGAAGAACAATGGAGCCGCATGGAAGAAGCATCCAAATCGTCATCTGGTTTGCATGAATATTTGCTTTTGAATGCTTTGTTTTTATGTCTCTATTGAGTGTGCTTAGGATTAGATCATTGCAATTGTGCTTTCGTGATTGAGCTAATAATGAATAATATGTCCTTTTATATATTGCTTTAATGATTCCTAATTCCGATGCTACAACTCCCATGATTCCCTCTATGATGTTATGTCTTGTTTTGAGTCCAAAGAGAAGCCTTACAATCACTATAATCATGCTTTATTGGATGATACCCTTGATGACTTTATGTCTTTTCCTAAACTATCAAACAAGAATAATGCATCTAAAAGGTTAATCAATATGATCAATATCAATGAACATAGAAAAACACTTTTTGTTGTCCAAGGAGCTTGTCCTTCTCTAACTTCACCTCTTCCTAATCAATGTCTTTTCATAGTTCAAGGTGGATATGGTCATGATTCCTTTAGCACTCCAAACAAACCTATCATTATAGTTCAAGGAAGGAATCCCACTAAGAGTCCTTATAGCTATTCTATGCTGGAATTGCATGGAGATTGCATTAATGAAGTATAAGTGTTATCATTGATGTCAATTGTAACCGATAATGGAGTTGTATTTCAACCGATAGTGATGCAGTAATGCAACCAGTAGTTGTGCAGTGAAGGAAACTTGTATTACTATTGAAGTAGAGAGATCAACCGGTAACCCTAACCTATTGATATGCCTAACCCTAACTAATGGAGCTTGGTGAATCGGTTGTGTTTATCTATGATCGAATGGTGATTGGAGATGATTATGCCATGTATGCATGATGCACATGATGAGTTTCAAAGTGGTTTTGGCACGTAGAGATAACTATTTTATCTTGGGAATGAGTGAGTGCATTGCATGAAGTGGAAACCACGTGATGAGTTACAGGATCCAATGTGTGGTGATCCATGAGCAGTCAACGTTGTCTAGGACAATGTGCATCTGATTTCTATGTAATCTAATGGTCATGGTTGAACCAATTTATTTGTAATCTCTATGAGATCTTAGGTTTTTTGCTGTGTTACTGACCTATTATTTTGCTTATAAGGTCAATGAGTTATTTTGTAATAGTGTTGGCAATTTTGGTTAAGTGTGTTAGTGTGACTGATTTCCAAACCAGGAGTATCTGCAGAATGTGTGAAGGTAGATAGGAGTATAAAATAGATATGATCAAGAAGAGTAGTGTTATTACTAGATCAGCAAAGATCTTGTTGTTCTCTAACAATTACAACAATTAAATACCTTAACTAGGTAAGCTTTAATAGGCTTGGTGTTTTCTAAATCCTCTAACCAGGTGATCCATTAGCTTGGATTTGAAATCCTTTATCAAGGTTACTCCTAATAGGGTATTTCCTTTAACAAGGTATTGTAGTCAATCCCTTAACTGGGTGGTCCTTAACCGGATCTATTCCTAACAGGACATTTTTGTAAAGATTCTAACAAGGCTTGGTTCCTAATAGGGAAAACTTCAGAAGAGTTCAGAATAATTGTGGGTATTCATCCCCACCATGGTTTTTCCCATTTGGGTTTCCACGTCAAAATCATTGTGTCGAGTGGTGAATGATTTGTGGTTATGTTTTGATATGGTTAATCTGTTTAACTGGTAAAGCCACTTACATGAGTTTAGATAACCGAAAGTGATCTGAAATGTGTTATTACTAATATTAGTAAAGTGAGTTGATATTTTGGTTAAATAGTATATGAGTTTCAGATCTGTTGTATTGGTATTCTAGTCAACCGATAAACTTGACAGTGTAATTGTAGTTTATAATTTAGTGTTTAAACTGATTAGTTCAGTGATTGATTTATGAGTTGGGTTTGAGTTTGGTGAAAGGTTAGTTTTTTTTTTTTCTATCTACCGATTCACTCCCCCCTCTTAGTAGTTGACCAGATCATTATTGATTTATCATATCATCAATTGATATTAGAGCATTTCAGGTCCTCTTGTGTTTAAGCTTAACAACTTGAGGTAAAGATCTAGAAGAACATGATGAAGAAAGGTCTGAAATTCAATAGGGAAAACCCTAAAAAAGGCCGACTTTGTTTTGTTGCCCTAAAAATGCATGTTATAAGCGGCTGGGATGCTTAAGGCATTGTAAGGTTGATGTACTGTTTTTGCTGGATAATAAGAAAGATTGGACGACTGTGTATGGTGGACGTAACCCATTCTAGGTGAACCACGTTAAATCTCTGTGTTATCTGTGTCCTATTTTATTTCTTTATCTTTAGTATTTAAATCTGCATATAATTGTTAGTACATATTTGCTTCGGATCTGCTTGAAACCCTAACAATTGGTATCAGAGCGAGGTTTTCTGTAAATTGGCAGGACTTTCATATTTGAGTGGGAGCAATGGAGGATTCCAAATTCAAGGTCGAAAAGTTTAATGGCCAGAATTATCAGTTATGGAAAATGCAGATGGAGGATTACCTGTATCAAAAGGATTTGTGGCGGCCATTGGAAGGAAAGGCAAAGAAACCGACCACAATATCAAATGAAGAGTGGGACATTTTAGATAGAAAGGCACTGGGATCCATTCGATTGTGCCTTGCGGCGTCTGTAGCATTCAATATAACAGAAGAAAAAATGACTGTAGATTTGATGGCAACATTGGCTAAGCTGTATGAGAAACCCTCGGCTTCGAATAAGGTATTTCTTATGAATCGTTTGTTTAATTTGAAAATGAGTGAGGGAGGATCTGTAGCGGAGCACTTAAATGAATTTAATACAATTACCAGTCAATTGTCTTCAGTAAAAATTACCTTTGCAGAAGAGGTTAGGGCTCTCTTGATTTTATGTTCTTTGCCAGAAAGCTGGAATAGCTTGGTTATGGCTGTAAGTAACTCTGTCTCTGGTAAAAATACTTTGGTATTTGATGATATTGTTGGTGTTATCCTAAGCAAGGAAATGCAAAGGAAAAGCACAGGTGAGACTCCAACATCATCGGGTACTATTTTGAATGTGGAGAACAGAGGAAGATCAAAGGAAAGAGGAAAAGGCCCTGGGAATGAGAAGTCACGAGGGAAGTCAAAGAAAGGATGCTCTCAATCTAGAGGAAAGAAAGATTGCTGGTACTGCGGACAGCCTGGTCATCTAAAGAAAGATTGTTGGTCTCAGAAAAACAAAGAAGGAGACAAAAATGAAAATGACAGTAAGGAAGCTAATATTGCAAGTAATACTTTACAAGATGCTTTAATCTTATGTTTGGATAATGTTAATGATTCCTGGGTAATAGATTCTGGGGCTTCATTTCATGCTACACCCCATAGAAAATATTTTTTAGATTATATTCAAGGTGATTTTGGACAAGTATATTTGGGTGATGATGAGCCCTGTCAAATTGTTGGAAAAGGAAAGATAAAGATTAAGTTGCAGAATGGTAATGACTGGTTTCTGCAGGAGGTAAGACATGTTCCTAATTTAAGAAGAAATTTAATTTCTGCAGGGCAACTAGGTAGTGAAGGTTGCATAGTTACCTTCTCAGATAGTATGTGGAAGGTCACTAAAGGATCATTAGTAGTAGCTAAAGGTGCGAAGGTAGGCACATTATATCTGTGTACTGGTAATACTTACTCTACCTTAGCTGCTACAGATAAAGTTACTGCAGGGACAACAACAATAAATGTTGCAAGAATAGATTTGATAATGTGGCACCATAGGCTTGGGCACATGAGTGAGAAAGGGATGAAAATCCTTCACTCCAAAAATCTATTGCCAGGAATAAAGAAGATTGATTTAGAGTTCTGTGAAAACTGTGTTTATGGTAAACAGAAAAGAGTCAGATTTCTCAAGGTTGGGAAAGAGAAGAAGAGTGAGAAGTTAGAGCTTGTACATTCGGATGTATGGGGACCGGCTCAGGTATCATCTCTTGGCGGCTCTTGTTATTATGTTATTTTTATTGATGACTCAACTAGAAAAACATGGGTATATTTCCTAAAACAAAAATTAGATGTTTTTGAAACTTTTAAGAAATGGAAAGCTTTGGTTGAGAATGAGACAGGAAAAAAGTTGAAGTGTCTCAGATCGGATAATGGAGGTGAGTATTGCAGCAAAGCATTTGAAGATTACTGTTCCTTAAATGGGATTCGAAAGCAGAAGATAGTTCCAAGAACTCCACAGGAAAATGGTGTGTCAGAGAGAATGAATAGGACCATCATGGAACGTGCGAGGAGCATGAGATTGCATGCTGGATTGCCCTTACATTTTTGGGCAGATGCTGTACATACTGCTGTCTATTTGATAAATAGAGGACCTTCAACCCCTTTGGATGGTGGTATTCCAGAGGAGGCATGGACTGGTAAAAAGGTAAATTATTCTTTTCTAAAAACTTTTGGTTGCGAAGCTTTTGTCCATGTTGATAAAGAAAATAGAACCAAGCTTGATGCTAAATCTCAGAAATGTACCTTCATTGGATATGGGATAGATGAATATGGCTATCGGTTATGGGATTTTGAAAGTAAGAAAATAATTAGAAGTAGAGATGTTATATTCAATGAGAAGGTTATGTATAAAGAATAGATGCAGGAAAAGAAGCATGAACAGGACAAACAAGAGTATGTGGTGTTGGATGAGATTCCTGAAAATGAAATGCCACAGGTACCTGATGCTCAGCAACAACAGATTGTCCCACAAACTCCTGCAAGTGTTAGACGTTCTACGAGGACAAGTAGACCCCTTGAAAGATTTTCTCCTTCTTTGTATTCTATTTTATTAACAGATTCTGGTGAACCAGAAGAATATGAAGAAGCAATGCAGGTGGATGCCAAACAACAGTGGCAGCTAGGCATGAAAGAGGAGATGGACTCCCTGATGAAAAATAAGACTTGGGACTTAGTTCCTTTACCTACAGAAAAAAGAGCCTTGCCTAACAAATGGGTTTATCGACTAAAGGAGGAGGAAGGAGGTCAGAAAAGATATAAGGCTAGACTTGTGGTAAAAGGTTTTGCACAGAAAAAGGGTATAGATTATGATGAAATATTTTCTCTAGTTGTAAAAATGACTTCAATTAGAACTGTACTTAGTCTTGTGGCTGCAGATGATTTACATCTTGAACAATTAGATGTCAAAACAGCTTTTCTCCATGGAGATTTGGAGGAGGAAATTTACATGTTGCAAGCACAGGGATATGAGGTCAAAGGTAGGGAGAACTTGGTGTGCAGGTTGAAGAAAAGTCTGTATGGCCTAAAGCAAGCACCCCGACAATGGTATTTAAAATTTGATAGTTTCATGGCTGAACATGGTTATTATAGATGTCATTCTGATCATTGTGTATATTTTAAGAGATTTGATAATGGCAGTTATATTATCCTGTTGCTTTATGTTGATGACATGCTTGTTGCTGGGTCTAACATGCAACATATAAATGATCTTAAACAGAAATTAGCCAGGTCATTTGTTATGAAGGATTTGGGTGCAGCTAAGAAAATTCTTGGTATGAGGATTACACGGGACAGGAAAAATAGAACCTTGAATTTGTCCCAAAGCGAGTATATAAAGAAGGTGTTGAAAAGATTTAACATGCAGGATGCAAAAGCAGTTAGTACACCTTTGGCTAGTCATTTCAAATTGACTAAGGAGATGTGCCCAAAGGCATAGGAAGAGGTTAATAAAATGTCTAACATCCCGTATTCATCAATTGTTGGCAGTCTGATGTATGCAATGGTATGCACAAGGCCAGATATTGCACATGCAGTGGGAGTTGTGAGCAGGTTTATGAGTAATCCGGGTATGGAACATTGGAATGCTGTGAAATGGATTCTTCAGTATTTGAAAGGAACTACTATGAAGGAATTATGTTTCAAAGGATCTAATGCTTCTCTAAGTGGTTTTGTTGACTCTGATCTGGTGGGTGATATTGATTCACGGAGGAGTACTACAGGGTATGTTTTTACTATAGGGGGAACTGCAGTCAGTTGGATTTCTAGGCTGCAAAAGGTTGTTGCACTTTCAACCACTGAAGCTGAGTATGTTGTTGCTACAGAAGCCAGCAAAGAGATGATTTGGTTGCAATGTTTTCTGAAGGAATTGGGTCAGACACAAGAGGATAGCCCATTGTATACTGATAGCCAGAGTGCCATTCATCTTGCGAAGAACTCTGCTTTTCATTCAAGGACAAAGCACACTCAGCTCAGGTACCACTTCATCCAGACTATTTTGGAGGAGGGTCAGTTACGGCTTGAGAAGATTCACACAAGTGAGAATCCTGCCGATATGTTCACAAAGGCAGTTCCACAGGAGAAGCTAATTTCTTCATCAGTTTCTGTTGGTCTTCTTGATTGATAATTGTGGAATTTATACCAGTCAATTCCTAGTGTTTTATCCAGCGGATGTTGCATGTACAGTGGTGTTGTGTAGTATCAGTCTCCAAGTGGGAGATTGTTTGGTGTGGAGCCTGATCAGTCTCCAAGTGGGAGATTGTTGAAATGTGGCGACTGATCAACAAATTACTGTACTGTACACTCAACAAGTAAAACCCTAAAAAAGGCCGACTTTGTTTTGTTGCCCTAAAAATGCATGTTATAAGCGGCTGGGATGCTTAAGGCATTGTAAGGTTGATGTACTGTTTTTGTTGGATAATAAGAAAGATTGGACGATTGTGTATGGTGGACGTAACCCATTCTGGGTGAACCACGTTAAATCTCTCTGTTATCTGTGTCCTATTTTATTTCTTTATCTTTAGTATTTAAATCTGCATATAATTGTTAGTTCATATTTGCTTCGAATCTGCTTGAAACCCTAACAAAAACTATAGAATATGGAGTGATAGAATGAAGATCTATATCAAGATCTTGGGAAGTCAATATTGGGAACATGCTGTTACTAAATATAACTTGCCTAGTGGGATTATCTTAGGAAGTCAATATTGGGAACCTGTTGTTACTAAATATAGCTTTCCTAGTGGGATTTTGTCAAATGATCAAAAGAAGGAGAAATAGGAGAATAATCAAGCATTGGAGGCCATTATCAGTTCCTTGTCTGATTTAGAGTATGTTGATGTCCATGGTTTGGAGACTAATTTTGAAGTGTGGAAGAAAATTGAGGATATCTATAGTGGTGATGAGCATGTGAAGATTGCCAAAGATGATATTCTGAGAGCTAAATTTGATGACATGTGGATGGCTGAAGGTGAGAATATTCAACAGTATGGTCAAAGGAACAAGGAGATAGTTGGTGAGAGCTAAAGTGTTGGTGGTACAGTGGAGGATACCACAGTGGTTAGCAAGGTGTTGAGAACCCTTATACCGGTCTACGCAATACGAGTTGTAGCCATTCAGGAACTCAAGTTTAATGATAAAACAAAGGTGACTCTTGACTCCATCATTGGTAAACTAACTGCATTTAAATTAAATGGTTATGATGAAAGTGTTCAGAAATTGGAATCTGCATTTAGAGATTTAGTTTCTAACCCACCGGTAAGGAAAAGCAGAGAAGCTAGTCATAGTCATGAATCTAGATTCAATAGAGAAGTTGATGATGAAGACAGTCTGATTGAGCTTGAAGAATTGTTGGCCAAGCGGTTACCCAGAGGTACCGGTAAGTATAGAGGTAAATTACCTTTGAATTGTTTTGCATGTAACTGGATTTGACATATTGTTGCTAACTATCCAAATGGAGACAATGAGCAAAAACGTGAGAAGAATAAGAAGTACAAAGGTAAAGGTAAAAGAGATTGTCTCATTGAAGTTTATGGAGGAATTATAGATGAGGAATCTGAGGAATATGCAAATGAGGACATTGTATTTGTTTCCATTAAAGAAGAGACATTAGATCAGAAAGCATTAGTCTCTCGCATGGATAGTTCTAATGATTGGATTATAGATAGGGGTTGTTCACAACACATGACTGTTGACCAGAGTAAGTTTCTTACTTTGAAGGAATTTGATGAAGGTGTTGTGGGATTTGGAAATGACTCACCCTGGATGGTAAAAGGAAAGGGAACCATCTCTCTTCATGGAAATAGAAGTGCAGATGATGTCTACTGGGTTGAAGGATTGAAACACAATATTTTGAGTGTTGCTCAACTCAATGACAGTGGTTATCCATTGGAATTCAAGAATGGAATGTGCAAAATCTATGGAATCAAATTTGAACTGATTGCAACTAGCAAGCAGACAAAAGGTAAATTGCTTCACCAAAATTCTAAAGTCAATAGTTGTTTAATTGCTAAAGTAGAAGATAGTTGGCTTTGGCATTAGAGATTTTGTCATGTAAATTTTGATAACATTGTAAAAGTCAGTAAATCCAAATCGGTAAGAGGTTTGCCTTAGTTGGACAAACTAGTTAATGCTTTGTGTAAGGAATGTCATTTAGGGAGATGACATCCTAAAATTTTAAGAGAATATCTTTCTCAGCGAAACATTTGCTAGATTTGGTTCATACAGACCTCTGTGGACCAATAAGGACTAGGAGTATTCAAGGAGATTGGTATTTTATAATCTTCACTGATGATTTCTCAAGAATGATGTGGGTCACATTCTTGAAGGACAAAACAAAATCCCTCAACAAGTTTAAGGCATTTAGAGCCCTAGCTGAAAAGGAAAGTGGAATGAAGATAAAGTGCTTAAGAACTGATCAAGGTGGTGAATTTACTTTTGAGGAATTCACTAGATACTATGAAGACAATGGAATTAATAGGCAACTTTCTCAACCTAGGACACCATAGAAGAATGGTATTATAGAGAGGAACAATTGGTCAGTTATTGAAGTTGCTAGAACTATGCTAATACAGGGAGGTGTTGCTAAGACTTTCTGGATAGAAGCTATCAACACAACTATCTACACTATGAACTAGATATTGGTTAAAAGAGGTAAGGATAAAAATCCTTATGAATACTGGTATGGTAGATCACCTAATGTCAGTTACTTCAAGATTTTTGGTAGTAGATGTTTTTTCAAGAGAGGTGACGATGTTGGTAAGTTTGATGTTAAGAGTGATGAAGGCATATTTCTTGGTTACTCCACCAAGAGAAAAGACTACAAATGTTACAACAACCGAACAAAGAAAATCATTGAAAGTGCTAATGTCCACGTGTATGAGTGTCCTAAAGATTCAGGAGAAACCAATGAGGAGAAGAAGGAAGATGAACCTTACATTCTAATTTTGGAACTAGAACTGGTGAATCCATAAGTTGGTGAAATGAATACTACAGCACCAGTTCAATGGAAATAGGTAAATTCTATAGAAGATGAAGATGGTGAGGAAGAAGAACCTAAATACCATGATCATGTTATTCCAATGTATGTTAGACTCAATCATAATCCTGATCAGATAATTGGAGATAAAGATGCTGGTGTGTTAACCAGAAGTAGAATAAGAGAGAATTCTTGTGTGATCTACACTGTTGAGCCTAGAACAACAAAGGAAGCTTTTGAAGATGATCACTGGATCAAGGCTATGGAAGAAGAGCTTGACCAGATTGTGAAGAACAATACATGGAACCTAGTACCCAGACTGGTGAACCAAAATGTAATAGGTACTAACTGGGTATTTGGAAATAAACTGAATGAAGATGGAGTAGTAGTCAAAAATAAAGCCAGACTGGAATGCAAAAGTTATGCACAAGAAGGAGAAGACTATGGCAAGACATTTGCACTAGTTTCAAGATTGGAAGGTGTGATGACTCTACTTGCATTTTGCAGCATATAGAGGATTCAAAGTATATCAGGTGGATGTGAAGTCAACATTTCTAAATGGAATACTAGAAGAGGAAGTCTACATTGAACATCCAGATGGTTATGCTTTGATTGATGCAAAAGATATGGTGTGCAAACTACACAAGGCACTACACGGTTTGAAGCAAGCACCTAGGACATGGTATGAAAGACTACATTCACACTTGGTGAAGATAGGTTTTCAGAGAACCAATGAAGACAACAATATATATCTCAAGGCTGAAGGAGATAAGATATTGGTTAGTGAGGTATTTGTGGATGATATCATTTTTGGAGGCAATGATGACATGTGTGATGACTTTGCAAATGAGATGAAATGTGAATTTGAGATGTCTTTGGTAGGAGAGATAAAATTCTTTATAGATTTAAAAATTCAACAAATGAAGAATGGTATCTTTATCACATAGTCCAAATATGTGAAAGAGGTATTGAAGACATTTGAAATGGGAGACTGTAAACCAGATGGAACACCAATGGTTACTGTTTGTAAACTGTCTAAGGAGGATGATTCTGCATCCATGGATGAAAAGGAGTACATGTCTATGATAGGGAAACTACATTATGTTGTTGAGAACATACCAGATATTGCTCATGCAGTTGGATTAGTTGCCAGATTTCAGAAGAACCTGAAGGAGACACACATGGTAGCAGCTAAAATGATATTCAAATATCTGAAAGGTACTATTGATTATGGATTATGGTATCCATATGTAGGTAAATTTGATTTGAACATCTATACAAATGCAGACTGGGTAGGAAATGTTGATGATAATAAGAGTACAACCGAAGGAGATTTATTTCTTGGAGGAAGTTTAGTACCTGTTCACTTTATTTTTCCCTCATCTAAGTCTTCAGCGGGCCCAGTTGTTTTTGCCTTTTATCTAGCAGCGTGGGGCGCGTAGGACACTTGGTGGCATGACGTTGCTCCCTCAGTTCATTTTTGGCATCTAGTTTTTAAAGCAGTGCAATGGTGACAAATGGCAATGTGTGCTGACTGTTTTCGGCAGGCCCACTCATTAGCGCAGTATGCGAGTGGTTTCTCTCATTTGTGTCTTTTTCAGCAGCCCATCTGTGGTTAGCAGAATCTTTTCAGTTCATGGTAGTATGTAGACCGTTGCAGGTGAAAAGTGGAATTTCAAGGGTCGTTTTGCTGGGTATGACCTTTGTAGCGACATGATATTTTTTTTCTGTTCAAGGGGGTTATGCCATTTTGGCATTTTGGGGAGTCATTTTCAGAAGTTGAGGGCTCTTTAAATGCATTTTTTTCCCTTGTGCAAATGGGTTCAGAACTTAAAAAAGAAAGCCAATTCAGTTTGCTAAGTAGGAGTTTTTATTTCCATCCTTTAAAAAACTATTGTGGTTCTACTGGAGGAAGGCTATTCAAATTGTGCCTACAGCCTTTATGATGCCTCTTTCAGTATGCTTTTGATGGTATTTTTTGTGCTGTTGTGTTAAAGTTCTAATAACTTTGGGAATATATCTATCCAAGACTTTGCCGATTAAACTATGTTTCATACTTTTTATCTAGTGAATGCATGATGAATATTTCCTTATGTTGCAAATAAATCTGATTGTAGCTTTTGATTATGTTCTTGATCCGGACTTGTAGATTATTGAATGGGCTTATAGAATTCATATGTTTCTTGATTTCTGTATGTTCGTTGTCTCTTAATGATTTGGCATATCACCCGAGTAGTCTAGTGTTACTACTTTAAGGGTATTTGTTTTCTTTCCCTTTCCTCAAAACCCAAGGAAGAGTCGGCTTCTTAATCCTAGAGGTCATTCAGTGTAACCTGCACAAATTGGTCCCCCAACACTGAATTTCCCATAAGGCTGTTTGTTTCCAAAGCAAAATTTAGAGTCAATAGTTCTTTTTTGGCATGCCCGGTGGGACCAAATTATTTTAAATACATCTCAGCTAGTTTATGAGTCATAGGCCTATCACTAGGAGTCAAACGGCCCTACACCCTCACCTTCTTTTTCCTCCATTGGTGACCATCCATTCAACCACTATTTTGCCTTCTTAGGGCCTCCCCACAATCATACACACTATGATGGCACAAGTTCTTCCCCAAAACTTTGTGACTTGGGACAATGGTAGCCCCCTCATTCCCCCAGTTCCACCCATAATTTGGGGAGCCATTCCGATAGCCGCACTTAAGGTGATTCCCAAATTCACAGGAGAATATCATAAAACCCCTAGAAAGCATATGCAAGATGTGGCTGTTGTCTACACTATCCATGGCATCACTGAGTAGAATGTAGCTTTGAGGTTGCTCGTAGCATCTTTCAAAGGAAAAGCTTTGGACTAGTTTAGATCTTTAGACCCTAGTACTAGAGGGGATTAGGATCATTTGGGGGATCGTTTCTTTCAGAGATTCTCAGACAAAGTTGATAGATCGTCCCTAATGCACCAACTCATTACAATCAAGATGGCTCCTATAGAGACATTAATTGATTTTAATCTGAGATTTCAGTGAACCTGGCAAAGGATACCATTGTCTGCCCGCCCCCTGGCAGATATGGCTTTCGTATTCTATCTAAAAGCTTTCAATTCCAACATATCAGTAATGATTCAATCCTTATGAGGTAACACTCTTCCGCAAGAATTTGATATAGCAGTTCAAGCTGAAAATAACCTTATCGATGCTGGAAAGCTGGCCCCCCACCCTACAATGCCAGTATTCCCTAAAATATTTACCCAAGTCATGGAGGAAACCACTCTAAGCACCTCCACTCCACAGCCTATGTATTTATTCCCTACTCCCCAAACCATTTCTCTGGCTGCTGAGGTCAATTATATGAAAAATCTCTTGAGATCCTTCTCCAATGAAATTGTCAACCTAAAAAGGGCCCAGGTCTCGCCTACCAAGCCTCCTTTTCAGCAAAGTTTCCAAGGAAACTGACCTCCATACCAACATCCTAATCATTGGGCTGAGAAATATCTTCCATCGAATGGCCAAATAGTCCCAGTTCCCAATCAATTGTAGGCCGTTCACCCGACCATTGGTAGAGAATTGACCATAGGTCAAAATAATTTGGTGGACAACACCAACTCTTGGTGTTTCCCATGTAACAATGCTCATACTCTAAGGAATTGCCCAAGGGGAAATTTGCAACAGAAGGTCGCAGAACAAAGAAGCTTAGGCATGATGCCGGATGAATCCACGTACACATCTCTGGGTATGGACAATGCGGCTTTTGTTGCTCAAATGCAAGGAATTTCATTACAACAAGAAGCGGAGATCGCCCCTGATCATGCACTTTTTTCATGGATGGAGGACGATGACATAGTCTTGACCAATGATGTAGGTGCTCTAAAAGATGGAACCCCTATTGTGCATTCGGATTGCAATCTTCACTCTAAAAGGTGTTTGACTGGGGAGGACACCAACAATATGAGATCAATGTTCATAAATAGGCCCCCGAAACCACCTGTCATCAGTTTTGCCTATCCCAGGAAGGAGTTCATCCCTTATAAACCGAAAGAGCCTAAGGTCCTCACACATTCGATGCTGGATGTAGTGGAACAGTTGAAGAAAGCTCTAGCTCATGTCTCTCTATGGGACCTCTTGAGCATCCCAAAGCAGAAGAACAGGCTAAGAGAGACATTGTCTCATGATCAAAAGGATGTAGGTGTGGTAGCTTTGCTGCCCCTTCAGACTGATGGAGCGAATTGTCACCCACCAGTTAGTAAAATGTGCCCCCTACCATATTCACAAATGAGAGCTCACCCTCCGCTGCCCAAGGAGAAGGTAAGCCTAAGCCGAATCCCTTTTACCTTACCCTTATAGTTGGAGATAAAATTTTGAATAACTCCATGATAGATTCTGGGGCTAGTACCATGGTCATGCCTAAGAAAATTGCCAAAGTATTAAACATTAGGTATGACCCTTTAAGTAAAGGAGTAATGTAGCTCGATGGTGTGTGGGAGAAAAAGTGACACTAAGCAAACATGCCCTAATCTCACTTTCAACCACACACTTGTGGAATACAAAAGAGCCTAGAGGTATCACACAATTGGCTACTTCTTCTTGTGGAAGAGAGAGCCACGGGCTACCTATTAGGATTTCTATTCCTTTGTTGTAATTGAAAGATAAAATGATGCAAGTTCAATCCCTAACCCCAAAGTGCAAGTATGAACTAATAACAAGATTGCAGAATTAACTTAAATTATGGAAAGCTGTAAGTACAAAGATAAGACAAGAATGCAAATGTGTACCCAGAGTCAAAATCTGACTGAAAATGTTCGGGACGGGGGCGCGGGCGCCACTGTCCTGATTCTGCCCCGGAAACTGCTCCGGAAACTGCTGTTTTGCACTCTGGAAAAGCTGTCAAAAATGCTGAAAATGCTATCTGTCCTAGGGACCAGGGCACCCAGCGCCCCTGTCCCAGGGACCAGGGCGCCCCACGCCCCTGTCCTGGTCTTTTGCTCTGAGATTTGGTGTGAAGTTCGGTCTCCATTTGCTTCTTCCGGATCTGTAACTTGCGGCGTCGTCCGAATTCTGAAACCTGCACTTATATCTGAAAAGGTGTGGTGGGCGGCTATATAGGGTTTTGCCTTAGTCAAACCCCCGCTTCGGTGATTTCCACCTCCACGAATAGCCAAGTTGTATTATAAAATGTATTGTGTGTGCAGACCTAGTGTGTGTGCAAGGTCCTTAAATGCAAAAAAGCAAACTAGAGCAACCTAGAAAGTAAACCCTAATTGCTTGTAAATGATAATGTAAATGCTCTAAATCAAGATGCAAAGTGATCTAAAGCATGAATAAAGGATATATTGAAGCTTATGCAAAGACATGAAAACAACATGAAATCATACCCAACCCTCAAGGGAGGAGTACAAGCCAATCTTCAGTCGGTAATCTCCTATTGTTCTTCAATGTCTCCCAAGCCCTAAATGAATGAAATTGATGAATGCTTGATGGATGGATGTTGAATGTTATTGAAGTCTTCAAAGATCTTCTCTTTCGCTGCATATGAGGTTCCTGAAAACAAAAATTGGATCCTTTCCAATGAAGAAAGAGAGCTCTTATATATGAAACCCTAGTTCTTAATTTCAACTTTAGGCCGACTTAGAGATTGAATCTCCCACCAATTTCTTGGGGTTAAGCTTTATTTTATGATTGGATCGCGCTCCTAAAATTTTGGGAAAAATGTCCGAGACCATGTTGCACTCCGGGCGCCATGGTCCCGACAACTTTTCACCAAATTTTTAGGGTCGTCGGATATGATGATTTTAGAGAGAATCCCGAAGTTACAGGTGACTTCGAGATGTTTTGACCCCTAAAATCAAGCCCCCAAGTTCGAAATAGGACGTAATTAGGGTTTTTGATTAAATGATGTATTGGAAGAATAAAATGAAAGGGGCACACTTTAATGAAAGGGCCCAACTTTATGATGTGGAAGATGATGAAATAAGACCTTAGACCTAATTAATTTGATTAATTAAGTGCTAAAGGGGAAATGCAATGCAAAATGCAAAATGCGCCAAGGCGGGTGCTAAACTAGGTGTGAAATTGTACCACCCTAGCAAGTGCGTACAATTTACGATGCTACATTTAGCCCCCACTTTAGCAGTCATATGAACACTATGTGCATATGCAAGCTAAAGTACAGAAAAGTAAACATTATTTGAAAAAGGATATATCCATAAGTTTGTCGAACGAAGCCCCCAGCGGTATCTGCAGTACATAGTTAGGAACCACACCCTACAAAACACACGTTAGATCACAAAATCACCTAATGCTTACTAAGGAAGGTGATGAAAATTAGAGGGTAGCTATATGCCCCCCCCTGTTTCGGCTTGCTAATTTTAGTGAGTTGAAACAGGGTATCATGTTTACCACTTCGAATTGTTAAAGAATATTGATGACAAATGCTCACAAGAAGATTTGATATGAGATCAAAAACTAATGGAGAATCATTTGGTAAGAAAGAGGACTAAATCTCAATTCCAACACAACAAAGAGTGTGAGGATTTGAGAGTTCTCTAACACAAGATGAAGGATGTAAATGGAAACAAAATGCAAAGAGAAGAAAAGAAAGGAAAAAAGCATGAACACACACATTAGTGATTCATGAGAAGAATAGTGAGAGAGAAAACATGGACTTCTCGCCCCTAGATCTTGTCTAGGTGATCCATGGGACAAAGGACATGGAAAACTAGCCCCTAGAGTCTGTCTAGGTGATCCATGTAAGGGAGGAGAGTGAGAAAGTCTAGCCTTATGCCGCTAGTTCCACTCAACCTCGTGCATGTGTGTGTAAGTGAGGTTAGAAGCATCTCATAGGAGTCTATGCCCAAGTATGCTACAACCTGTATATGTATAGTACAAAAGCGTGACATCTCGCTCTAAGAGTCTGTGCTCTGGTTCCGAGAATAATCACCTTGCATAAAAGAAAAATGGAGACATCTCGCTCTAAGAGTCTGTGCTCTGGTTCCGAGAATGACCCATTTCTCAAAAAGTGTAATGTTTATGTCATAAGAAAAGTAGAACAAGGATACCTACCTTCATCACAAAAGAAGATACCCCAAAAATGCAACAATGTCATAGATCCAAGCAAGAGAGTTTTGCACTCTTTAAGCAAGGATAAGATAGTTGAAAAGGGATATCTTGTAGTATGTGTAAAGGAGATCCTTAGAGGAGAAGAGATCTTTGTACAAAAGACACCTATCCCCGAGAGGAATTATCTTAGACAAATATAACATCTTCTAGAATAAGACAAAGAAGAGAATAAGAATGCAATACTTCCTTCTTTTGCAAGGTGAAAGTGATTCTTAATGAAGGATGATGCTCTTTTTAACCCAATTGGGAAAGTGAATTCATTATGGATGTATTTTACCATGTGCAAAAGAGGTTGTAGTCAAGGACTTACACCTCTTGTGAGAGAGAATCCTTGAACAAACAACAAAAAATGCGTACAAGGCATAACATCAAGTAATAAAGTCCACACCATCCACAAAATAGGAAAAAGTGGATCCTTAGATAACAATAAGGAAAGATCATTGCCTCCCAAGGATAAGGAAAATGAGAAGGACTTACACAATCTTCTAGGGAGAAATTTGGACATAAGCAAAAGAAGAGATGTATGAAATCACTCTTGTCCCCATAGGAACAAGAAAATTAGGCTATTATGTTGCTTCAAAAAATATGATTGCACTTGAAATTGTACCATCATGAATGACAATGAGCCCCCAGTAAATGAGCTACCAATGTCACATAATGATGAGCAACATAATAGCCATTAATGTTATTTAAAGACATGATAGACTAAATGAGGTATTTGAATATGACATGCTAAATGCTCAACTATAAGTGAGATCAAAAACATGTATAAAATGACAAAAATTGAAGAAGAAAAGTCACAAGAAATCTTAGAAGAGGGATGAGTGTAATCTATTAGAGCCTTATCCCTAGAGGAAAGGACTTTATGATGAATAGGAGATAAAGATTCATAAGTGGATTTAGAAATTTGAGGGGATTCATAAAGAGATTTGTTCATTGCCAAGATTTCCTTATGAGGGGAATGAGAGTTGATAGAAGTAGAAGATGATTTAGTTGAAGTGAGATCATCATCACTACTAAATATAGCATTCACATTGAGAGATGGTCTTTTAGATGCTTTGGTACGTTTGCAGGGATTATAGCCGAGTCCAAAGGCATAATTGTGAAAATTAGTCTGTAGAGGAACTTTTATCCCTTGTTCATGAGTGCCACAACCATTTCCATGATACCCATGCTTAGCAAAAATGCGAAAACCACGACCATAACGATCAGCCATTTTAGGAAGAGAAGGTGGTTTTTCATAAGACAAAGAATCAAACTCTTCATAATTAGAGGTGTGAGGAGAAGAAGTTTGAGAAGCAGCCACAAAATTATTGCTCATAGGTTCAGGTAAGATTGATTGATTTTTAGTTTCTTCCTTCTTTTTACCTTTAAGCTCTCTAGGAGGAACCCTATACTCACCTACAAAGGTGGGATTAAAGTCAAGAGATCCCCAATCATCTTCTACGAGGACCTTCTTAGGATCAAAAGCCTTTTCAGGAACTTCAGACTCATCCAAAGAATTTTGATTATCAGAAGGTGATGATTCATCCATAGGTATCTTGTTTAACGAGTCATCACTAGAAGAGGAAGGCTTAGAAGAACTCCCTTTGGAAGTAGATGTTTGCAAACAAGTCTGAAGATTAGTATCACCTATCAAGGTATATGTCTTATTGTTATAAATGAATTTAACTTGTCTATGCAATGTAGAGGGGACAGCTTGCATACTATGAATCCAAGGTCTCCCTAATAACAAGTTGTATGTTAGATTTCCTGACATAACATGGATAGGAGTAGGCAAAGTAACAAGTCCCACTGTGATGGGTAAGGTGATAATACCTAATGAAGACTTAGCCACATTATCAAAGCCTCGAATGGGACGAGAGTCAGGCTCAATAAGGGATGTATCCACATTCATCTTATGCAATAGATTAATGCTACACACATTAAGGCCAGAACCATTATCTACCAGTGTTCGTCTTATAGCAGTGTCATTTATGATAACCACAATCATCAAGGGATCATATTGTTGTTGAATTTCGCTAGTAGGCAACTCATCTTGAGTAAACACAATTTGAGCTTTAGGATTCATCATAGAGTTAACCAAAGACACTATATTACTAGATGTATTAGGTGGAGGAACATTCAAATCTTTCAAGGCATCTTGTAACATTCCATGATGAGCGGAAGAAGTTTGGATCAAATCCCAAAGGGATATCTTAGCAGGGGTAGCTTTAAGTTGTTCTATGAGATCATATTCCTTACCAAGAACTTGTGAAATCCATGGAGCTTGCGGAAGAATTGGTTGAGGATTAGGAAGAGACACTGGAGTAACAGGAGGAAGATTAGGCTGCCTATTATTTCTAGTATTATAAGTATGGGCAACCGCATGATAACTCTCTCTAGTCATTTGCTTAGCATACTCATAAGGGCTCTTAGTAGAATAACCTCCTTGCACAGTAATAATAGGTTTCTTAGGAGTGCAAAAAGAATCATTAGCATAACCGCCTTGAACCACTAAGATAGGCTTATTTAAAGGTTGAGAATTTTGAGAAGGACAAGCACCTTGGATAGTGAAGAGAGGTTTGTTAGGTGTTTCATTCACATGTATCAAATTGATTGAGGATGGTTTAGAGGAATGAACAAAAGTGTTGGAAGAATTATTGATAGTCTTCTCTTGCACTAAAATCTTATCATAGATTAAATCAATTTTAGGAGAGAGACAAGGGGTAGGCATTGATGTTCTAGTAGGAAGAGTAATACTAGGAAAGGTCATATCATCCTCTATCATCAAAGGATCTACATGGGGAATCAACTCTCTAGGAGAAGAATCAACATTACTCTCTAAAGTCTCACTTTTGAGAGGGAGATCTTTGAAAGAGATGTTAACCATCTTGCTTTGAACTAGGGTTTCCTTATGAGTAGAACCAAGTTGAGGAGAGGGAGATGCTTTATTTTTAGAGGAAGAATGATTGAGATTCAAGGAAGGTGAGAAACTATCAAGGGAGTTTTCAATCTTGATTTCATCCCCTTTGGCTAGGGTTCTCTCACAGGGTAGAGAATAATCAACACCTTCTTCTAATGGTTCATCCCAAATAGTGAAGTTGTTGAAAGGAATGTTTGAAGTGTTGTCAATTTCGGGAGAGGAGATAACATTGTTTATTAATTCTGCATCCTTAGGAGGGAGAGCATCAATAGATGTGTTAAACTCATCGTCTTTCCTCAAAATATGTTCAATAGGGGAGAGAGAATTAAGGAAATTGCTTATTATTTCATCTTCTTTCTCTAAGGGATGCTTATGGGTAAGACCAACTTTAGGAGAAGGGTAAGCATTTACCATTAATTCATCATCTCTAGTGGGAATTTTGTTGGAAAATGAAATGCCATCACTAGGAAATGTAGGGATAATGTCATCTTCTTGCACAAAAGGATCCTCATGAAGGGAGCATTTTTTACGGGACACAAAGGCATCAAGGGCATCATTCAACAAAGCATGATCATATCTATTAAAAGGTTTATCTTCTGATTCAAAAGGAGATATCTCTTCATAGAGGGGATCATTGAAAACAACCATGTTACTAGATTTAGTGGAAGAGCTGATAGGAATGTACCCTTGAGAGGAATCATTCGACTTATCTTTCTCATCACATCTAAATGGCATAGTAACAAGGTTTATAAGTTTTTGGTAAAATGAAAGTTTAGTATCTTTAGGGTTCAAAAACTCATCTAAAGCTTCATCTAACTCATAATCATCACAAATATGAACATCTTGCAAACAAAAATCTGACATTTTGAAATTGCATAAAATTTAAACACACAATGCAAAGAAAAACACTTTTTTTTTTTCTTTTTTTTTTTTCTTTTTAATGAAAATGAAATGAAAACACACTAAATCTAGATCTAGATCTAACAAATGCAATGCAAGAGGAAGCAATGATAGATTCACGTCGGGTTCACCAAAATGTGTGGGAGAAAAAGTGACACTAAGCAAACATGCCCTAATCTCACTTTCAACCACACACTTGTGGAATACGAAAGAGCCTAGAGGTATCACACAATTGGCTACTTCTTCTTGTGGAAGAGAGAGCCATGAGCTACCTATTAGGATTTCTATTCCTTTGTTGTAATTGAAAGATAAAATGATGCAAGTTCAATCCCTAACCCCAAAGTGCAAGTATGAACTAATAACAAGATTGCAGAATTGAACTTAAATTATGGAAAGTTGTAAGTACAAAGATAAGACAAGAATGCAAATGCGTACCCGGAGTCAAAATCTGACTGAAAATATTCGGGACGGGGGCGCGGGCGCCACTGTCCTGATTCTGCCCCGGAAACTGCTCCGGAAACTGTTGTTTTGCACTCTGGAAAAGCTGTCAAAAATGCTGAAAATGCTGTCTGTCAGGAGGACCAGGGCGCCCAGCGCCCCTGTCCTAGGGACCAGGGCACCCAGCGCCCCTGTCCCAGGGACCAGGGTGCCCAGCGCCCCTGTCCTGGCAGGACCAGGGCACCCCACGCCCCTGTCCTGGTCTTTTGCTCTGAGATTTGGTGTGAAGTTCGGTCTCCGTCTGCTTCTTCCGGATCTGTAACTTGCGGCGTCGTCCGAATTTCGAAACCTACACTTATATCTGAAAAGGTGTGGTGGGTGGCTATATAGGGTTTTGCCTTAGTCAAACCCCCGCTTCGGTGATTTCCACCTCCACGAATAGCCAAGTTGTATTGTAAAATGTATTGTGTGTGCAGACCTAGTGTGTGTGCAAGGTCCTTAAATGCAAAAAAGCAAACTAGAGCAACCTAGAAAGTAAACCCTAATTGCTTGTAAATGATAATGTAAATGCTCTAAATCAAGATGCAAAGTGATCTAAAGCATGAATAAAGGATATATTGAAGCTTATGCAAAGACATGAAAACAACATGAAATCATACCCAACCCTCAAGGGAGGAGTACAAGACAATCTTCAGTCGGTAATCTCCTATTGTTCTTCAATGTCTCCCAAGCCCTAAATGAATGAAATTGATGAATGCTTGATGGATGGATTTTGAATTTTATTGAAGTCTTCAAAGATCTGCTCTTTCGCTACATATGAGGTTCCTGAAAACGAAAATCGGATCCTTTCCAATGAAGAAAGAGAGCTCTTATATATGAAACCCTAGGTCTTAATTTCAACTTTAGGCCGACTTAGAGATTGAATCTCCCACCAATTTCTTGGGTTTAAGCTTTATTTTATGATTGGATCGTGCTCCTAAAATTTCGGGAAAAATGTCTGGGACCATGTTGCACTCCGGGCGCCATGGTCCTGACAACTTTTCACCAAATTTTCAGGGCCGTCGGATATGATGATTTTAGAGAGAATCCCGAAGTTACAGGTGACTTCGAGATGTTTTGACCCCCGAAATCAAGCCCCCAAGTTCGAAATAGGACCTAATTAGGGTTTTTGATTAAATGATGTATTGGAAGAATAAAATGAAAGGGGCACACTTTAATGAAAGGGCCCAACTTTATGATGTGGAAGATGATGAAATAAGACCTTAGACCTAATTAATTTGATTAATTAAGTGCTAAAGGGGAAATGCAATGCAAAATGCAAAATGCGCCAAGGCGGGTGCTAAACTAGGTGTGAAATTGTACCACCCTAGCAAGTGCGTACAATTTACGACGCTACAGATGGGAATAGGGTTCAGATAGTAGGTCTCATCAAATGCCTTCCCTTGACATTATTTGCATGTCCAAGTGTAATAGTATCTCAAGAAGTAGTGGTCATCGATATTCCTCCCCTCTTTGGCCTCTGTCTGTCTCGAGATTTTACTGCTAAAATAGGAGGCTATATGTCCCTAGATTGGTCCCACCTTATCCTCTGTACCTGACATGGTGCTAAGATGAAGATCCTTTCAGAATCCCTTCACTCTGAGCACATAGCTGACTAGGCCTTGATTAATTTTGAGCCTACCCACACCTCTATAACCAATGATGAACGAAAGGTGGTAGAGCTTTTAGAAGACAAAGAAGTAACAAGGGAGATCTCGCCCGAACGAGAAGCTTTCCTAAATGAGTTCATAGATTTGGACCCCTTCTCTAATTACCATGCCATTGGCCTAGGTACTTATTGCAATTTTGAAGAGGATCAATAGATCCCAAAACTCACCAGAGATCTGTTCTCCACAGATCAGTTGTCTTCAGCACTATGGACCTTACACTTTGACGACGCCAAATGCAAAATGGGCTCCAGAGCTAGAGTTTGTCTCACCCCCCCTGCGGGCAATCAGATCTGAAAGTCTTTTCGGTTGTAGTTTGCATGTTTGAATAATGAAGCAAAGTATGAAGGGCTAATTCAAGGTTTGAACATGGCAGAAAAGATGGGCATTAAAAAGTTGAAGGTCCTTGGCGATTCTAAACTAGTAGTGCACCAAGTTCAGGGGATATCCAATGCCAAGCATGTTTGCATGAGGTCTTACCGTTCCATAGTCTAGGATCTAATAGAAAGTTTTGATGCTTTCAATATCATAAGAATTCCTCGGAAACTAAATACCGTAGTGGATCACATGGCTACCATAGGAGCTCATTTTGATCCTGTTGTAGACTTCTTAACTAGCCACCCAGTAGTCAATGTAGTGGTTCATCCAGCTATCCCTAATAATGATACATATTGGCAGGTGTTTGAAAGTGATGAGCATATTGCTTTGTTTATTCAAAGCTCATGGGAGTTTTCTGACCAGCTACAACCTAAGATCAAAGAAGCTTACGGGAACTAGGTTATTTAGTTAAAATCCAACAAGCTCCCTAATGGTTTGATCACCTTAGAGAACTTGTTTGATCATGAGGATGCTAAGAAGGATAAGCAGAAGCTCACAAAAAATAAAGGAGATTACGCTGAGATGTTAGTCGGAAGTGGAAGAATCCTCAAGGTGGGAAAAGGTGTTTCCTCGGAAGATAGGAAGAAGTTGGCTTGATACTATGATGAATATGAAGGTGTCATGGCTTGGTCCTAGGACGATTTAAAGGGTTACGACCCTAACATCATCCAACACACCATTGAACTTGCAAATAAAGCTAAGCAGTCTGGCAGAAGCAAAGACCAATCAACCCCAAGATTGAATCTCTCATGGCTTAGGAGTTGAAGAAGCTGATCAAATCAAGGATTATTTACCCCATAAAGCACAGTACATGGGTGTCCAATTTGGTCCCTGTTAGGAAGAAGAATGAAGTTATTCGACTCTGTGTGGATTTTTGAGACCTAAATTGAGCATCGCTCAGGGATCATTATCCCTTGCCATCGATGGAACAATTATTGAGCACCATAGATGGATTAGAAATGTTCTCAATGCTTGATGGTTTCTCAGGATATAACCAGGTAAGTGTGAAAGCAGAGGACCAGCACAAGATGACTTTCACTACCAAGTGGGGAACATTTGCATATCAAAAGATGCCTTTCGGCTTGTCAAACACCAAGGCCTCTTTCCAAAGGGCCATGGATTTGGCTTTCAAAGAGATAATTAACAAGATTATCCTAATATATTTAGATGACCTAACTGTGTTTTCCAAACATCGGGAGGATCATTTTGATCATCTCGAGTTAGTCCTGCAAAAATGTCTTGAATTCGGGATCTCTTTTAATCCCAAAAAATGTATCTTTGGGGTTCCTTAGGGGAAACTTCTAGGGCATATAGTTTCAAAGGAAGGTGTCTCTATTGATCCAGACTGGGTCAGGGCTATTAAGGATCTCCCTCTTCCGGTCAACAAAAAGGGAGTCCAATCCTTCCTAGGAAAGGTCAATTTTGTTAGTCATTTCATCTCTGACTTTGCTGGAATAATAAGACCCACCACTCTCATGCTTAAAAAAGATATACATTTCAGATGGACTACTGAAGCTAAAAAGGATTTTGATCAAATAAAACATGCCATCTGTTCAGCCCCAGTATTATCTAATCCAGACATGTCCAAGGATTCCATAATGTATGTCTATTTCGGTCAGCATACTATCGCCATGGTATTAACTCAAAAGGATGCACAAAAAGGAGGAGAGCACCCCATAGCTTTCCATTCAAAAACTCTTAAAGATTATGAGCTCCGCTACAACTTTGTGGAAAAGCAAGCCTTAGCCGCCGTAAAAGGACTAAAGAAATTTAGGCATTTCATTGCTTGTAATAAGACCACGGTGTATGTATCTCATCCCGCAGTAAGGGAGTACATCATCGAGGGTGACATCACTAAAAAAAGAGAAAATTGGATCACTAAGATTCTAGAATATGATGTTGATATCAAGCCTATGAAGCTGGTCCGTGGAAGGGGCCTATGCGAGTATATAGTGCAGGACAGTGAACCCCATGGTGATGGAGCCACCGCAGAGGAAACGGTTATGTTGATGCCCGATGTCCCCAATGATAGTTGGATTGACAAAAGGAAACATTTCATGAAGACTGGAATTTTTCCTGAAAATATCCCCCCGGCTAAGAGGAGGTTCTACCGACTCCAAAACAACGATTTCTGCTTAATAAATGGAACTCTTTTCAAAAGGAATTTTGACAGAGTTCTTCTCCATTGTGTGGACCAGAGCCAGGTTGATAAAATTCTACATGAGTTTCACTATGGCTCCTCAGGAGACCATTTCTCCGCGCCCACGACCACTATCAAAATTACCCAAGCTGGATATTTTTGGCCATCCATGTTCAAAGATGTACACATTCTAGTAAGAGGATGCAAAGAGTGTCAATATTATACAGGAAGAGGTAAGAAAGCACCCATGGCACTCAGGCCTGTATCAGTGGAAGAGCCTTTCATTCAATGGGGCCTTGATTTTGTTGGGATGATCAACCCTCCAAGATTAGCTAGACATAAATGGATCCTGACCACCACTGATTATTTCACCAGATGGTCTGAAGTCGTCCCTCTGCGGAATTCATCTGAAAGCAAAGTGTTGGCTTTCCTAGAAGATCTGACTTGTCAGTACGGCCCCCCAAAAACCATTATATCAAATAATGCGTGCGCATTCACAAGCTCGTGAATCACACAGTTTTCTCTCAACAGAGGTATTTATCTCAAGACCTCTTCTAACTAATACCCTCAAGGGAATGGTCTTGCCAAATCTACTAATAAGAACCTGATCCGACTTATCAAAAGGATAGGTTCTGAATATAAGAGGGAGTGGCCCCACCACCTAAGAAGTGTACTCTGGGCAGACCACATAATGCCCAAACAGATTCTAAAAAGATCCCCATACAAGCTGGTATACGGGAAAGATGCACTTTTTCCCTTATCACTGGAAATTTCAGCGTTGCAATTGCTACAATCTATGGATATCACCGAAAATGGTCCAATGGATGTAAGGTTGGTGAAGATTATGGAGCTAGAGGAAATGAGGGAGGCATCTTTCACAGCTCTCCAAGATAGACAGGAAGTCGTAAAATGGTGGCTTGACAGTAAAAAAAGTTTTGATGTGATTTTTGCCCTCAGAGACCTTGTTGCAATCTATGGATATCACCGAAAATGGTCCAATGGATGTAAGGTTGGTGAAGATTATGGAGCTAGAGGAAATGAGGGAGGCATCTTTCACAGCTCTCCAAGATAGACAGGAAGTCGTAAAATGGTGGCTTGACAGTAAAAAAAGTTTTGATGTGATTTTTGCCCTCAGAGACCTTGTTCTAAAGTACAACGAGAGAATGGTGAAACCTAGTCAGCATGCCAAGTTCGACTGCCTATGGGAGGGTCCTTTCCGCATCATAGGATGCAAAGGTTTCAATGCTTTCAAGTTAGAAGATATGAATGGAGATCCCCTCTCCATCCCGGTTAATGGTTTTCACCTCAAACCTTTTCATTAAGGGTCCCCTTCCCTTTACAAGTAAATAATGTATATTATGTTCATGATGTATATGGTGTTTATTTATTTTAATTATTTTCAGCCAAGCAAGCATAAAAAGGAGAAGTGAACAAAAGAGAGAAGTTAGGTAGAAGAGAAAAGTAAAATCATTTATATTAAGAGTTTCTTGTATTTTTTTTACAAGATATGTGGGCCCTTGGCCTCTCTTTTTGTTTACATCCTTCAGTTCAGGCGCAGGTCAATTTTTTGCCACTTCTTTCAGTGACTCTCTTTGGTGTCTCCCTCACTGGTGTCAGATTATTCTTCTTCCCCCAACCATTCTAAATCAAAAGAGCTCTCAAGCTCCCCGGGCATAAAGATGACCACTAGTTCTAGCTACTGATCCAGCATTAAGATTCTCAGGAAAATGTAATCTTTAAACCCAGTGTACCAGTCCGCGCCTTCCAGAATTGGGACTATCATATGGACACGTAGAAGGAATTTTGCAGCAAGCTCGACGCGGTACCGATGGGAAGACAATGTCATGGTCTTCAAACCATCGATAAGTGGATGCCACGCCACTTCCTCATTCCGCGTGATGAACTGCTCCAAGTCGGACACCGTAGGGAGCCCTAGGAAGGGTATGTGGTATGCGACTACATCATCGAGCCCACCCAAGTAGTCTATGGGGAAAAGTACCTAAGTCAGCTACGTCATTAACAACTTGGACTGACCGCAATCCAACAGAGAAGCTATGAAGCATGAGAAAATGTCTGTATTTACCCGATATTGGTCTAGGTTGCCAACGAAATCCTCTCCAAGTATCCATTTTATTGTGGCTATTATTAAAGGGTTCGTCCTGCGCATCATCCCTTGCAGCCTTCGGTCTGATATGTTTCCCAAGAAAGTGACCTGTGCCATTTTGCTGACTAGCCAAACAAGAGTATCCATTTCTTCAAAATCTCCATCGTTAGAGCTCGCATTGTGGTAAAAGAATGTCTAAAAAGACATACTTATAGCAAAAAATCTTGGTAGATAGATGACTGGCAACTAGAGCTTATACATTCCTAATTCCAATGTCTCTATCATGTCTCCATTAATTTGTGTCATGTGAATGGGATTATTTTCAAGATACCGGTGTCCTATCAGTGACCTCAAGGAGAGAAATGGATGGAAGCAACGAGCCATGCATACATTCAGGTACGTCACACTTTAAATGTTAAGCTCCTCCAGCCTATTTCGACCCATGCGGTCATTATTTCTGACCGATCCCCTCGATCAAAGAAAGATTTGCTTGAGAAATGTTTCTCGAGAAATGTCGAGGTAACCAAGGGGTTTTCTAGGAAAGTGGGAATGATGGCGCCCCTCATTCGCGGGGGTCGATTGCAGCAGCAATTTGAGTTGGCACGCATGTAAATAGATCCTTGGCTTTCATGAAAATCAAGGCATGTTATGCATTTAAAGTTCAAAAGTTCTCTTTGTCATCGGTCTATTTTTTCTATCTTTGAAGAGTGAAGCAAGAGGAAGGCGAGCAGGGTTCCATCTTCCATTTTTAGTTTTCCAGTGAAAGGAAAAGGAAGGTTGTCTGCCTATATGGATTTTGAGGCTATGTCTGCAAGGGCTATTCCCAGAGGTTTCTGGGTTAATGTTTTTGAAGAACTATCTTATTCCTCACATGCTATCCCTCTAAAGAAGGAGTATCCAAAGATGAAGGCCAAGACTAAAATGACGACCCGGAATGCGTCTATTGTTCTGGATTCTTTAGAAAATATCTATGAGCTCGAGGTCCGAAGGCAGCCCAAAAGCCTTAGAGAGGCCGCTTGCTTGAGGATGTTGCATCACATAAATGATCCTCATTCTGTAGAAGTGTGTTTCTGGAAAAGTGGTGCTCCTCAATCTTTGGTTCCCGTAGTTCCCTACTGCCCTAAGCTCATAGCCGCTTTTGTAGAGGCTTTTGATCCCACTTCATGTTCTATCAGTGGCTCTCACTTAAAATTGACCATATCTCTAGAAGCCATTAGGGAAATTTTATGCTTCCCAATCTTTAAAAATACAGAAGTCTTCTCAGAAAAATCCATGGAGGAGTTCTGGAGCACCATGAGAGATGCTTTAACTTTCTATCAAAGTGCCCTCAATCGGAGCCTATCTACTGGAATTCCAAAGTTCCCTTTGTCCTACAATGACCTAAAGCAAGATGACCTCAAGGATATCTCATCTACCTTAGCATGGCTATGTGGTCATGACAATGACCGGGATATCACAGCTTCCATGATGGGTTTTCTTTTCAAATGTAGGAAGCAAAGAGAATCTTTCCACTTTGACTTCTCTATGACTATCGCTAAGGCCATCGTTAAGCAGTTATCTGAGTTCCAGCAGTTGCAATGCTTCAGATTCTCTTCAGTATTGGTACACCTGCTTCTGCATCAAAATGAAGCTTTCTTCGCACAGTTCATGTTCTTGGCCACTTATGATGAGTTGGGAAATGTAATGTCAGTGTCCTACTAGACACCTATGTTGGTGGCCTCTTATGATTCCTACCAGTTTTTAGATTTGTTCATGGCTCCCATGCTCAAAGACTTTGGAGTGATTCCTGATGAACCTCTAGCTCATTTCTCATAGATTCAGATGAACTAGATGTAGAATGAACGCCCTCCTTGCGACTAGTTTGTGGGCCCTGATTTTTCTTTCATCCACGTGCATGGATTCTCTGAGGAACCTTTCCGGCTACCCACTTACATAACTAACTGAACCTTGGCTCTAGAAATGGCAAGGTAGTTGGCAAGAATTGAGCAAGTGATTGGTGTTGGAAAGCATGATACCTCCATCACTGAAGATAACAAGGCCATTGGCCCAATTACTCTAGTAAGAAGAAAAGTAGCTGAGGAAACCCTGACGTCAAAAATGGTGCAGCTGGGTTTTGTAGTAATTGATGACTCTTGGAGTTACGACCCTGATGGCTGCTTAAGCAAGAGGAAAAACACTGTGAGGTATGAACCTTAGAACTTATGGACTGAGTGTACAAATCCCTGGGTTGATGACCCAAGCAAATACGTGGGCCCTACCGATTTTCCTATTCTGGATCGCCCTCCATGGTTAAATTTTTATTCTCCAGTACAAAGGTTCAACCCCGTGAAGCCTATTCCTTGGGTGTTGTTGGAAAACATGAAGACTTTATCCTAGTCCAGAAAGAAAAGGGAAGATTATTGGGTTTATCGTGAGGAAGTAAATCAGCTTAGAGCCAGCCTCGAGAATGCATCCCTGGATGAGCGTTTTGAACAAGAATGGGGTAAGGTAAATCAATCTGATGATGAGGTAGGTGATAGTTCCTCATGTGGAGACTCATCTCCCAAGGTAGCTGCCCAGTAGGAGGTTGGGATTATAAATATCGAAGGGCAGGAGCTAGAGCCAGAGATTCTTCTTCCTTTAGACAGCGCAACTCACAGACCTTGTTCGCAGGCTAGTAAGAGGCGGTCCAAGAAATAGTCCTTTGAGGGCCCTCCAAAGAAGAAGCCATATCTCAGTGGGTCAGAAGGAATTCCACCTAATACATTAATGGCAACATCTTCAGATCTTCAGCCATCGTATCCTTCTGTTGTTCAGGTACGCCCTCTTTTCCCTTCTTCTCAAGCTCTGGATGTTCTCACGACTGTCCCTATGACTATGATGTAAACCTCGGTCCCTAGCGCTCTCACTTTAGCCCCAATGGGTACGTCGGTTAATCCCCAAGATGTGCTCATGCAGGCTTCTATCCCATTCCCGGACGTGACTTCCATATCCGCAACTTTTCAATCGCCCACATCAGAAGCAGTCCCTGTGTCGTGTAGGCTAGGTTTTGAAGAGTCATCTCCCTAGGCTATGGCCGCAACATCTTCCATCCCTTTCCCATTAGTGGGTTCCCCTTTTGTCCCATTATTTTCCCCGTTGGCTATGACCCATCCCATCCAACCTACCTTCGCTATCCCTTTTTTGCATTTCCCCTTTGCAGTCCCTCCCAGTGCAGCTTTTGCAGGTCAGGCCATCGATCATCCAGATGAGTTCCAGCAGTAGGTTGTTTATGATAGAACCACCAGCTTGAGTAAGACTAGCAAGTGAAAGGAGAAGGAAGGTGTTCATTGCGCCCACCCTCGTTTACAAATGCATTTCAATGAGCAAAGGGATTGCCTCTACTTTGCAAATCTAGTTCCCAAGGTTGACAAGCCAGAATCTTAGATGAGACCTGATGACTACGCGCTATAGGCCATTGGCATTAGTCTCCAAAGTGCCATGGTGTCTGAAAAGGTCAGAATGAAGGAGGAGACTTCCAAAGTAGTATCCATAGACTTTATCAAGAAAAGCCATCATTTGGAAAAGCTAAAAGTAGAGAATGCTAGTCTTCGTGACTCCATTACCCAGCAAAGGAAGGAAGATAAGGCTTGGGGCTCAGAGATCAATCATCTGCAAACTCTGCTAACTCAAGCTAATTTAGAGAAAGGAAAGTTATAGTCAGCTCTTAACAACATAGGTTCTTAGCTAAAAGGTCAAGAAGTGACAAAAAATGTGGCTCTGAAGGAATTACAAGAGAAGGACACAGAGATACAATGGTTAAAGGCCGCCTCTAGGGACGTCACCTAGGTCTAGATGTAGTTGCATGAAGAAATACTTCTCAAAGAGGATTATGCCTATCAACTAAGTGAGGCCCAGGTATCACAGTCAGAGGAAAAGACAAATTTCAAGGCAGAGCTGAAAGAGAGAGAGACTAGCCTTAGACAATCCGGTGAGCGCGTTTCAGAATTAGAGACTCTTTTACAACAAGAGCAGGATCGTACATTACAGCTGCAGTAGGCTGTCAGGACTGGGAAGGCAAAGATCATGGCCTTGGAGAATCAAGTGGCCATTGAACAAAGAAAACACAATCAACTCCAGTAGGAGATGACTCTGAAAGATAATGAAATATCTCGATTACTGAGCCTTCCACCTCCATAGCAGATTGCTCCAGATTTCTCTATCATGCTGACAGAGCTGTATATTTCTCATTGGGAAAAGGTAAAATAGTACTGCCCATCCCTACAGCCAGTGTTAAGATTTCTTAGTGATGCACAATCCCTCTGTGCTGAGGCCGGCCACCTTATTAACAATTCTATGCTTCTCATTAGTCCTAAGTTCTCAATAGCCCAAAATCTCATTCAGTTGCTTTATTCCACTCAAGAGGAGGAACTTAGGGAGAAAGAGATTGCGGACCACCGACAATTGATCAAAAAAACTAATGTCTTCATAAACTGGCACAAGATAATCATGCAGGTTTTAGCTACCTTGGTGCCTTTGCAATTTTCAGTTCTAGACATCAAACAACGTGTACAGAGGTTTGTTTCTTTGGGCTTACCTCCTCCTTTCCCTGCAGATGATTATGTGCTATGGATTGAAAAAGTATTGTAGTAGGTCAAAAATTTGCAACAGGATAGAGCTTTCCTGTCACAGCTAGGGAATCCCATTTTGGTGAATGAGGTGGAGTGTCTTTTGCATCCTCTAGCCCAACTCTCTGCTCTCCTAAAATAGGTCCAAGATGAGCCTGTACCTCTGCCCTTTGATGAAGTAATTTGCTTGGATCAATATTTTCAAGATTTAGAGGCACAAGCTATGCTCTCTTAGGACGAATGGTTGCCTTTGCAATAATCTTTTGATCTTTTCCGTCTTGTTGTGGCCTAATTTTTGGTCTGTGAAGCCAGTTATTTTGGGTTCTCCTATTCCACAGGCAGAATTTTCCCTATTAGTCACCAGGAAATGTTCACTTTATTTTTCCCTGATCTAAGTCTTTGGTGGGCCCGGTTGTTTTTGCATTTTATCTAGTAGTGTGGGGTGTGTAGGACACTTGGCGGCATGATGTTGCTCCCTCGATCCATTTTTGGTGTCCAGTTTTTAAAGTAGTGCAATGTGTTGTTCTCAAAATTTGATTCACTTTTTAAATCCTTAAAATGATATGATAACTCTGTATGTAAGTGAGAGATTAAAGGGAATGAGACCTTTAGGACAACATATGACAAGGTTTGATTAACCTTCTACACTTTGAACTTACTCGGAGTTCTGGCGGGTATACCTTTGTGAATTAAATTCACAACTTTAAAAGATAAATCCATAGCAAACCAGTCCAGAAAACCAGTGGATCTAATCACCTTAAAACTAACTAAAACAAAGGAATGAAAATTGTACTCATATTCAGTATTGATCTACAAAATATGTAATAGACAATCTTGATCAATACCAGTGCCTTATCCAAGGTCATAGAGTCATCTAGGTTCAAACAATACTCCCACAAATCAAATATCTCTACATATCCTATTAGTTTGGCTTCTATAGATCCCTATATATGCCTGACACACATAAGAATTTATTCATACCAAATTAAACTACTCTCACCAAGATTCAAAATATCCCACAAGGAATTTACTGGTAGAAGTGATCCTTGCATATTTAATTCCTCTCCTGAAGAGAAAAACTAAGAAACATATCTACTGAAAGTTGCCTGACAACCCCTATTCAAACGAAATAACCCTGGATTATTTAGAGTGAAATAGTAAACACTTGCAAACACATTCGAAGACAACACAAAGTTTTAACTCAAAACCAAGGGTCTATATATTGATATTTTCTTCAAGAAAGGTATTACAAGAAACTTTCAAATATTCTCCATTTAAAACTTGGAAAAGCTCAGATAAATTTCTGCAGCATTTTCTTACATTTCTTTTGCAATCATTTCTATCTATTCCTGGTATCCATTTATAATATCATGGATGCATATAGTTTCGGACTTTCCTAGGAGAGTTTGTTACAATTATTGCTTCTCAAGAAGAAGTTACAAAACCTTTTACAAAAATGGTTACAAGTCTTTTTCAACCTTTGCGGCTTCTTCTACTTGTTGTCCAGTTGCAACCTCTTCCAACTGCTCTGCATCCTGTATGGCATATTTTCTTGTCCACTCATTGTATACATCATCAGCTGGCCACGCGAAGTCAATCACTTTTTCTTTTGCCTTGGTTAATCTTTTCCATGAATTCCTCATCTTATTAACCTCTGAATTGAGAAAACCATAATGAGATTTGATTCTCTCTATCTCCTGAATTGTTACAACAAAAAAAGAATCATCATCTAAGTCAACAATTCCTTTTATTCTAACTGACAATTTGGCCTCTAATTCCTTAAGCCACACTTGCTTGTCCTTCAATTGATCTGGGCTAACAAAAACTCTTGGGAGCAATTCAAAAACTTGATCAGTGTACTCCTTCTTGTACAGATTGATTTTCCTGTCAGCATTGTCTATTCCTTCTGCTAATTTTACTAGATCCTTTGTGGTGTCACAAGTGGATTTGATAATAGGATCAGCCCCTGCTTCATCATAAGATGCACAAATAAGCTCCAAATCCTTCTCTCTAGGCTTCCACTTGTCAAAAATAGGCACTAAGACGGCCTTGTCTCCATTAAGCTCATTCCTTATATCTAGAATCTTGCTTATGTTGTTATATAGTAGTGAGGTCCCCATAGTGTCTGCAAAACTTGAAATTGTAACCCTCACTCTTTCTTCATACTTCTTTGCATACAGGGCCTGAGCCTGTTTTAAATTCTCCAATTCTTGGTGAGTGATCTCAACCATTTGGGAACTAGAAGGTGCTGGAGATGGTGGGAACTCAATAATGGGGCTGGTGGGTGGAGGTCTTGTAGAAGAAGAGGAGATCATCAGTGTTGAAGACTCACCTTGATGGTATTGTCCTGCCAACTAGCTTAGTAGCTTGGCAATGATGTTGTCTTTACCTCTTAACTCTTCCTTGGCATTATTATAGGCTTTTAAAACTATCTCTAGCTTAGCTTGGAGATCTGCCTTTTCCTTAGCCTCCTTTTCTGCTACTGCAACACTAAACTTTGCAGTCTCTAGCACAGTGCTAGCAGCTTCCACTACCCCTGTGTTCTACACTCTCTTTACTATCATCCCACCAAGGTAACTTGACCCTGAGGTGTCCTTATTTCTCTTATTCTCATCTCTTTTGAGAGACCATATGACCAATGTAGCATTGTCTTTGCTAAAAGTGACTCCCTCCATGGGTTTGGTCTCTTTTCTCACTGCCTCCAATACCAAGGCACCTGCTATGTCCCACTCAGGGAGAATGAGTACTCCATCTTGTGCTACCATATCTCTTCCTTGTTCAGGAGTGATGGTTTAAACTCATCCATCATTTCTTTCTTTATTTCCTCCTCAACCATAGCTGGATCTTTATGAGGTTGCTCACCTTTTCTCTTTTCACATCTTGCATTGTATTTGTCAATGTTCAGCTTCCACACAAATTGAATGAATGCTCCTGATGTAACAAAGTTGTTGTCAGCCAAGAAGTCTTCACTGGCCTCCTTGATCTTAGGATCCCACTCCTGGCCTTTAAACTCATTGGCAGTAATGTTCATTTCAGTAGTAAGGGGCTCTTTTGGCATTCCCTCTTCTACTTCATCATATGTGTATGCTATTTCTCCCAAACTGCCTAACTGTAATAGTTGCTCAGCTGCTGCCTATTCATCTCCTATATGAATAGGGGATTGAGATGGAGAGTACAAAGGTTCATCTAATTGCATCTCTTTTCCCACTCTCTATTTCTTTGGGCTATCTTGGATGTCAATGACATCTTGTATCTTCCTCTTTCCTTTGGAGGTAGAGGGCTCCCCTGTTGTAGGCATCAACACATTGTAATTTGACTTCTTGAGTAACATATAGTCACCGAGAGGGATTGCTCTAGTTGATGCAGACCTACTTAAAACTAGTCTTGCTTTCTCAGGGTTGTTTTTAATTACAATCTCCCTCTTTTCTTTCAAATTCTGCATCACATCCTCAAAACAAAAAATTAGGAACTCTACCTTCTCCTCAAAAGGGTGAAAGCTAGATAATGGGTCATAGCTGTTATCAAACTGATGTACAAAGTCTAAGGCCTTTTTATAGGCCACCCACTTTTCCTTCCTGAGCTCTTGCTCATCTAGATCAAACTCATTTCTAATGAGGTCTTCAAGAAACTGGAATTGATGGGGTCTAGCTCTGCATATTACCCTTTTTCTAAACATGCCATTAAAGAAATCTTTAGGATCAGCACACCTAGATATTGCAATTGACAGATGATAAGGTTGAAGAAAATCTTCAAAGCAATTCCAACCTTGCTTGGTTATTATAAATTAGTGAGCAATAGTAACTGTAGGGAAAATAGTCCCTTTACCCCTGCCTATTAGCTCTGCCTCTTGCACACTACCAATTTGTCTTAGGATCTCTGCAGTTCCCACTTTGAGAGGGACCTGATAGGGTAATAAAAATGGAGTGCCTTTGAAACCAAATATTCTGAAAACTATGGAGACAGGGTATAAGTAAATATCACCCCAATTATGAACAATTTTTATATTTTCTGCAAATTCTTTTGGTCTAATAAACTCCAAAAGAACCTTGGGGACTCTTGGATTCTCATAATAGAGGAGAGCCCTAATCTTTGATGCAAAACATTTATCAAATTTTAAGAAACTAGCATCATCTCTGTCCCATGACAACACTATACTCCATAATTGTACTGGCATCTTTTCTCCATCTTTCTCTTTTACAAGATCCATTCCACTTGCAAAATAATCACTGCCCTTGAATAAAAATAGGTGCATGAGGAGGGAATACCATCCAAAAGGCCTATCCACTTTCCCATTCTTTATTCCTATCAATCCTTCATGGATAGCATCAATGATAAAGGAAGCATAATCAAAGGTGACTGCAAGAGAAGGATTCAAAATTTGAGCAATCATTAGCATGTAATGAATGGGTATATTTGCCTCAGCATCCTCTCCTAAAATCTGGCAAAGTGACCAATACAATCCTTTAGCCCTAAGGGTGAACAGATTCAATGTGAAAGGCTCTTCAGTGTTGGGTCCTACAACTGTCAACCCACCTATCTTCACAAAGAATTCCCTAAGAGGCCCATTTCTAAGGTGGTTCCTCTGCACACTGTATACTTGAGCTAATGATTTAAAATTAATAGGCTCTAGAAAATTAGTGAATTCACTAAGCCCAAAAGCATTTCCAAACTCCTCATTATTTATTTCAATGAGGGATTTCCCATTTATATCCCTAATGCTCCTTGTGACTGGATCATAATTATGTGCAATCTAAGTTAGGAGATCCATATCCATGAATACTCCTGGAACTACCAATTTTCCCACATCTAACTCCCAGATGTTGTTCATTGGGGCTAGGGAATTTCTCCTGCTTAATCCAACTTTGAACAACCCTAACCTAGACAACCCAACCTGTGGGTCTCTCAACCAGTTACCCTTATCATATAACCCCTCTCCTATTTTCAAGTCAGGAGCTCTTGGCACTAGTTCTTTCACCTTTGATGCCAGATTAGTTGACAATGTCAACTGTTCAAGAAAATCATCACAAATGGCCCTTTCCTAGTAATTAACTTTTCCTAAGAATTCTCTCTTAGGTTCCATTTTAAAATATGCAAGCAATTTAACTATTACCCCCAACTGGTTCTATGACAAATCAAGACCTTAATTAAAACACACTGCTAAGAAATTGCCAAACAAGAGTACAAGAAAGCCTATTTTTAGCTTGAAGAAGTCCACTCTGCAACTGAATAAGTTTTCTCTATATTTGAAGAAAATAGCTCTGTAACCGCTTTTCTGCAACAATTCTTTAGAATGATACCTTCATTCAATTGATACGAGATCATATATGGTACTTCAAGCTCTTAACTACAACATTGATACCGCATGCTTCGGTCGTCCCTTCAGAATTGAATTCCTGAAGAACTCAAAATTTTCGCTCCAACGGGTCACAACATGCCTACACACTTTTCTTTTTCACTCCTTCGCTGTTTCATAGAGCATAACCTTTGAGCAATTTCACCAAGCGAAATCACGCCCACCGTTTGATCAAATGGAACTTAATCAGTCTTTACGTTGACTTAACAACTTTGCCTTAGCATCGGGCCCTACCTCCTTTTCGCCATTTCACGAAGACTAACTGCCAAGCACTTTCCTTTCACGAAGCTACACCGAGCGTCGGATGGAACTTTAACTACTCGGTGTTTAACTCTTACCTAGACCATCAGCTTTTTCACTAACCGCACCTCATCCTTGCCGGCTAATGGTTTTTCACTATTTCGCATAGCTTAACCCGCCCTCAACTTTAGGCCATGAAACAATGCGATGCATTGGATCAAATCTGAGATGAGCATCCTTTAAGCGAGACCTTTATGCTTGCTTTACTTACGCCACTCTTTCACTGGTTACCACATACCACGTGGCACTTAACCATTTGCTTTGGAAAGCTCTCCAAGTTTAGTCCAGAGTAATCCACATGTCTTTCCCTTACAACTGCTGGTTACACCTTGGCGGGCCCTCAATTTCTTCTGAAACCACGTGTCAATCGACACGTCACCATCTAATATTATGCTTGGAAGAGACTTCTTTAGCTTTCACCATTTCGTGAAGCATAATTCTCGATTGGTTCACAGTCGCGAAACAACACGAGCCCTTGGATTGAATCGGAGAGGACCGTCCTTTAACTTCATACTTTATCTGTCCTTAGGGCCGCAAAAACCTTTTCGCTATTTCACTAGTTATAAAACATGAGCGCTTTACCTTTGTGAACTCACGCTGACCATTGGATTACATCTGACTTGCTTGCCACTTAAAAACCTAATTGAATCCGATAGACGTGGGCCCTCTGACTCAACTCCATCCACTTGGCATCTAGTCACTTTTAAACTAACATGTCAACCTTTCATTTGCTGAGAGAAAACACTGGATTCCACCTCATCCTTGACACCTGTATCTGCCAGGTCATTTCTTATCCCTCGGCATGAATCACCTTTAGGGCCCACCTTTTAATCCTTAGATTCGACTTGCTAACTATTTTGACCTTCTGCCACGTGCCATCATCTTACTCGCCATCTCGAGCAACTAGACTGCCTGCTTGGAGTGCCATGTCATTTCACTACTTTGTGAAAGCTAACTATTGAGCATCTTCCTCCTGCAAAGCTGCGCTAATCGTCAGATCAAATGAGACTTGCGCATCTGTTAGTTGCTTGGAAAGTCTTCGCTGTAGGGTCCCACCAAGCCCTTTCACCATTTCGTGAAAGGTATTTCACTTGCAAGTTTCGACTACAAAATAACACCAGTCGTTAGATCTTGAATGAGATGGACCCCTTTTAAACTAGATGAAATGCACCATTGAACATGCTTTTCCCTTTTGCCATTTCGCGAGTCTTAAACCACTCACAACTTTGCCTAACGAAATAGAAAAAACCATAGATCCATATGAGAGTTGTGCACAACTTACTGGGCCCGACAACATTAGGAAGAAAAGACATAAGGCATAAATTTTTACAATTAATTCAACAACCGCCAAGGCAAATGACATGGGGGGACACCTTTGATAACCCCAAGACCCATCACTTAAGTGGATAAAGTAACGCAGGAATAGAAACCAGAGGGTTTTGATCAAACATCGAGGGATTTAAAATTAAAACCCTAAACCCTTAAGACCTAACACAGACTTGAAGTAGTTGATAGTGTGTCTAACTCAAAATTTTCAAAAACTTAGCCAATTATGGGAATAGAAAAAACATTTCTTAAACACTGATAACACAATGTTGACAAATGGCAATGCATGCTGACTATTTTTGGCAGGCCCACTCGTTAGCGCAGTATGCGAGTAGTTTCTCGCATTTGTGTCTTTTTCAGTAGCCCATCCATGGTTAGTAGAATCTTTTCAGTTCGTGGTAGTATGCAGACCGTTGTGGGCTAAAAGTGGAATTTCAAGGGTCGTTTTGTTGGGTGTGACTTCCGTAGCGACATGACATGTTTTTTTGTTCAAGGGGGTTAAGCCATTTTGGCATTTTGGGGAGTCATTTTCAGAAGCTGAGGGCTCTTTAAATGTTGTTTTTTCCCTTGTGCAAAGGGGTTCAGAACTTAAAAAAGAAAGACAATTCAGTTTGCTAAGTAGGAGTTTTTATTTCCAACATTTAAAAAACTATTGTGGTTCTACTAGAGGAAGGTTATTCAAATTGTGCCTGCGGCCTTTATGATGCCTCTTTCAGTATGCTTTTGATGGTATTTTTTGTGTTGTTTTGTTAAAGTTCTATAACTTTGGGAATATATCTATCCAAGACTTTGCCTATTAAACTATGTTTCGTACTTGTTATCTAGTGAATGCATGATAAATATTTCCTTATGTTGCAAATAAATCTGATTGTAGCTTTTGATTATGTTCTTGATCCAGACTTGTAGATTGTTGAATGGGCTTATAGAAGTCATATGTTTCTTGATTTCTATATGTTCGTTGTCTCTTAATGATCTAGTGTATCGCCCCAGTAGTCTAGTGTTACTACTTTAAGGGTATTTGTTTTCTTTCCCTTTCCTCAAAACCCAAGGAAGGGTTGGCTTCTTAATCCCGGAGGTCATTCAGTGTAACTTGCACAAATTGGTCCCCCAACACTTTATTTCCCATAAAGTTGTTTGTTTCCAAAGAAAAATTTAGAGTCAACAACACCTTGGAGCATAAAGAAGTAGAGTTGCATATCACAATCAACACCTGAAGCTGAATATGTTGCAACATACATGAATTTCACTCAGGCAATCTGGATGAAACACATTTTGGAAGGTTTTAAGTTGAAAATCTCAGAACCGGTAAGGATTTTTTGTGATAACACCAGTGCAATAAACATTTCAAAGAACCCAGTGTTGCATGTTAGAACCAAGCATATAGAGCTGAAATATCATTTCTTGAGAGAGAAAGTGTAGAGTAAAGATGTGTTACTGGAGCATGTATCTACTAAATAACAAATAGTGGATATCTTTACTAAACCTCTTACTAAGGCTACTTTTGAGTATCTTAGAGGACATCTAGGGGTTGTGCCTCTACATGAGGTCAATTAAGAAGATGTGGAAGACACCAGTCTTGGAGCGTATTGAAGATCTTGAAGTAGGGTTGGTGTAGACTGGAGCTACTCTGCAAGGGGAGCAGCTAGTTGTAGGTCGATGAAGATTGGAGTGGTTTACCAGTTGATATTGGTATTCACTTTGGCATTGTTTTCAAAGGGGGAGAAGAACTACATGAATGATAGGGAGAAGAATTGTATCTAGTTACCAGCTGAAGACATGGAGACTTGATGAACTTGAAAAGCACTGAGAGGGAGGGGTGAATTAGTGACACCAAATAAAACACTACTTCAAACACTAATCGGTAGATGAACTTAACTGAGCATTTAAACAAAATACTTGCTATCCAAAATGATATAACAAAATCGACAAAAAGTAAAGAATCCACCATAACACAAGTGTTTATACATGGAAAACCCAAATAGGTAAAAACCACGGTGAGATGGAACTCACAAGTTAACTATCTGCAGTAACAGATAACTGACCAATTAAGGTCTACAAAGTGCTCTGCTAGGAGCGAATTTTGTTAGAGATCCCAAAGCTTGATTAGAATCTTATACCCTATTAAGAGTACTACCCTATTAGGAGTAACCTCATTGGTGGATTTGAGAATCCAAACTAATGGATCACCTTGTTAGAGCTTAACCGGTTAGGGGATTTGATTCTATTGTAATGATTAGAAAACAACAAGAATGGCTTGGTCTATTCTGAGTAGCACAATACTTGTTTGATCGGATCCTTCTGAGGACATTCAACACTGTTCTTCATCTTGACACTTATCGCTCTTCAACAAAAGCTTTCACTCTTGATGCATATCAGTACTCGCATAACATCATAACCATACTCATTCTCTATATCTTTCAAATGATTCACTAAGATGTCTTAAAATAGACATTCAAATCTTATGTCGTCCTAGTGAAATCAAAACACAATTTTCTAGGTGCAGTGTATCTATACAAGTGATCAAAACTCATCATAAAAATGACCGCCAAGAAGTTGGTGCTAGTAACTCATCACAAAATCAAATACCAGTTAGAACAGTCAATACTGGTTGGAACAAAACATGTGAACCGTTGTCCTGGAATCTTCCGCTTGATCTCCATCTTTATCTTCATCTTCATTTTGATGCTGACTTAGTGTAGCTACAGGTTGTCTCTTATGCACATACCGGTTGACACAAAGTACTGGTTAGAGATAAACCTTAAACATACTTGTTGACATTGTAAACTAATTGAAGTTACACCGGTAGTCAATGTAATCATATGTGTGTGTGAGAGTGTTTCATCAATGACAAGAAGTGATGAATACATTACAATCATCATCAAGCCAACAATCTCCCCCTTTGGCATTGATGGCAACACTTAGAAAATTTTAGAGTAATACAATACCGCTAAGTTTGCATACACAACAAATTTACACATATACTCATACTCCCCCTTAATGCAATACTCCCCCTTAATGCACACATAAATACAAAATTTTCAAAAACACACATACATATTTCTACTTCCCCTTTGACAACAATGCCAAAATGAAAAAGTAAAATATATACATATATATAAAAAATTTGTATCATAGTGTTCAACATATCTTAACAACTTAAAAAATTCATGCATTGGCTAATCTCATAAAAATGTCATTGAAGTTTTGCTTCATCTATGATAAATAATTTTCCCATGATTCTAGTATGTTAGCAGTATACTCAAATGTAGACATCAGTCAGGAATGGAATTCTTACATTGACTCTAGCGTGTAGGTTTTAGGAGTAGAAAGAATAGCTTCTACATTGGAGTAGGCTCTCTGAAGAATGTTGACCTGTGATGTGAGTAGACTCTTGAGCTCTTTTAGAGATTGAAGTCTCTTAGCCTTCTTGTTATCATTCGCATCCAATCTGTCATGTAAATCATCTACAGACCGGTTAAAGGCATGAATGGAGTCCTAGAGTGGGACATATACCTTGCATATCCTTTCCATTTCTTGCCTGGTTTCAACTTGAGTCTTAGAAATGTCAGAATAAAAGAAAGAAGTATTGGAGGTAAAGGAAAGATAATTTCCTCCAGATTCAATAGCTTTTCTCAATAGACTTCCATTATGAGATAGAGCCATTTTGCCACTTTCAATGTTCTTTGTCAGTTTATCTCCATATTTCTTCTTGTGGCTCTTCTCAACAAACATTTGAGTAGCATCTTCAAGTGACTTGATTTGATCAGATGCATCTGCAACTAACTGAACAAGTTTACTAATGGGTGTAGGAAGATGTGCAATAGCTATTTCTGGTAGTAAACTAGACAAAATTTCTACTGCATTCTGGATTGTATCTTCTTCAAACCTTTTCTCTTTCAGTCTCTTCTTATTTGCTTTAGATTGCATAACATTAGCAATCTTCAACATTTTTGATGTGCTCAAAGTGTCCATATAATTGGGTTCTGAAATACTTAAAGAATCATCATCATCATCTTCAAGTAGTTTCTGCTTCATGGGTTTAGGAGGTACACTCTTAATTATAGCTCTCTTTGTATTCTGCTTTGTTGTCTTTTTAGGTAACTGAGTGACAACTTTCTCAGTAGACTCCTTTTAAGTATTTTCAATGACCGATTGAGATTGGGGTTTCTCCAATCATTTTGTTACCGGTTCATTGTCCACTTTTAGTTGAATAGTCGGTTGATCAACCAATGTAACCTGTACTTCAGTAATTGTAGGAGGATCCATATCTGGTGCAGTGTTGTCTTTAGATAGGTCCACTATATTCTAAACATCTTCATCAACAAGAATAATGGAATCATCCTTCTTCTTAATTGGATAGGCTATGTCAAGTTGAACAATCTCCTCTTCATCCATTTCTGGTAGAGGAACATCATCTGTAGTATTATCCTTATTTCTATAGTGGACGATTTCTTCCCTTTGTTTGATTACACAGGCTATCTGATGTGTCTCAGACTCAATAACTGCCCTTTTTACATTAAGAAGCTTCAATCTTCTTATTTTAAAATCAAAATGTACTTTTTATTGCTCAACTAAAGCATTAATTCCATCCTAGGATAAATTGGGAAAATATTGTACAAATATTTCATCAATAATTTTGTTTTCCAATTGAATAGCTTCCTCCCATTTATCTAAAAGAGTATTATACAAATAGATTGAAATATCCTTTTCCAAGTCATGCGGAAATCTATTGTAATGACCCAAATAAGTGATTACCTGTTGAATGACTTGCTTCTACTCATCTTTAGTGAAAGAATCAAAATATTCTTTGACATTGTCAAACCTATTCCTTCTTAGTGTCTTCATTGTTCTCTCAAAAACTGTGTCAAATTTGTAGGTAGTTATATCAATAGGTGTAGTTGCCTTTGGCACTACCTTTACATTCTTGGATGTTTTGCCAGTTGCTTTTTCCTTCTTTGGTTCTTCTTCAGAATCTGTTCCCTCAGATTCTGGTTGCAAAATCAATTTTCGAATTCTCTTCTTTGGTGCACTCTCCTTCTTTACATATACTTTAGGTGTTGATTCCTTTTTGGTTAGGACACTCCAAGTCACCCTTGTTGTATTTATCACAGGAGATGTTTCATCAAACTTGTTTTTCTTTCCTTTCACATTAGCTACATGTATAGTACCAGTTTCTATTGGTACAACTTGGACTGTCAAAGTGTCCAATTTTGCCTATTGTTTAACTTTAGGTGATGCTAACAGGGTATTAGCATAGCCAACCAATAAATCATGATTAACCTCATAGCTCATATCTTCCATCTCTTCCTCTCTGGGCTCAATTGCTTGCATCAGGCAAAAGTCAGTCATAACAATGAAGACTATGTTTTTTGCAAAGTGTTTTACCACATCTTCATGTAATCTCATTCCCATGCTCATCTTTTTCTGAAATTCATTAAAATACTTATTCGAGGAAGCTAAAAAGGTATTCTTCATAGCCTTAATGTTGTTCTTGATCTGTGCATTGACTGATAGGTCTTTTGACAATTCAATGTCTCCAATTCCTAGTAGGAAGTTCTGGAAATAGAAAAATAACCCAGCTAATAGCAGACCATATTTGAACTTTTGAGTGTTTTACTTCTTAATAGATTGCAAATTTTGAAATAATTGCCCTCTGATGGCTTTATAGAGATCATAATCTGCATTATCAACAATCATTTTATGTGTTGTATGAATTGTTGCTGATGGAACACTATTAACTCTACTGGAGTAAACTACCCGGTAGCCTATCACTATTGCTGCTAGTTTCACTGCAGGGTCTTTAATATTGTTGATAGAAAAAGAATGCTCATTAGATGTAGAACTAATTAATTTGAGGATAGTATCCTTTGAAATTCGTCCTAGCATAGGAATTTCACCGATTGAGAAATAACCAGTTATAGCCTGAACAACTTCCTTGGTTATTGTGTGAGTCCTTTTTAAATACATGTTCTCTATGTGAACTCGACTCAAAATGATTCTGATGTGTTCTTCCTCAAAATCTTCAAGAAATTAGGTGGCATTATGAAAACCTTTTTCAAAAACCCTAGCATATTTTTTTTTCAATCTTTCCATTTGTATCATAGAGTGATTTCAACTATGTATAAATGTGTAGAGCTCCTAAATCTTCTATCTTGCAGTCTATATATCTAGACAAGTCACATTTTACCACAACTCTGCTCGGTACTTGTGAGAATGCATTATAAGACATAATTTGGTCTACCTTTAGAGCTTTTTCAGGCTCAGTAGTGATCATCAACCTCTCTACAGACTTAGAAGTACATGTAATTCTAGATAAGCAAGTTTTGAAGCGGTATACTCAAAGAAATACCTTGTTTCTTGCATGTTACTCTGTTTCCCGGTTGAAATGCCCAAATGCACACCAGTTCGCCTCTCTGCAACTTTCGATTCAACTTAATTTCTCTAATCACAAAACAATTCACCAATTGACAACAAGACAATTTTATTCGGCTCTGCAATTGCTTCAAATTTCTTTCTCGAAAGAGTTAGGGTAAAAATGACAAAGTAAAACTTTCTTTTATCCTTTTTACCAACTGCAATAAATGCTCGCACTTTAGGGTTACAAACCCTAATTTCACCGCTCAAGTGAAAAACTGGTTGATAACATGTCAACAAAATGTCACCAAAATTCATGATTCAAAAATTATTTCCTGCTCATTTTACAAGGGGTCTGGAGATGTTTTACCATTAAGCTTGCCTTAGCCATGTTAAAATAGGCTTAAGTCACTGGTGCTGGGTTCTCTTCACTAGGTGAAGGAATAGTTTCTTCTCTAGGCAAGTCATCACTTTTCTTCTTCCAAATCTGATTCATATCCTCTCTGGTTTCCTCAACATCAACTTTCTACTTTCCTTTCTGATCCTTGAAAGAGTTGACCGGTTTGCTATTTCTTAATCTACAAAATTTTGCTAAGTATCCCGATTTGTTGCAGTGGTAACAAACCATAGCAGATGATCTCGAAGGTCCTGCATTTCCTATTCTTGTTCTTCTTCTGTAGTTCATAGCCACATGACCAAAGTTATTACAGAAGGTGCAAATAACATTTGTTACCTTTTCCATCTAGAATGGACTAAACTGATTGTCGTAGGATATTTGCCAGGTCAGGTTTACCCGGTTATCAAAGTTCCTTATTTGGTCACCATTTGGTCTTGGATGCATGTGTGGTACAGGATTGTTTGCTCCATATCTGCACTCAACATGTCTATGCCCATACATTCCACATGTGAAGCAATGACCTTCAAACTTTCTTGACACATACCTAGTGTTTATGGTGAAAATGGAAACAACAATATTGAAAGACTAAATGAATTCAACCACAAAACCTAGCCTAACAACAACAAAGATCCATCATAACATATGAAGATTACCTAATACAATGAAAATCAAATGAAATCACAAAGATTATACCATCACATGTCCAATAGGGTTTGGATCTACATTCTTCCTATCTCCATTGATCTTTCTTGATATATTTGCTCTCAGATTTTATGTGTGCACAAGAGCTCAATAAAGAACGGAAATGTGGTTGCAAGTAGGCTTGATCGCATATCAAAGTTTGAATGCTAGAGTTGTCAGGGGTTGATAACAAAGGAAGAATCTCCTTATATAGAAGACACTATAAGAAATGGAGGGATAAGATTGAGAGGTGTAAAAGATAAATGGTCGGCTAAGATTAGAGGGTAGGTAGAGAAAATAAGAAAATAATGAGAGGGTAGGTAGTGTAGGAATTAAGAGATGAATGACATGTGTCATAGGTAAAAAAGGTTAATGAATTAATTAAATAAATAAAGATTTATTTACTTAATAGAAGAAGTGGGATCAATTAATTAAATAAGATATTTATTTAATTTGGGAAAAGGATTATTTAAATAAATAAATGTATTTATTTAAATGAGAAATAAAGCTAGAAGAGGATAAATGAATTAATTGAATAAATAAAGATTTATTTAATTAATATAAGAATTAGGCTAAAATAATTAAATAAATAAAGATATTTATTTAATTAGACCGGACAATTTTAGGTGTCTACATTTTGCCCCTCTTTGAGACAATGCAACTTGTCGCGTTGTTTCAAAGAAGATAAGATGAACTGATACAAAGTTTCCCCAAGATGGGAATGATATGCCCCCTTGAGAGATTGGATGAAAATGTCTAGAAATATCGCAGACAATCTCTCGATAAGAAATAAAGGGTAGAATGGACTAACTGGATAGGATGGAGTGACAAAGTCACGGGATAAAGAAAACTAACTCAGGAGACTAGGGCTAGGGAATTCTACAAGATAGACTACAAGGGAAAACATCCTCATTGTCATCAACACAACTAAGAGATCATAGTATAGAGAGAGCAGAGACTAGTCAATAGCGATAGTGTCGGTGCACAAATTCAATTGCATTCACCGATATCAGAGGCGCGCAGATGCAGGAGAGTCGATAAGTACCGCAAAACCTCCTTGTACTTTGTCGCATTAAATATTGTCATAAATGCATGCTAGGTAGGTAATAAATGTGCTTTAGGTATGTCAAGCAGGGGGCAAAAATGTTAAGGCACGTCTGGGTAGGCTAGGTGTGTCTGTATTGGTGTCAGGCACGTCTACGATTGCAATAGCGTTTGTGTTCAATGCAAGCGCATCTGTGTATTTCAGGCACATTTATGTAGGATAGGCGCGTATGTGCAGTATGCTAGTGTGTTTGTGTCATGAATGCGCATTTATGTCTTCAAGGACAAATCAACAGTTCTTTGATGAACATATGCTATCGATTGGATAAGTTGCTGAGAGGATACACTCAAGCAGGTCCTCTAGGGAAGACTAGAAGAGCAAATTGGGCTAGGATTGACAATTCTATGATAGAACATATGTTGCCAATCAGGAAACTACTCAAGAGGATACACTCAAGTAGAGGCCCTAGGATAGGATCAAAGCAACACTTTGTGATGAACAGGGAATGCTACTAGGATAAAAAAGTAGTACTTTGTGATGAACAAGGAGTACTAAAAAGAGAGCAGCACTTTGTGATGAACAGGGAATGCCAAAACATAGTACTTTGTGATGAACAAGGAGTACTAAAAAAGAGCAGCACTTTGTGATGAACAGGGAATGCCACTAGGATAGAAAGCAATACTTTGTGATGAACAAGGAGTACCACTAGGATAGAGAGTAGTACTTTGTGATGAACAGGGAGTACCACTAGGATTGACACAGTTGATTTGCTTGACTGCAGGAGGACCTACCTATGTTGGAGTCATGGGAGAGATTCCCTTTGACATAGAGCTTATGACCAGAGCTGACAGTCGAGGAGAGAGCATCAGTTTAGGCTATGGGACTGCGACATATTTTGTATGTGCCTAAGTTTTGGGGGAACATGGGATTGCTGACTGCATTAGCTAAGAGATGGCACTCAGAGACTTGCACATTTTATTTGCTGATGGGTGAGATGATAGTCACCTTAGAGGATGTATATAGGATACTGCGAATACCAATCGATGGGGAGTTAGTTCCTTATGATCGAGACAAAGATAGGGATGCACTGAGACGAGTGTTTCAGGATCGAGCACTGGAGATGAGGGCTGGACATGTGGCTTGGGACACCATGACAATGATGGGATTAACACTACCGATGATCCTGGTAGGAGTTATTGTTATGATCTGATACTAAATGTTAAGTACAGATGCCAAGCTAACAAGATGAGAGGGGGGTGAATCATACAAACTTAATCTTCCATAAAATCAATAGATTCAACCTCAGTAGCTTAAACAGATATAAGTAACCAAAACTGTAAAACATGCAAACTCATAAACAGATAACATCACAACACATTTAACACCAGATTTAATGTGGAAACCCAAATAGGGAAAAACCACTGTGGGATTTTGGACCCACTAAGAAATATACTCTTCTAGAGTATGCTCGGTTAAAAGCAAATCATGTTAAAGATTACAAACACATTGCTATATGTGACTTGGTTAAGGGATTTCCCTTAGATCTGTTAGGATCTTCACCTTGTTAGAAGTGACCTTGTTAAAGGGTTTCAAACACTCAATCAGAATGTCACCTTGATAGAGGGTTTTACAAATAATTCTATTAAGTCCACTCGGTTAAGATATTTTCTGTCACTTCACAAAATAACAGTAATAAAAATATATCTGCAACTTCACATCTTAAAATGCTAAAGAAGACTCTTATTTGCTCAATACAATCTAGTCATAGGACTTATCTTGTCCCTCTGTTGGGCTCTATACTCTGTTAATCAAACAGGTCTTCAAGCTTCTGTGCTCAGTAATCACTATGTAGCATCCCTATGCTTACACTTGCCCGCATGCATTGTTTATCAATAGTTCCTTATTTATAAACAATTTGCTAACTGTTGAATCTCCTTGATCACATATCCCATGATCAATCATAGCCATCAGATCTTCAAACTTGAACAGGTTCAATGTATCCTTTGATTTGAAAACATTTTACCTCACCTAGGAACTTGCATACATTTCTTGGAACTTGTGCTAAGGTATTGCAGTTCAATCTGAGCTGTAGATTTTCCTGCCGATCTTCTATTGCCATAGATTCTTTAACAAACTTCATGCATGACATACCAATCATTTAATCAATTCCAGCTCATTAGCTTCCTTCATTAAATAACACTTTTAATCATCCAATGCATTCTGTTACAACTCGGTTGCAACTCGGTAAATACTAAACTTCACTCGGTAGACATTCCACCTTCATTAACCGATAGCGATAACCTTAGGATTTACCGACTAGGTTCCTTAGGGTTTACCGACTAGGTTCTTTGCGCGGTGACATAGTATAGTATTACCTTACAATCAACAACATATGTAGGATATCAAAACAATCTAAACATCACGATCTCATCATTGTCTAACTTGGTAATAGTTGCCCATTGAATAACTTATTTCTCCCCTTATTCATCACATTCTTTCTGTGTCTTTTACCGACATCTTTATACTCATCAAATCATACTTCTTAAGATATGGCAACATCATACTGAATTAGAAAATCAATTTCTTGACATCAATGACAAAATAGTAATATTAAGACAGTAAACAACCTTAATCAGTTATATCCATAATCATCAACAACCTTCTCAATATCCTTATTGAAATGCCAACAATCTCTCCTTGTCTGTTATAAGGCCAACAATCTCCCCCTTTGGCATTGATGGCAAAACCAATTGATTTGACCTAATTGATTCGGATTCAGATTGCTGTGAGATTCTGAAATACTCTCCCCCTGTCATTAGACTTCTCCCCCATACATTAGTCTTCTCCCCCTTTGACAACAATGCCAAAAAGTAAAGAACTAAAACATGATTTCTTCCATTGAGAAGTGAATTCCTTGTTGTTATGTATCAACTCAGTCTCGGTCAGAGCATTTTGTCTTCAATTTCTATTCTGTATTTGGTTTCTGTACACCTTTAGAAAATCTCCTAAAGTGTGTAAATCGGCATCAAATCCTAAAAGGTATTTTGTAGAGTCATCAAATTGATGCTTTCATCGAACTCAGTCAGTGAGTGGAAGATAGGGGTAGGACCCCTAACTTACTTCTAATATACTCAAAAGTGTCCCTTGGCAGTGGCTTGGTGAAGATATCTACTATTTGTTCCTTTGAGCTAACATATTCCCATGCCACTTTCTTGTCTTAGACTTCTTCTCTAAGATAATGATACTTGATAGAGATGTGCTTTGTCTTAGAGTGCATAACAAGATTCTTTGAAATGTTAATGGTACTAGTATTGTCACAGAATATAGTTACTGGCTCGGTAACTTTCTCATTTATACCTTCCAATAGTTGTTTGATCCATGCTATATTAGTACAATTCAATGCTGTAGCAACATATTTTGCTTCTGTTGTTGATTGTGAAACACATCCTTGTTTCTTGCTAAGCCAACTCACTAGTCTTTCTCGTAAAAAGAAAGCTCCTCCACTTGTGCTTTTTCTATCATCAATGTTGCCTGCCCAATCAGCATCAATATACACTTTTAAGTCAAAATCATTTCTCTTGTCATATACTAAGCCATAATCTTCAGTGCCTCTTAGGTATCTGAAAATTCTTTTGATTGATGTCATATGTGTGTCTTTGGGATCTGTAAAAAATCTTGCAACTATACCTACTGCATGTGCTATATCCGGTCTGCTGTGAGCAACATATTGTAGCTTTCCAATCATGGATTGGTAAAGTGTCTCATCAACAGATGTACACTCATCATTCTTTGATAATTTACAGTTGGTAGTCATAGGAGTACTTACTGGTTTTGAATCCTCCATTCCAAATTTCTTCAAGATTTCCTTTATGTACTTGGATTGAGTAATGAAAATCTCATCTTTCATTTGCAGTATCTATAAACCTATAAAATACTTTATCTCAAATTCTTTGCACATTTCATTACCAAAGTTTTTCCATAGAGAATCATTCCCACAAACTATAATGTCATCAACAAATATGGCTGAGATCAATATTCCATTGTCTTCTTCATTCTTCATGTACATACTGTTGTTTTCACTTGTTCTTATAAAACCAATCTTGATCAAATAAGAGTGCAATCTCTCATACCATGCTCTAGGTGCTTGTTTCAAACCATATAATGCTTTGTTCAATTTACATACCTGATCTTTATTTTTGTCTTCAACAAATCCTTCAGGTTGTTCAATATAAACTTCTTCTTCTAATATACCATTCAGAAATGCAGATTTGACATCCATTTGATATACCTTGAAATTTTTGAAAGCAACATATGCCAACAATGTTCTTACTCCTTCAAGTCTTGCCATAGGTGCAAAGGTCTCGCCATAATCAATTCCTTCTTCTTGAGCATATCCTTTGCAAACTAGTCTTTCTTTATTTCAAATGACCTCACCTTTTTCATTCAGCTTGTTTCTGAAAATCCACTTTGTATTGATTACATTTTTGTCCTTCGGTCTTGGGACTAGTGTCCATGTGTCATTCTTCTTGATTTGATCAATCTCTTCTGTCATATCATTTATCCAATCTTCACTATTAAATGCCTCTTTCACTATTCTCGGTTCAAATTCAGATATCAAACATGTGTTCTGTCTCAGTTTGTTCCTTGTCATTACTGGATCATCCTCATCTCCTATAATTTGACTTGATACATGATTCCTTCTGACATACTTGGCTAATACAAGCTCAGTAGGCTCTGTATGATCTTCTTCATCACTCGGTAACTGAATATCCTCTTTATTTTCTTCAGTAACTCTCTCGGTAGGACTTGTCGATTGAACATAGACAAATTCTTCATAATCTTCTGGTTCCTTGGAGTTTCCTTCATCATTTCTTTCTACAAATTCATCAATTTTCACATTTGTACTTTCTACTATTTTGTTAGATGATTTGATCAGACATTTAAATGCTTTACTTCTAGAAGAATAACCAAGAAATGTTCCTTCTTCACTTTTCTGATCAAACTTTCCATTTCTATCATCTTTGTGTACATAGCATCTACTTCCAAAGATTTTGAAGTAACTTACATTAGGTTTCTTATCATACCAGATTTCATATGGTGTCTTCAAAGTTCCTTTCTTTAGTTGTACTCGGTTCAAGGTGTAAACTGTTGTGCTTATTTCTTCTCTCCAAAATGTTTGTGGCACTTTCTTTTCAATCATCAGGGTTCTGGCACAATCCACAATAGATCTGTTTCTTCTCTCAACTATCCCATTTTGTTGTGGAGTTCTCGGTGCAAAGACTTGTCTTTTTATACCATGATCATTGCAGAATAAGTTGAACTCATCAGAGGTAAACTCTCCTCCTCTATCTAATATAAGACATTTCAGTTGTCTTCCTATTTCATTTTCAACTCTTGCCTTGTACCATTTAAACATTTGAAAAGCTTCTGATTTTTCTTTTAAAAACATAACTGACATCATCCTTGAATAATCATCCATAAATAATATGAAATATTTGTCACCATAATAACTTTGAACTTTCATAGGACCACAAAGATCAGTGTGCACAAGATCTAAAATTACCTTAGAAGTGTAGCACTTACTTGTAAAGCTTGATCTTGTCATCTTACCCATCTAGCATCCTCGACACATATCATTCTCGGGTTTTTCCAAACTCGGTAGACCTCTTACTCGGTGCTTCTTACTTATTTTGATCAGATTATCAAAATTTACATGACAAAACCTTTTATCCCATAACTAGGTATTATCTATCTTTGCATAAAGACAATTATTCTGAGTTGAGTCAAGGTGAAGTGTGTTACCTTTTGTTTGAGTCCCGATAGTAGCTAACTTTCCATGCTTGTCATGAACTTTGACAATTCCTTTCTGAAATTCTATTTGGTAACTTGTGTTGTTTAGCTATGCTACACTCAATAAACATCATTACATTTAGCATTGTCAAGAAGTGTTATGGATCCTTTACCTTTTACCGGACATGGTGCATCATTACCAAATCTTAAATAACCTCCGTCATAATCTTCTAATTTAACAAACTTGAGCTTATCACCTGTCATGTGATGTGAGCATCCACTATCTATGATCCAAGAATCATTTTTATTTATGTGAGATATTAGGGCTTTTTCTTCATACCTTTCTTCATCTGATCCATCTTTGATAGCCACATAAGCAACTTCCTCTATATCAGTTTCATCTGATTTATCATCATTTGATTCCTCATCGGCAATTAAGCATGACTTTCTATCTCTTCTTCTGAAGTCTCGGTATCCTTTGTAATTATTATCTTTCTGTCTATCATCTCGGTAATCTCTCTTTTCAGTAGAATTTCTATCAAGACAGTTAGAAGCCATATTTCCTATCTTATCACAATTGAAACATTTCAAAGGTAGTTTTCCTTTATAGTTACCTTTGCCTCTCGGTAGCCTTCTAGCTAATAGTGCTTCAAACTCTTCTTGCTTTTTGATTTCCTCATACAGTTTGTGTACTTCTTCCATGTTCTTATGAAATATTTCACTTGCTCCACTATGATTCCCTTCACGATAATTAATCATTCTATCATTCTAATCATTAGATTCACCAAGATGAAAAGAACTGAATGCAGATTCAACTTTATTTACCGAAGACCCACTGTTATCAAAATTACTTAATTCAAATTCATGTAGCTTACCAATAGTAGCATCCAAAGAAACTGGCATATTGGGTACAAACCTCAGTTCATTGATTGCAGAGACTCGGATTGCATAAGCAAGTAGAAGGGTTCTCAATAACATCCTTTTCTTCAATGGTTCCTCCTGCTCCTTTGATTTGATTGGCAATCTCCTTTAGTCTTGTACTGTACAAGGTTATGTTCTCACCTTCATTCATCCTCATAGATTCAAGTTGTCCTCTTAGACTATCCACTTTTTCTCTTTGAACATGTTCATCACCACCATACACAGATATGAGCTTGTCCCACATTGCCTTTGCATCATTGTAGCCTTCTAGATCATTAAACTCTGAGTCGGTCAATGCAGATGTTATTTCAATCATTGCTTGAATATGTTCTTGCTTTGCCTTTATCTCTTCCATTTTCAATGGATAGGTGCTCGGTGTAATGAAATCATTCTCCAGATAATATGTTGCATATTATCCAACTCCTAATAAGTGTAGCTTCATCCTTTTCTGCCATGTAGAGAAACTAGACTTGTTCAGCTTCGGTGCATCCCTCTTATACATCTTTGGATCTTAAACTCAAGTACCTTTAAACTTTTCTTTCTAAGTCCAAAGCTCTGATACTAATTGTTATGATTTGATACTAAATGTTAAGTACAGATGTCAACCTAACAAGATGAGAGGGGGGTGTGAATCATACAAACTTAATCTTCCATAAAATCAACAGATTCAACCTCGGTAGCTTTAACAGATATAAGTAACCAAAACTGTAAAACATGCAATCTCATAAATAGATAACATCACAAAACATTTAACACCAGATTTAACATGGAAATCCAAATAGGGAAAAACCACTATGGGATTTCGAACCCACTAAGAAATATACTCTTCTAGAGTATGCTCGGTTAAAAGCAAATCCTGTTAAAGATTAAAAACACATTGCTAGATGTGACCCAGTTAAGGGATTTCCCTCAAATCTATTAGGATCTTCACCTTGTTAGAAGTGACCTTATTAAAGGGTTTCAAACACTTAATCAGAATGTCACCTTGCTAGAGGGTTTTACAAATAAGACTGTTAAGTACACTTGGTTAAGAGATTTTCTGTCACTTCACAAAATAACATTACTAAAAATATATCTACAACTTCACATCTAAAAATGCTAAAGCAGATTCTTATTTGCTCAATACAATCTACTCATAGGACTTATCTTGTCCCTCTGCTGGGCTCTATACTCTGTTAATCAAATAGGTCTTCAAGCTTCTATCCTTGGTAATCACTATGTAGAATCCCTGTGCTTACACTTGCTCGCATGCATTGTTTATCAACAGTTCCTTATTTATAAACAATTTGCTAACTATTGAATCTCCTTGATCACATATCCCATGATCAATCATAGCCATCAGATCTTCAAACTTGATCAAGTTCAATGTATCCTTTGATCTGAAAATGTTTTAGCTCTCCTAGGAACTTGCATACATTTCTTGGAACTTGTGCTAAGGTATTGCGGTTCAATCTGAGCTGTAGATCTTCCTGTTGATCTTCCATTGCCATAGATTCTTTAACAAACTTCATGCATGGCATACCAATCATTTAATCAATTCCAGCTCATCAGCTTCCTTCATTAAATAACGCTTTTAATCATCCAATGCATTTTGTTATAGCTCGGTTGCAACTCAGTAAATACTAAACTTCACTCGGTAGACATTCCCCCTTCATTAACCGATAGCGATAACCTTAGGATTTACCGACTAGGTTCCTTACGGTTTACCGACTAAGTTCTTTTCTCGGTGACACAGTATAGTATTACCTTACATTCAACAACATATGTAGGATATCAAAACAATCTAAACATCATGATCTCATCATTGTCTAACTCGGTAATAGTTGCCCATTGAATAACTTATTTCTCCCCTTATTCATCACATTCTTTCTGTGTCTTTTACCGACATCTTTATACTCATCAAATCATACTTCTTAAGATATGGAAACATCATACTGAATTAGAAAATCAATTTCTTGACATCAATGACAAAATAATAATATTAAGATAGTAAACATCCTTAATCAGTTATATCCATAATCATCAACAACCTTCTCAATATCCTTATTGAAATGCCAACAATCTCTCCTTGTCTATTATAATGCCAATAGTTATCAGTGGGTTCCTCTTTCCAGATAGGGTGACATGAGGGTTGGCTATCAGATAGGGGAGGATGACGCAATGGAGGTGATGGAGATGATAGTGGGGATGGCGGTGGTAGAGGCCGACGACAGAGGCAACGCGTAGTGGTAGAGAGGAGAGTGACTCCGAGTTGAGAGGGTAGAGAGGAGGAGGATGATATACTATCCTTGAGGGAGATCTACCAGGAATAGGCAGATGAGATCCAGGATTTGGAGAGGGAGACAACTAGGCTTATGAGATAGCTAAGGGAGAGGGATCAGGCAATTCAACTCTATATAGAGGTTGAGACAACACAGAGGGCAAGGAGGCAGGCGACAGAGGACATGGGGGCTGGATATGCCTATGTTTTGCGCACAGGGAAGGAGATAGTCTACTAGAGAGACTTGTACTATGCAGTGGTGCCACTAGATTAGCAGGATAGGAGCTTCTGGAGACCATCATAGACTGTGATGACCTATGGAGGGAGAGATAGGAGACAGACGTCTAGCGGTGGGGTCATGGGTCCTCCACCACCACCAGATAGAGGGGGTAGGAGAGATGATCCTGAGGTGGGTCCTTCCAGGGCACAAATTCTGTTGAGGCTAGTTGGCTCCGAGGGAGGGAGTTCATCATAGCCTTAGAGGGCTCCCTATGTATCAGTTTTGTACCATTTTGTATGATGATGTAGACACCTTCGGGTGATTGTAGCCATATGATTTTGACATCATTGTATCATGACACTTATTATTTTGAGATATATATATATATATATATATATATATATATGAGATGATTCATCTTTGTGGTAGCTATATGCATGTGTACCTATGTGATGATTCTATATGTTTTATGCATGATGCTTATGATATGAATGTAAATATGTATATGAGGAAATGCAATATTGTTGTTCTTTAATGTTTTTAATATGTTATGCATATGTAAATGTGAATGTATGAAATGCAGATGAATATGATAATGCAAATAACTATTTACATGATGAGAATGTAAAATGTACTAACATGTGTTGTGTGCAGGATATGGTGTAATTGTGATATTTATATGTATGAAATGCTAATATGTGGTAATGCGGATGCAAACTACATGAAATGCAAATATTTTTGGCATGTCATTATACTCAGTCATGTGATAGCGGGCTACACAAACTCAAGAAGGATGATGGAACTCAATCAAGAAAGGGGGATGGAAGATAGAAGATATGAAAGTGAAAGAACTTCTTGTGCTATTATCATGATTGAGCTTTATTACGTCAAGCAGGTTATGACAATCCAGATATATGTTCGACCCACAAAGTCATTGTACCCATTTGCATGGAGATCAGACAGTCGCAAACAAGGAATGCCCCAGTTCATACTAGACTCACAGTGTCCTCATATCCTTGGACAAGTCATAGCATTACTAAGAGACAATCCATAGATAGCAAAAGAAAAAAATAGGTGACGATACCTCATCCTTGCCTTTCTAGTCAAAGACATCCTAGAGATTAAATCTCTAGTCAAAGACATCCCGAAAAAGCTAAAAGACATGTCACCAAAAAGATAAAATCAAAAAGAAAACCAAGACTCGAAACCAACATCCACTGTAGTCCTCAAGTTTAGTGTCTCTTGTCACTTGTATAAGTCTATTTGATTATGGTCACGATGTTTACTTTCACAAAAGGATAGATAGCACTGATCTATAATGTTGTCTGAGTCTGTTGAAAGATTTGATTTGTTGAAGCCCATTTCTACTGTTGTGTCTCATCTAAAACTGATTGAATCCATGAAACTAATACTTTATTGCGAATAAGATGAAACTTTATTGCAAATTTGTGATGCAAGTGTTGATTTATTGTGGATTGTGCGCAGATAGACTGGAAGAAATTGTGTGATTCTCTTAGTTTCACACCCATCACTAGATGTAGGATTTGCCTTAGCCATAGATAGGAGCTGATTTATTATGGACAGAAAGGGTGAAAAGGGGGTTATTAGGAATGGCTAACCAATCTTGGATAGATCAATAACAAGCCATGATGGGAATGGGTAAGTTTATTATGGATGAAGAGGTTGTGAGTGTGTGCAAAGTGAAATGATGAAATGGAATCCCGAAGGAGGGAGGATCAATGTCTCTACACATGGCGTCGGTGACCTAGTTTTCACCATGGTACTTGCCTAGGGTGCCACCGAAGTGGTTTTCACCATTGGACGAATTTATTTATCTTTACTTTTTTTGATTTTTTAATATTTTTGTGTCACAAGGTGCCTGTTTGCCAGGTTTTCACCAAGTAACGATTTCTTATTTTTTATTTATTTTTTGTATTTTTTTTAATTTTTGAATTAGGATATACTGAAGAGCTATATGTAAAACCTGCAAAGGTGCATGTTGTTGATAGGATCCTCCAAAGGTTCATTCTCTAGGGTTGAGAGCTGATATGCACTAGATCCATAGACTACTAGATAATGATGTAAGGACCACGCCAGTTTGGTTCGAACTTGCCCTTCTTCTCTCTGTCTTGCCGATTCTTAGGATTTTATTTGAGAACTAAGTCACCCACCTCAAATGTGTGAGGTTTTACCTTGTGATTGTAGCTGCATCATTCCTTGACTCAATGATGTGTAGCTCAAGTGATTGTCTTCCTTGATAAAGGAACTGAGATGGAATTACTAATGTGTGAACTACGTAGGCCCGTATGCATGTCACCTAAAGAAGTTTAGGAATCCTTGATAACAAAGTCTTTCAAGGAAGCTCCATTAAAGGTCCATGATGTATCGCCATAAGGGAATGGATGTGTGGAACAAGTGGATGAGGAATGAAGGCTTATGATTGCAAAAAGAAGTGAAAGTAGGATGGCATGATAGAGACTTAGGATCAACAAGTATTCTTTTTGACTTAAAATTGTAGAACTTTTGCCCCCAGTTATTTTGATATTAGGGGAGATCAACTCTTGTTCTTTTTTCTTCATAGGATTTTTATCTTGACTTTGATTTTGATTTGAACTAAAGGACTTCTCTTTATTTTTAATTTTTGGATTTTTCTTTTCAAAGCTTGATTTTTGATCCCCAATTAGTAAGGGCTTTTGTAATTCTAGTTGATCCAAGTCTGGGACAGGAGTGGAAATGGAATGAGTGGTAAGGCTATATGAGTTCTCAAGAGGGCTGACAATACACTCAATAGATTCTTCACTGGAACCACTCTTAGGACTATTGATATCAAGAGTTGCTTTCACCACTAGAGGAGATTTGCATTCAGACTTAGTAGCCACAACACTAGGTGCTTCGTACCCAATTCCTTGGCATTGCATATTGTTTGTAGGTTATTCTTGTCAACTAAAAACCTTAGGAGATAGTGGGAGTTGATCAACATGAAATATATACTCAACACATTCCATGTCTTTAACATTGAACTTTTCTTTTAGCTCTATTTGTTTGGATGTAGAAGGATTCAAGGATTCTAGATCCACATATGCTGAAGATGGAGCAACTTCTTGATTGGCTGGAATTGTTATTTCTGATCTAGGTCATAGATTGTTGTAATATATGAATGGATTTGGGTCAGCTTTGACGGTCACTTCAACTCCATTGTGTGGAAACTTGATACATCGATGATATGTATATGGGACTACTCCCATCTCATGAATCCATGGACGTCCTAGCAATATGTTGTATGTGAGCTCTAGATCAAGGACTTGGAAAACCACATCTTTTGTAACTAGCCCAACACTAAGAGGTAAGGTGATTGTGCCCTTGGATGAGCACTCTTCATCATCATATGCCTTGATGGTAATTTTGTTTGTACAATTTATAGCCTTTTCAGAATATCCCAATTGTTTAATAATGCTCAATGTACAAATGTTCAGACCTGCTCCTCTATCTATCAGGACTCATTTTATTCGGTGTTTGTATAGGAAGGCTTCAATATGTAAAGGTGCATTATGTGGTTGGCTCACGGAGGCATCATCAACTTCTATGAATGTAAGGGAGTGTGGGACGGAAAGGTGTCCCACCATGGCTTGAAACTGATCCATGTTCAGATTAGTGGGGACTGTAGTGTCTCTCAAAGTTTTGTCAAGAATGGCTTTATGTGTGAGGGATATGCGTAAAATTTCAAGGATGGAGATAAGCACGGGTGTTTTCCCTAACTGTTCTACAAGGTCATACTCAGGTTTGGTTGTTGAGGAAGCGGTATTTTTAGCTGGAGCACCTTGCAAAGTGAATTTACCTTGACGAGTTGTAAAATTACATTCAAAGGTGGGTTCAGAAGAAGATCCAATGCCTTTTAGGACAACTTTAGGTCTTTGGGTAGAATTTTCAGGCTTTTTGTCTTTGATGATAATGGTAGAGACATAATTGTCCATCGAAATGTAGTTGATAGTTGAATCATAGTTATAGGATGCTCTGGTATAGTTGGTCTTCTCATCTATGGCTTTATCTTTTCCCTTGTCATGTTTTGGGAATGGTTCTTTAAACATATCATGTTCTTGATTGGATGAATTGTTGGGAAAAATGGTGTCTCAACCTTGCATTTATGCGAGGGTACTATTTATAGTAAGTTTTCATTTGAGCACGAAATGGTGCGAAACTCTCCCTGAAGCTTCTGGTTGGCTAGATAAGCATTCCGGTAAAGTTGCGTTACAAGGTCACAACTAGTTTTGAAGATATTAAAGTTTTCATCTTGGAGGGGTGCGATAAAATGTTTAAACTTAATTTTGGGGGCTTTAGAGTCTCCGAAACGCCCTGAAAAAGTGTCTGTAACTAGCGTAGTTGGTTACAAGGTGATAGAGCACTTCGCGAGCTTTCCGACGCTTCAAACGGTTCGTCAATCGGACACCCGGTTCTCAAGTTATGGCCTCCGGAAGTTTGTACTCCTGAAATAGGAAAAATAATTTGTATCGGATACATAAATGAGCTGTAAAAGGGAGCGACACATGTTGATGTGTGCTTTAACATGTCATAGGGCATCTAGAAGGGAGATAAGGTAGGCTACACCTTATTGGGTGGTTTTAGCCCATGGTTTTGTAATACAGTTTGATGGTTTCTTGTATTGTATCTCCTATTTATGAGGTGTGTGAGATAGAGGTTGTGTGTAAGAGTCTTATGGCTATTGAGTTGCCTCTAAATCTCTGATTAGTGGTACTCCTTCGAAGAGCTTTCTCTGCAAGTATGTTGTAATCTATTTTTGATTGCTGAATAAAATATTGAGCTGCTTTTGGAGTGTGGGGTTTTTCTCCCGAAAGGGTTTTCCCCACGTAAATCACTGTGTTGTGGTATGAATGCTATTATATCTATTTCTATTTTTTTGTAACTGTTGTAACGATCTGAAAAAATTTTGCATTACCCTCCTCTCAAGGTTAGTGTAGGAAGTTGTTTCCGCTACTTAACTTCCTTACATGAATGTCCCTCGATCTCAATGTCGCCTCTATTAATAAGATCTTGTATGATGTTCTTTAGTCGATGACAATTTCCTATTTTATGGCCCTTGCTTTTATGATATTCATAGTATTCATCGTCATTCCACCAATTTGGTTTGACCTTTGGCTCATATGGAGGCATATGAGGAATTGTTATTATCTTATTTGTCACTAGCTTCTTGAAGGCTGACTCAAGTGGTTCTTCCAATGGGGTGTATTTCCTTCATGGTCTGGAAGTTGTTTGAGTATTCACTTGGTTGTTTGTAGAACTTGATCCAGAAAAAATGATTTTGGGTCTTACTGTATTAGCATCAACAACACCATCATTGACTCTATTCTAGTTTTTATTCCAAAATCTTGGCTTGTCTTTTCTTTTAAAGTCCTCTTTGTTTTCTTTGCATATTTTGACGATGCCTTGCTCAATTAGGACCTTTTCTATCGCTAAGCCTTTCTCAATGACATCCTTGAAGGTGGACAAGAAAGCTTTTCTTAGATCATAACCAATGTCTTTATTAACATTTTGGGTGAACATCTCTACCATTTGTTTTTGTGGAATTTCACAAGAGCATCTGCTGGCTAGATTTCTCCATCTTTGTAAAAATGATGAAAAATACTCTCAATCCTTTTGCTTGGTGTTGCACAAAGTAGTGATTGATATGTATGTCTCTATGTTGTATGAGAAATGTTGGATAAATGCATCTGCTAGATCACCCCATGACTTAATTCCAGGTGGGAGTTGGGAGAACCATTCCATAGCTTGATCACCTAAGCTCTGTGGGAATAATCTCATCAAGTATGTTTCTTCTGATGCTACCTCAATGCAAGTTGTGAAAAACTATCTTATATGTGCCTTAGGATCCCCTTTTCCTCTGGACTTATCAAACTTAGGTGTCACAAAGTGTGTAGGAAATGGAGGCATTGAAATGCTTTTGTCAAATGGATAGGGACATATGTCTCTCATTGTGTAAGCTGGCTTCGATGTATTAATGTCCTCCATTTTCTTTTGTAAGTCCTTAATTTGTTGTTCCAAATTGTTCTTAGGTGGAGATCAACTTCTTGGACCATACCCCATGCCTGAGCCACCGGGTGGAGGAGGAGCATGTTGCATATATGGATGGTATTGATCATACACATGTTCATATGGAGGAGGTCTATAATGATGTTGTGAATAAGAACCACTTGGTATAGAGTCATGATGAGGAATGGAATATCTATTTTGTCCATGTATACCATACTCTACATGCATGTCATGAGTTTGTTCTAGTGTGTTGCCCCAAAATTTGGCATGAGGTTTCCTTGTGTCCAAATTTTGATCATGCCTTTGCATATCCAATTGCTTTGATGGTTGCTCCTTAGCATTGGTATGTGATATTTTTCTGCATAAGACTTCCTTAAAGGTCTGTGTAGATGAGTATCATATGCTTGACCATATGTATGTGGGACCTCAAGTTTTTGAAACAAAGATGATGGTAATTCAGGCACCATATGTGGTCCTCTATTGCCTCCACTATTAGGCCTCCTTTGATCTATGTTGATTTGAGGTTGTTGCAAAGGTCAATGTTCCATTATTTGAGACATATCAAAATCATGAGGTATCTTGGCTCCACTTTGCGCCATTACTTGTAAGAAATACTGTCTATCTCTTCTCATTATTTCTCAACCAATCTATTAAAATGAGGATCCATAATGGAGTCTTCCACTTCTACTGAATGTATGGAAAATTTGTCCATATTGTCATTATGTGTATCATTGTTGTTTGTAGTGTCCATGTTCTCAACATTTGGAATGTTTCTATAAATGTCCATGTCAGGTAATGCGGTATGATCAGAATTGAAAAAGATATCATTGTCATACTCATAGGCACTCATGTTTGTAGACTCTTGAGCCTCTTTAGCTTCTCTCCTAGTTTTTTGGGAATGGGTTTCAACCATGAACTAGGTCTTGACAAAGATGTGTGAAACTAGATGAAAATGGAAGGAGTCTGGAAGACCAAGAGTTGGATGGAATGTAAATGAATCTTAAGTGTACTTGCAATGTCCAAAGTGTAAGACCAAGAATGTATGTAGTATAGTAGGTGTGGCTTCCAAAGAGATGATAGTTTCTCTTGATGAGGTAAGTTGACCTTGACTCTAAGTAAGACCAAATGAGACCCAAAGGTGATAGACCTTGATGAGGGACCACTTAGCAAAATGTTGTTGTATGTATTGTGTTGACAAAGTAAGGTGAGGGCAAGAAAGTGACCTTTTGACTCAAGTTTAGACAAATGTGAATGTAATGCAAGGTGTAAAGCAATGATGGACTTTGTGAGACCTAGAAATAGGCTGAATTCTAGATGAAAACCCAGAGAGATAACCTAGGAAGCTCAATAAGTCTGAAACCGATTGCTCTTGTTTGTTGGATTGTAAATTTTCGCCAATTTGTGAAGTTGTTTGTTGTGACCAAATCTAAATTTTTGTTTGACTATTTTTCATGACAAGAGGACACAATATTGATGAGGACTCTATGTTTGCAAGTGTTTAGACTCAAAATGACTCAAAAGAAAGTCTGTTGTTTGATGTAAAAATGTTTTGCATACACTTGAAGACACAAAAGACACAATGTTATGATGTTTGGTCTTGAATGTTTGAATGTTCAAAAGAAGACAAGCACAATTCTTATGGCTGGCCAGGACAATAGTTGTTGATCCCACATGGGGTTTCCCCTGAGGCTACGCTATTTAGAGCAGATACTTAGATGCTTGACCCCACTGGATCCACTGTCGGCACTCACTTCTCCAGGGAAGCCAAGCATCAGTCATCATGAAAACTCCCCATGGCGAACTTTGTATCTCTACTAAGAACCGTATGTGTGTGGGTCGCTCTAGAGGTCCGACCTCCTGACCCAACAACTAGAAGGATTTTGGCTTTCTAAAACAAAAAGGTGCTAGTAAGGGCATCCACTTGTATGGCAATACATGCATCACTTTCATCTCTATAAATACAGAAGGCTCCCAGTCGGTAGGGGTTACGCCCTACAAATGATCAAATAAATTTGATCAAACGGGTTTATGGGGAGACATAGTGTCGGTATGAACTAATCACCACACGTTACCCATATTTTTCACCATGGATATAGTTGTTTATAGTGGTTTGAAAGAGGTTGGTTTTCCTCGCTACCACTTGGGTCGTTCTCTTCTCACTAGTAGTCCTAATGACCACACGGGGAGATAGGCCCTCTAAAGATTAAACAAAAAGAGCCTATTGCTCAAGACACAAAAGACACTAGTTCAATTTTAGTGCACCAATTGAAGTGTCTGATAATATATGAAAACAAGGCACACAATAAAGATCAAAAGAAAACCCTTGCCAAAATTTTATAACAAAGATTTGTTAGTAGTTTTGCAATAATACCCCTCCTGCAAGCACACAAGCTAGGTAAATTTTAGATCCAAAAGACTTTGTGAAATAGGGGCCTTCAATAATGCATTTTTTGACAAATTCAAATATCTGATTTTCCATGAGTTGTTTTACATCTTAAAAAAAACAAAGAACCTGTACAATTTCAAGACATTTTCAGAAATGTAAGAAAATCCAAAAATTTGCTAATTTGCTCCAAAAATTAATTTTTTATGAAACATCATAAAAAATTGGAAAATTGATCCAACAAATCTGAAGTTTTTACTGGACACTCCTGATAGCCTTCCAAACCTACATAAAAAAATTCCTACAAAATTTCCAAGCAGTTTGTGAGATGAGCAAAATAATGCAAAACCCTAATTTTCAAAGATCCAATTTTTTAGGAATGATTTTGTATCAAATTTAAAATCACAACAAACAGATCCTATGTATAATTCTGAGAGCTTTCCAAAAATGTAACAAAATCTGAAATATTTGCTAATTTTCTCTCAAAATTACTTTTTTATGATAATGCATAAAAAATTCATAGAAATTTCACATATGATCCAAAATATCTGATTTTTTTATCGAAATTTTTTGATACTATTCTTGACCTGCAAAAAAAATTTGATGTCAAAATTTAAACCAGTTTGTGAGATCTGATCAAAATAATGAAAAACCCTAATTTTTAAAAATCCAATTTTTTAGGAAAAATATTTTGCATCAAAATTAAAATCACAAAGAACAGATCATATGTATAATTCTGAGAGATTTCCAAAAATGTAAGAAAATCCAAAAAATTCTCTCATTTGCTCTCAAAATTATTTTTTTATGAAAATTCATAAAATATTCATGGAAAATATAAATACGCTCCAAAATTTCTAAATTTTGTATTGAGAGATTTTGATACTATCTTCAACTTGTGAAAAAAATTTGGTGCAAAAATTCCAAGCCGTTTGTGAGATCGGAACAAATCTCTCCAAGATCTTGATTTTGTGTCCAAAACCCTAGCTGCATGAGGTTATTCTCCAAATTGTTTTACAAAACAGCAATATAGGGTTAGGAAAATATGCAATAAACATAGATCTAACAAAAATTCATGTCCCACCAGGCATGCCAAAATGTTTATGGTGAAAATGGAAACAACAATATTGAAAGACTAAATGAATTCAACCACAAAACCCTAGCCTAACAACAACAAAGATCCACCATAACATATGAAGATTACCTAAGACAATGCAAATCAAATGAAATCACAAATATTATACCATCACATGTCCAATAGGGTTTGGATCTCCATTCTTCCTATCTCCATTGATCGTGCTTGATATATTTGCTCTTAGATTTTATGTGTGCACAAGAGCTCAACAAAGAACAGAAATGTGGTTGCAAGTAGTCTTGATCGCATATGAAATTTTGAATGCTAGAGTTGTTGGAGGTTGATAATGAAGGAAGCATCTCCTTATATAGAATACACTATAAGAAATGGAGGGATAAGATTGAGAAGTGTAAAAGATAAATGGTTGGCTAAGATTAGAGGGTAGGTAGAGAAAATAAGAAAATAATGAGAGGGTAGGTAGTGTAGGAATTAAGAGATGAATGACATGTGTCATAGGTAGAAAAGGTTAATGAATTAATTAAATAAATAAAGGTCTATTTAATTAATAGAAGAAGTGGGATCAATTAAATAAATAAGATATTTATTTAATTTGGGAAAATGATTATTTAAATAAATAAATGTATTTATTTAAATGAGAAATAAAGCTAGAAGAGGATAAATGAATTAATTAAATAAATAAAGATTTATTTAATTAATAGAAGAATTAGGTTAAAATAATTAAATAAATAAAGATATTTATTTAATTAGACTGGACAATTTTAGGTGTCTACACCTAGCATTAGTATTGTAATTTGCATTTCTATTATGTTTGTTTCTACAAACATTTGTAGTATGACCGGGCTTATGGAAAACAAAGCAGACAGGTTTAAAAACCTTCTTACTGGTAGTCTTATTGACTTTAGGAGCAGTTTGGTTCTTTGGATAGTTGCTCTTTGTACCATAGGATTCACCTTTTTCAGTTGTATGAAAACCAAGTCTAGAGATATCACCCTTCATTCTCTATGATTGAATTTGTTCTTCCAGGATGGTAGAACTTTTGACGAACTTCTCCAATTTCTCATTGGCTTCAGTAAGTTTTTTGATGAGATCTTCATTATGCTTAGATAGGTTCTCTTTCAAAGACAATGCCAACTCAAGATCTAGCTTTAGGTTCTCCTTTTCTTCAGTTTCAGCAATCAAGTTCTCATGCATGGTGTCTTTTTCCCATTTGATCTTTATAATCTCTTGATCTCTTTCCTTGATAAGATCTTCAGCAACTCTTTTGGCTTCCAGTTCTTGACTCATGCGGATAGTGAGACCTTCTAGCTCTCTCCTTAGATTCAGTTTCTCACCATTCAACTTTTCAACTTCTCCTGCTAAAGCTTAAATATCGGCTTCATCTAAAGAACTATTATCAGATATTTCTAACAGTTTTTTAGATACCTCTCTCTTGTTGACTTGAGAAGCTTTCAGTTTTCCCCTAAGGGATTCAACTTCATTTTTGCTAGCTTCTAGCTCTCTAGCCATCTCAAAGTAGCTCATGTCCCCCATGGTATTTTCAAGACTCCCTTCTAAGCAATTAGGTGATAGGGAGATTGCTAGGTAAGTGCTCAAAAAGCCAATTTTGGTCAAGAAGCTACAATAGGAAACAAAGTATTGTTTGTGTCTGCTCCTTATGTTTGCAAATATCTAGTTTAGTTGCAATAGTTAGGTCTCTCTATAAGTCTTCACCAACAACCTCCCTTTTTGGTGATAGCTCACACCCATGCTCAAACTTACTCCAATTGCTCACTCCACCCATCTACACATTCTCAAACCCTATTCTTTTGGCATTCAACCCTCTGTTTCAGAGTGCATTAGGATTCTTCAACATGGACATGTAGGGTAACAAGATTTACTCAAGGTTTTGGCAATCAAACTTAGTTTAAGGCCCATAGCCTTTGGCTTACTCAACTCATCAACCAAGGGTCAAAAACTCCAAATGAGGGTATGCACTATCCAAGGTCCTATTTTTCATTTGGTTCACTATTTTAGAATGTCCACACAAAGTCTCATGAGCCCCAAACTCCTCCTTGCAATTGGGTTCTAAAAAGTGTGTGTTATGCAGTCAAAGGGCTACTAGCCCATGGAGGCCTAATTGGCCAAATTTTATTCACCCTGCCCAATGATGGGCTTCTTAACCATGGGAGATGATTTGGATAGTGTGGGAGAGGTCTTAAAAAATATATTTTTGTGGTTTTAGGCTCCCTTAACCTATTTTAATGACTGTCCGACCACAAATTTAGGCTTAAACATAGGGTTTAGTGAGGGTTTGGATGCTTCCACTATGAATTCCTTTCACCAAGCTTGATTAAAACTACCACACTTCTAGGAGGCCTCTACCATAGAAAATTAAAGCTTCCTCTGCCTTTTATTTACAAGCATTATGCCAAACTCTTGGCAAGCCATTGAGAAAACTGTAAAATTGTCACTGTCATAGTCAAAATGCTGCCCTTTTACTAGTCAACAGTTATTACACCTTTGGACCTACATAACAAAGGAAATGGAATTAGAAATTCACCTCAAAGAGGTATACAAACACTTATGAAATCTCCTATTACATAGCCTTCATAGTTACAAGGCTTGGATTATGCTTTTTAAGCATTCCTTGAGCATTTTGGTAACACAATTCACAAAAATAGTGAACTCATTGTTTTGCTTACAAAATGAGAATGTTTAATAAGAACAAGCTATTATAACAAACCAAGATGATCTTCAACACCCTTGGCCATATGTCTAGACCTTTGCCTCATACATTTGTTCACTCCAAATTTCTTTTGGGTGCAAATCTTGAGTTTTTGTTCATGCTACTAGCCGAGTAATCAATACTTGCCTAGTATTCACTCAAGTCCTCCTTCCAAGCACAATTTTGGCACAAAAAGAAGAATATGTACACTATATACATGAGTACCAACTTCACTAAGTCCATTTTGTGGGATCCCAGACCTGGATCAGTCAAGTGGTGGCATTTTGGGACTTCAAACCCTTGACAGGGTAGTGAGCACACAGAAGTAAAATAATTTTGTACAAACCAATTGCCAAAGGAAACCAGCACAAAAATCAATTGGAGAGCATTATAAAACTATTATTCACACTTTCCAAAGGTACAGTATGGACTGAAAAGCTACAGTATGGACTTTTACTCCAAGGAAGGAAAAAATAGTGATAAAAGCCAAAAATTCATGATTTCTATTAGGAATCTCTTGCTCATACAATCACCAACCTTTCTTTAGGAAAAGGGAGGCCTTTTTATAGAATCTCTAATTAGTTACCAAGCCCTGTATGGACATGAGGCTTCCACAACTGCATTTTTCTTGAAAAACCCAAAAATGACAACTTTGACAACTTTTCAAAACCCAAATGACAACATTTCTTGCTCAAAAAGACATTTTTGACAATCTCACCTCGTCAACCTATCTAAACACCTTAGACATGCTTAAAACCACTAAGTAAACATGTTTCAATACTTTGGAAAGCATTTGGAGACATCTAAGGCAAATTTGCACATTTTTGCCAAAAATTGTCAACTCAAAGCCTGAAAGGCAAAACTTGACCTCTTGAGACCAAAATGAGATCAAAACCACTAGACAAGACACACAAAAACCTAAAACAACATTATAAACTTGACACAAGACATTACAAACATGAAATCATTAAATACTCAAAAAGGAGAGTTTTTCTCAACTAGGTGCTCCTACACCATTAGGCTTCAAAGAAGTTAGGCTCTGATACCAATTGATGAACTTGAAAAGCACTGAGAGGGGGGCTGAATCAGTGATACCAAATAAAACACTACTTTAAACACTAACCCATAGATGATCTTAACCAAGCATTTAAAAATAATACATGCTATCCAAAATGATATAACAACATCCACAAAAAGTAAAGCATCCATCATAACACAAGTGTTTATACATGGAAAACCCAAATAGGTAAAAACCATGGTGAAATGGAACTCACAAGTTAAATATCTGCAGTAATAGATAACTGGCCAGTTAAGGTCTACAAAGTGCTCTGCTAGGAGCGAATCTTGTTAGAGATCCCAAAGCTTGATTAGAATCTTATACCCTATTAAGAGTACTACCCTGTTAGGAGTAACCTCATTGGAGGATTTGAGAATCCATACTAATGGATCACCTTGCTAGAGGATTTGTACAATGAATCTTGTTAGAGCTTACCCGGTTAGGGGATTTGATTTTTTTGTAATGATTAGAAAAACAACAAGAATGGTTTGGTCTATTATGAGTAGCACAATACTTGTTTGATTAGATCCTTTTAAGTACATTCAATACTGCTCTTCATCTCGACACTTATCACTCTTCAACAAAAGATTTCACTCTTGATGCATATCAGTATTCACATAACATCATAACCATGCTCATTCTCTATATATTTCAAATGATTCACTAAGATGTCTTAAAATAGACATTCAAATCTTATGTCGGCCTAAGGAAATCAAAACACAATTTCCTAGGTGCAGTGTATCTAGACAAGTGATTAAAACTCATCACAAAAATGACTGCCAAGAAGTCAGTGCTGGTAACTCATCACAAAATCAAATATTGGTTAGAACCGTCAATACCGGTTGGAGCAAAACATTTAAACCATTGTCCTAGAATCTTTTGCTTGATCTCCATCTTCATCTTCATCTTCATTTTGAAGCTGACTTAGTGTAGCCACGGGTTGTCTCTTATGCACATACTGGTTGACACAAAGTACCGGTTAGAGATAAACCTTAAACATACCGGTTGACAATGTAAACCAATTGAAGTTACACCAGTAGTCAATGTAATCATATGTGTGTGTGAGAGTGTTTCATCAATGACAACAAGTGATGAATACATTACAATCATCATCAAGCCAATAAGACTCAGTTGAAGGAGAGTACATGGAAAAATGTAAACCAAGATTCTTATACCTGTGTATGTGCATTACTCTCATTCATCACAATCAAAAGGTATTGATATTTGTATTGCCATCAATGCAAAAGGGGGAGATTGTTGGCATTGCATGAAGATTGCATTAATGAAGTATAAGTGTTGTCATTGATGTTAATTGTAACTGGTCATGGAGTTGTATTGCAATCGGCAATGATGCAATAATGTAACTCGTAGTTGTGCAATGAAGGAAACTGATATTATAGGAAACTGATATTACTATTGAAGCAGAGAGATCAGCCGATAACCCTAACTGATGGAGCTTGGTGAATTGATTGTGTTGATCTATGATCAAATGGTGATCAGAGATGATTATTCCATGTATGCATGATGCACGTGATGAGTTTGAAAGTGGTTTTGGCGCATAGAGATAACTATTTTATCTTGGGAATGAGCTAGTGCATTGCATGAAGTGGAAACCATGTGATGAGTTATACGATCCAATGTGCAGTGATCTAGAAGTGTTCAAGGTTGTGTAGGACAATGTGCAGTTGATTTCTATGTAATCTAATGGTCATGTTTGAACCAATTTGTTTGTAATCTCTATGAGATCTTAGGTTTTGTGTTGTTTTACCAACCTATTATTTTTCTTATAAGGTCGATGAGTTGTTTTGTAATAGTGTTGGAAATTTTGGTTAAGTGTGTCAGTGTGATTGATTACCGAACCAGAAGAAGTATCTATAGAATGTGTGAAGGAAAATAGGAGTATAAAAAAGGATCTGATCAAGCAAAGTAGTGCTATTACCAGATCAGCAAAGACCCTGTTGTTCTCTAACAATTACAATAGTTAAATCCCTTAACCAAGTAAGCTTTAATAGGCTTGGTGTTTTCTAAATCCTCTAACCAAGTGATCCATTATTTTGGATTTGAATTCCTCTATCGAGGTTACTCCTAACAGGGTATTGTCTTTAACAAGGTATTGTAGTCAATCCCTTAACCAGGTGGTCCTTAACCGGATCTATTGCTAATAGAACATTTTTGTAAAGCTTCTAACAAGGCTTGGCTCCTAACAGGGTGAAATTCAGAAGAGTTCAAAATGTTTGTGGGTATTAATCCCTACTGTAGTTTTTCCCATTTGGGTTTCCACATCAAAAATTATTGTGTCAAGTGGTGAGTGATTTTGTGGTTATGTTTTGATATGGTTGATCTGTTTAACTGTTAAATCTACTTAGATGTGTTTATATGATCGGAAATGATCTGAAATGTGTTATTACTAATGTTAGTAAAGTGGTTTTATGTTTTGGTTAAATAGTATATGAGTTTCAGATCTGTTACACTATTATATTGCTATTCTAGTCAATTAGTGAACTTGATACTGCAGTTGTAGTTTATACTTCAGTGTTTAAACTGGTTAGTTTAGTGATTGATTTATGAGTTGGGTTTGAGTTTTGTGAAAGTTTAGTTTTTTTTCTATCTACTGATTCACCCCCCCCTCTTAGTAGTTGACCGGATCATTACTGATTCATCATATCATAATGCTAGATAACTAACTAAGGAGAGTTATAATGTGGTTGCCCATGCCTATAACACAAGAAACAATAAGAAACCTAACCCTCCTCCAGTTGTCCCGACTCCTCTACCAAATCCTCAACTCATTCTTCCTCAAGCACCTCGTATTTCACAAACCCTTGGTAAGGAATATGATCTTGTCGAACAACTGAAAGCTACTCCTGCCAAGATATCCCTTTGGGATTTGTTTCAAACTTCCTCGACACATCATAGAATGCTACAAGATACCTTGAAAACATTGAATGTCCCACCCATAGTGACATCCAATAATATGGCTTCTTTGATTCACTCTATTACAACACCTACGGCTCAAATTATGTTTACACAAGATAAGCTTCCCTCTAGTGAAGTTCAACAACAATATGATCCCTTAATGATTGTAGTTATCATAAATGATAGTATGATAAGAAGAACACTAGTGGACAATGGTTATGGACTTAATGTTTGTAGCATTAACTTGTTGCATAAGATCAATGTTGATACATCTCTTATTAAGCCTGATTCTCTCACTATTTGTGGCTTTGATAATGTTGCTAAATATTCACTAGGTATCATCACCTTGCCTATTAAGGTAGGTGATGTTACTTTACCTACTCCTATCCATGTTATGTCTGGAGAGTTGACATACAACTTGTTGCTAGGGAGACCTTGGAATCATAGTATGCAAGTTGTTCCCTCTATATTGCATAGGCAAATCAAGTTCATTTAAAACAATACAACATACACCTCGTTAGGTGAAACAAGATTCTGGGCGTGTTTACAAACATCAAGATCTAAATCCTCTTCAATCAATTATTCCCCAACTATCTTAGATAATTCCTCTAGAGTTTCTAATCTGATTAGTGTGACTAGTTCATCAAACCTGTCTCCTATATCTGGATCAAACCCCAATACTTCCTCAAGTGGACCTAAGGTTCTTGAGGAAGAGTCTTCTCAGCCCGACTCTATGATTGAGAACACTTTCTCTCCTAAAAGAATTCTTCCAGAAGATGATTGGGGATCCCTTGATTTCAATCCTACTTTCGTAGGGGAATACAAAATCCCCCCTAGAGAACCTAAGGTTGAAAAGAAGAAAGAGGAAGAAGAACCTAAAAAGAAATCTACTTTGTCTAGGCCATTGAGTAATAACTTTTTTGGCGGCTTCTCAAACTTCATCTCCCTTAGTTTCTGGCCTAGAGGATTTTGATCCTTAACTGTTTGAAAATCCTCCTTCTTCTTTGGAAATGACTAACCTTTATGGTCTGGTTTTCATATCCTAGCTAGGTGTGGATATAATGGAAATGGATGTGTTACTAAAGAGAAAGGGATTAAGGTTCCCTTGGAAAACAACTTTCGTGATATGACATTTGGGCTTAAGTATGATCCTTTCAAGCATACTAAAGCCTCTTAGAGACCATCTATTAGTGTTAATGTTATTTCTACTTCTCTCTCACTAAAATATCCATAATATATTGACTATGACCCTTCTTGTGTCTTTTCTTTGGAAGTTTTTTCTACCAATGATTCCTTAGCTGAATTCTTGGGAGCTTATGACAACATTCCTTGTTATCACCATAATCACAGTTTTCCCTATTGTCTAAATGTGGAAGCTTACTTTGGGAAAGAAAGAAATAACTATGAGATAGTTAAATAATTTCCTGAATTAAAAGAGGCTCCTCAACAAACAAATCTCCTAATAAATGACACCGTTGATATCAAGATGGATCCTTGTGTTGAAGAAAAAATTATCAAGATAGCAAAATGTCTTGACAAAGAAGAGCAAAAACAATATGCTGAGTTGTTACATGAATTCCCTGAGATCTTTTCTTGGATATATTCTGACATGCCTAGCATAGATCCTAAGATTGTCACTCATAACATTGTCCTAATTCTTGATGCTAAACCTATGAAGCAAAAGATTTGAAAGATCTATCCTAAAGTGGCATTACTTATTAAAGATGAGATTCAAAAAAATGTTAGATGTTGGATTCATTTGTCCTATCGATTATTCCCCATGGATTTCAAACATTGTAGTTGTGACTAAAGCTCAAAACAAGATTAGGATGTGTAGGGATTTTTGTGATTTAAACAAGGCCTCTTTAAAGGATGAATTTCCTCTCCCAAATATCGATATGATAGTGGATTCAGTAGCAGGTCATGCTTTATTATCCTTTATGTATGGTTTCTTAGGATATCATCAAATCTTCATTAATCATCAGGATCAATATAAAACTACTTTCACCACTCCTTGGGGTATGTTTTGTTGGATTGTGATTCCTTTTGGATTGAAAAACTCAGGCACAACCTATCAGTGTGCTATGAATCTCATCTTCCATGACTATATGCATAAGACTTTAGAAGATTATGTTGATGACATCTTAGCCAAATCTGTTCTTCGTACAGATCATGTTAAGATCCTTCGTCAAATATTTTAGAAAATTTGTATGTATAACATGCATTTGAATCCATGGAAATGTGGTTTTGGTGTGGATAGGGAAAAACTATTAGGATTCATAGTTTCACATCGTGGTGTTGAGGTGGATATGAAGAAGATAGATACTATTGTTAACATGCCACCTCCTAAGAATGTTTCCTAGCTAAAAAGTTTTCAAGGAAATATCCAAGTCATTCGTAGGTTCATCTCTCAACTTGTGGATTGTACCTTTCCCTTCACACAATTGCTTGAAAATAATATCATTTTCCAATGGAATGAGGATTGTTGTCAAGAATTTGAATACCTAAAGACCTATTTGGCCAATCCTCCTATTCTTCAACTTGTTGATCCTACCAAGCCTTCTCTTCTATACACCATTGCTTCCCCTCATGCTCTTGTAGGGCCTTATTGGCACAACATGATAAGGATGGTAGAGAATGCTCGGTTTATTACATAATCCGCACTCTACTCGATTATGAAGTCCGATATTCCGTGATAGAAAGACAATGTCTTTCTTTATTCTTTGCAACCCAAAAGTTGAGGCATTATCTCTTGAATGCTAAGATCCATGTTATCATTAAATTTGATCCTCTTAAACATCTTTTCTTCAAAAGTGACCTTTTCAGACTCTTAGCTAAGTGGGTTATGATGTTGGCTGGGTTTGACCTTAAGTTTGTCTCACAAAAGGCAATAAAGGGTCAAGTGTTGACTGATCACTTAGTTGATGCTCCTTCACCCTTCTCGCTACCTAATCCCAAGTTCTTTCTTGACAAATACATTATTTCCATTGAGGTTGATGAGACTTAGGAACTGTACTTTGATGGCTCTATGTTGTACAAGATCGGGGGCAGGGGTGGTCTTAATCTCTCCTAAAAAGAAGCCTATTCCTTTATCATATCATCTCAATTTCTTATGTACCAACAACATTGTTGAATATGAATCTCTTATAGCTGGAATTAAAGCAACCTTGGTGTTGAATGTGAAACATCTACATATTTATGGAGATTCTCAATTAATCTTACGATAGGTGACATGAGTCTATCAAGCTAAGAAAGGCAAATTATCACAATATAGAGATCTAGCTTTATCATTGTTGCGAAAATTCAATTCTTATACCATGGAGCCCGTTCCTCAAAATGATAATTAACATGTTGATGCAATGGCATGTGTTGCCTCTCTGGTGTCTCTAGAGGACCCCTTGGTAGATCTTAAATTTACTATTCATAACCTTACTACCCTGGCTATTGTTGATAATCCTAGTGATGTGACATATTGTTGCATTATAGATTTTGATGAATGGTACTCACATATTGTGAGATATTTGAGTGATGATACCTTTCTTGACTCTGCGAATAAGAATACTAGGGATAGGATTCACAAATTGGTTGCTAGATACATTATCCTTTCTAAAGTTCTTTATAGGGAGGGTTATAATGGTCTTCTCCTTTGATGCTTAAACAAGGCTGAAATCCCTATTGCTCTTGAGGAAGCACATTTAGGTGCTTGTGGGGGGCATTTTGGGGGTAGGTCTTTAGTTCAGAGATTGATCCGAATGAGATATTATTGGCAAACCATGGAAAATGATTCCTTTTTGTTTGTTAAAAGATGTCATCAGTGTCAACAACATATCAATTTGATCCATGCCCCTGCCCAAGAACTTCGATCATAGGTAGCATCTTGGCCCTTTTCTACATGGGGTTTGGATCTTGTTGGTAAAATATCTCCTCCCTCATCTCAAGGACATACCTTCGTCATAACTGCCACTGATTACTTATGAAGTGGGTAGAAGTTGTTCCTCTTTGATCCACTACTGGTGAAGTAATTTGTTAATTCATTTTGAAAAACATTATTTCCTGATTTGGGATACCTTCCGCCTTAGTTTCAGTCATTAAAAAATAAGGATGTGAAGAATTTTCTTGAGAAATATCATATTCAACATAAATTTTCTACACCTTATTATCCTCAGTCAAATTCTCAAGCTGAGTCTTCTAATAGGATAATTGAACAAATTCTTTGAAAGACTATAAACAAGCATGGTAAGGATTGGCATACTCAATTAACCTATGCTCTGTGGGCTTATCACATGAGTGTACGTATTGCTATGGTTTGTACTCCTTATAATCTTGTTTATGGTGTCAATGCCATTATGCCTTTGGAGTTAGAGATTCCTTCTTTGAGAGTCTCTCTTAGGGGTATAGTGGATGATGATTCCTATAGAGAGCAAAGACTTCAACAACTTGAGATGCTCGATGAACAATGTATAAATGTCCTCAAGCATATTCAAGCATATCATAAAAATTTGCAACAAAGCTACAATGATAAGGTTATTCAACATTCCTTCTTAGTAGGGGATTTAGTCCTTTATGAGAATCAATGCAACGTGAATGCCTTACCTGAGGAGAAAGGAAAGTTCAGCCCTAATTGGTTTGGACCATAAATTGTTATCGAGGTCTATGGATTAGGTGCTTACAGGATAGCAGATGTGGAAGGTACGCCTCTCAAGGAACCCATAAATGCTATGGACATTCCTAAATATCATGCCTAGTTCTATTTTTCTTTCTCTTTCTCTCTTTCTATTCTACTTCCTTCTCTCTCTCTGTATCTTTTCCTTCAAAATTGGGTAATATGCTAGCATGTCTTCATTAAAACTATGTAAGATTAAATAATGTTATATCATTTTATCTACATTAGTTCATTCTTGACAAGCATGTTTCATTACTTTATTGTTTGTCTTGGATTCTTTTATGTAAATTGAATAGATTTACATTTTCATATGTGCTAGCATGTTATACAATTTCTCATGTGTTGAGTAGAATTATATCATGTGGTGTTTAATTAGAGTTAATTAAATCACATTTGTCATATAGTTCTTAGGCTTAATACATTCTTATTTTACATCATAAAAGTAGCATTCGATTAAATACTCAGTTATTTAATTAAATCACACATGTATCAAATTAATCATGAAGCATTGAGAAATCAATCTCATGGAAATTAAAATCAAATATACATGTTCATGACTCAATATGTTACTTCTATTCTAAGAAATGCATATATTGTTTAAGCATTAAAATAACGTATCCATGAGTGTCATAATATATACATCAATACATCAAAATCATCTCCCATCCTTAGGACTAGTAGCTAGAGGATGGTGGATAGATGCCCCCTGCTGATCTGGCCATGGGGGTTTATCGTGATATGGATCATGAGTGACTCCATGAGGAGCTCCACAATCCTTCTCCATCATGATCCATTGGTATATGGTTGCCTCTATCTGTGATGCTGCTAGGTCATGCTTTGTCTATCGTAATCTCTATTGTAGGAACTCCACCTCCGTTTGAATAGGGGAGAAAAGGTTCTCATGTCGTCTTGCACTCCTCTGGGATCTGTGCGATATTTGTGAGGAACTAGGAACTTGCACAGTCACAATAAGGTTTGTCACTACATGCTGAATTAGAGAATGCCACTCCTAGACAGTAGCTACAAGATAGAGAGAAATATTTTATCAGTAACATTTTATATCATCAAATCTAAGAAAGTAAGATACATAAGTAAATCAATAACAATACATCTTACCTGGATCTCCCTCTCGCTAGTAGGGATCATGGACAATGACCACCTAAGACTAGGACCCGTTAGGCTCTCCGTGCTCATACTATCTCTGTACAGTAGGTGTGGGCTAAAGGGGACCAGGATCAGGACCCCTTATAGGGTCTCTCTCTGCGTGCAGTGGGAGACTCAGTGGATCTAGGGCTATTGTATCTTCCTTGGAGTGATGAGGAACTGCATCCAACTTATCCTCCTCCTCCTCATCATCCACCTCATCGTCGTCCTCTTCATCATCCTCTTCATTGTCGTCATCATCCTCCTCCTCTCCATCCTCCTCATCATCACCATCTTGATCTCTCTCTCTGGTATCAAGATCGTCTCCATATCCATATACCTCCTGATCCTTTGTGTTGTCAACCTAATCATCTGAGCCCTCCTCAGATGTATCGAATCCCTCTCCATCACCTGACTATCTCCATGGTCTGTGGTTCCCTCCAGGGAACTCTACTGAGAAAATGGCTCCAGGGTATGTCCTCCCCACCATGTGATGTACCACTGTTGTGCACCTGAATCATCTCTGTAATCTGTCGCTATGTCCTAATCTGACCCATCTGAATCTGTGATCTCTATCTCATCATTGATTGGACTAGGAATGGATCCTAGTCTTAGCATCACACATGAGTGTTGGATGTACATAGGTACATCAATAGGAACACACTGCTCAAACCTGAACTATCACCGAACTCAGTTGAAGTAGATGGGAATGACTATGTGGCTGTACCACTCATCTAGTAGACTGTTCCTCTACATACTAAACATTTGCCTATGTATCCCTGCCCACATGTACATTGTAAGATAGGGTCTCCATATGATCATGCTCATTTTAAGTCTATCTAATCTCAACCTCCAATACATGAGATCGCCGAATCACCACTCACGGGTAAGAGGATAAGCATATACCCTAGGCTGCTATTGGACTAGCTCTATGGGGGATCCACCAATCCTAGTGCAGGTAATATGCTCAAACATCCACACCTATAATAGTGTGCATGTCATCATGTTGCATCCCTATCCAAACACATACTCCCCAAGGTCATGATAGAGATGTGCAAGCATGCTCTGACCCCAAGAGTATACCCTCCTATATCTCTCCATCACTTGTATGGTGTAGATGAGTCCTCCATTCATATGTGTGTCATGCCCATTAGGGAAAATGGCTAATGCAATGGTCACAATCATGAGTCTCCTCACTAATGGAACCTTGCCAGTAGGGTGTAGGAGCCAACTAACCATGATGGGACCCCTCATCTCACTACGTATCACTCTCCCCACATCATATACCTGCTCTCTCCTGTAATCCTCCTCTGTCTGGTTGGATTGGTATCTCATGGTCTCTCCTCTAATGGGAAGGCACAGAATGCAATATACATCCTCAAGGGTGACCATCATCTCCCCCATAGGTAGTGAGAACATCGAGGTGTCTGCATCCCACCTTTCCATCAGTACCATCAGCATCGCAAAATGGAATTGGATGGCCGACATGGTCATTGCATCCCACAAGCCCATTGCATGTAGAAAATCCCTCTCTCTCATTGTCAGCCTTGGGATCTTCTCCCGAAGGCTCCGAAAGGTGAGATCGACGGTATGCTCGTGAATGTACGGTAGTGTCTACAAAATTCAAAGCAATCTATCATCAGTAATCGATCAATCATCAATCATCACCTAATCAATGCAATTATTCTATTAGTTTTAACATTCATCACCTGATCTTGTGTCACCATTGGTCACCTCGAACAAGGACCAGGCACCCTAGGAGGACCAGGCTGCCCTAGGACCCCTAGGTGTCCGAAGAGGGGCCTCGGGCCCAAACTAGGCAGTGACATCATCATTCCTAAAAACTATGAAAGCGTGAAAAAGTCAAATGGAGTCAATGGAAGGTCAACTCACCTCATCAAGTGGATGGCCAATGAATACGGACTAGCATAGGATCTTCATCCTCGTAGGTCACTCAGGTCGGTGTCGAGGCATGATGGTGTATGTGGGATCCTTTGTAGTGAATAGTGCCAAAAAGTTAGAAAGTGACAAATGAAGGTGTCACTTTCATATTTATGTGTTATGCACTTTTTGACTATGTTTTTAAGTTAAAACCCTAATTTATGCACCGTCGGTGGCGTTGGAATCGTGAATTTTCCCTCTTACTCTGCAATAGTTCCATAAAATTCCTGGATGAGTAATCAAGTCTTGTTGAAAAATTTCTTCATCACAATCCTTATCACAATTCATTGTGGAAAACATGATACCATTGTTTCACCTCACTAATAAGCAAGTCAAACCAAGGGGGGGCATATAGCTACCCATGAATTTAATCACCTTCCTTAGTAAGCATTAGGTGATTTTTTTATCTAACATGTGGTTTTGTAGGGTGTGGTTCCTAGCTATGTACTGCAAATACCACTGGGGGCTACGTTCGACAACTTATGGATATATCCTTTTTTTTCAAATGATATTTACTTTTTTGTACTTTAGCTTGCATATGCACATAGTGTCATATGACAGCTAAAGTGGGGGATAAATGTAGTGTTGTAAATTGTACACCCTTGCTAGGGTGGTACAATTTCACACTTAGGTTAGCACCCGCCTTAGTGTGTCTTGCATCTTGCATTTCTCATTCCCCTTTAAGTATTTAATTAATTAATTTAATTAAATATAAGGTCATGTCTCATCAGTCTACACATTATAAAGTTGGTCCCTTTACCCTAAGTGTGCCCATTTTCATCTTATTCCTCCAATGAATCATTTAATCATAAACTCTAATTATGTCTTATTTTGACCATTTAGGCTCGATTTTGCATATCAAAACATCTCAAAATCAGCTGTAACTTTGGGATGCGCTCTAATATCATCATGGGATGTGGGAATGCACATGGTCTGCAATTTTTTCCTCAAAATTTTTGCAGCACAATCCTATTATATAATAATGCTTAACCCCAAAATATCAGCGGTAAATTCAAATCCTAGGTCGGCATAAACATGAAATTAAGATCTAGGGTTTCATACTTAAGAGCTCTCTTTCTTCATTTGAAGAGGTCTTCTTCTAAGAATCTAAGAACAGGTTTTTGGACCATTAGAGCCTTCTTTGTAGCAAAAGAGTAGATCTTTGAAGTCTTCAACAACATTCAACATTCATCCATGAAGCACTCATCAAGCATTATTTTATCAATTGGGGGCATTTGAAGATGTAGAAGAACAATCACTAAGTGACTATTGGCTTGTACCTCTCCCTTGGGGTTGGGTATGGTTTCATGTTATTTTTATATCTTTGTATAAGCTTCATTTTGATTCACACTCATGCTTTAGATCACTTTTCATTATGGATTTAGAGCATTTACTTTGTCAATTATAAGCAATGAGGGTTTACTCTTTAGGGTTGCTCTAGGTTGTTTACTTTCTTTCTTAGGATCTTGCACACACATTTTCAGTACATTATCTGCTATTTGTGGAGGTGGAAATCACTAACATTGGGGGTTTGACTAAGAAAAAAACCTATATAGCCACCCCAAACCCTCTTTTTCAGCTTCAGGTATAGGTTTAGATCTGAGCATCACTGCAAGTTTCAAGACGAGAAGAGCACACAGGGATAGTTATAGGTTGTAGATCTTGGCACAAACCCCAAGGAAAAGGGTAGGGCACCCTAGTCCTACCTAGGACAGTGGTGTGGTGCCATAGTCTTGCTCTCTATTAGCAGGACTTGGCAGAACAACATTTTGTAGGCTTCAGAATCCTTCCTATCAATTTCAGCTCCAAAATTGCAGAATCAAGACAGTGGCATGGCACCCTAGTCCTGAACATTTTTTCTTAGATTTCAAGCACAAGTAAACCTTTGATTTTTCCTTTTGATTTGTACTTTGCAATAGTATATCAATTATTCTTTGATCTTCATTCTCAGATTAGGTTTTTCTTGCTTACTTGCTTTCTAGGTTAGATTGCATTTTGCATCATTCCTCTCTCTCATTTACAACAAAGGAATATAAAACCTAAAGAGGTAATCCATGACTCTCTCTTTCTCATAAGAAGTAGTCAATGTGCATTACCTCCCTAGGCTCTTTTGTATTCCATGAGTGTGTATGAGAGTGGGATTAGGGTTTTCATACTTAGTCTCACATTTTCCCCTACACAAAACCAAACATCAGGAAACATCAGTTAACATCATTAATCATCAATTGCCATCAATGACAACACAAATAACTCATCAAGTCATCAAGTCATCTAATCACAAAATCTTAATCTCTTCATCACAAATAGTCTTCTATCCTCTATCGGTTTAGTCATTAGTCTTTAACTGCATCACCTCATTTGTATCAATTATGTCAATCATGCCAACAATCTCCCCCTTTGGAATTTATGGAAACACCAATCAGATATACCAATCATATTGCAACACCATCACTTCTACACCATCACTGCTACTTGTTGTCGGTATTATATCATCTACCAATGTCCTGCTTTTGTCTTCTCCCCCTAAACCAATACTTCTCCAACTTCTTTGATCCATCTCTTCTCTCAAATCTGATCTTGTTCTTCTCCCAAACATGATCTTGTTCTTCTCTCCCTTTGACAACAATACCAAAGGTGTATGTGCATCACCAATCTTCTTTACTACTGCTTTTGTCATCATCATCTCTGCTAACCAAATCAGAACATTATATCCAATCATTATATCAGATCATTAAATCAAAGTTTTATATATGAGCTGCTCCCCCTACGGAGTAACTTGCACCTCATCAATCCTTAGTGAAGAATAAAAATTAGATCCACAGGATTTATGCATCTCCATCATTCTATTTCTTCTGGTGTAGGGGTCTAACCCCTAGTTTACCTCTAAGAAACTCAAAGGTAGTCTTTGGTAAGGGCTTGGTAGAGATATCATCTATCTGATCTTTACTTTTCACATATTCTATCTTGATCTATTTTTCTTGAACTCTTTCCCTTAGAAAATAATACTTCAATTCAATGTGCTTGGTTCTAGCATGAAGTGATTATCAGAAATATTTATTGCACTTGTATTATCACAATAGATAATCACCGATTCAGACATATCTATTTTGAATCCTTCTAGCACATGTCTCATCCATATTGTCTGCATGCAATTCATGGATGTAGCAACATACTCTATTTTAGTTGTAGATTGAGAAACACATGTTTGTTTCTTGCTTGTCCATGCCACTAATCTTCCACCAAGAAGAAAGGCTCCACCAGTTGTTCTTTTCTAGTCATCCACATTAGTTGCCCAATTTGAATCAGTAAAGACATCCAGATTAAAATCTCCTTTATAGGGATACCATAAACCATATTCTGCTATGCCTTTGAGATGCCAAAAAATTCTCTTCACTGCCAACAAATGTGTCTCCTTAGGCCTTTCTGAAATTTGAAAACTAATCCAACAACATGAGCAATGTTTGGCCTACTATGATCAACATAGTGCAACTTGCCAATCATAGATCTGTACTCTTTTTCACAAACAACAATAGAATCATCTTGTTTGGACAACTTGCAGCCTATCACCATCGATGTTCCTACCGATTTGTAGTCTTCCATGCCAAATGTCTTTAACACCTCTTTGACATACTTTCTCTGACAAATAAAGATACCACCATCTAGTTGTTGGACTTGTAACCTAATAAAGAACTTTATTTTATTGATTAGAGACATTACAAATTCCTTTTTCATTACATCAGCAAAATCCATACACATATCATCATTTCCATCAAAACTTATGTCATCTACAAACACTTCTACTATCAACATCTTGTCTCCATTAGTCTTCAAATAAATGTTGATGTCCTCATTGGTACATTGGAATCCAATTTTGATCAGATGTGCATGTAATCTCTCATACCATGCTCTCGGTGCTTTCTTTAGACCATATAGTGTTTTATGTAATTTACATACCATGTCTTCGTCATTAGATAGAGAAAAGTTGTCCGGTTGTTCAATGTATACTTCTTCTTCTATAATCCCATTCAGAAAGGCTGATTTGACATCCATTTGATAAACTTTGAATCCCTTATATGGAGCAAATGCTAGCAACATTCTCGCTCCTTCTAATCTAGAAACCGGTGCAAAGGTCTCTCCATAATCCTCACTTTCTTCCTATGCATACCCTTTGCAGACTAACCTCGCCTTGTTTCTTATAATTTTTCCTTCTTCATCCAGCTTATTCCTAAAAACCCATTTGTTCCAATTACATTCTTATTCTCTAGTCTAGGAACAAGTGACCATGTCTGATTCTTCTCAATTTGATCTAATTCTTCATTCATTGCATTAACCCAATCATCATCTTTTAGTGCTTCCTTTACTGTTTTGGGTTCTATTGTAGATATCAAGCAGAAGTTTTCTCTGATTTTCCTCCTTGTCTGTAGACTAGCATTCTTAACACCAATTATATGCTCTTGTGAATGGTTTACTCTAACATACCTAGGCAATATTGTTACTAGTTCTGCATCTTCTGCTTCTTGTTCTTCATTTTCTTCATCATTTTCATCACTTACCAGTTGAGCACCTAATTCTCCATTTGTCGGTTCTTCATTGTTTTGTGCTTCTGGTTCAATAATCACAAATTTCTCATCATCATTTTCAGGCTCAAATCTGCTAGTACCTTTTGACTTTCTAGAGAGATCATCGACCTTCACATTAGCACTTTCAATAATCTTCTTAGTTTTCTTATTGTAACATTTATATGCCTTACTCTTAGTAGAGTAACCAAGAAAGATTCCCTCATCAGATTTTGCATCAAAATTCTCAATGTGAATATCTTTCTTAATAAAACATTGACTCCCAAATTTTTTGAAATAACTTATACAAGGAATTTTTCCATACCATAGCTCATAGGGTGTTTTTTGTTACCTCTTTTTACTAGTACCCAGTTTAAAGTGTATACAACAATGCTGACTACTTCTCTCCAAAACATTTTAGCTGCATTACCCTATAATAACATGGTTATAGAAGCTTCAACTATTGTTCTATTCATCCCTTTTGCTATGCCATTTTATTGTGGTGTCCTCGGAGCTGAGATTTGTCTCTTGATACCCTGTTCATCACAATACAACAAATTCATCAGATGTGAATTCTCCTCCCCAGTCTGATCTTAAACACTTCAAGTTATTACCAATTTCATTCTCAGCCAGAGCTTTAAATGATTTAAATTTACTAAATTCTTCTGATTTCTCCTTCAAAAATTTCACCCACATCATTTTGGAATAGTCATCGGTAAAAATCATCAAATACCTATCACCGTAATAACTCTTTGTTCTCATAGAGCCAGAGAGATTAGTATGTACCAAATATAAAATATTCTCAGAAGTACAATTCTTTCTCTTGAAAGAAATAGATGTCATCTTACCAATTTGACAATCTTTGCACATCACATTATCTGGTTTAACAAGTTGGGGAAATCCTCTTATAACACTTGACTTGCTTATCTTAACCAAATTATCAAAATTAAAATGACATCTTTTATGCCACAACCAACTATCTTCTATTCTTGCAACTAGACAATTATTAACATTACTATTCAAATGGAACAAGTTACCTCTAGTTTTCTTCCCAGTATCAATCAGTTCACCATTACATCCAAGAATTTTGTAGACTCCACTTTTAAACTCAAGCAAATAACCTTTATCATTGAGCTGACCAACACTTAAAAGATTATGCTTTAGACCATCAACCCAAAACACATTATCAATATTAATCTTCCAATTTAGAGAAATTGAACCTTTACCTTTCACCATGCAGGGAGAGTTATTTCCAAATCTAACAACACCACCATCAAATTCATCAAGGGTTATGAACTTACTTTTGTCTCTGGTCATGTGGTGTGAGCAGCCACTGTCTATAATCCATTCATCGCTAGTCTCCATGTGAGATACCAGTGCCTTTTCATCTATCAGTTCCTCCTTCATAGCTACGAACATAATTTCCTCATTGTCATCTTCATCTTCAGACTCCTCATCGGTCACACCTTCATCTACTGCAACATAACATTGCTTTTTGCCCTTTCCTTTATATTTTCTAAATTTCTCTTTCTTGTCAACATTAGGACAATTGGAAGAAATATGACCAATTTTACTACAAGAGAAACACTTCAAAGGTAGCTTTCCTTTATACTTATAGGTGCCTCTTGGAAATCTTTTTGCTAACAGTGCCTTGAGTTCCATCACTTGATCTTCATTGTCTTCATTTCTTCTGTTACTTCCATGACTTGACCTGGACTCATGATTTTGACATATATCTTTTCCTTTTCTAGCAGATGAATTGGTAACAGAAGATTTAAAGGAAGATTCAGTAGATTTTGTCACACTATTGTCAAAACTATTTAAGTCAAAAGTTGTAAGCTTACTAATCAATGAATCAATAGTTACCTTATCCTTTGAAATAGATCTATGTATTGCATATACTCTTATAGCATACTGAGGTTGAAGAGTTCTAATCATTTTACGTACTACTTCATCATCATCCATTTTACCTCCAACACTCTTTATGCCATCAACAACTTCTTTGATTCTCTGACCTTACTATGCAATATTTTCTCCTTCAATCATTCTCATGTCATCGAACTTTCCTCTCAAGCTTTCCTCTTTGGCTCTTTGTAAATGCTTATCTCCTCCATAGATTATATTTGACTTTTCCCAAACCTCACCTGTAGTTTCCAATCCTTGAACATCAATATATTCTGAATCAGATACAGTGCTAACAATATCTTTCAAGGCTTGCATGTTCTCTTGATGCTCTTTAAGTTCATCTGGTGTCAAGGGAGTAGTAGTAGGAGCAACATGTTTTGTTTCAATTTGCTTCCAATATTGTACACCAAGATCTTTGATGTAGATCTTCAATCTATCTTTCCAGATCTTGTAGTTATCCTTTTTGAACTTAGGACCCTCTTTCTTCATCATATTGACTTCCTTAGAATCTTTCCCTCAAGTGGTTAGGCCTTTTGCACACAGAGGACCAAATCTCTAATACCAATTATTAATTCTATGAGGATTTGGTTAATACTGAGAGGGGGTTGAATTAGTATTAATACCAACTTCAAAATTTAAACCCAAATAAAACTTACAACAATTCCAACTTTATTTACCACATATGCCAATTCATTAAACAATACCGGTAAAATCACTGATAAATATCTAATAAACTACTATCACCTGTTAGGAACCGAGAAGGACAACTGAGAGGGGCGGTGTGAATCAGTTGTAAACCAGTTGTTAATAAATTATAACCCAAATGCAAATTGTTCCAACTTAAACTTAGTGCCGGTAAAATAGATTAACTGTTATAGTAGTACCAGTATAACTTAATGCATGAAATAGAAAGAGAAACAACATCCAAAACACATGACACAAAGATTTTGACGTGGAAACCTAGTAAGGGGAAAAAACACGGTGGGAAACCTTACCCACAATTAGATGATACTACTGCAGATAGTAAGTGTATACAAATGGGGTCTGCACATGCAGAAAGGCCAACCGCCTAGAGCTCTCTGCTCAATCACAAAATAGGAGTCACTGTGACTAAAATTGGATGGTTAAATCCAATAACAATGTACTTCTCAAAATAGCATCTACAATGCTGGATTCAGTACCGGTTTAAGCCCTAATCATGAGTGTCAAACACCTTCATAACCATTCCTTCAACCTTCAAATAATGTCTACGTGATTTGCACAAGGATCTTCTTATTTTTGCTCTTCAATATTCGCACACGCTCATTGATGAGTTGAGACATTGTCATATGTTTATCCTTAGAACTCTTGAGTTTTTGTCGTATTTTTATTTACATAGTAGTAATGATGTTTTAGAAGTTTACTATATGTATTTCAGATGTTAGTCTGAACCTATTAAAAGCATGTTTTATCTTTGCCAATTTTATTCCTACAACCATGTTATTTATTCCTATTGTCATGCAGATTGTTTAGGGCAATATCATATGTGAAATTAATAGATGTCCTGATTAAATAAAATACATATGTATGTTCTTGTATGTTATTTCTTTTTGAAATGTAGGGAATAAATGATGTTGTGGTGGAAGCTAGCCTATCATGCTAGTTGCAAGAAGAGATACTCATGAAGATGACTGAAAGATCGAACAACAAAAATGCTAAGAAGCGTAAGGAATGGAATAAGAGGAGAAATCAAGCGATACTACTGATGTTTAACTTAGGTGGAAATTGAAGTTGTAAATACCACCATAGTATGTTATGACTATGGTTCAGTTTAGATCTGCATTTCCTGTAGCATAACTCTAGATATCTCCTTTCTCTATCAGTTATCTACCTCTTCTTTTTGGTGTGATTTGTGTTGTCTGCAGTAGATGATTTCTTTTTAATAATAATCTCTTTATCTTCTCAGAGGTTAGATAGAAAGAGGAGAGAAAAAGAAGCAGAGTAGAAGATTTTGCATAAGTGTTTTTGAGTTTCTTTTCCTATTGAATCATGTAATGAATTCCAAAGAATGATGAATAAAAATATGTTATTCTGAGCATTTAGAGTTGTTTTTGGGAAGCCTGGAATCACTCACCCAAGGGGGACCACTTAGTGAGTGTTTAAGATTAGTTTTCTTTTCCTAGCTACAGTAAACATTCTTGCATTGATTGTTCCTGTAGCCACTAGAAACAGATCCACTGTTTGTTCTTGAAGCCAAAACAAAACAGAGTAATTCTTGTTTATTAGCATTGAACTTAGGCAGTATTGTTTTATGAATTTATGCAGAATTTTTCTTGTAGCCTTTCATTAGTTTCAATTCTTGCTTATCTTTTCCACATAATGTTAGTTGTTACAGTAATGCAGAATAGCTATTGCAGGAACTTAGTGCATATATAGTGCAGACCCATTTCAAGTATTACATCCCTGGGTTGACAATCAAATGAACACTAGCTATGGGAATAGTGACTTTACCAAGTGAATGTCCAAACTTCGGGTTGAGACTTCAACTAGAGTTATTATTCTTATTGTTGGGTTGAAAATTTTTGGCATCGTTGCCGGGGATGGTGTCAAACTAAGAACCTGTTATGGTTATTTTTTTTTAAGTTTTTAGTTAATTATTTTTCTGGCATTCCTGATTGTTTGAAAAATTTCATGAATCTGCATGCATAGGCGAAGAAGAGATGTTCTAGGTAGATTTCTGCCTAGTCATCCTAATCATACAAGAATTAATTCTTCAGATCTAAATCCTTTTGCTAAACTTTATCAAACCCCAAAATAATTGAACCACCCTGAATCTGAATATCTAGAAGGTAGTATTCACTTCCTCTTTGGACCCCTAGAAGAAGAATTTCATATAGTAACCCCCCCCCCCACAATTCCAATGCAAGGAAACCCACCTCTTGGGGGAAATAATCCACCACCACATTTGGACCCAACGTTTGAGTTCCCCATATCTGATCAGCATGATAATGCTAATCCCAAGAACATTCTAGCTTGTTCCCTCCTTAAATTCTATGGATTGGTGACAGAGGATCTAGACACATTTCTGTTTGAATTTGATGTTCTCTGTAGGAGTTTTGATTATACTACAGATGCCCATAGGCTCAAAATATTTCCTGCCACTTTGAAGGAATCATCTTTAAGATGGTTCATAAGCTTGTGTAGTAGCACAATCAATACATGGGATGAGATGAAACTATTGTTTCTTGCAAAATATAAAGAGTATTGTAGAGGCACTGATCGTCATGGGGATGATATCTTTAGAATGGCATAGAAAGAAGATGAAAGCCTTGAAGATTATCTAAAGAGGTTTCTATTTAGTGTTAAGAAGTCCAAGCACAATACTCTAAATCAAGATTCTCTCAAGTTGATATTTTAAGGGGAATCAGTGATGAATGCACTAATTCCTTAGATCTTATGGGAGGAGGTGACATTACACAGTCCACTTGGACTGAAATAGGACAAATTTGTAAGAAGTATTCTAGATCTTCTTCTAAAAAGAACAGACGTTTCAAGCCAGGAGCACCTTCATCAACATTTGGTATTGGAGTTTCTTGAATGGAACTTAGTCATTTGTTGAAAGACTTTAAGGAGGACATTATAAACAATATGGCTACTCAATTGGATACACTTTCAACTAAGAAGAAACATGAAGATGTTGATGCATTTCTTGCAGAATTTTGTCCTTATTGTAGACAACGAAAAAAAGACTGCAGATGTAAAATGGTTTCAAATGTTGAGCAAGTATTCTATGTCACTCAAAGAAGGCCAAATTTCCAAAGACAAGGTATGCCTCCGGATCCACTTTATTTTTCTGGTTATAGTGGAAATTCTTATGTACCAAATAATCAATGGCAATCACCATATGCTCAAAATTTTGGTAATTATCAAAACTGGTATGGTTCTCAAGGCCAAGGACAACATTTTGCTAATCAAATACCATAGTGGCAGCAACCACAAGGAAATTGGTTCCACCTCAGGGCCAAAGGAGCCAGTTTCAAGGGAATTGGCAACCTACTCCTCAGTGGAGGGGGAGTCAGCCATGGACTACTCAGTCTATTGGTTATCAATAGTCTATTCAGCAACCACAATAGTTTGCAATAATGCCTCCCCCTGCAACCACTGTTGTCCCACCTAAACCAACGCAGTTGCCCACTCAGCCAATGCCAAATCCTAATATTAAATCTCAGCAACAACAACAAGCTTATTCAGCTGATCTTAATCAATACCCAACCTATTCTTTATCCATAAGTGATATTCACCTTTGATCTAGGACAACTCTACCTACTCCATCTCCTCTAGTTATTACTGAGGTACAAGAAGAGCAAGAAATTTCTAATCCAACATACACAATGCCTTAGAAGAAAATATTAACACCATTTCCCTAGAGATTGCAAGAAAAGGAAGTTCTCACAGAACAAGAGCAATGATTTGATATTATAGAACAATTGAAACATGTCTGTGTTAAAATTCCATTGTTGCAAGCAATAAAAGATGTTCCCATATATAGTAAGGCACTTAAAGAAGCATGTCTAAAAAAACCTGGTAGGAAGAAGAAGGATCCGCAAACAGTGCATGTTATGGGTCAACTGGAAGATATTATGTTAGGCAAAGTTTCAATTCCAAAATATTCTGATCTAGGTAGTCCTATTGTAAGTAAATTCATTAATGTCATCCAGACAAGGAATGTTTTAATTGATTTTGGGGCATCCATTAATGTGATGACCAGAGAAGTAATGAAACAACTTGAAATCAATAGTCTAAGACCTACACCCACAGTTCTACAACTTACTGATAGCTCTACAGTGAGACCTGAAGGTATGATTGATGATGTGGTGGTTATTTTGGATTCCTGGGAATACCCTACAGACTTTATGATTCTGTCTCCAAAGGCAACATTGGGAGGATATCCGGTGATTTTGGGAAGACCTTGGCTTGCCATGGTTGATGCATATATTGGATGTAGATTAGGAGATATGACTATTTCAGATGGGAACTCTACAAAAACATTAGCTTTGTGTGGGATGCAAAATTCATCTTCTATTAACAAAGTAATCAATTAGAAACAAGGGGAATCATGAATCCCTATCCTAACCAGAATTTAACAAACAATACAATGAAATAATGCAATTAAGAAATAGGAATTATAAATCAAATTAAATCAAAAACTCCCTATTTCGTGACTGCGTAGAACTTCCATTGCTCTTCTCCTCTTTGTGGTATGATGGCTCTCAGATATTATGCTGGTAACCTACAAGTGACACAAAGATTCAAAGTTCATGATTGTTGAAAATGGAGATTGGATGCTCAATTTATAGAAAATTGGAGAGGATTTATTGAAAGGTGGAACAGAATGATCAAGAGGTGTGAACTTAGGTGAGCTCAAATGAAAATTGATAGTTGAACTGTTGATTGTAGGAGTGAAACTCAATAGATTGAATAGATTAATGGAGTCAACTGATTGACGAAAGAGTTAACTGAAGGAAGAAAAAGAATGATTGGAGGAAATAAAGAGGATGACACGGAGAGCTAAATTTAGAAAAAGCTAACTGAAAGATAAAATAGAAGTTGAAGAGATAAATGATTTAATTAATTAATTTAGCATGTGCTTGCATTTAGATTTAGATTTTCAATTTGATCTTTGCATGAAATATTATTCAAATAATTGAATTGAACTTTATTCAATTTAGCATTTGAATATATTTAGAACTTGACTTTGATTTTCAATTTGGTTTTTGAAATCATGCACATGTATTTGAATTTGGAAGAAATTAGAAGAATATGAAATTAAATGAAATTAGAATTTGGGGATTTGGAAATGGAAGAATTAAAAGAATTAATTAATTAAATAATTTAAAGAAACTATTTAATTATGTAGAAATGGACTTTAATTAAATAATAAATATTATTTAATTTAAAGAATTAATCATAATTAATTAAATAATAAATATTTAATTAATATTTAGAAGAGAGTTGAATGATTAAATAATTAGAGATAAAAATTGAATAATTAGTAATTTATTTAAATAATGAAGATTATTTAAATTGCGGAATTAATCATAATTAATTAAATAATAAATATTTAACTAATATTTATAAAATGACGATAGAATTAGGAAATAGAATAATTAGTAAGATTATGAAGAAATGTGAAATTAGAAGAATAAGATTAATTAACTTAATTAAATAATAAAGATTATTTAATCAATTAGAGGAATAATTAGTAAATGAGCAATGAGACATTTTTAGGTGTCTACATTTGCCCCTCTTTGAGACAAAGTCAGAACAACATTGTTGCAAAGAAAATGAAAAATTCTACCCAAGTATGCCTTGGTATTGTTGTATAGTGTAAATATGCCCCCTCGAGAAAGTGGTCGGAAAATTCAAAAATTGAGACCATGTTTTCGATACTAGTGTAAAGAGCAAGCATGTGAAATTTCATGTCATTTCGAGATCGTTTGAGTAGGCTACAAGTTGTTTGAAGCTGGCGGGGACCACGAGTGTTGAGGTGTCTTAAAACCCTAATTTTGAACTATAAATAGAGAATTCTAGGTTTTCATTTGCTCATTTGTAATTTGGTAATTCCCATTTCTTAATTGTGTTATTCCATTGTATTGTTTGTTAAATTCTGGTTAGGATAGAGATTCATGATTTCCCTTGTTTCTAATTGATTACTTTGTTAATAGAAGATGAATTTTGCATCCTACATTTTGGTGAACCTGACGTGAACTAACAACAATTTAACCTTTTCTGTGTTTTGTGTGATTTTTGCAAATTGGGCAGATTTTTCATTTTTTTTCAGGTTGCATGAATTTTGAGAAAAGATATTTCCGTCACGCAATCGAGCTTACATCGTCACGCAATCACATAGATAGAATTATGCATTCAACCCTTCAGGGTCACGCATTCGTTCTGACAGGGTCACGCAATCGCCCTGTCCAGATCACGCAATCACCCTTTCTGGATCACGAATTCAGAGGAAGCTTTGCTGCTTAATTTTTTCTTCCGTCTGTTATCTGTTCTGTTTAATTCTGTCTTAGATTTGGTTAATCCAGGATCAAATTACTTTGTATTTCATGATTTGATTAACATTGTTTATGGCAAGAAAAGTTCAGGTTCAAGATTTCAGGTGCAAGAAGGACGAAACAACAAAGGAGAGAAGCCAAACGATTTCAAAAAGTTCTCCAGGCAGAAAAATTGATACAGGATTCAGAAGAACAACTGGCCTTAGATAGATATAATAGCCTAGTTCTTTCTTATATAGTTAAATATGATCTAATCAATATTGAATGGATGATGAGGGATTTGGCTAGGGCTTCACAATTGGTTTCACAGGTTCCTGATCGGGTTTAGTTTTCTTGTTTCTTTCTAATTTTTGTTGTCTGCATTCTGTCACGTAATCAAGCTGTTAGTGCTATGCAATCAACCAGATAATGTTACGCATTTGGTCTATCAGATTTACGCATTCGGTCTGTTAGATTCACGCATTCAGTTTGTAAGTATCATGCAATCGCTTAAGTAGTCTCACACAATTGCCTCTGTCAAGTTTTGAGTTTCTATTTTTTTTTGTTGGTTTAATTTTACTATTAATCTTCTGCTTCCAGCCTGTGGTAGATTTGCAGAGGGGATTAGATTAATAAATTTGCATACAAACCTCACACTTCAATTTTTAGTGCTTAAAATCAACAACAGTTAAAATTGACATTCATGGATAATCTCACACTTCGTTGTTGGTTCTTAAAATGAACATGGGCTAAAATTGACATGCATGCATCTTACACTTGGTTTTTAGTGCTTAAAATCAACAACAGTTAAAATTGACATGCATGGATAATCTCACAGTTTGTTGTTGGTGCTTAAAATGAACATGGGCTAAAATTGACATGCATGCATCTTACACTTGGTTTTTGGTGCTTAAAAATCAAACAAATGGTTAAAATTGACATGTATGCCTTCATTCTTGGATTTGGTGCTTAAAATTGACATGTATGCCTTCATTCTTGGATTTGGTGTTTAAAATTGACATGCGCATGCAGATCTAACACCTAAATTTGGGCTATAAAATGAACGTGAATCAGGTTGCATTAGATTAAATCATTTTTCATTTTCTTAAGGGAAAAGAACTTTTTATTGTTTCTAGGGTGGACCTACTATTGCACTAACTGACTTTCTACCCGCCATCGGGCTCTTGGGAGAAAGAAGGAAGGTAACAATGACATCCAAATTTTCTTTTGTTCTATGTAGTGAGGGGTATCTTTGACTGGGGATTTCATCACCTGATAGAGGTACTTCGAATTGGGATGCGTTGGGGATATCATCTCTCCCAGTGTACTCTCGAGCGGGTTTTTTGAGCCGCTATATAAATATACTGGTCAGGCAGCTAGAGTGTTGAGTGAATTTGACATATGTGGGGGCCTTCCCTGCATCGATAAGCTCAACTAAAGCCTTAAGTGGCTTTCTCTGGGAATCCGTCACTGGATTGGGACCCCTTGAAACCTAATACTAAGAACCAAATTAGTTGCCAAAAATCCTACGTTCAGTGGTTCCGGGAGTGCGGATCGTACCCCATAGATACCCTTCATGTACCTTACACTATGATACAGGAGTCCCTCAGCTATAAGATCCTTAGATCTTTGGGGTAAGAGAGACTGGCATGCCCGAGAAGTGTGTGTAATGGAGTGGAGCCAGTGCTACCAGACTCTCTATCTATTCATTTTGTCTCGATATTTTATTGTAAGGGCCTCACTGAATGGTGTCCACTATCCAGCCTAAGATTGTATTTCATGATTTTTTATGTATCGTTGTGATAGACCAGTATTGAGTCTGTCCCTTGGGCTATTTCAGGCCCTATCCCATGTATCTCCAATTTTTTTGAGATTGTATGAAAATTGAGTCAGTCAGCTATACATACTTACCAGCCATTGTTCTCAGATTTGGAAAACTGCAAAACATTGTCCTACACACGAAGTTACCAAAAACAAAGTCCATTTTGAAACTGATTCTCAGAAGTCCTTACATACTTGTGACCATAGGCAGTCCCTTACATAGTCTTTTGCATAGTTCCACTTACGTCCTCATTATCGTCCATAGTCTTTTGCATAGTCCCACTTACATCCTCATTTTCATCCATAGTCTTTTGCATAGTTCCACTTACATCCTCATTATCGTCCATAAGTCTTTTGCATAGTCCCTCTTACATCCTCATTATCATCCTAAGTCTTTTGAATTATCATCCATATTAGTTGCATAGTCCTACGTTAGCATATACTGATAAATACTAAGAGGGGGGGTGAATTAGTATGCCAAAAATCTTTGTACTTAAACATTTAAACAGTCTCAAGATAAACCGGTGAAACAATTTGACAGACAGACCGGTTATCACACATGCAAACCAAAATGCAAACAAAGCATTCTCTCACAAAAGAAATACAACCATAACACAAGATATTTGATGTGGAAACCCACATGGGAAAAACCATGGTGAGATGGAACTCACAAGTCACTATCTATAGAATAGAAACCAGACCGGTTAAGGTCTTACAATGTTCTTCACCAGAACAGATCTTGTTAGGAATCTCAATCTCTGTTAGGAGATAAGTCTGATTAAAGACTACCTTGCTATAGGATTTTAGATTCACAAAGGTGAACCACCTGGTTAGAGGATTTTACAAAGGCTTTTGGGCCTACCCGGTTAAGGGCTACAGACTTGTCAAAGATGTGAGTAATCAACAAGTGTTTGATCTATCTAATAGCACAAACTTCTTGGTTAGATCCAGTATAGCTCACTGCTAATGCATTCCAGCATTACTTCAGTCTTCTCTTTCCCTCACTCAGTTACAACTTGATCTTCTCAGATAAGATCACTCTTACAACAACTCGTCAACCACCTTAAACCCTAGCACGACATAAACCCTTTTAGAAACAACCTAAAATCCTAGACATGATGTCCTTTTAAAGGAATCTGATTTCATGTCGGTCCAATAGGATTACATTACAATTTCCTAGGTTCAATGCATCTAGACATATTCTTGTAACACGACACAAAAAGCACCATTTAAGTGTCGGCACCGTCAAATAATTGGTGGATTGGTAACTCATCACAAAAATGTCGGTTGGTAACTCATCATAGAGTATTACCAGTTCATACAAAATATCGATTGCTAGTTTGACAAATGAAGACTAGTAAGAATGTGTTGTGCCGCCTAGCTCCCTTGTACCGCTTGAGATCTATGAACCGCTTGGGGTTTACATGCTGCTTCAGACCAGGAAACACATTCTGCAAAATCACTAATAGTCTAAAGACTAGAATACAACATACCAGTTGGAACAGTTACCGGTTGAGCTCTAGCTCATACATATAAAGCAGATCTCAATGCAAGTGTGTGTCCCTCAATGACAATCACAACATAAACATAAAAAATTCCAACAATCTCTACCTTTGGCATTGATGGCAACACTTAGAAATATAAAATTTTGACATCTAAGTGTTTTTCAGCAAAAACATGACATTAGAAAAATTGCTCCCCCTAAGCATATACACTATCCCTTAATCAATACAATGTATAGCAATTTTGCATTCAGAGCATAAACATTGAGATATCAGAGCATAAAACATATATCAAAATTTTAAAGCTAGATACTTCTCCCTATTCTACTCCAAAATAGATAGAGTACTTATCCCCCTTTTCCAACAATGACAAAGTACCGCTGAACAACCCTGTTTCCATTAAAATAATAAGAGTTTATGACAACAAGGAATAATACTTGTCAAAAACCGATTTATAGTCCTACAAAAATTGTTTCATGGATAGAGACCAGGACTCAAGTAGGGAGGTGGCCACTTCTTTCTCTGTTTACATCTGGGATACCTGTTCCTCCATGGCATCAACTATGCTCATCTCCTACGTAACTGTCAAGGCATCCTGGTTCAGATAACACTTCTGAAGAATTTGCAGATGTGGAAGTAAAACTAGTTGAAGCTCCTACAAATCCCAAGACCGTGTACTGATCTCTTGCTCCATTTTGGCTAACTGGATCTGAAACTAGTGAACGGTTTGCCCATAAGTTGCAAAGGAATCATAAGGTGGCTTAAATGTGATTAAGTAAGACTGTAAGTCTGTTTGAATCTTTTGCTTCTAGTCCAACACATCATCGCATAATAGATGGGGTTGACAGATTTTTCTTAGCAGCAGATTTCCCTCATCCAAAGCATTCCTTATATCCTTTTGGTCTTTCAGAAGCTCAGACCAGAGTTCATTCAACTTTTTCACCAAAGCAATGTTAAGAGCCTTTTGATGCTCTTTCTTGACATTTGCCTTGGCTGCTTCTTCCAGGCTCTACACCTGATCATCCACTATAGTACATAGTAGCTTAAGTTGTGCTAGAGATGATTTAGTGGTGGGAAGATTGGTACCGGGGATCAAACCGGTAAGGGTGTCTACAGCCACTTGAATTATGTCTTGCTCCTTTTTCCTTCATATCATTTCAAGGTTCTCTTGAGCAACCTTGATGCTTTGCATAAGCTCTGAATCACTTGTAGAATGGAGATCGATAGGACTGGAGAGATCAACTGGTGTGGGTTGACTTCTGGTTGCCTTCAAAGTCTCCACCTGAGAGCTTTTTGCTACTTCTCTTTCCTTGGCTTCTTCAACTTTCTTCTTTTCCGCTTCTCTTCTCTTCTCTTCTTCCTTGTCCTCCTCTACTTTTTTCTTCTCCTCTTCTCTCCTCTTCTGCTCTTCCTTTTCTTCTTCTTCCTTCTTCTTTTTCTCAGCTTCCTTCCTCTTCTCCTCTTTCTCTTCTTCTTGTCACTTCTTCTCCTCTTTATCTTCTTCTTCCTTCTTCTTCTTCTCTTCTTCCTTCTGCTTCTTCTCTTCCTTATCCTCTACTTCTTTCTTTTTCTTCCACTTCTTCTCTTCCTTATCCTCTTCTTCTTTCTTTTTCCTTTCATCTTCTTGCTTCTTTTTCTCTTCATCTTTTCTTTTCTCCTCTTCCTCTTTCTACTTTTTCTCATCCTCTTTTTTCTTCTCTTCCTCTTTCCTCTTCTCTTCCTCTGCATCCCTCTTCTTCTTCTCTGCCTGTTCCTTAGCCGCTTCCTATGTGTCCTTGGCTTGCTCACTACCCTGTTTGGCTTGTTGCCCCTATTCTGTTCCCTCAGAAGGTATGTCCTGAGTGACATCTTCTATGTCCAGGGCATCGACATCAATAGTGTCGACCAGTTCAACAACCAAATTTCCTTCTTCATCAAACACTACATCCGATTTGGATATGACCGGTTCTTTTTCCGCTTGTTGGTTGGTCATACGAGCTTTGTGAGCTTGAATGGCATGATGCATATGCTGATGAGTGTCTTTTTCAACATCATCAATTCTTCCCTCTAACAGCTAGAGTCTTCTTCTCCTTGTGAAGAAGAGTCCTTTATTTTGGTCCATAACATCAAATAATTCTGAGTTTGAGAGGTCGGGAAAGTACTGTGCAAAGACTTTCTCCCTAATCTCCTATTCTTTTTCTATGGCAATGCACTATTTATTATCTAATGCCTTATATAATGAATCTGGTGTCTGAGATTTAATATCTGATGGCGACCGGTCATTCTTACACAAATAAAGAATAACTTCCTGTAGTGCTTCTTTCTCCTCATCATTAAAATCATCATAGTAATCTACTAAATCATGAATTAATTTTCTCCTAACATTCTTTACTGTACTTTGACAATGTGTCAAAGGTTTATATGAGGAGATATCAATATTTACCGGTGCAGACGTTACCGGTTCATTCTTCTTCATCTTCTTTGTCTGTCTGGCCTTCTTTGGCATTTCATCAAACTCAGTCTCCTCAGATTCCAGTTCATTTGAATTAGTCTTCCTTTTTCTTTCAAAGACTCTTGCCGGTGCCACTACCAGTTTCTTCTTTGCAGGTGACCACTTGGTCACTCTTGGAGTTGCAGTAGTAGTCGATGTCGATGCTGTAGGCATTGCCTTTGCTTTCTTTGCTACTAGTTCTTTTCCTTTCTTATCAAAGGGTTCCTTGACCGGTGCAATCCTCTCCAAATAGGTTCTGGTCCTCTTAGCCGTAGGCTCAAGAGGCAAGGTAATAAGGGTTGAGGCATACCCTTCTAGCATATCATTCATTACCTCATAGCCCATTGGCTCCACTTCTTCCATTCTAGGCTCAATAGCCTCCATTAAGCATTTGTCCACCTGGATGGTGAAACAGATGTCATCTTCATATTTCTTAACAATATCACCTGAGATCCTCACCCTTTGACTCATCTTTCTTCTGAACTCATCAAAATATTTGTTCAGTACATCAAGGTAACCGGTTCCGATAGCTTGAATGTTTTCCTTGATCTGTTTGGTTACCGGTTGGTCAGGGGACCACTGGACATCTCCTACTCTAGGAAAGTAGCCTTGGAAATAGAAGAATAACCCAACCAATAGTTGTCCAAACTTGAATTTTAGTGCATTATCCTATTTAATCGACTTCAGATTAGATAGGAGTTGCCTCTGCATGTTGGTGCACAAGTCAAAAGATGCATCCTCTTTAATCATCCGGTAAGCAGCATTTACCGCTGCAGCAGATACAAAATTAATCCTGCTGGCTGAGAATGTTCTGTAGCCTATCACCATGCAGGCATACTTCACCATATCATCCTTGATAGGATTAACTGTTATACCTCGTGAGTCACTTGTTGAACCAGTGAGCTTGGCCATTTCTATTTTGCTTACCATTCTTAGGGTTGGCACTTCCCCTGTGTTGTAGAAATCGGTGACTGCATGAATTGCCTGCGGCGTGATATCATGTATCCTCTCCAGGTACATCTTTTCACCATGAACTCTACTCAAAATGATCCTAATATGATCCTCTGTAAAGTCTTCCAGAAAGTATACTGCATTATGGAGTTTCTTCTTCTCTAGGATACTAAATTCCGGTTTGATTTTCTTGTTCTTGCCGCAAAATAAACCTAATAGTGTGTGAATAGCTAAAGACCCTAGGTCCTCTATTTTGCAATCAATATAATCAAAAATTCCCTCTTCTACTATCACTCCAGCTGGAACTTGTGATAGGGCATTATATTTGGACTTCCTTTGAATGAAACTTTTTGACTCAATGGATGTGGTAGAACTGGTATGAGATGTGGAAGCCATTGAAGAATATTTCAAGAACACGAAAAATACCTTTAAAATGCAAATTTAGGGCTTCCTGATTCTCCTTCACTCCACACTTCATCAGTTGCCAAATCACCACTTTGTGTTCTCCACTTGACCGCTTGCAAACTAAATTTGAATCTCCTTGTAGATTATTAATTCTGTGAAATCTCAGCTCAAACTGCCTTTTCTTCGCTCTGCACTTTGAAAAACTTTTCTTCGCTCGAAAACAGATAGTGAGAAATGATTTGAAATATGCTTTTATACATGTCTCTCACCTACCACCATTAATGCTCCTCTATTAGGACGTAAAACCTAATTTACCTTTTTACCATTTCCGGTCTTCTGCCAAGCGACAGGTATCACATACCAGTTAAGGTCTTTTACCAGTGTAAACCGGGGGTTCAAAAACATTTTGCCATTTTCTCCCCCTAAGCCTTTTTGGAGCTTAGTTTGCTGGTTCCGATATTTCCACACTAGGTGCAGAAACCGGTTCCTCTTCCAAAATTGTTGGTTTCTTCTTCTAGGTTTTGTTCATGTCCGCTTGAACTATTTGAACATCAATTTCTCCTTCCCGAGTGACCAGTATATCATCAGATATACTCTTTCTGGTTCAGCAGAATCTTGCAATGTGACCCGGTTTGTTGCAGTGGTAGCAAACCAATCCAGGTGCTCTCCAAGGTCCATTGTTCATGTTTCCATTATTCCTTTTGCATGTTGCAATCATGTGACCATGACCATGACAAATCCAATAGTTTTCTCTCCATCTGGTTGTCGCTTGATGGCCACCGCTTCTTGATTCATGATTGGAGATATTAAACTAGTTGTAGTTCCGGTTTACAAAAGGTTCAGGACCAACTCCTTGGGTCCTCTGAGGATATCTTCCGGTGTTGTTCACCACAGACCTGCATTCAAATGCTCTATGCCCAAACTTGTTGCATGCATAACAATGACCATTGAACTTATTGAATCTAGGTACATTGTTAAAAAAGTAAGGAAAATTATTGTAGGCTTTGATCCTACATACATTGGCAGTGTGTCCTTCTTTAAGATAGTTAAAGAAAACAGGTTTGAATTTTTGCTTACCTTTTCCTTTGAGTGTCGGTTGCTTCTTTGATGCTTCAACATTTGTTCCTGAGGATTCTCCTTCCTCATTTCCAGAGAAACCAAGTCCATTGGTATTATTTACTGGTCTTGATGACTCAAGCTTTTGCTCTAGCTTGACAGTGCTTTTGCTGAACTTAGCAAGTATTTCCTTTGACTCAGAGAGTTCTTTGGAAATAGCAGTGTTTGCCTCCACTAGGCTTGCATTTTCAGAGATGGCTAAGTTCAGTTCATCTTGTACTCCTTCTTTTTCCAGTCTGCTCTCATGAAGGTAAGCAGTCAGTGCACTAATCTCTTGTTTCAACTTGGAGATCTCATGATCTTTTTCCTTTACCAGATCTTCAGCTTTCCTTCAATTCTCAAGCTCTTGACTAAACCAGATAGTTAGTCCCTCTAACTCCTTTCTCAGATTGGAGTTTGAATCATTTAGCTTATTTACTTCTACAATCATGGCTTCCATATTTGCTTCATCTTCAGAACTATTTTCAGATAGATCCATTAGCCTCTCTACATGTTCTCTCCTTTTTGCTTGAGATGCCTTGTATTTGACCATAAGATCATCATATGCTTGCTCAAATTGAGTGAGTCGTTGAGTAAGTTCCCTCAAGATGTATTCCCCCATATCTCTTTCCAAGTGGTTAAACTTATAGAAAGGTTGGCTCTGATACCAATTGATAAATACTAAGAGGGGGGGTGAATTAGTATGCCAAAAATCTCTATACTTAAACACTTAAACAGTCTGAAGATAAACCGGTAAAATAGTTTGACAGATAGACTAGTTATCACACATGAAAACCAAAATGCAAACAAAGCATTCACCCACAAAAGCAATACAACCATAACACAAGATATTTGATGTGGAAACCCAAATGGGAAAAACCACGGTGAGATGGAACTCACAAGTCACTATCTGCAGAATAGAAACCAGACTGGTTAAGGTCAAACTGGTTAAGGTCTTACAATGTTCTTCACCAGAAAAGATCCTGTTAGGAATCTCAATCTCTATTAGGATATAAGTTCGATTAAAGACTACATTGCTAGAGGATTTTAGATTCACAGAGGTGAACCACCTGGTTAGAGGATTTTACAAAGGCTTTTGGGCCTACCCGGTTAAGGGCTATAGACTTGTCAAAGATGTGAGTAATCAACAAGTGTTTGATCTATCTAATAGCACAAACTGCTTGGTTAGATCCAGTATAGCTCACTGCTAATGCATTCCAGCATTACTTCAGTCTTCTCTTTCCCTCACTCAGTTACAACTTGATCTTCTCAGATAAGATCACTCTTACAACAACTTGTCAACCACCTTAAACCCTAGCACGACATAAACCCTTTTAGAAACAACCTAAAACACTAGACATGATGTCCTTTTAAAGGAATCTGATTTCATGTCGGTCCAATAGGATTACATTACAATTTCCTAGGTTCAATGCATCTAGACATATTCTTGTAACATGACACAAAAAGCACTGTTTAAGTGTTGGCACCATCAAACAATCAGTGGATTGGTAACTCATCACAAAAATGCCGGTTGGTAACTCATCATAGAGTATTACTAGTTCATACAAAATACCAGTTATCGGTTTGACAAATGAAGACTGGTAAGAATGTGTTGTGTCGCTTAGCTCCCTCGTACCGCTTGAGATCTACGAATCGCTTGGGGTTGACATGACGCTTCAGACTGGGAAACACATTTTGCAAATCACTAATAGTCTAAAGACTAGAATACAACATACTGGTTGGAACAATTACTGGTTGAGCTCTAGCTCATACATATAAAACAGATCTCAATGCAAGTGTGTGTCCATCAATGACAATCACAACATAAACATAAAAAATGCCAACATATACATCTTCATCTAGACCTCATATACATCTAAGTCCATTATCAGTTATAGGTTCATAGCATGTGCCTTCATGGGCCTCCCAGGTGATGGTTTGCTCCCCTTAACCAACCTAATCTAGTTCCAAATGGCGGTCAATGAGAAATCACTGATGGTCTAGCTAACTTAGCTTGGGATTTGAGAAGAAGCACATCTCAATATATAGGAGTCATACATGAGATAAACATTGAATCTAGGATTTCCCATATAATTGATAGAGATATTGATGCTGAACAACTTTGTCAACAAATGGAAAGACTTGCATTACAGAAATCTAGAAATGCTAAAAAGGTCTCACATCAAAATCCTCAATAGGGTCTAGTATAGTCTTGCATACCTCATATTTATGTCTACTGTCTAGTGTTAGGTCATCATCTTGCATAGAACCATCCTCATATAGGAAATTTTAGATGCCCATCACAAGATCCTAGAAAGCAAAAGGAATAATGGACCCGAACAACACACAGTCTATAAACTCTACTTGGAACATAGACATGTCAACGGGTCAACACTCAGGTACACAAACAATGTCCACCTTAAATGAATTACAACAACATCTGACAAAGGAAGAAATTGAGTCTACATAGCAAGACCTGCATGTCCACATGATCCTAGATGCACTTATACATAGCAACAGGGATAAGTATCTTTTGCTGTTAATACAAAATGGGCAAAACTACTTGAGGATTTTGATGTCACAAAGATTTTACCACCAGGAAAAACTTTAGGTCAAGATAACAGTCAAACACCACCCTTGACACAAATACAAGCAATGACCTTCACTCTCCCTCAAAATGTACCTCTCCAAACAAATGCCACCACAAATGCAAACTTTCAAACAAGCATGTCATCTTCAACGGTCAATACTACTATACCATCACAGAGCATACCAATAATATCAAGTGTCTCAGCACCTATTCAAACACAAGAAACAAGTGCAACCCAACCTCCAGTTTCCAATTCTATGGGATCCACGTATAGTTATCAAAATGCAAATCTAGGTATTGCCAATACAGCAAGTACAACTCAACCAAACATGGGTTCACATATCGCCTATTTCACAGTACAAAGTGGAACACACAACACACAAGGTTATAATCTTGGTATCTTCCAACAACCTCCTAGTTATGCAACCACGAATCCTTTTGTGGGACATACAAAAACACAAGGTATACCTTTGACACCAACATATATTCTAACACAACAAATACAAAATTTGCAAGAACAAATGAAGACCATGCAAATTGGTAATGATAAAAAGAGCTACACAATGCAGGACTTATGTCCTTATCCATTTGATCACACATTATACATGCCATCTTTCCCACAACATTTTGAAACACCCAAATTTGATAGATATCAAGGGAAGGGTGATCCTAGAGATCATATCAGAGAATTTTTATGGCATGTATAGAAGTTGCCTCAGAAGATACTTATCTAATGAGACTATTTCCTAAAAGTCTTGGAGGTCCGACTTTAGAGTGGTTTTCACATTTACCACCAACCATCACGTCATGGGGGGAATTAGCTGAACAATTTATTGCAAACTTCTCGCACAACATTGACACCCCAGTTACTTTGATGGACTTATGTGCCCCTAAACAGTACGAGAATGAAACATTTGCATCCTTTATACAAGGATGGAGGGCTCTCTATAGGAGGTGCAAGACAGTTATCCCAGAAATAGAGCAAGTGGATATGTTTACAGAAAATTTGATTCCTAAGATTAAATATCTGATACAAATGCAATATCTAACTACATTTAAACAAATCACAGAAAAAGCTCTTCAATGTGAGAAGGGATTAGTAGAACAAGGTCTTATTAAGTATGGCAACACCAACAATAATGACAAATCTAAGTTTTGGTCGAAAAACAAAAATGTGACCAATGATGGTATTGTAGACACCAGAATGATAAACAAAACTCAACCCATTTTATCTTTGGGAATGAGTCAGTCAACAAATCCACATACAAGGAATACCACAACATCAGCAAATGTAAATGCTATGCAAAACACGAACATGAGATATCCCACGGTAAACACTCCAAGAAGAAATTACACACCTTTAGGAGAACCTATTGAGTCAGCACTCAAAAAATTAATACAGACAAACATGATTACTTTACCTAAAGTAAGAATATATGAACTAGGTCCTTTCAAACCCACATGGTGGAATGACAATGATTTCTGCGATTATCATAGGACTAAAGGTCACAAAACGACAAGTTGCTACAAATTGAAAAACTTGGTCCAAGATATGATAGACCAAGGGGACATCACAATTGATACTGATAAGACCTTAGCAAACACAAATCATACAATTTTTAAGGATCCTTTTGTTAATCATGACAAAGGAAAAGCTACCACATCAGGTACCCAAGACAATATAGCTAACTACATGAAGGTCTCATATGACTACACTATTCATGTCATTAGCTCAAGAGATACAACAAACAATGATTCACAAAAAACACCTGCTTAGGAGGACCATCATCAAGACACTCATAAAGATGACAACCAAATTTGCATGATATCTGAAGCACCAAAGTACAATGATGACATAAATATTTGTCTCAGAGACTGGGGGCATGATCAACCATCTCACTTAGGTTGGTTTGAAGATGAACTCATAGAACATATTATGGATGTCAAACATACACATCAAGACTATGAAGAGGGATTTAACATGAATCTTGATAAAATAGCCTATGATACAAATGATACAATTGCTACAATCACAATTACTCCTAGAGACAGAGACTGTGCAGTGGTTACTCGCAGGTCAAAAGTAACTTTACAAGGGATACCACAAAATCAACCACCACCAGTAGGGACTTACAATGTAGTTGAGCAACTTAAGAAAACTCTGACACAGATATCATTATTCAAACTATTGCATATTTCACCTAATCATAGAGCTATACTGGACAAAGCACTTCAAGATTTAGTAGTGGACATAGATATAGATGAACATGCCTTCCAGTCTATGGTAGGAATTCTGACATAAGGCACACATATTGCATTCATAGAACAAGATATTCCTAGTGATAAATTGCTTCATAATGACCCACTACATCTGGAAGCTTACATTCATAAGAAAAGAATCAGAAGGGTACTCATAGATGGGGGAGCCAGTCTCAACATTTGTACTTTAAAATGGGTCAAAGCACTGGGATATTTTGAACTTCTAGGAGTCAGAGAGGGATTTCCGCAAGGTGATCATAAAGCAGGGTTTGCTATAGACCTAAATAGAACAACATACTTTGGAGAAGAAAGTAATTCTCCAACAGAAGATAAGGATCAAACTATCCATAATGACAAAATTGACTTGGGTAATCTTCCTATGGAAAGAGAAAGTTCAACATTATTGACAGAGGAAACAGAAGAAGTAAACATAGCAGAAGGGGAGGTTGTACATAACATCCATCTGGAAAAATCATTGAGAAAAGAAGAAAAAGACAGATTCATTCATTTTTTTAAGCAACGACCTATCAACTTTGCTTGGTCCTATTCAGACATGTCAGGCTTAGACTTTGAATTAGTGTTACATTACTTACCATTGATACCAGGAGTTAAACCTTACAAGCAAAAATTGAGAAAAATGCATCCAAGTATCACATTACTGGTTAAAATAGAACTACAAAAGTTGTTGGATGTAGGTTTTATCAGACTTATTGACTACGCAGAATGGATATCCAACCTGGTACCTGTGACTAAGCCCACGGGAGGCATCATAATCTGTACGGATTTTCGAGATCTAAATAAAGCTTGCCCTAAGGATGACTTCCCGCTACCCAATATCAACATGATAATTGACCTAACAGCTGGAAATGAGATGTTATCCTTAATGGATGGTTTTTTCAGGATACAACTAAATTAAAATTGCACTAGAAGATCAACATAAAATGACCTTTACATGCCCATGGGGAACGTACTGATGGAATGTGATGCCATTTAGTCTTAAAAATGCTGGAGCAACATACCAAAGAGCCATGACAACATTGTTTCATGACATGATCCATAACATAATGGAAGATTACGTAGATGACATATTGGCTAAATCACAAACTAGAGAAAGTCACCTTGTAGTTCTTACATAGATATTTGATCGGTTGGAATAGTATAATGTCAAATTAAACTCAAGAAGTGTGTGTTTGGCATAACAACAGGTAAACTATTAGGGTTTATAGTATCAAATAGAGGAATTGAAATAGACCCTACCAAGGTCAAGGCAATCATTGATATGCAACCTCTGTCAACACTTAAACAACTCAAAGGGTTACAAGGAAGATTGCAATCCATAAGGAGATTCATAGCATAATTGGCAGATAAGTGTCACCCATTCCAACATTTACTCAGGAAAGGAGTTACTTTTAAATGGATAGAACAATACCAGGAAGCTTTCCAAGCTCTAAAAGATTATCTTTTGAACACACCAGTGTTAATATCTCCTACTCTAAGAAAACCTCTATTGTTATACATATCAGCAATGAACTCAGCTCAAGGATCTCTATTGGCACAATATGACAAAAATGGAAATGAAAGAGCCATTTATTATATAAGTAGGACTCTGATCGGCTATGAGCTTAATTATACCCCCATAGAGAGAGAAAGCTTAGCAGTAATCTTTGCATCCCAAAAGCTCAGACATTACATGTTGAGTCATAAGGTACAACTCATTGCATGCTTTGACCCACTCAAGTACCTATTGAGCAGAGCAACATTGACTGAGCGATTGGCTAAGTGGGTTATGATCCTGAGCGAGTTTGATATAGAATACATAGATAGAAAAGATATCAAAGGACAAATCATAGCAGATCAATTAGCAAAATCTCCTATACAGGACAGTCACCCATTGCTGATAGACTTTCCAGGCGAATCTGTGTTTACACTAACTACCTTAGTAATGTGGAAGTTATACTTTGATGGGTCATATACAAGTCAAATATCTGGAGCAGGCATTCTCTTCATTACTCCTCAAGGGGATTTTATACCTAAGTCATTTAGGATCAATTTCCCATGTACCAACAATATGGCCGAATATGAAGCTCTCCTCATAGGGCTTCGTACAACTGTACAATAGAAAATACAAGAGTTATAGGTCTATGGTGATTCGCAGTTAATCGTAAACTAGGTGAATGATGATTACAACACGAAGGATGACAAACTCATTCCTTATAAAAAGTTACTCGAAGATTACAAGGAGAACTTTAGCAAAATTACCTTCGAACAAATCCCAAGAATACAAAACAAGGCAACGGATGCAATGAAGACCATAGGATCTCTTCTGAATATGCCTGCTAATGAAACATAGTTTGAGTTTATCATAGAACAACTAATGCTACCTGCATATGAGACCCCCCTATCAAACTATGTATGTGCAATTGTGGGTCCAGAATCACCTTGGTACAATGAAATATATACATATTTGCACAACCAATACATGTCACCAGATTTCTCCAGAAATCAAAAGAAGACCTTTATTCGTCAGGCATCTAGATACACCATTATAGTTGATACTTTGTATAGAAAGGGTTTTGATGGAACTCTTCTCTGATGTCTAGATGAGAATGATGCACACCTTGCTTTAAAAGAGGTCCATGATGGAATCTATGGGGCTCACCAAAACGGTCCACCATTGTTAAAGAAATTGCTGAGAATAGGGTATTACTGGCCAACCATGGAAAATGACGCTTACAAGTATGTACAGAAGTGTAAACAATGCCAAATGCATGGAGACCTTATTCATGCACCAGCACAAGATCTTCAACCCATCACATCACCGTGGCTATTTTCACAATGGGGATTAGATCTAGTGGGTAAAATCAACCCTACTTCTTCCATTGGGCACAAGTTTATCTTGACAGCTATTGAATACTTTACCAAATGGGTTGAGGCAATTCCTTTAACATACACTACTAGAAAACAGATAGCAAAATTTATGCTAAATTACATTATATGTAGATACGGAGTTCCAATGTGCTTTGTTACAGATAATGGGTGTCCATTTAAAAACTAGGAAGTGAAAGAATTGTGTGACAAATTTCACATACAACAGATATTTGCCACACCATATTATCCACAAATTAATGGACAAGCAGAGGCTACAAATAAAACAATATTGAAAATTCTTAAGAAAGTAGTCACTGACACAGGACGGGACTAGCATCTCCAGTTAAATCCCGCTCTCTGGGCTTACAGAATAGGAGTACGCACACCTACAAGAGCAACACCATATTCCTTGGTCTATGGTATAGAAGCAATACTCCCCATTGAAATAGAAATACCATCTCTAAGAGTATCCTTACAGAATATTATATCAGAAGAGGACTACAGGGTAGCAAGGTTGCAAGAACTAGAGACCTTTGATGAAAAACAACAAAAAACATTCAATCATTTACAAGGATATCAAAACAGATTGAGACAAAGTTATAATAAAAGGGTCCGCCCACAAACTTTTCAAGTGGGAGATCTAGTACTTAAAGAGAATCAAAGGAACTTAGTAGAATGAGAAAGGCCAGGGAAATTTGAACCTAATTCGCTAGGTCCTTTCATTATAACAAGGGTCATAGGCAATGGAGCCTATCATTTGGCTACCATGGAGGGAGATCCAATCTCTGACCCTATGAACAACATGCACCTTAAGGGATATTATACCTAAAGGCTGTGTAGTTTAGGCTTTACTTTCCACATTGCATATCATACCATTTAAAACACTGCATTACATGTAGTTTCCTTTTTTAGATGCATTGCATTTTTAAAGTTTCCACATTTTCATATAGAAGCATCAATAAAACAAGACAAATGTTTGAGTTTATTATTTGTTTGCATCTAAAGACAACAAGGGTCATCACCTTTCTTAGGTATTCGGACATGAAGTCTTTGAGGTCCTAAGATCATTCATTTTCAACATTACCCTGTGACGACGCTTTACTTATGGTTGGGTAGTGATTTCACTATTTGAGACTTGTTAACCCGAAATCTATCAATCACTATGTCTCAAACACAATAAATCTCTAATTTACTCGAGACACCTAGTTGATCATATGACTAGTGAAAAATCTAAAATTCTACTTCAACGCCGCTGTAATTGTCATACCCAAGTAGGTTTCATTACTTACAAGTCAAGGCAAGAAAATAAAAAGAACAAAAAGAGCTATGCCAAATATCCATCTAAAGGCAAAAAGAGCAATGATATATAACTGAAATATCATGTATACAAATGCGATAAAAAGATTGACTATGGGAACATACAAGTAACTCCACCAGGGCTATGTGTTTACGGTGAAAATGGATAACAATAATAACAATATTGAAAGACTAAATGGATTCAACCACAAAACCCTAGCCTAACAACAACAAAGATCCACCATAACATATGAAGATTACCTAAGACAATGCAAATCAAATGAAATCACAAAGAACGGAATGTGGTTGCAAGAAGGATCACATATGAAAGTTCAAAAGCGTAGTCAAGGCCGAATGCATAGTGAGTGTAATCAATTGATTCAGATGCAAAGATTGATTAGGGTTGATAATGAACGAAGTATCCTCTGATATAGAAAACACTATATGAAATGGAGGGATAAGATTGAGAGGTGTAAAAAGAGGTCGGCTATGATTAGAGGGTAGGTAAAGAAAATAATAAAATAATGAAAGGGGTAGGTAGTGTATGAATTAAGAGATGAATGACATGTGTCATGGGTAGAAAAGGTTAATGAATTAATTAAATAAATAAAGATTTATTTAATTAATAGAAGAAATGGGATTAATTAAATAAATAAGATATTTATTTAATTTAGGAAAAGGATAATTTAAATAAATAAATGTATTTATTTAAATGAGAAATAAGGCTAGAAGAGGATAAATGACTTAATTAAATAGATTTATTTAATTAATAGAAGAATTAGGCTTAGATAATTAAATAAATAAAATATTTATTTAATTAGACATGACAATTTTAGGTGTCTACATTTTGCCCCTCTTTGAGACAATGCGGCTTGTCACGTTGTTTCAAAGAAGATAATATGAACTGATACAAAGTTGCCCCAAGATGGGAATGATATGCCCCCTCGAGAGATTGGATAAAAATGTCTAGAAAGATCGCAGACAATCTCTCAATAAGAAAGAATGGCTAGAATGGACTGACCAGATAAAGTGACAGAGTCACGGGATAAAGAAGACTGACTCAGGAAATGAGGGCTAGGACTAAGGCTAGGGTAGTCTATAAATAGACCACGAGGGGAAAACATCCTCATTGTCATCCACACATCCATGAGATCAAAGTGCAGAGGGAGATAGAGCAGCAACAGTTAGCAGTGATGGCAATGATTCACAGATTCGATCGCATTCGTCGATTTTAGAGGCCAGCAGAGGCAAGAGAGCCGGTAAGTACCACAAAACCTCCTTGTACTTTGTTGCATTTATTGTTGTCATTAATGCATGCTAGATAGGGTAATAAATGTGCTCTAGGATAGGGTCCAAAAAAATGTCAAAAACGTCCAAGCGCATCTGTGTTGGTGCCAGGTGCGTCTATGCTGGCTAGGCGCATCTGTGTTTGTGCTAGGCATGTCTGTGAAATTCAAGCACATCTATGTAAGGGAGGCACATCTATGCAGAGCATAGGCACGTCTATGTTTTTCAGGCACGTCTATGCAGAACAGGCGTGTTTATGTAGTCTCTAAGAATGTTTATGTCATGGAAGCGCTTGTGTGTCTAAAAATGTGAATTTGTGTCTTCTAGGTCAAATCGGCAGGTCTGTGATAAACATACGCTATTGATTGGATAAGCTGCTGAGAGGAGACACTCAAGTAGGTCCTCTAGGGAAGACTAGGATAGCAAATAGGGCTAGGATTGACAATTCTGTGATAGAACATATGTTGCCAATTAGGAAACTACTCAAGAGGGTTCACTCAAGTAGAGGCCCTAGGATAAGATAAATCAAAGGCACTTTGTGATAAATAGGGAGTACCAAGACATAGTACTTTGTGATGATTAGGGAGTACCAGTAGGAGCAGCACTTTGTGATGAACAGGGAGTGCAAATGTGAGCAGCACTTTGTGATGAACAGGGAGTGCCAAACACGTAGTACTTTGTGATGAACAGGGAGTACCACTAAGATAGAAGCAACACTTTGTGATGACCAGTGAGTGTCACTAGGATAGAAGCAACACTTTGTGATGAACAGTGAGTGTCACTAGGATAGAGTACCATATGCACGTAGATAAAAAAGTAGCATTTTGTGATGAACAGTGAATGCCACTATGACTGACATGAGTGATTTGATTGACTATAGGAGTATCTGCCTATGCTAGAGTCACAGGAGAGATTCGTATCAACTCAGAGGTTGCGACCTGAGTTGACAATTGAGGACCGAGCTACGATTGAGGCTATGGGATTGAGATATATTCTGTATGTGCCTGAGTTTCGGGCAAACATGAGATTGCTGACTGCATTGGTAGAGAGATGGCACTCTGAGACTTACACGTTTAATTTGTCGATGGGTGAGATGACAGTCACCTTGGAGGATGTATACAGGATTCTACGGATACCGATTGATGGGGAGCTGATTCCTTACGATTGAGACGGAGACAGGGATGCCTTGAGATGAGTGTTCCAAGATTCGGCATTGGAGATGAGGGCTGGACATGTTGCTTGGGATACCATGGCAGCGACAGGGTTAGCGCTACCAGCGGTACTGGGAGGAGTGATTAGTGGGTTCTTGTGTCCAGACAGAGCGACACGAGGGTTGGTTGTGGGTTGGGGAGGTGCACTGGAGACACTAGTTACTCAGCACACCAGATATGCCTGGGGACCATGCATGCTGGCACATTTATATTATGAGCTGCATCAGTTTGTGTACCACGGATCAGTGGGATTGGGCTGCGGAGTGACATTGCTACAGGTGTGGGCATATGAGCATCTTCCAATGACATGACCAATACACATCAGGGGCAGGGGCCATGGATGCAGTTTTGTGCATTTGTACGATATGATCACCTCGCAACCATGGATTGGCAGGTTGGAGTACTGGCGGTGGGCTATAGATGAGATTGATATGGTTATATGGAGGCCATACCTGGGATGCGAGCAATGGGAGGATGATGCAGTAGAGCTACCCTACACCTTCTGGAGCAGGTATCTGATTGGGTGGATGCCTTATGTACCGGAGAGGCAGTTGGTTGACAGGGTGGGCAGGTAGTTTGGTAGAATCCAGCAGATGCCACGGGGTTCAGGCACACTTTGGGCGATTGCTATCATATGATCAGGCTATGACACAGCTAGTGGAGATGATGCCCTTACTATGGGACATGTGGCCAGAGATCAAGGATACTGGCATGGATGCAGAGTACATAGCATATTGGGCCGAGCATCCATTCCCATGCTTGATAGATCCAGGAGAGCCGCTAGATGGAGATGGTGGTGGGGATGGTGATGATTATGGAGATGATGGGGGGAGAGGCCAACGGAGGAGGTGGGGTGTAGTTGGAGAGAGGAGGGTGGCACCGCGGAGGGAGGGTGGAGAGGATAGACAGGCTCAGATTGTGAGGGGTTGCGGTGGATTGCCACTACAGGTGCCAGCAGCACAAGGTCCTAGATAGGTGCAAGGTTAGGGACAGAGACAAGTACAGGTATAGCCACTGGTACAAGCACAGGCACAGGGACAGGCACCCGTACAGGGGGAGCCATAGGCAGAGCCATAGGGGGCCGAGGTGGTGGAGGAGGATGAGCTGGTTGAGCTAAGGGAGATCTGCCAAGGACAAGCAGATGAGAACCAAGAGCTGGAGAGGGAGAGGGATAGACTCAGGAGGTGGCTCAGAGATACTGAGCGGGAGTGAGACCAGGCCATACAACGCTACACTAAGGCTGAGACAACACTGAGGGTTGGGAGGCAGGCGACAAAGGACACAGGGGCTGGATATGCCTATGTCCTATGGGCAGGAGAGGAGATAGGCTATTGGCAGGATCTATATTATGGTGCAATGCCACTAGATCAGTGGGCAAGGAGCTTCCGCAGACCATTGCGGATGGCGACAGCTATGGGAGGGAGGCAGAGGCGACAAGCATCCAGCGGTGGGGCTATGGGTCCTCCACCACCACTAGATAGAGGGGACAAGAGAGATGATCCTGAGGCGGGTCCTTCTAGGGCTCAGATTCCATTGAGGCCAGACGGCTCCGAGGGAGGGAGTTCATCATAGCCGTAGAGGGCTCTCTATGTATTAGTATTGTACCATTTTTGTATGATGATGTAGACATCTGTGGGTGATTGTAGCCATATGATTTTTACATCATTGTATCATGACACTTTTTTTTATATATATGAGATGATTCATCTTTGCGGCAGCTATATACATGTGTACCTATGTGATGCTTCTATATGTTTCTATGATGTATGTTTCTATGTGATGGTTATGATATGGATGCAAATATGTACATGATGAAATGCAATATTTTTGTTCTTTTATATTTTATATGTTATGCATATGCAAATGTGAATGTATGAAATGCAAATGATTATTTACATGATGAGAATGTAAAATGTGCTAATATGTGTTGTGTGTAGGATGTGATGCAATTGTGATATCTATATGTATGTATGAAATGCTTAATATGTGGTAATGCAGGTACAACTACATGAAATGCAGATATTTTTGGTGTGTCATTTTACTCAGTCATGTGATAGTGGGTTACATGGACTCAAGAAGGACAATGGAAGTAAATCAAGAAAGGGGATGGAAGATAGAAGATATGAAAGTGAAAGAGCTTCTTGTGCATTATCATCATTGAGCTTTATTATGGCAAGTAGGTTATGACAATCGAGGCATATGTTTGACCCAGAAAGTCATTGTACCTGTTTGCATGGAGATAAGATAGTCACAAACAAATAATGCCCCAGTTCATACTAGACTCACAGTGTCCTCATATCCTTGGACAAGTCATGGCATTACTAAGAGACAATCTGCAGATAGCAAAGAAAAATAGGTGACGATACCCCATCCTCGTCTTTCTAGTCAAAGACATCCTGGAGATAGAATCTCTAGTCAGAGACATCCTGGAAAAGCTATAAGACATGTCACCAGAAAATTAAAATCAAAAGAAAACCAAGACTTGACACCAACATCCATAGTAGTCCTCAAGTTTAGTGTCTCTTGTCACTTGTATAAGTCTATTTGATTGTGGTCACAATGTTTACTATCACAAAAGGATAGATAGCACTGAACCATAATGTTGTCTGAGTCTGTTGAAAGATTTGATTTGTTGAAGCCCATTGTTGTTGCTGTGTCTCCTTTGAAACTGACTGAATCCATGAACTTGATAATTTATTGCATTGAAGATGGAACTTTATTGTGGATCGGCGATGCAAATGTTGCTTTATTACGGATTGTGCATGGATAGACTAAAGAAAACCGAAAGAAACTGTATTCCTCGAAACATGTGATGCTCTCAGTTCCACACCCATCACTAGACGTAGGATTTGCCTTAGCCACAGATAGGAGCTGACTTATTATGGATGGAAAGGGATGAAAAGGAATGTTTATTATGAATGGATAACCAATCTTGGGTAGATCAATAACAAGTCATGATGGGAATGGGTAAGTTTATTATGAATGGATAGGATGTGAGTGTGTGCAAAATGAGAGGATGAAATTGAATCCTGAAGGAGGGAGGAGCAATGTCTCTACGCATAGCGCTGGTGACCATATTTTCACCATGGTACTTGCCCAAGGTGCCACCGAAGTGGTTTTCACCGTTGGACGAAATTATTTCTCTTTACTTTTTTTTTATTTATGAATGTTTTTTGTGTCACAAGACGCCTGTTTGCCAGGTTTTCACCAAGTAACGATTTTTTTTGTTTTATGTTTTTTTTTGTATTTTTGAATTAGGATATTTCGAAGAGCTATGTGTAAAACCTTTGAAGGTGCATGTTGTTGATAGGATCCTCTAAAGGTTCACCCTCTATGGTTGAGAGCTGATATGCACCAGATCCATATGCTGTTGTAATGATGTAAGGACCAAGCCAGTTTGGTTCGAACTTGCTCTTCTTCTCTCTGTCTTGCTGATTTTTGGGGTTTTCTCTAAGAACCAAATCACCTACCTCAAATGTGTGAGGCTTGACTTTATGATTATAGCTATGACTCATTCGTTGTTGATAAGCCTTGAGATGATTAAAAGCAGTTTGTCTTCGTTCATCCAATAGTTCAAGTTCTTGTAAGCGAGAGACCCTGTAGTCTTCATCACTGATAATGTTATGCAAAGAGACTCATAAAGAGTGTAACTCGACCTCAATAGGAAAGATGGCTTCACTGCCATAGACAAGTGAATAGGGTGTAGCCCCTGTAGGTGTGCGAACACTTGTGCGGTAGGCCCAAAATGTGGGATTAAGTTGGATATGCCAATTACGGCTAGTGTCGTCGATTGTCTTTTTTAAGATTTTAAGAATTGTTTTATTAGATGCCTCAGCTTGACCGTTACCTTGAGGGTAATAAGGTGTGGAGAAATGATGGGAAATATGGAAGTAATAACAAAGTTCATGAACATCCTAATTTTTGAAGGGACGCCCGTTATCGATGATAATGGAAATAGGAATACCGTATCGACAAATGATATAGTTGAGAATGAATGTAGCAATCTATTTTCCAATGACTTGCATGAGAGGCATGACTTCAATCCATTTTCTGAAATACTCTGTGGCGATGATAATGAATTTATGACCGTTGGAGGATGAAGGGTGAATCTTGCCTATGAGATCGAGTCCCCACTAACAAAAGGGCCAAGGAGTTACGATTGGTTGAAGTTCTTGTGCTGGCGCATGGATGAGGTCTCCATGAAGTTGACATTGCTTACATTTCTTGACAAACTGATATGAGTCTTTTTCCATATTGGGCCAGTAATATCCAGTCCTGATGAGTTTCTTGGCTAAGGTAGGACCACTGGAATGTGGACCACATATCCCTTCATGTACTTCACATAACACAATCTGAGCTTCATCGCTTTCTAAACATCTAAGAAGAGTTCCATCTAGACCTCGACGGTATAGGACATCGGCTAAAATGATGTACCGAGAAGATTGGTGAATGAAATTACGACGTTGGTTATTGGATAGATCAGGAGGTAGGGTATTGTCATGAAGGTATGTGAAAATGGAACCATATAACTGGGACTCAGGACTGATGACACATATCATCTTAGTAGGAGTGATTTCATATGAGGGAATCAAAAGGTTATCCACCAAGAACTCATAGCGGGTCTCATTCGAAGGTAGATCGATCAGTGAAGCAATTGTAGCCATGGCATTTGTGGCTCGATTCTTCTCTCTTGGTATCTGCTCAAAGTCTATCTTTGTGAAATGTTGTTTTAGGTCATCCACCATTCTTTTGTAAGGCATTAATTTCTCATCCTTTGTTTGGTAATCATCAGTTGCTTGACAGATTACAAGTTGAGAGTCCCCAAAAACATGAAGTTACTGTATCTTCCACTGAACAGCAATCCGTAATCCTATTGTTAATGCCCCATATTCCGCTATGTTATTAGTGCAAGGAAATGATAAGTGGTATGATTTTGGTATAGAATCCCCTTGAGGAGTTATAAAGAGGATGCCAGCTCCTGCCCCATGCTGTGTGTATGAGTTGTCAAAGTATAATTGCCATGGTTTTGCATGTGACATTGTTAAAATGGATTCATCTGAAAATTCTGAAATTAGAGGAACATCATCTATCATGGGAGTATCCGCTAACTGATCTATAACATCTTGTCCTTTTATTGCTTTTATGTCCACATACTTGATGTCAAATTCACTCAGGAGCATCACCCATTTGGCTAGTTGCCCAGTAAGTGTTGCTTTATTGAGAAGGTATTTTAGTGGATCGATCCTTGCAACCAACTTAGTCTTATGAGTTAGCATGTAATGTCATAATTTCTGTGAAGCAAATACCATGGCAAGACATGCGCGCTCAATTGGTGTGTAGTTTAGCTCATATCCCACCAATGTGCGACTGATGTAATAGACTGCCTTTTCTTTGCCCTCAGCAACTTGTTGTGCTAGGAGTGCACCCAGTGCTGTTGAAGTAGCTGATATGTACAGTAATAAAGGCTAATCTGGAACCGGTGGCATCAAAACTGGTGGATTTAGAGGATAATCTTTGAGTATCTAGAAAGCCTATTGACAGTTATCATCCCATTTGAATTTGATGTTTTTATGTAGCAAGTGTTGAAAGGGATTACATTTATCTGCAAGTTGTGCTATGAATCTTCGTATGGACTGAAGTCTCCCTTGTAAAGATTGAAGTTGACTGATGTTTCATGGTGGTTGCATCTCTAGGATGGCTTTGACTTTTGCTGGATCGGCTTCAATTCCTCTTTTTGATACAATGAATCCTAGGAGCTTCCTAGAGGTTACTCCAAAGACACATTTCTTGGGGTTTAATCTTACTTTGTATTTTTCCAATCGATCAAAGATGACTGAAAGTATGTCCAAATGTGTATCTCTGTCTATTGATTTTTCCAAGAGGTCATCAACATAATCTTCCACAGTAACATGCATGAGATCATGAAAGATAGTAGTCATGGCTCTTTGATATGTAGCACCTGCATTTTTTAGCCCAAAGGGCATGACATTCCAGCAGAAGGTTCCCCAAGGACAAGTAAATGCCATTTTGTGTTGATCCTCAGACGCGATCATTATTTGATTATGTGTGGGGGAAAAAGTGACACTAAGCAAACATGCCCTAATCTCACTTTCAATCACATATTTGTGGAATACAAAAGAGCCTAGAGGTATCACACAATTGGCTACTTCTTTTTGTGGAAGAGAGAGCCACGGACTACCTATTAGGATTTCTATTCATTTGTTGTAATTGAAAGATAAAATGATGCAAGTTCAATCCCAAACCCCAAAGTGCAAGTATGAACTAATAACAAGATTTGCAGAATTGAACTTAAATAATGGAAAGCTGTAAACACAAGGACAAGACAAGAATGTAAATGCGTACTTGGTGTTAAAATCTGAGTGAAAATGTTTGGGATGGGGGCGCGGGCGCCACTATCCTGATTCTGCCCCTGAAACTACTGTTTTGCAACCTGAAAAGTTGTCAAAAATGCTGAAACTTGCTGTCTGACAGAAGGACCAGGGCGCCCAGCGCCCCTGTCCCAGGGACCAGGGCGCCCAACTCCCCTATCCTGGCAGGACCAAGGCACCCCACGCCCCTGTCCTAGCTTTTCTGGGCTGGAATTTGGTGTGTTGTTCCGTCTCAGTCTGCTTCTGTCAGATCTGCAACTTGCGGCGTCGTCTGAATCCCAAAACCTGCACTTATATCTGAAAAGGGTTGTAGGGCGGCTATATAGGGTTTTTCCTTAGTCAAACCCCCGCTTTGGTGATTTCCACCTCCATGAATAGCCAAGTTGTATTGTAAAAGTAATGTGTGTGCAGACCTTGTGTGTGTGCAAGATCCTAAAATGCAAGTAAGCAAACTAGAGCAACCTAGAAAGTAAACCCTAATTGCTTGTAAATGATGATGTAAATGCTCCAAATCAAGATGCAAAGTGATCTAAAGCATGAATACAAATGATATGATGAAGCTTATGCAAAGACATGAAAACAACATTAAATCATACCCAACCCCAAGGGAGGGGTACAAGCCAATCTTCAGTCGGTGATCCCTTATTGCTCTTCAATACCTTCAAAGCCCTAAACGGATGAATGAAATTGATAGATTCTTGATGGATGGATGTTGAATGTTGTTGAAGTCTTCAAACATCTACTCTTTCGCTGCATAGAAGGCCCTTCAAAACAAAAATCTGGATCCCTTCAAATGAAGAAAGAGAGCTCTAATATATGAAACCCTAGGTCTTAATTTCAACTTTTGGCTGACCTAGAGATTGAATCTCCCACCAATATCTTGGGGTTAAGCTTTATTTTATGATTGGATCGTGCTCCTAAAATTTTGGGAAAAATGTCCGGGACCATGTGCACTCCGGGCGCCATGGTCCTCTCCGGGTGCCATGGTCCCGACAACTTTTCACCAAATTTTCAGGGCCATCGGATATGATGATTTTAGAGTGAATCCCGAAGTTACAGGTGATTTGGAGATGTTTTGACCCTCGAAATCAAGCCCCCAAGTTCAAAATAGGACCTAGTTAGGGTTTTTGATTAAATGATGTATTAGAGGAATAAAATGAAAGGGGCACACTTTAATGAAAGGGCCCAACTTTATGATGTGGAAGATGATGAAATAGAACCTTAGACCTAATTAATTTAATTAATTAAGTGCTAAAGGGTAAATGTAATGCAAAATGCAAAATGCGCCAAGGCGGGTGCTAAACTAGGTGTGAAATTGTACCACCCTAGCAAGTGCGTACAATTTACGACGCTACATTTAGCCCCCACTTTAGCGGTCATATGAACACTGCGTGCATATGCAAGCTAAAGTACAGAAAAGTAAACATTATTTGAAAAAGGATATATCCATAAGTCTGTCGAACGAAGCCCCCAGCGGTATCTGCAGTACATAGTTAGGAACCGCACCCTACAAAGCACACGTTAGATCACAAAATCACCTAATGCTTACTAAGGAAGGTGATGAAAATTTGAGGGTAGCTATATGCCCCCCCCTGTTTCGGCTTGCTAATTTTAGTGAGTTGAAACAGGGTATCATGTTTACCACTTCGAATCGTTAAAGAATATTGATGACAAATGCTCACAAGAAGATTTGATAAAAAACTAATGGAGAATCATTTGGTAAGAAAGAGGACTAAATCTCAATTCCAACACAACAAAAAGTGTGAGGATTTGAGAGTTCTCTAACACAAGATGAAGGATGTAAATGGAAACAAAATACAAAGAGAAGAAAAGAAAGGAAAAAAGCATGAATACACACATTGGTGATCCATGAAAAGAATAGTGAGAGAGAAAACATGGACTTCTCGCCCCTAGATCTTGTCTAGGTGATCCATGGGAAAAAGGACATGGTAAACTAGCCCCTAGAGTCTGTCTAGGTGATCCATGTAAGGGAGGAGAGTGAGAAAGTCTAGCCTTATGCTGCTAGTTCCACTCAACCTCGTGCATGTGTGTGTAAGGGAGGTTAGAAGCACCTCATAGGAGTCTATGCCCGAGTATGCTACAACCTGTATATGTATAGTACAAAAGCATGACATCTCACTCTAAGAGTCTGTGCTCTGGTTCCGAGAATGACCCATTGCTCAAAAAGTGTAATGTTTATGTCATAAGCAAAGTAGAACAAGGATACCTACCTTCATCACAAAAGAAGATACCCCAAAAATGAAACAATGTCATAGATCCAAGCAAGAGAGTTTTGCACTCTTTAAACAAGGATAAGATAGTTGAAAAGGGATATCTTGTAGTATGTGTAAAAGAGATCCTTAGAGGAGAAGAGATCTTTGTACAAAAGACACCTATCCCCGAGAGGAATAACATCTTCTAGAATAAGACAAAGAAGAGAATAAGAATGCAATACTTCCTTCTTTTGCGAGGTGAAAGTGATTCTTAATGAAGGATGACACTCTTTTTAACCCAATTGGGAGAGTGAATTCATTATGGATGTATTTTACCAAGTGCAAAAGAGGTTGTAGTCAAGGACTTACACCTCTTGTGAGAGAGAATCCTTGAACAAACAACAACAAATGCATACAAGGAATAACATCAAGTAATAAAGTTCACACCATCCACGAAATAGGAAAAAGTGGATCCTTAGATAAAAATAAGAAAAGATCATTGCCTCCCAAGGATAAGGTCAATGAGAAGGACTTACACAATCTTCCAGGGAGAGATTTAGACATAAACAAAATGTACCACATACTCACATGAGTTCATGCAAGCAAGACATTAGTGTATGTAAAATGCTCCTCACAAGAAGTGGGTAAGGTAAGAAAGAGAATACACATCTTCTCCCATATCTAGGAAAAGAGGATTCTAAAGAAAAGATGATCAATATTTCCACACTATTAACCCATAGGAACAAGAGATAACATAGAAAAATTAGGCTATTATGTTGCTTCAAAAATATGATTGCATTGTACCATCATGAATGACAATGAGCCCCCAGTAAATGAGCTACCAATGTCACATAATGATGAGCAACATAATAGCCATTAATGTTATTTAAAGACATGATAGATTGAATGAGGTATTTGAATATGACATGCTGAATGCTCAACTATAAGTGAGATCAAAAACATGTATAAAATGATAAAAATTGAAGAAGGAAAGTTACGAGAAATCTTGGAAGAAAGATGAGTGTAATTTAGTAGAGCTTTATCCCTGGAGGAAAGGACTTTATGATGAATAGGAGATAAAGATTCATAAGTGGATTTAGAAATTTGAGGGGAGTCATAAAGAGATTTGTTCATCGCCAAGATTTCCTTATGAGGGGAATGAGAGTTGATAGAAGTAGAAGATGATTTAGTTGAAGTGAGATCATCATCACTACTAAATATAGCATTCACATTGAGAGATGGTCTTTTAGATGCTTTGGTGGGCTTAGAAAGATTATATCCAAGTCCAAATGAATATTCATGCATGTTATGTTCTAAAGGAACTTTAATTCCTTGTTCATTTGCGCCACAACCATTTCCACTATAGCCACTCTTAGTCAAAATATGGAAACCACGACCATAACGATTAGCCATTTCAGAAAGAAAAGGTGTTTTTTCATAAGACAAAGAATCAAATTCTTCAGAATTAGAGGTGTGAGGAGAAGAAGTTTGAGAAGCAGCCACAAAATTATTGCTCATAGGTTCAGGTAAGACTGATTGATCTCTAGTTTCTTCCTTCTTTTTAACTTTAAGCTCTCTAGGAGGAACCCTATACTCACCTACAAAGGTGGGATTGAAATCAAGAGATCCCCAATCGTCTTCTGCGAGAACCTTCTCAAGATCAAAAGCCTTTTCATGTGTAGATTTAAGTTGAGAAGAATCTTCTTCAGGAACTTCAGACTCATCCAAAGAATTTTGATTATCAGAGGGTGATGATTCATCCATAGGTATCTTGTTTAATGAGTCATCACTAGAAGAGGAAGGCTTAGAAGAACTCCCTTTGGAAGTAGATGTTTGCAAACAAGATTGAAAATTAGTATCACCTATCAAGGTATATGTCTTATTATTATAAATAAATTTAACTTGTCTATGCAATGTAGAGGGGACAGCTTGCATACTATGAATCCAAGGTCTCCCTAATAACAAGTTGCATGTTAGATTTCCCGACATAACATGGATAGGAGTAGGCAAAGTAATAGGTCCCACTATGATGGGTAAGGTGATAATACCTAATGAAGACTTAGCCACATTATCAAAGCCTCGAATGGGATGAGAGTCAGGCTCAATAAGGGATGTATCCACATTCATCTTATGCAATAGATTAATGCTACACACATTAAGGCCAGAACCATTATCTACCAGTGTTCGTCTTATAGCAGTGTCATTTATGATAACCACAATCATCAAGGGATCATATTGATGTTGAATTTCACTAGTAGGCAACTCATCTTGAGTAAACACAATTTGAGCTTTAGGATTCATCACAGAGTTAACCAAAGACACTATATTACTAGATGTATTAGGTGGAGGAACATTCAAATCTTTCAAGGCATCTTGTAACATTCCATGATGAGCGGAAGAAGTTTGGATCAAATCCCAAAGGGATATCTTAGCAGGGGTAACTTTAAGTTGTTCTATGAGATCATAGTCCTTACTAAGCATTTGTGAAATATGAGGAGCTTGAGGAAGAATAGGTTGGGAAGGAGGAAGTGAAGTTGGGATAACTGGAGGAGGACTCGGCTGCCTATTATTTCTTGTGTTATAGGTATGAGCAACCGCATGATAACTCTCTCTAGTTAGTTGCTTAGCATACTCATAAGGGCTCTTAGTAGAATAACCTCCTTGCACAGTAATAATAGGTTTCTTAGGAGTGCAAAAATAATCATTAGCATAACCACCTTGAACCACTAAGATAGGCTTATTTAAAGGTTGAGAATTTTGAGAAGGACAAGCACCTTGGACAGTGAAGAGAGGTTTGTTAGGTGTTTCATTCACATGTATCAAATTTATTGAGGATGGTTTAGGGGAATGAACAAAAGTGTTGGAAGAATTGTTGATAGTCTTCTCTTGCACTAAAATCTCATCACAGATTAAATCAATTTTAGGGGAGAGGCAAGGGGTAGGCATTGATGTTCCAGTAGGAAGAGTAATACTAGGAAAGGTCATATCATCCTCTATCATCAAAGGATCTACATGGGGAATAAACTCTCTAGGAGAAGGATCAACATTTCTCTCTAAAGTCTCACTTTTGAGAGGGAGATCTTTGAAAGAGATGTTAACCATCTTGCTTTGAACTAGAGTATCCTTATGAGTAGAACCAAGTTGAGGAGAGGGAGAATAATTGAGATTCAAGGAAGGTGAGAAACTATCAAGGGAGTTTTCAATCTTGATTTAATCCCCTTTGGCTAGGGTTCTCTCATGGGATAGAGAATAATCTACACCTTCTTCTAATGGTTCATCCCAAATAGTGAAGTTGTTGAAAGGAATGTTTGAAGTATTGTCAATTTCGGGAGAGGAGATAACATTGTTTATTAATTCCTCATCCTTAGGAGGGAGAGCATCAATAGATGTGTTAAACTCATCCTCTTTCCTCAAAATATGTTCAATATGATCTTTAGGGGAGAGAGAATTAAGGAAATTGCTTATTATTTCATCTTCTTTCTCTAAGGGATGCTTATGGGTAAGACAAACTTTAGGAGAAGGGTAAGCATTTATCATTAATTCATCATCTCTAGTGGGAATTTTGTTGGAAAAGGAAATGCCATCACTAGGAAATGTAGGGATAATGTCATCTTATTGCACAAAAGGATCCTCATGAAGGGAGTGTTTTTTAGGAGGAACATGAACATATTTCTCCAAAGATTCATGCCTAGGAGGGAGATCTTCGAAAGAAGTGTTCATAACCTCTTGTTGCACTAACATGCCCCCATTGGAAGGACCAACTTTAGGAGAAAATAAGTCAATGTCCATCAATACCTTTTTACTTAGAGAGGCATCATGTAGGGAAGGTGAAGTAACATTAAGAAAGGTGTTTATGATATCATTCTCTTCCTCTAGGATAGCTAAATAGGAATGGCACATTTTAGGAGAATTGTCAAGATCACTCTTAAAGTCTTCATCCTTAGAGCATGGGAGAGTCTCAAAGGGATCGGTAGCAACTCTTTTAGGCACTAAAATGTTGTTATAGATGGGGGGAGGTTCTTTAGGAGAAGGAAAAATTGAAACAAGGGAAGCTAACCCATTATCACATCTATGAAATGAATGCATCATGACAACAATTTTCCTCTTTCAAATGATAACACATGCAAAATAGAAGGAAATGTTTAATTTTAACCAATGAAATCACTTAGAATGTAGATTTAGAAAATGAAATTTATGATTCAAATGAGTTCCTAAATCAGATTTGAAATTATTGATCCCAATTAAGCTATCCACAAGTTCAACTTTGAATTGAAAAATTAGGGTTTTAGCAAAAATTTCCTCTAAATTTTTGAATCTTGCAAGAAAAAACTTGTAAATGAAAATTTGAATTTGAAATAGCATAAACACTCAAATTTGAAAACATAAATTAGAATTAGAGAAGATTGGAGTTCACGTCGGGTTCACCAAAATGTGTGGGGGAAAAAGTGACACTAAGCAAACATGCCCTAATCTCACTTTCAATCACACATTTGTGGAATACGAAAGAGCCTAGAGGTATCACACAATTGGCTACTTCTTTTTTTGGAAGAGAGAGCCATGGGCTACCTATTAGGATTTCTATTCCTTTGTTGTAATTGAAAGATAAAATGATGCAAGTTCAATCCCAAACCCCAAAGTGCAAGTATGAACTAATAACAAGATTTGCAGAATTGAACTTAAATAATGGAAAGCTGTAAACACAAGGACAAGACAAGAATGTAAATGCATACTTGGTATTAAAATCTGAGTGAAAATGTTCGGGACGGGGGCACGGGCGCCACTGTCCTGATTCTGCCCCTGAAACTGCTCCTGAAACTGTTGTTTTGCAACCTGAAAAGCTGTCAAAAATGCTGAAACTTGTTGTCTGACAGAAGGACCAGGGCGCCCAGCACCCCTGTCCTGGCAGGATCAGGGTGCCCAACGCCCCTGTCCTAGCTTTCTGGGCTGGAATTTGGTGTGTTGTTCCGTCTCAGTCTGCTTCCGTCGGATCTGCAACTTGCGGCGTCGTCCGAATCCCGAAACCTGCACTTATATCTGAAAAGGGTTGTAGGGCGGCTATATAGGGTTTTGCCTTAGTCAAACCCCCGCTTTGGTGATTTCCACCTCCACGAATAGCCAAGTTGTATTGTAAAAGTAGTGTGTGTGCAGACCTTGTGTGTGTGCAAGATCCTAAAATGCAAGTAAGCAAACTAGAGCAACCTAGAAAGTAAACCCTAATTGCTTGTAAATGATGATGTAAATGCTTCAAATCAAGATGCAAAGTGATCTAAATCATGAATACAAATGATATGATGAAGCTTATGCAAAGACATGAAAACAACATGAAATCATACCCAACCCCAAGGGAGGGGTACAAGCCAATCTTCAGTCGGTGATCCCTTATTGCTCTTCAATGCCTTCAAAGCCCTAAACGGATGAATGAAATTGATAGATTCTTGATGGATGGATGTTGAATGTTGTTGAAGTCTTCAAAGATCTACTCTTTCGCTGCATAGAAGGCCCTTCAAAACCAAAATCTGGATCCCTTCAAATGAAGAAAGAGAGCTCTTATATATGAAACCCTAGGTCTTAATTTCAACTTTTAGCCAACCTAGAGATTGAATCTCCCACCAATCTCTTGGGGTTAAGCTTTATTTTATGATTGGATCATGCTCCTAAAATTTCGAGAAAAATGTTCGGGACCATGTGCACTCCGGGCGCCATGGTCCTCTCCGGGCGCCATGGTCCCAACAACTTTTCACCAAATTTTCAGGGTCGTCAGATATGATGATTTTAGAGTGAATCCCGAAGTTACAGGTGATTTCGAGATGTTTTGACCCTCGAAACCAAGCCCCCAAGTTCAAAATAGGACCTAGTTAGGGTTTTTGATTAAATGATGTATTAGAGGAATAAAATGAAAGGGGCACACTTTAATGAAAGGGCCCAACTTTATGATGTGGAAGATGATGAAATAGAACCTTAGACCTAATTAATTTAATTAATTAAGTGCTAAAGGGGAAATGCAATGCAAAATGCAAAATGCGCCAAGGCGGGTGCTAAACTAGGTGTGAAATTGTACCACCCTAGCAAGTGCATACAATTTACGACGCTACAGACTATAACCAGAGAATCCATCCATCAAAGATAACATCGCATGACCTGCTGTGAGATCAACAATCAAGTCAATATTTGGTAATGGAAAATCATCCTTAGGACAAGCTTTGTTGATGTCTTTGAAATCTGTACATATTCTGATACTCCGATCTGGTTTACTGATAGGCACTAAGTTGGAGATCCATTCAGGATAATGAATTGGGCGTATGAATCTGACATCCAATAATTTCTCAAGTTCTGCTTTGACTAGTAATGCCACTTGTGGATGCATCTTTCTTAATTTCTGTTTCACTGGTTTTTCCCTCGGTTTAACTATCAAATGATGCATTACCAAATCCAGATCCAATCCAGGCATATCAGCGTATGACCATGCAAAGTTGATTTGTCATTCTTTGAAGAAACTTATTAACTTTGACCTTTTCGACTCCGTCAAAGATTGGGCCAGGAATATGTTGTGTGGAACCTCTTCCGTACCAATATTTGTTTTGATAGTCTCTTCTACCAACATGGATGACTTTTCCTCATATGATGTTGGGAGAATGTCCAGCCTTCCATCTTCGGGTGCCTCAGATACGTCCTTTCTTTTTACTTTTTTGGAATTAGATAGTGCCACAGTGTGGTTTTCACCATAAGACCCTTGGTTTGTTTTTATTTTTATATTTTTGCGACTAGAAGGCCCGATACCCTCACCGAAATATGCCACGCTATTGAGTTCTATAGTGTATCCCGCTTTATGGTCCCCAAGGGGAAGATCATCTCGTATGCAAAGATAGTTAATAAAAGCTTCATCATTTTGGAAGGTGTCAAACTATGTAGGTCCTTCATGATCCCAGTCAATAAGTTGGTGGTGGACAAGAGGAAGGCCTTTAATGTCTTCAAAGTGAGCGGGGCTAAGAGTGAAGATGCAGTTATATTCAGGTATGTCGAGGTAGTTATTGAGGTCATCAGTGGCACTCTCCTCATTAGTCTCGATCATGAATGAATCCAAATTATCATCACTAGTAGCGCATTCTAGGACAGGTGTTCTCATTCTATGTGATTTCAACCTAGAACCTAGAGATAAGGACTGTGTGGAATCCTGAAGGATTGTTTCTTGACCAACTTTGAATTTTTCATAAAATTCCTCTTCTTCTATGGGTTCATTTGGTTCTCTGAATGTCTCGGTGAGCTTGTAGTCACTGGAGGATTTGTCTGAACCCCATTCCCATTCATTGGAGTTTGTGGAATAGCGATTTTATTGTTGTCTTTTGGCAGCTTTGATTTGTAAAGCTTCTTATGTCCTTTGAGTGTGGACCTTGGAAGTCACAAAACCAAGTCCCTTCGAGCATTCCCTTTTGAATGTCAATTTAGGTTGTAAAGGTTCAATGATGCCTTCCTTTCTTAACCCAAGAGGGCTTTTGCCATCACACCCAATTTTTTGTAGAATCTTGAACCCTTTGCCATACCTCTCACATGGTAAACTAATGTGATCTTGTGTATCATTTGCAAGGTCTTTGTAAAGCATTTTGTATAAGTCTTCCTCTTCCAGTTCACCCCATTTTTGGAAGATTGTAGGATCCCATTCAAGTGTAATGATAGATACTCACTTAGTAGGATGTGGTCATCCATATTCTTTTGGTGAATTCATGACTTGTTGTAAGTACATGGTCTGATTCAAAGTGTACTCACCCATGCCTTTGTCTTGGAATTTGCCCTTAAGTTCACCTTGTTTTGATGTCAAAGGTTTTAATGACTTAGGATCAATGTACGCAGAAGAAGGAACAGCTTCGCGATTACTAGGAATGATGGTCTCAGTTTTTGGTCTCAAGTTATTGCAATATATGAATGGATTAGGATCACCATTAACTGTTATTTCAACTCCATTGTGAGGAAACTTAATGCATTGGTGATATGTAGACGGGATTTCCCTCATTTCATGAATCCAAGGACATCCTAGCAATATGTTGTATGTGAGATCAATATCTAAAACTTGACAAACCACATCCTTTGTAACTGGCCCAACTCTGAGAGGTAAAGTGATTGTACCCTTGGATGAACGCTCTTCATCATCATATGCTTTGATGGTAATTTTTTTTGTAGAATTCACAGCTTTATCAGAATATCCCAATTGTTTAATAGTGCTCAATGTACAAATGTTTAGACCTGCTCCTCCATCTATCAGGACTCATTTTATGCGGTGCTTGTGTATGAAGGCTTCAATGTGTAATGGTGCATTAGGTGGCTGACTTACGGAGGCGTCGTCAGCTTCTATGAATGTAAGAGAGTGTGGAATGGAAAGGTATCCCACCATGGCTTGAAATTGGTCCACATTCAGATCAATAGGGACGGAAGTGTCTCTCAAAGTTTTGTCAAGAACGGCTTTATGTGTAGGAGATATGCGTAAAAGCTCAAGGATGGAAATAAGCGCAGGTGTCTTCCCTAACTGTTCTACAAGGTCATACTTAGGTTTGGTTGATGAAGGAGTGGAATGTTTAGCTGGAGTACCTTACAAAGTGAATTTACCTCGATGGGTTGTAACATGACATTCAGAGGTAGGTTCGGAAGAAGATCCAATTCCTTTTAGGACAATCTTGGGTCTTTGGGTAGAATTATCAGGGTTTTTGTCCTTGATGATAATAGTAGAGACATAATTGTCCATCAAAATGTGATTGATAGTTGAATCATAGTTATAAGATGCTCTGGTATAGCTGGTCTAGTCATTTGTGGCTGCAGCTTTTCCCTTGTCATGTTTTGGGAATGGTTCCTTGAACATCTCATGTTCTTGATTGGATGAGTGTCCTTCAATCTCAATGTCACCTCTATCAATGAGATTTTGTATGATGTTCTTTAGTCGATGACAATTTCCTATCTTATGACCCTTGCTCTTATCAAATTCACAATACTCATCATCGTTCCACCAATTTGGTTTGACCTTTGGTTCATATGGAGGAAAATCTAGAATTGTGATTACCTTGTTTGCCACTAGCTTCTTGAAGACTAACTCAAGTGGTTCTCCCAATGGAGTATACTTCCTTCATGATCTAGAAGTTGTTTGAGTATTCACTTGATTGTTTGTAGAACTTGATCCTAAAAAAATGAATTTGGGTCGCACTGTATTGGCATCAACAACACCATCATTGACTGTGTTCTTGTTTTTGTTCCAAAATTTTGGCTTATCTTTTCCTTTAAAGTCATCTTTGTTTTCCTTGAATATCTTAATGACTCCTTGTTCAATTAGGACCTTTTCTATCGCTAATCCTTTTTCAATGACGTCCTTGAAGGTAGACAAACAAGCTTTCCTTAAGTCATAACCAATGTTTTTGTTAACATTTTGGGTGAACATCTCTACCATTTGTTTTTGTGGAATTTCACAAGAACATATGCTGGCTAGATTCCTCCATCTTTGTAAAAATGATGCAAAAGACTCTCCCTCTTTTTGCTTGGTGTTGCACAAGGTAGTGACCGATATGTCTGTCTCTATGTTGTATGAGAAATGTTGGATAAATGCTTCTGCTAAGTCACTCCATGACTTAATTCTAGGTGGAAGTTGGGAGAACCATTCCATAGCTTGATCACCTAAGCTTTGTGGGAATAATCTCATAAAATATGTCTCTTCTAAAGCTACCTCAATGCAAGATGTGAAAAACTATCTTATATGTGCCTTAGGATCCCCTTTGCCTCTATACTTATCAAACTTAGGCGTCAAAAAGTGTGTAGGAAATGGAGGCATTGGAATGCTCTTGTCAAATGGATAAGGACATATGTCTCTCATTGTGTATGTTGGCTTTGGTGTATTTATGTCCTCCATTTTCTTTTGTAAGTCCCTGATTTGTTGTTCCAAATTTCTCTTAGGTGGAGATCGACTTCTTGGACCATATCCCATGCTTGAGGCACCAATTGGAGGAGGAGCATGTTGCATATATGGATGATATTTATCATACACATGTTCATATGGAGGAGGTCTATAATGATGCTGCATATATGGACCACTTGGTATAGATTCATGTTGAGGAACAAAATATCTATTTTGTCCATGTATACCATACTCTACATGCATGTCATGTTCTAATGTGTTGCCCCCAAATTTGACAGGGGGTTTCCTTGTGTCTAAATTTTGAGCATGCCTTTGAATATCCAATTGCTTTGGTGGTTGATCCTTAGCATTGGTATGTGATTGAGCATATCTTTTTGCATAAGATTTCCATAATGGTCTACGAAGGTGCATATCATATGTTTGATCGTGTGTGTATGGGACCTCTGGTTTTTGAAACAAAGATGATGGTGATTCAAGCACCATTTGTGGTCCTCTATTGCCTCCACTATTAGGTCTCCTTTGATCCATGTTGGAGTGAGTTTGTTGCAAAGGTCTATTTTCCATTATTTGAGACATGTCAAAATCATGAGGGATCTTGGCTCCACTTTGTGCCATTATTTGTAAGAAGTATTGTCTATCCCTCATTATTTCCTCAATCAATCAATTGAAACGGGGATCCATAATGGATTCTTCCACATCTGCCAAATGTACAGAGAAGTTGTCCATATTGTCATTGTGTGTATCATTGTTGTTTGTAGTGTCCATGTTCTCAACATTTGGCATGTTTCTATAAGCATTCATTTTATGTAATGTAGTATGATCAGAATTGAAAAAGATATCATTGTCATACTCATAGGAACTCATGTTTGCGGACTCTTGAGCCTCTTTAGCTTCTCTCCTAGATGTTTGGGAATGGGTTTCAACCATGAACTAGGTCTTGACCAAGATGTGTGAGACTAGATGAAAATGGAAAAGAGTATGGAAGACCAAGAGTTGGATGGAATGTAAATGAATCTGAGATTTACTTGCAATGTCCAAAGTGTAAGACCAAGTATGTATGTAATAGAGTAGGTGTGACTTCCAAAGAGAGGATAGTTTCTCTTGATGAGGTAAGTTGACCTTGACTCTAAGTAAGACCAAATGAGACCAAAACGTGATAGACCTTGATGAGGGACCACTTAGCAAAATGTTGTTGTATGTAGTGTGTTGACAAAGTATGATAAGGACAAGCAAGTAACCTTTTGACTCAAGTTTAGACAAATGTGAATGTAATGTAAGGTGTAAAGCAATGATGGATTGTGTGAGACCCAAAGATAGGTTGAATGCTAGATGAAACCCTGGAGAAATAACCTAGGAAGCTCAAGAATTCCAAAACTGACTGTGTTTGTTTGCTGGACTATAAAAGTTTTTCAATTCTGAACATTGACACACCTCTATATTACATAGACGCGATTTCCTGACACAGACATGGTTTTGTTAAACACAGATGCGAGTCTGAGATTTTGTAAATGTAATGTTGATTTTGAGAACACAGACACATTTCTACCCTTCACAGACGCAGTTATACAACATAGACGCTATTATGTCAGACACAGACACAGTTCTACAAAATTTGTGCAATTTTTTCCAATCTGTGAAGTTGTTTTGTTGTGACCAAATCTGACTGTTTGACTATTTTTCATGACAAGAGGACACAGTGTTGATGAGGACTCAATGTTTACAAGTGTCTAGACAAAATGACTCAAAGAAAAGTGTGTTGTTTGATGTAAGAATGTTTTGCATACACTTGAAGACACAAAAGACACAATGTTTTGCTATTTGGTCTTCAATGTTTTGAATGTTTAAAATAAGTCAAGCACAATTCTTATGGCTGGCCAAGACAATAGTTGTTTATCCCACATGGGGTTTTACCCCCGAGGCTACGCTATTCAGAGTGGATACTTAGATGCTTGACCTCACTGGCTCCACCCTCAGCACTCACTTCTTGGGTCAGCCAAGCATCAGCCCCCATGAAAACTCCCCGTGGCAAACTTTGTATCTCTACTAAGAACCATATGTGTATGGGCCGTTACCAGAGGTCCGACCTCCTGCCCCAACAACTAGAAGGATTTGGGCTTCTAAAAAAAAAGGTGCTAGTAAGGGCATCCGCTCATGTGGCCATACATGTGACACTTTCAGCTCTGTAAATACAGAAGGCTCCCAGTCGGTAGGGGTTACGCCCTACAACTAATCAAATAAATTTAATCAAATGGGTTTATGGGGAGACATAGTGTCGGTATGAACTAATTAGCACACATTATCCATAGTTTTCACCATGAATACAGTTGTTTATAGTGGTTTGGAAGAGGTGGGTTTTCCTCACTACTAGTCCTAATGACCACACGGGAAGACAGGCCCTCTAAAGATTAAACAAAAAGAGCCTATTGCTCAAGACACAAAAGTCAATGATTCAATTTTAGTGCACCAATTGAAGTGTTTGCTAGTCTATGAAAACAAGACACACAATAAGAATCCAAAAACCCTTGCCAAGGACCTGCAACAAAGATTTATTAGTAGTTTGGATTGTTTGAAATAATCACCCCTTCCTGCAAGCACACAAATTAGGTAAATTCTAGATCCAAAAGACTTTGTGAAATGGGGGCCTTCGACAAAACGATTTTGCTTTCAAGGCAAGCTACACCAATTTCATTAGCTAGATCTGCAAATGTTAGCTCAAAATAAACCAGATCTAAAAATAAAACCGAATGACTAAAAACTTGAATCAATAAAAATTTGAAATGCAAATAAGTATACATAGACGTGGTTACCCCAAACACAGACATGACTCTCTGACGCAGATGCGCTTCAATGAAACACAGATGCAGTTTTAGAACTCAGACGCGGCTTCTGGACACAGACGCACCTAAAAACACCAAAGACGCGACTAAAGAACACAAACACGGTTTTCAGAATCTGCAAAAATAAAATACTATCGAGGATGTAGATGCAATCCAAGATGTTGCAAACGCGGCAAAAAAACCATAAAAGCGATCCAAAAGTATGCAGATGCGAAAATACCAAAATGCCATCGAAAATGTCAGATCTACAACTTCAAAATACAATATCTGCAACAAGGATGTGAAATGCAAAAGGGACAAGAGTCCCACCGGGCGTGCCAAAATGTTTACGGTGAAAATGGATAACAATAATAACAATATTGAAAGACTAAATGGATTCAACCACAAAACCTTAGCCTAACAACAACAAAGATCCACCATAACATATGAAGATTACCTAAGACAATGCGAATCAAATGAAATCACAAAGATTATACCATCACATGTCCAATAGGGTTTGAATCTCCATTCTTCCTATCTCCATTGATCTTGCTTGATATATTTGCTCTCAGATTTTATGTGTGCACAAGAGCTCAACAAAGAACGAAATGTGGTTGCAAGAAGGATCGCATATGAAAGTTCAAAAGCATAGTCGGGGCCGAATGCATAGTGAGTGTAATCAATTGATTCAAATGCATAGATTGATTAGGGTTGATAATAAAGGAAGTATCCTCTTATATAAAAAACACTATATGAAATGGAGGGATAAGATTGAGAGGTGTAAAAAGAGGTCATCTATGATTAGAGGGTAGGTAAAGAAAATAATGAAAGGGGTAGGTAGTGTATGAATTAAGAGATGAATGACATGTGTCATGGGTAGAAAAGGTTAATGAATTAATTAAATAAATAAAGATTTATTTAATTAATAGAAGAAGTGGGATCAATTAAATAAATAAGATATTTGTTTAATTTAGGAATAGGATAATTTAAATAAATAAATGTATTTATTTAAACGAGAAATAAGGCTAGAAGAGGATAAATGAATTAATTAAATAAATAAAGATTTATTTAATTAATAGAAGAATTAGGCCTAGATAATTAAATAAATAAAATATTTATTTAATTAGACATGACAATTTTAGGTGTCTACACTATGAACGCCTACTGGCAATGGAGCAATAATTGAGAAATTACAGTCTTTAACCTCATCGGAGCTCTCAAGGCTTGCTGGTAGTGAGGTTCTATTCGAGATGCTTTTGAAGTTAGAAAAACCATGTAGCTAGTCATATAGGATACTAAGGATCTTTAGTGAACACAAGAGCAGGAATTAACTCATCTGCACACACATGGGCAAAAGAAGATCAAAGTTTCAAGAACCAGTGGGGAAGTTTTCCGCATCTCCATTTGTAAATCCTATTCACTAAGTGTGTTGAGATGAATGTTCCGAAGGACCTTAAAGATCAATTGATTGATTATCTATGAAATGTTTTGCACCTCTTTTTCTATTGGTGTATTACAAATGCAAAAACAAACACAGTCAACCTTGTTCGAATAGGAAATGCATCTTCATCCTTCATATTGCATTCACATAGGTCACGTTAAAAATTCATTTGTCTCCACATATATTCTGCAGATCATCATGTCATACAAGTCTGCACACTGGGGGCATAACTGAAAAAATCCAAAAAATCATATAAAGTCCTGAAATTTTTTTTAAAATAAATCATATAAAGTCTTGAAAAAATCCAAAAAATCATATAAAGTCTTGAAAAAATCCCAAAACAATAGAAAACCACAAAAATCCAAAAACATTGAAAACCATAAAAAATACCAAAAACATCCATATAAAGTCCTGAAAAAATCCAAAAAACAATGGAAAAAATCAAAATCAAAAAAATCATATAACGATCTTGAAAAAATCAAACAAAAAAATTCAAATACGATCCTGAAAAAATCAAACAAAAACATTCAAATACGATCCTGAAAAAATCAAACAAAAAATTTCAAATACGATCCTAAAAAAATCAAACAAAAACATTCAAATACGAGTCTTGAAAAAATCAAACAAAAACATTCAAATACGATCCTGAAAAAATTAAAAGAAACATTCAAATACGAGTCCTGAAAAAAAATACCAAAAACATTCAAATATCGATCCACATAATCCAAAAACATCAAAAAAAGCTCTTGGAAAAGAACTAAAAATAAAAAATCAATCAATCTAAAACTTGCAATATCATGTCTTGTAAGAAACAAATACCCTAGTAGATATCCAGCAAACACTTCACATGAAGTTAACAAAGGATACAACTATACAATCAAACATCTGCAATCAACTGATCAAACTGTCTTATCAATCGTATCATATCCATATCAATGTGATCATTATCTTGTCTTAAACAGAAGAGGATACACTCGAAATCAAATAGGTCAGTCTTAAACGAGGTCTGCAACTTTCTGAGATTAGACATTATCAACCATCACATCAAACAACTGAGAACGAAGGCACAAGGTCAGTATAGCTGCTGAATTTTGTCCGGGTCAGTCTTTATCTTTTTATCATTTGGCAATAGATATTGTTCCTATGTGTTACCACGTCATATTTTCTTCATAATAAGAACACATTTCCTGTTTAAATTCCTTTCGGAGTCCTTGGTTTTCTTGTAATACCTCGATTCAAGCCCTTAGTTCGTTTGTAAATCGTCTTTCAATAAAAAATGCCAAGTTTAAGTAATTGGTTGAACTCTATGAACACTTTGAACTATCTTGAACCGGGTTCATCAGGTTCATTTAGATTTTGCGAGTTCTAAGGTATTCAGGGGATTTTTCATGCTAACATTTTCTTTAAGTGTTTTGCAGCGGCTCTTTATGGTTTTTGTTCAGTGACGTGTGACGTCATCTCTCTCTAGGTGTTGAACTCATTGAACCAGGTTCAAAAGGTTCAAAAGTGTTCAACATGTTCAACACAGGACAAATGGTCAGCAACACTTGACATAATTAATACTCTCAGGAAAGATCTCCCCTGAGTGTGGCATATGCCTTGAACTACCTGAACCCCAATGAAGCATGTTTAGGATGTTCATATGTGTTCAAATTTGGTGGGTCCCATGGGTTAAATGATTTGATGGTGCATTGGTTGCCAAATATGAGGGAGGAGAACCATATCTTTAGTGACATCAATTGTTGGCGTTTCGAAATAAATAATTATTTTGGGAACTAGCGGTTACTTCAAAAATGCCGCCATGCATTCAATGCATGCATGCAATGTCCAATCTCAAAAACTCAACACACTTAAACTGTCAAATTGGAATTATTGCACTTAATAAGTCCGTATCATTACTCTTTCTATAAGGTATGAAGGATTAATTCTTTGAGCCTTGTTCTTCATCGCTATGGTGTTATTTTTTCGGGTAGAAGTCTTGTTTGCTAGTAATCGTCTGGTTGCTCAACTGTGAAGGTGAGTCCATTTCTTGTTGTCTCCAGTAATTTTTACCTGCATTTCTTCTCTCATAGTGAGGTTTGCTGCAATAAAATAAGAATTATCATTGGTGAATCATGAAGTCCATGCTGCACCTGTTCGGAAATGTTTTTAGTCTTGCATGTACAGAGTGCATAGTCAGCGATACCAACCTTAAAGGGGAAAACCTTGAAGTTTTGAAAGAGAGGGTATTTAAGGGAATTGATAGTTCTTTTGGTGTAAAATTTTTGAGTAATGGTCTCATAGAGGCGGCAGCCTTTCCCCCAGCTATCCCTTGCCCATAATTGGTTAGGGAATGTATCACTAGGTATGATCTAGTCTGTGAGACCATTAGAAAAGACAATGGTGAAACCCTTCTTGCCATAAACTGTGAAGTAATTTCCTCTATCTTCAAGATACCTGACTACCAGTTCTCTAACTTTTCCCCTGCTCAGTCAATCACCGAGTTCAACGCGGACAGAACTAGGCACTGAAATAACGTAGCAAAATATTGGTTGAAAGTTCCTCAAAGAGGTGGTTCCAGATTGCCCAAGAATCCCAATAAGAATCACATGCTGTCTCACATTCATGATGACATGCTTTTGTTGCACCGAGTCAGAGGCTCTGTAGAGGCCTAAAGTTTCGACGAATGGATTTATTGCTATGTGTAGCTAGTACTAGAGGGGAAGCAATACCTTGATTGGGCAGAACTAATTGTTGATTTAATGAGAGAAGAATTGAGTATAGCTAAACAGTTTACATAGAATTTCTTCATGTCTTCTTATCTTGTATACTGTTTGGCATGTGTTAAGTTGTTAGTTGGAATACCAAGACAACTTACTGAGGAGGATGTTCCCGTGTATGATTTTTACCCCATGCTGCAAAGGGATAATGCCTTGCAGGATTTCAGAAGGGTACACAATGCTTTTCTAGCCGATTTGTGCTATGAATTGAAAAATATGAAAACCAAAAGAATCTCCAAGGATGCACAGACATTGATAAAGAGGTTTGGCAGTTTCTTTATCTACTTTCCTCATTTATGCTATATAAGAATAGGCGGCTTTGAAGAGGAACCCTTCAAGCTCCCTCATTTCTATTCAGATTGCTTTGTTTTAGCGAAGATATGTAGGCAGCTAACCTCTGTGATTAAAAAGGCAAAGCCCAGGGATAAATGGGAGGGTCATTTTCCCATCCAATTAGGTGTGTTTTCCTATAGTTCAATGTCTGACACCTTGAGTATTGGAGCAGATCTCAAGAACTTTAATTTTTCCCTGTATCCTGAAATGAAAGGTTTTGATAATAAGGTTTTTTCCTAAAGTCTTGGTCTAATGCCGTATCTCCCAATGCCACAATTAGAAGACTTCTGGGAAGATTTTAGTGCTGAACTTGAGGTTTTCAAAAGGGGAAACATGAGGATGGTGTTAGAGCAATTTATTTCACTACAGGTAAAGTTGGACATTAAGGGGCTCGAAGAGGACTATCTAGAACTGTTTGAACCTAGATACTTAGCCTGTGTAGAAACTGAGGTGCCTTCAATCAACTAGAACAAGGAAGAGGAAGATGATATACAACTAAGAACCAAAGGAGTTTTGGAGAGAACCATGGCGTGGGTTGCTAGGAAGAAAGGAGTGAAATTAGGCGTCAAGTCTAATTCTACAAGAAGTAATGAGGTTTCTCTGCATTCACCAAAGCATTTTTCTAATAATGCTTCTATGCCTATTCATGCAGGTATAGATAAAAAGATGCCTCAGGTTAGATACAAGTCTAATTCAGCTTTGGATTTTTGTACTCCTTGACATACCCGGTCACAAAGTGCTGCTCAGTGAAGGATGGATCAAGCTTAGGATATAGAGGTGAAGCATACGATTCTTAATGCCCAAATATTTGAAGTTGAAGACCTAGATAGCAATGTTGTTAATGCCCTAGATTCTCATGCGGTAACTATAGCTATGACACCACCTTCCAAAGTGGTCGATGGAACAACCAGTTCCAATGCAACTCCTAAGTGGTTAACCACTTTGGTAAACAAAAAGCGGAATTTCCTTCTGTGACTATTCCAATTCAGGAGATGGTCGTTAAGTACACAAAGAAGGGCCCCAAGCTGAAAAATTTCAAAATAGCTACTCGCTTGGATAATGATGAAGGAACCAGAAAATGGGTCACTGAAATTGCCTCGCACAAGCCCAAGGATGAAAACAAGGAAGCTAGGACAGATGATTTTGAGATCACTAAGGTGGAGCTGGGAAATATGAGTAGGGACTCAGACAATCATTTCTTCCAAGTATCGGCAAAGAAAATACTCACTAGATCAGAGAAAGATGGGCAGGAAAAGAGAGAGCTAAAGAGACACATAAATATTCTTGCCCAGTTCATCGACAACATTGGTTGCTTTGGGGCACTCCCTATATATCATGCTACAGAGAACTTTGATCTGACTTCACCAGGAAATAAAAAGTTAATGAGCCAGGTTCAATGAGCCAAAAGCATTGCAGAGGCCGTGGAGAGATGGATTGAAGGAATAGTTAAGGATGAAGAGAAGTATATCACTGACTCTTGGAATTTATGTGATGAGATACAAAGTCTTATTGCAGAAGTTCAAAATCAGCTTTTGCCATGGGAAAAAGAGGAACACAAATGGGAGAATGTGTTACCTTTGTTCACTAAAATAGAAGAATATGGGGCTGCCAGGTTTCTAATAGAACACTCAATCAAACTGGTAATGGATGAATGTCAGCTCTGTGTGTTGAAGAAGACCATAATGTGGTGGGTGGTTACCTTCAAATCTGTGATCTCCAATGCTAAGACTTTGGTGTATGAACTCCAAGATCTCCAATGCAATATAGTTAATGACAACAAGGTGGTTAACCCTGACCATGATTGGTAGTTGGGAATTTGTGGGCTAAACACGCCGGATGCAATAAAAGTTTTCTAAATATACATGGAGAAAATCAAAGCCAAGGGTAATTTCACTCCTGAGGATATAACACGGGTTGCTCGGATCAAGTCCATGACTTCTATTGGTAATGATCAGTTACCAAAACATGACAAAAAGATGGTGAAGCACCGGTGGAACAAGGAAGTAGTGAAGGCAAAGCTCAATGCGATGAAGGTTCTGAACCAATCTATAATCCAGGAACTCACAACTGCCCACGATGCCCAGGAAAGCAGAGAAGAAGATGATGATGGGAAAGCGGCATAATGCATTGTCCAGGCCCTGTTTTTGTTTATGTGATTTTCATGTTTATGCAAAGACTTCGGGACATCTGTCCCAATTATATCTTGTTAGTTTCATAACTGATTTGGGGAGGTCAAGTTTTCAGGGAGACCTCCCCTGTTCTAAGACTATAAATTAAAGAAAGATGGAATAGGGGTTAGATTTTGTGAAGAATTTTGGTTAGTTTTTGGTTTTATTGCCTCTATTTTGTAAAGGTCCTGTTTTGTGGAAGGAAGGATCAAACTTTAAAATTTGGAATAGAAGAGGATTTATAGATATATTGTTGTGCCTTTGTCGCATAATATATATATATATATATATATATATATATATATATATATATATATATATATATATATATATATATATATATATATATATATATATATATATATATATAAAGATCATACTATTTTTGGGAGAAGGAAAATCTGTGGGTTTTGAATCTGTGTAGTCGCATATCTTTGCATATGTTGATCTAATCAAACAATAGTAATCACCTTTCTAGTGTAGAAAATTATTATTTTTCTGGAACTCCTTCCTATGAGTTTTTTTAAAATAAAGAAAAAGAGAGATTTGTGTTTGAAGATAGATTTGGTTTCTCTTATCTGTTCTTTTCTTATCTGAATTGTTAGAAAGGTGTTCAGAACTTTGTTTCAGTTACCTCCATCTCGTGTTGAAACGGTTGGAAAGTTAATTCTTTTTCTTCAAAATATGTGTGAAATATTGGCCTCTCATCCAAGAATGAAGTAGGCAGTCTTACATGCTTTTAGGTTAAAAGCATACCAATCAAAAATTAATTAGATTATTCCCCGAATAACTAAGATAGGGAGTTGTACCTATGGAAAATTCAGTGGGAAGTGGTTTATATAACACTTGCCCAACTTTTTAGTTGAACACATGTCTTTTAAAGAAGGCGATAGAGTTTGAAATTGATCATTTTTAGGAAATGCAAAATCCATTCACTAACAGATTTTTGGGGAGTTTGCTAGGGAGAAATAAGTCAAACATTCAATAGACCAACATGCCATGGGCATGATAAAATTGAACTCATAATCAACAATATTCATAGTTTTTGTTTTGCCTGAGACAAATTTCCATAACTCAAGAACATCACTGAGGTTGAGAATTTTCTTAAGGATCTTAGGAACCTTAAGGGCTACAACACTGGATTCGCGTCCTTATACCAAATCACAAAGGACAGAAGGAGTAATTGATAATTATTTTGAGGAATTGTAGGGGTTACCATTTGCCACAAATTTTACTCCCAAAATAAATGCTAAAAGTAGGCCTTCCTCTCCCACCAGGACTACTCCTATACCCTCCTCTTCAAGCCATTGGCAAGCACTAACACTTATTAGAGTTCAAGCCCCCCCCCCTTGTAACTATTTACCCTGTATTCATTATGGCCCAACCATGGGGTGTTGCAGTTGGACCTCTTGCCCTCGGAGCTCATAATCCACTTCCAAAAGGAGCAAGGGATGTTCTACCTAAGTTTAATGGAGATGGAAAAGTCTCAATTGAGGAACACTTGAATTCTTTTAATGTAGCTACTAGGATACTGGCAGTACAATTTGAGGATGTAGCTGTTAGGATTTTTGCCCAAACTCTTACTGAAGGGGCAACAGATTGATTTAGTCATCTATGAGCGAGATCTATAACTGACTGGCAAATAATGAAAACCGCTTTTGAGAAAAGGTTCAAGAGCACTGATGATGAACACTCATTACTGGCTTAGCTCACACAAATGAAAAAAGAAATTCATGAGCCAATGAGGGATTATGTAGCTAGATATAATAAGATCATCCATAAAATTCCCCAGGCTAAGAGACCAACTGCTGACAATCAACAATGTTTCTTTATAAACTCCATCCCTCCCGATGTTGGTTTTCACCTCAGAAGAAATAGGCCAGCCGATCTTGAGACTGCACAAAATGAAGTTATAGAACTCGAAGATGACTTGATAACTGTTGGGAAATGGAGAAAGGATGTACAAATTCATCAAGGTCAACCCCAAGCTTCCACCTCTTCGACTGATCCGATTGTTCAAAGGCTAGTTAACGATATGATTGCTTTGAAGAGGCAGATACCGAAACCTGGAGTTTCTTACCCACAACCTTATCAAGATATAAGTAGGAAAACCCCAAACCAGTATAATTATGGATGATCTTTGCAATTGCCTGCTGCCCCGCAAAGATTGCAAATTGAGGCTCCTCCTGAGAAGGGTGCTATGTTCTCTTTTCACCTCACTATAGATCATGATGGAGGTTCTTGTTCGGATATTATAAGACATGATCAAATGAAAAACACAAAGGATGAACTAGGTGAGTTCTTTGAAGCAGAGAAAATTCAAGAGGTACCTGGCGACTCTAGATCATTCTACCTTGAATATGAGTTAGACTCAGAAAGAGGTGGTAATATTTTTGCAACCCTTGAAGATCCTGTTTGTACAATTCTGACAAGGAATCAACGGACCTCCTAGCCTGCTCCTTTTGCGAGCTCTTCTGGAGTTAACTACAAAGGTAAAGATCCCACAAGTAATGGTTTACCTCCTCATGCAAAGACCCCTGAGGTTAAGATTTTGCAAAGAAATCTGGAAAGTAAGAATAGTTCTTCTTCTTCCTCCTTTGACATAATTGAGTTTTGTAAAGCTTCAACTATTCATCTTTCCACTACATAATCTTTAAAACTGAACCCAAAGGAACTTGACAAACTGGTCAAGTATGCTAAAGGAGTTTCTTCTCTGGACTCCTCAACGCATGAATGTGTAGAGCATAGTGATTTGTTTTCTACTAGAAAACCTGCATCCATCCCATGCCCTTCAGCTGACTTGGCTGACCCCTATGCTTTTCATAATGCTGAAAATAGGCTTGAAATTGAGGTTTTGAAGCCCGAACCTTTCTACATATCCCTTCTCCTGAATGGTCAAAAGCTTAGCAATTGCATAATAGATTTAGGAGCATCAGACAACATAATGCCTTCATCCGTTGCTAGGTCTTTAGGTTTAACTCTCACAAAAACATTTGGGAGATGCTATTCAATGGATGGCAAATAGGTCCCTCTTATTGGACAGGTAAAGGATGTCCAGGTAGTGCTAGCAGCATGTCTTGATAAAAGAGTAAAATTGACTATTTTGGTTACTGACATTCTTGTAAGTTACGGGATGCTCTTGAGTAGAACCTTTTGTAAGGACCTTTGAGGTGAGATTAAGATGGATTGGTCAGAAGCAATTATTCCACTTGAGAAATAGAAAATCAAACTTGAACCTGAACTGAAAAATAAATACACAGTCTTTCCCTCTGATAATCCTAAAGCCCAGATTCTGTTTCAGGAATGTGAATTTGGAAACTATCTCATCCTTGCACCTAATGAAAAAGGATTCAAAGAAACAGTTGATGATCATGGTGGATTGTGGCATATGGAGTTTGATGGTAGTTGCACCAATTCAGGCTTCAGAGCTGGGGTGGTTTTGCTCTCCCCAAATGGTAACATCTTTCCTTTCTCTTTCAAGTTGGATTTTAAGAATACTAATAAGACTGCAGAGTATGAGGCATTATTATTAGGATTAAATGAAGCCAAGTGTAAAGGTATTAAATTGCTCAAAGTTAAGGGTGATGCAGAGTTGATTGTCAGACAAGTGAGGAATGTTTATTCAGTTAAGAATGATAGATTGAGACACTACAGAAATAAGGTTTGGGATGAGATAGAATTTTTTGATGCCTTCTCGATTGAAGCTATACCAAGGGATCAAAACACTAGGGCAGATTCGTTGGCCATTTCAGCTTCTCTTTTGTTACCACATCTAGACTTTAAGAATGATTTATATAGGATTGAAATGATTTATAGGCCTAGTGTCCCTGACAATGTAAACCATTGGCAAGTATTTGATGTAGATGCTCAAATCAAAGACTTTTTGGAATGTGTTCAGTCATTCTCCCAATCATATTTTGAAGGTTCTAAAAATAATTGCAAGGAATTTAGTCTGGATTTGGGTGCTGACTCAGAAAACAATGTCATTCAGCTTAAAGGGAACAAAATTCCGAAAGGGTTAGTGTCTCTGGAGAGATTGTTCACTCAAAATGATGTGTTAACAAGTAAGAAAGCTCCTGAGGATGATGGGAAAGGAAGTTGTGAGAAGATTAATCTAGGCGATGAATCTAATCCCAAGGTGGTAACAATTGGCAAATGTTGCTCCTCCGAGGAAAAATGAATTCTCAATGGGCTATTAAAGGAATACATTGATGTTTTTGCTTGGTCCTATGATGATTTGAAGGAGTTTAGGGATGGGCATTTTCAACATCAAATCCCGTTGAAGCCTAGTGTTTCTCCTTTCAGGCAGAAATTGAGAAATGTTAACCCCATAATGGCAGATGCAATTTTTAAGGAAGTAGATAAAATGCTTAAAGCCAAAATCATATATCCAATTCATCACTCTACTAGGTAGCCAGCATTGTGCCTGTGAGGAAGAAGAATGGAGAGATTTGTATTTGTGTAGATTTCCGCAATTTGAATTAGGCAAGTCTTAAGGACAACTATGCCTTACCTAATATGGATCATATTCTATAGACGGTGTCCGGGTCAGAGATGATGTCGATGTCAGACGGTTTTTCTGGTTACAATCAGATTAGTGTTGCAAAGCATGAACAACACAAGATTGCATTCATCACTCCATGGGGAAAATTCACATATAATCGCATGCCCTTTGGTTCGATAAATGTTGGAGTGACCTTTCAAAGGGCCATGGATTCCTCTTTCAAGGACTTTTGTGATAGAATTATTGTTTTTTACCTAGATGACCTGACAATGTTTTCTAAAGAGAGGAAGAATCATCTCAAGGATCTGAGGGTAGTTATGCAGCGTTGGCGAGAGCATGAAATCTCCCTGAACCCAAAGAAGTCAGTTTTCTGTGTAACTGAGGGCAAATTACTAGGACACATTGTTTCAAAAGAAGGAGTCAAAATTGATCCTAAGAGAGTTAATGCAATTCAATGTCTTAGTTTACCTTCAAATAGAACTGGAGTAAGGTCTTTCTTTGGTCAAGTGAATTTCTTAAGGAGCTTCGTACCAGAGTTTGCAGAAACTACCTAACACATTATTAGCTTGTTGAGCAAAACTCACCCTTTCAAATGGACTGAAGAAGCCAAGAAAGCTTTTGAGAAAATCAAGAGTTCAGTTGCAAACATGCCTACTCTCATTAACCCAGATTTCACAAAGGATTTTATTTTGTATTGCTATGCATCAGATCATACAATGTCTGGAATATTGTTGCAAATGGATGAATCTGGGATAGAAGCACCTATTGCATTCATGAGTGTTCCACTCAAGAAGCATGAGCTTAAGTATTCACTTTTGGAGAAACATGCCTTTGTTATGGTCAAGGCTATGAAACAATTTCGGTATTACATTCTGCACTCTCACTCTTTGGTTTTTGTTCCAGACTCCGCAGTGAAAAGCATTTTAACTCATCAAGAGGTCGGACTCAATAAAAGAGCAACTTGGGTAACAAAAATCCAGGAATATGATCTAGACATTCTCCCTACAAAAACAGTCAAAGGACAAGGCTTATGCAGGTTAATAGTAGAAAATGAGATAGAAACAGAAACATAGTTACCATTGACTCTATTTGTTAGATTGTAGGATACCTGGTTCTCTGATGTGGCCTACTATTTGACTTATGGTAGTTGTCCAAGCCATTTATCAGTAAAGGAACAAAGGAATCTTAAGTTAAAGGCCACCAAGTATGTTATTTGGTAGGATGTCTTGTACAAAAAAGGTTTGGATGGAAAATACTTGAGGTGTGTGGATAAGCCTCAATAGCAAAAACTTCTGGAAGTTTATCATGATGAAGCCTATGGCGGACACTTCTCATCTTCTGTCACTGCTTTTAAAATTTTAAGGAATTACTTTTATTGGCTTGGCATGTTTCGAGATGCGTATATTTATGTTAAAGAATGTGAGAAATGCCAACTCTTTTCCGAGAAGCCACATTTAGTGGCTCTGCCTTTAAGGCCTATGGTAATAGATGAACCTTTCAAATAGTAGGGTATTGATTTCATTGGGCTAATAAACCCTCATTCCAGTGCTGGTCATATGTATATTTTGACAGCAACTGACTATTTTACCAAGTGAGTGGAGGCCATTCCCACTAAAAAGGCAAACTCATAAGTTGTGTGTAACTTTCTCAAAGATTGTATCCTGGTTCATTTTGGGGTTCCTCAAAAGATTGTTGCAGATAACGCCTCGTATTTCTCTTCTGAGGAATTAACTATGTTTTGCTATGAACATCATATTACTCTCTCACATTCTTCTGATTACTTTCCACAGGGTAATGGACTGGCATAATCCAACAACAAGAACCTGATAGTTATCATGAAAAAGTTGGTTGACGAAAATGCTCGAAATTGACATAAGAAGGTATATGAAGTTTTATGGGTAGACATAATCATGCCTAAAAGAATGTCATGCCCAAACTTTTGGGCACGAATGGGATAACTTTTTTTTTTTTTTTTAAATTATATCTTAAGACATTAAATTTGCTAACAAGTTTTGTCTTAACTATGTGAGAGTTAACTTAAACCATATGCGGAATACTAAAAGAATTGTTATATCATTTTCTCAATTTTAATCCATAACTTATTTTAAATCAACTCCCTAAAATATAATTGATGAAGATAGGATTAGTCTCCAAAAGTCGTTTAATGCTTTAAGGAACTAATTAAAATAGTCCTAGTACTTTGTTTATAATGTCTAAAAGTTTATTTTAATCAATAATCAAAATGTGCTTAAAATTAAATTGAGAAAAGGGCCAATAAATTTCATAATGAATATTTACCTATAAGTGTAAATAACTCCCCATAACCAAAATTAATTTTACCCAATTTACTATAAAAGTTCTAAATGTTTAGACTTAAAAAATATTATTATATTTTTTCAACATCTTTAAAATACCCTTATGGCTATCAAAACAATTACTAACCCATATGTTTATTAAGACATATATAATTTATAACACTTAATAAATTATTCAATCTAAAATTTGTCTTATTCTTTTACATTTTAAACTCTATGTATAAAAGTATATATATATATATATATATATATATATATATATATATATATATAACATAAATATGTTTTAATATTAAACTTAATCACCATGGAAACCCTAGCATTCTTTTATTATTATAAAAATGCTTTTTCTTTTATTTTTTTTGAAAACATCTTATTTCTCCCTCTACCCTAGCCCTACCCGGCCAGGGTTTTTATTTTCTTGCAACTCGATTTTGTGCAGGGGGCGAGGTCTTGCCATGGGCATCCAAGGGATGGCGGCGGCAACGGTTTTCTCCCTGGTCGGGCGCCGTCCCTGTGTGCTCACACAGTGGCGGGGCCGTAGGTGCCACCCACTGTGTGCCCACACAGTGGCAGTGCCTTGGCACCACCCACTGTGTGTGCGCATAGTGGGGTTCGCCCCCCCCCAAAAAAAACCCCTATGCATTATATTATTTTTTTTGTTTTTGTTTTAAAAAAATCATTTTCATTTGATAATATTTATTAAAAGTATATATATGTATATATATATACATATATATATTTATGTATATATTTGTATATATATTTATATATTTAAATCTGAATGTTTTTTCTTTTGAAGGAGACTCATTTTATCATATTTAAATGTAAATAAATTTATTTATATATATGTATAAATCTATTTTAATTGAGTATCAGATCTAGGGCATTTTCTTTGTAAATAAATGATGAAATACCTTTATTTTGAAACATTTTAACAAATCAGATAAATTCTTCAGAGTTAAATTAATGTATTTAATTCTTTGTAATAACATCCTAGTTGCTTGAATAAAATAGATAGATTGTTTAAATATAGATTTACTTTCTGCAGGAAGAAAGTAAATAATGGAATTTAATATACTTAGAACAGCAACTATAAAAAAACTAGAAAATTAAAATAAATCTTTATAGATGTTTGTAATAAACTTTTTAGATTTTTATTTTCAGCAAGTTAATAAAATGACAGAATTTGATAAATCTAACAACAATTATTTAAATTACAAAATTTAATAATTTAACAACAACTAGATAACCTATAATTTATTAAATATAACCTTAGAGATGGCTATCATATTTTTGATTTCATTTTCTGCAAATAATTTAAATAATAGATCTAAATAAAATAACTTTTACATTTCCATGTATAGATCTAAATGCTTTTATTTTCAACCTACTTCATGCATGCTAAACCATTCTATTTCCTTTCTAATATACTGTTTTAAATGTGTAAGGGAAATAAACAATTTTCTTTATTTTCAAAATATCCTATACACACAATGTTATTTTTTTTAGAACCATAGAAAACTAAAACTAGAAAATACTTATTTCTTTTCTGCAATTTAGCATACTAAAATATTACAACTCTTTAAAAAATGTATTTCAAGGACTTTATTGTCACTTTACAATGAGTCTCTCATTCCTAATAAAAGAGGACTTTTCAAAATAATATATTACATATGCAAATATTTTTCTGCAACCAATTACTTTAGCAAACTTCCACTTGTCCTATTCTTTCCTTCCAACCACTTGCAAATAATCAAAGGATATGACCATAGAGAGCTCATCTCCCTGCCTAGGCTAACTGGTAGCCACCCCCGAGCTTGGAGAACCAAGCCCTAGATAGGTAACACACATGCAAACCCAATAAACAAGGGAAAAACAAACACAATCACATTCCCAACCCAGGGCTACACTGCACCACACATTGTGATGTCTTTTCAAGGGTGGTAGTGGACCAAGTACCCTGAGGAGACTGCAAGTATGGTAAAACATAAAGCCACCTCATGGAAAACCAAAATATATCATAAGTTTATCAACCCCACAACCTTATGCCCCCCAAGGCTTTCATGCCTTATTTCCCTCCTTATGACCCCCAAATGCATAAACAAGCCATGCAACAAGGGTCACATAGAAATCCCTTGAGATCACTCTCATAACGAGAGCCTCTCACTCGAGGGTTGTCAAACACCTACCACCCACAAGGCCATCCTCTCTCCCAAGAGTAGGAGGCTTTGATTTATCCCAAAACACATAAAATACAAATGAGAAGCAAAGCATACGACACAAACTAATTTTCCAAGAAAAACATACAAGAAAACTAGTCTTTTTACACAAGATATTCTTTCAATATAACATTCAATATGAAAAAACATTTCAAGAAAGGTGAAACCAACCTTCAACTACCCAAAGGTATGCTAGTTTTGTTGAGGATGAGCAGCCCAATTCCACAAGTTTTTCCTTTCTACGCTTAGCCAAATTCTTAATTCAAAATCTATCTTTTTCCTTTCAAAATTCCTTGTCTCCAAAAATGGAGAGTGGGTGATTACCCACAAAATCCCTCATTCTTGCTTAAGAAGACCCTAGTGAGAGTTCTCACAAGTTTCTAAAACTAACAAAGGAAAGGTAGGAGAGAATGGGAAAGGGAATCTCACATCCAAAAGGAAAGTTTACAACTTAGATGATCCTTCTAATTTCAATTTTCGCACAACTTAGAAAAGTCACTTTTTAGGGTGTCTAAATGGTCACATGAGAGTTGGTACATACCTAAAATTACTCCTAACCCTTAGGTATACCTTATGGGCTTTAGGAAACCCTATTAAACTACCCCTAGGAGTCCATTTAACCCTTTTTAAACCCCTTTGAAGTTAATTTTCTGGTCAACCTTAAGTTGACCACCCCAAAGATTCTTTACCCTAGACAAATATAGAACCATATTAAATTAATTGAAAAAGCTATGGTTAAACAACTCCCTCTAAGAGACAATTTAAAAACCAAAACATAAATCGATCACATGTGTCAAGCGACACAATAAAAATACTTTTACAAAATTACACTTGAAATTTGTCTATTGTTGGATTTACACAAATTAACACAATTCAATTCAAAATTCATGCAACAACCACTTTTATGAATAAAATACGATACAAACGGGGTGTTGTCTCTCCAAATAGACAAACCCTGGTTTTACGAACATACATAGGTCTAGGTTTGGTTCTCCATAATATTTCCATGGTCACATGGATAACTTTTCCTGCGCAACTCAATTACACATTAGTAATTTCAAATAACCTCATATAATATTAAACACATGAATTAGAATACACACCAAACACTCTGCATACAATTTATATTTGAACAATTCAATATATCTTATATCCAAATAATTCCACATAAGCAATTATCATAATTCTCATAATTTTGATCCACACATAAAACATACATCCTAATTCTATCATCATAGAAAGTCATGCAAATCCAATAATGACATACATCATTGCAAATCTATCCTATTCTAGAATCATATAGAGGTATATATCATAATGCATATAAATGAAACATCAACATACATCAATGCTATCCAAATCATAGAATCATATAAGTTCTAAATCCATAATGCATAAAAATAAAGCATCCATAATAGTCTCAACATAAAAATCACTGAAAAGCTAGAATGAGTCGGGGTAGGGCCTCACAAAGAGCCATCGGAATGGCACCTTTTGAGCTTGTGTATGGGGTTGGCGCAAAACTTTCTCTACTTCTAGAATTGTCAGCAGCCAAGCTACAAATAGTAGTGGAGGATTCTTTCTTTCAGAATGCTCTAGAGAAGAGGGTTATGTACCTAATGAAGTTGGAAGAAGAAAGAGAGATGTTGGTGGATAGGATCACAGAACATCAGAGCAGAGTGAAGAGGATTTTTGACATGAGAGCATGACCAAGAGGTTTTCTTAAAGGAGATGAAGTATTGCTATGGGATAAAAGAAAAGAACCAAAGGGTGCTCATGGCAAGTTTGACTCCTTCTGGAAAGGCCCATTTAAGATCTATGAAGTGGTGGGGCAAAATACTTTTAGACTCAGCTATTCTGATGGAATGCTCATGCCCTATACCTATAATGGGCAAGATCTTAAGCTTTACAAAATGTGAGTCCTATGGTCAAGAGTCTCTGTATATAGTAGATTAGGTGTTTTGTTTAAGTATTTATTTAGGTGTGAGTCTCCTTTATTCCCCTATCTACTTTTGGTCATGCAAAACCAGAGATTCAGAGTTCTTTGCATTCTTCTTCACAAAATGCAATACCCAGTCAGAGCCAATGTTATCGCATCATATTTTCTTCATAATAAGAACACATTTAATTTTTAAATTCCTTTCGGAGTCCTTGGTTTTCTTGTAATACCTCGGTTCAAGCCCTTAGTTCGTTTGTAAATCGTCTTTCAATCAAAAATGCCGAGTTTTAGTAATTGGTTGAACTTTGTGAACACTTTGAACTATCTTGAACTGGGTTCATCAGGTTCATTTAGGTTCCACGGGTTCCTAGGTATTCAGGGGATTTTTCATGCTAACATTTTCTTTAAGTGTTTTGCAGCGACTCTCTATGGTTTTTGTTCGGTGACGTGTCACATCATCTATCTCCAGACGTTGAACTCATTGAACTAGGTTCAAAAGGTTCAAACGTGTTCAACATGTTCAACACAACACAAATGGTCAGCAGCACTTGACATAATTAATACTCTCAGGAAAGATTTCGCTTGAGCGCGGCGTATGCCTTGAACTACCTGAACCCCAATGAAGTTTGTTCAGCATGTTCATATGTGTTCAAATTTGGTGGGTCCCACAGGTTAAATGATTTGATGGTGCATTGGTTGTCAAATATGAGGGAGGTGAACCATATCTTTAGTGATTTCAATTGTTGGCATTTCGAACCAAGTAATTATTTCGGGAACTGGTGGTTACTTCAAAAATGCCACCATGCATTCAATGCATGCATGCAATGTCCAATCTCAAAAACTCAACACACTTAAACTGTCAAATTGGAATTATTGCACTTAATAAGTCTATACCATTACTCTTTCTATAAGGTATGAAGGATTAATTCTCTAAACCTTGTTCTTCATCACTGCGGTGTTATTTTTTGGGGTAGAAGTCTTGTTTGCTAGTAATCGTCTGGTTGCTCAACTGTGAAGGTGAGTCCATTTCTTGTTGTCTGCAATAATTTTTACTTGCATTTCATATCTCATAGTGAGGTTTTCTGCAATAAAATAAGAATTATCATTGGTGAATCATGAATTCCATGCTGCACCTATTCAGAAATGTTTTTAGTCTTGCATGTACATAGCCCATAGTCAACGATACCGACCTTAAAGGGGAAAACCTTGAAGTTTTGAAAGAGGGTATTTAAGGGAATTGATAGTTCTTTTGGTGTAGAAGTTTTGAGTAGCGGTCTCATAGAGGTGACAACCTTTCCCCCAGCTATCCCTTGCCTAGAATTGGTTAGGGAATGTATTGCTAGGTATGATCCAGTCTATGAGACCATTAGAAGAGACAATGGTGAAACCCTTCTTGCCATAAACCGCGAAGTAATTTCCTCTATCTTCAAGATACCTGACTACCAGTTCTCCAACTTTTCCCCTGCTCAATCAATCATCGAGTTCAATGTGGACAAAACTAGGCACCAAAATAATGTAGCAAAATATTGGTTGAAGGTTCCTCAAAGAGGTGGTTCCAGATTGCCCAAGAATCCCAATAAGAATCACATGCTGCCTCACATTCACGATGTCATGCTTTTGTTGCACTGAGTCAGAGGCTTTGCAGAGGCCTACAGTTTCAATGACTGGATTTATTGCTATGTGTAGCTAGTACTAGAGGGGAAGCAATACCTTGATTGGGCAGAACTGATTGCTGATTCAATGAGGGAACAACTGAGTATGGCTAAACAGTTTAAGCAGAATTTCTTCATGTCTTCTTATCTTGTATACTGTTTGGTGTGTGTTAGGGAGTTAGTTGGAATACCAAGACAACTTACTGAGGAGGATGTTCCCGTGTATGATTTTTACCCCATGCTGCAAAGGGATAATGCTTTGCAGGATTTCAGAAGGGTACACAATGCTTTTCTGGGCGATTTGTGCTATGAATTGAAAAATATGAAAACCAAAAGAATCTCCGAGGATGCGCAAACATTAATAAAGAGGTTTGGCAGTTTCTTTATCCAGTTTCCTCATTTCTGCTATATAAGAATAGGCAGATTTGAAGAGGAACCCTTCAAGCTCCCTCATTTCTATTCAAATTGCCTTGATTTAGCAGAGATATGTAGGCAACTGACCTCTGTGATTAAAAAGGTGCATCCCAGGGATAAATGGGATGGTCATTTTCCCATCCAATTAGGTGTGATGTCTTGTAGTTCAATGTCCATCACCTTGAGTATTGGAGCGAATCTCAAGAACTTCAATTTTTCCCTATATCCTGAAAGGAAAGGTTTTGATAATAAGGGTTTTTCCCGAAGTCTTGGTCTAATGCCATATCTCCCAATGCCACAATTAGAAGACTTCTGGGAAGATTGTAGTGATGAACTCAAGGTTTTCAAAAGGGGAAACATGAGGATGGTGTTAGAGCAAGTTATTTTACTATAGGTAAAGCTAGACATTAAGGGGCTCGAAGAGGACTATCTAGAACTTTTTGAACCTGGATACTTAGCCCATGTAGAAACTAAAGTGCCTTCAATCAACTAGGACAAGGAAGAAGAAGATGATATACAACTAAGAACCAAAGGAGTTTTGGAGAGAACCATGGCGTGGGTTGCTAGGAAGAAAGCAGTGAAATTAGGCATCAAGTCTAATTTTGTGAGAAGTAATGAGGTTCCTCTGCATTCACCAAAGTGTTTTTCTAATAGTGCTTCTATGCCTGTTCATGCAAGTAAAGATAAAAAGCCACCTCAGGTTAGACACAAGTCTAATTTAGCTTTGGATTTCTGTACTCCTCGACATACCCGGTCATGAAGTGCTGCTCAGAGAAGGATGGATCAAGCTATGGATACAGAGGTGAAGGATACAATTCTTGATGCCCAAATATTTGAAGTTGAAGACTTGGATTCCCATGTGGTAACCATAGCTATGACACCAGCTTCCAAAGCGATTGAAGGAACAACCAGTTTCAGTGCAACTCCTAAGTGGTTAACCACTTCGGTAAACAAAATGCAGAATTTCCTTCCCGTGACTATTCCAATTCAGGAGATGGTCATTAAGTACACAGAGAAGGGCCCCAAGCCAAAAAAGTTCAAAATAGCTGCCCGCCTGGATAATGATGAAGGAACTAGAAAATGGGTCACTGAAATTGCCTCATAAAAGCCTAAGGATGAAAACAAGGAAGCTAGTACAGATGATTTTGAGATCACTAAGGTGGAGCTGGGAAATATGAGTAGGGACTCAGACAATCATTTCTTGTAGGTATCGGTAAAGAAAATGCTCACCAGATCAGAGAAAGATGGGAGTGAAAAAAGAGAGCTAAAGCAACACATAAATATTCTTGCCCAGTTCATCGACAACATTGGTTGCTTTGGGGCACTCCCTATATCTCATACTACAGAGAACTTTGATCCGACTTCACCAAAAAATAAGAAGTTAATGAGCCAGGTTCAACGGGCCAAAAGCATTGTAGAGGTCGTGGAGAGATGGATTGAAGGAATAGTTAAGGATGGAGAGAAGTATATCACTGACTCTCAGAAGTTATGTGATGAGATACAGAGTCTTATCGCAGAAGTTCAAAATCAGCTTTTGCCATGGGAAAAAGAGGAACACAAATGGTAGAATGTCTTGCCTTTGTTCACTAAAATAAAAGAACATGGGGCTACCAGGTTTTTGATAGAACACTCAATCAAACTGGTAACGGATGAATGTTAGCTCTTTGTGTTGAAGAAGACCATAATGTGGCGGGTGCTTACCTTCAAATCTGTGATCTCCGACGCTAAGACTTCAGTGTATGAACTCCAAGATCTCCAATGCAGTATAGTTAATGACAACAAGGTGGTTAACCCTGACCATGATTGGCAGTTGGGAATTTGCGGGCTGAACACGTAGGATGCAATAAAAGTTTTCCGAATATACATGGAGAAAATCAAAGCCAAGGGTAATTTCACTCCTGAGGATATAACACGGGTTGCTCGGATCGAGTCCATGACTTTTATTGGTAACGATCAGTTACAAAAACATGCCAAAAAGATGGTGAAGCACCATTGGAACAAAGAAGCGGTGAAGGCAAAGCTCAATGCGATGAAGGTTCCGAACCAATCTATAATCCAGGAACTCACAACCACCCACGACACCCAAGAAAGCAAAGAAGAAGATGATGATGGGAAAGCGACATAATGCGTTGATCGAGGCCCTATTTTTGTTTATGTAATTTTCATGTTTAAGCAAAGACTTCGAGACATCTGTCCCAATTATATATTGTTAGTTTCATAATTGATTTGGGGAGGTCGAGTTTTTAGGGAGACCTGCCCTATTCTAAGACTATAAATTAAAGAAAGATAGATGGAATAGGGGTTAGATTTGGTGAAGAATTTTGGTTAGTTTTTTGTTTTATTGCCTCTGTTTTGTAAAGGTCCTGTTTTGTGGAAGGAAGGATCAGACTTTAAAATCTGGAATAGAAAAGGATTTATAGATGTATTGTTCTGCCTTTGTCGCATAATATATATATATATATATATATATATATATATATATATATATATATATATATATATATATCATACTGTTTTTGGGAGAAGGAAAATCTATGGGTTTTGAATCTGTGTAGTCGCATATCTTTGCATATGTTGATCTAATCAAACAACAATAATCACCTTTCTAGTGCAGAAAATTATTATTTTTCTAGGACTCCTTCCTATGAGTTTTTTTTTTTTTTTTAAAAAAAAAAAAAGATTTGTGCTTGAAGATAGATTTGGTTTCTCTTATCTGTTCTTTTCTTATCTGAATTGTTAGAAAGGTGTTCTGAACTTTGTTTCAGTTACCTCCATCTCTTGTGTTGAAATGGTTGGAAAGTTAATTCTTTTTCTCCGAAATATGTGTGAAATATTGGCCTCTCATCCAAGAATGAAGTAGGCAGCCTTACATGCTTTCAGGTTAAAAGCATACCAATCAAAAATTAATTAGATTATTCCCCGAATAACTAAGATAGGGAGTTGTACCTATGGAAAATTCAGAGGGAAGTGGTTTATATAACACTTGCCCAACTGTTTAGTTGAGCACTTGTCTTTTAAAGAAGGCAATGGAGTTTGAAATTGATCATTTTTAGGAAAGGCAAAATTTGTTCACTAACACTATGCTACTCAAGGATGTCCACAAGTGACTAGAGGAGCTATGATGGGCATTATCTTTTTCTTTGTTTTCTGTTTGTGGTGTGAACTGATGAAATTCTAGGGAAATTTCTCTAGTGGGTGTCTATGATAAGAGTCTTCACATCAAGGTGAAATCGCCACACATACCTCAACCCCTAACAAAATTCCTAGAATGGAGGGTTCACTTCTTGTCTGCTACGTGTTTGTTTCTACAATGAGATATCTTTGCATCTTGGTTCCTTATACCCTGATGTGCTAAAGCTTCATTGTTCAAATAATAAGGCTCAGTGATGAATATATATTGATGCAATAAAATATGTGACATAGGTTCATGATTTTTTCAATTTCATTCTTATTTTCATCTCATTTTCTTATTGATAGTTTGTTGGTTTCTCATCTTCTGTCTAAAATCGCGTTCTTTCTAACATTCTTTCTATCATCAATTTTTCTCTCTATCATCTGACTAACATTTCTTCAAGGTGTATCTGAGTTAAAATTGGTTCAACCATTATCATACAAAAATAGATTCATCTGCATTTCATTACAGATTCATTTGCATTCATTATAGATTCATTTGCATTTCATTATAGAGTTCATTAGCATTCATTTTAGATTCCATTTACATCATTACTACATACATGTATTACTATTACATTTAGAATCATATAGAATTCAAATAGATATGCATCATAATACTCATAAAGAATACATGGAAAGCAAAAAATAACATAGATCATTACCAAAACCCACATGCTATATATAATTAAAAAATGATAATGTGTGTGAATACAATAAATACACCCGAAGGCTCAGATAACATGATCAGCCAACACTGCCTCTATCAGCAGGTGGATCCTGTCCACTAGATCTTGCCCTAGGATGTTGAGGTGGTCCCATAATGCCACCACTGCTAGTTCGTCGTGAAGTAGATCTACTCGATCTCCTCCCCATGAATGCATTGAAGCTAGGCTCCCTCTGACCCTCAGGGATGGCTCTCTCATATGCCTGTCTATAATAAATAGCCTCCTCCGTAGCAGTGAAGTATCTCTCTCCCTAGTCATGCGCATTTGTACCTGCTCTAAAAAGATGATCAAAGGCATCCATAGTGATCTGACATCGTCACACTGCCTCATCTCTCTCCCTCTGGAGATGAACTCGCTCAGCCTCAAAGGCACCATAATCTGCACGGTAGGTCTCTCGCTCGACATCTCATCTAGCGACCTCATCCTCAAAGCTCTGGACCTGCACTCTAAGAGTCTGTAGCTCATCCCCATAACCAACCTCTCCTATCCCACCCTCTACGATAGAAACATCCTCCAACTCTGGCATATCATCATCATCATCCCCACCCTCATTTCTCGATGACTCCAAAGAATCATCGTTGTCCTCACTGCTAATAGACTCAATGTCTCCACCAATGTCTATGTCCTCATCTCCCTCATCTCCCTCTCCTCCCTCACCACCTCCCCCATCTCCACCACCTCCTCCCTCATCTCCACCATCTCCTCTGGCTCTCTCCCCTATGTCTATCCTCAACCACTATCTAGGATGGTGAATCTGCTGTACTGTAATAGGAACAATAGGATCGATCAAAGGCACTGGCCCATGCCTAGCAAACCACGTATCGTACTCTGTCATCGTCCTTGGATCTGCTCCACCTCTACCCCAACCCCAGAGTAATGGCTGCAAAAAATCAAACTCCGCAGAAGCAACATGTGGCTGAATGCACACACCCCAATCAGATACCTCTCGCGATACACGAGCAAAATCGGCAATCACCATAGGTGTCACCTGTACCTCACCAAACTGTCTAAGAACCCACCTAGGAAGATACATCTCTATGATCCGCTGAGTCTCAAAGGTCCTCTCAATAAGATATCTCTGCTATTGGTAGAAAGACAAGTGCACTCCATCATCAGGCCAATCGAGGCAATCTAAATAAGGTCTACAAATAAAATGCTGCAATTTATCAAACTGATGTCTACAGTACAAGGTGTTCCCTGAACCCCTGTGTCTAATACCTACTATATACTTGAAGGCATAAGGCTCACTCGACTACAAGTCTACATGAATGATAGGCCTAGAAATAGAAATATGCTCCCATGCCCATGTTTGAAGCAAAGTAACACCACAAATGATAGAACGGTATCCCAGATACACAATACCATACATTTGATAATACAACATGGGAAGTAGACAAGGACCCCAAGCATATAGTCAATGATGCACAATCATATCATGGAGCACTCTGCCCCATCCAACTGGAAACCCATGACCTCGTCTATCAGGTATCAATAAACCACTAACAATACTTCATAGTACAATGGTCAAGTCATCATAATCTAATCGGGCCCAAGGGATCTCATAATGGCCACTAATCTACAAATCCTGAATCTCACACTCAAAAAGTGCACATAGTCCGGCAATGCCATCATCATGGTCATATTTAACTCTCACCATGAATGGGAATACATAGTATACACCATACATCCTCTAAGGTATTGGATGCCTCACCAGTCGGAAGATGAAAAGAACAAGTCTCAGAGTGCCACCGCTCTATCAAAGCTGTAATCATGGCCTTGTTGGTCGTAACCTCTGGCAAATGCAAAACATGGTATAGACCAAGCTGACAGATATGCTCGATGTCATCATCCGGTAAGTCAGTTCGGAGATCAAGTCCACTAGGTATGCTCTCTCGATAGTATAACACTCCAATGTTCTCTTGCAACGAGAAAATGATCAAAATATCAGATACCAAATCTAGAAAAACTTAAATATTTTCAAACACATGACAAAAACTTACAAATACAACGAATGCGTAACAGTTATGACTTATGCGGTACAATATTGACTCTTGCGTAACGATTAAAGCTAATATATGACAAAATGGGCGCATGCATAACAAAAAACACTTATGCATAATGATATACATGAATGCGGCATGTTAACACTAATGCGTAACACTTATGATGCATGCGTAGCATTTAAAGCGTTTGCAGTACACTTAACACTAATGCGTGAAAATCGATAAGCAATTGCGTAACGGAGAGCAAAAAGTGATCATGAATTTTTTTGAATAAAAAGGCATAAAACAAGCAAAAATCAGGAAAAAAATTGGAAAAATACCATGCTGCCGGTCCCAGGAGGTCTCTGATATGAACGTACTCGGTCTGACAGGTGCAATCGAGCTCTATAACTAGCCATGATGATCAAATACTCAGAAAAAAGCACACAAATTGCAAAGAAACCAAGGAATTACCAAATTACAAATGAGCAAATGAAAACCTAGAATTCTCTATTTGTAGCTCAAAATTAGGGTTTTAAGACACCTCGACGCCTGTGGTCCCCGCCAGCTTCAAACAACTTGTAGCCTACTCAAACGATCTCGAAATGACACAAAATTTCACATGCTTGCTCTTTACACTAGTATCGAAAACATGGTCTCAATTTTTTAATTTTCCGACAACCTTTTTCGAGGGGGCATATTTACACTATACAACAATACCAAGGCATACAAGGGCATAATTTTTCGTTTTCTTTGAAACAATGTCATTCCGACTTTGTCTCAAAGAGGGGCAAATTTAGACACCTAAAAATGTCTCATTGATCATGTACTAATTATTCCTCTAATTGATTAAATAATCTTTATTATTTAATTAAGTTAATTAATCTTATTCTTCTAAATTCTTCTAATTTCACATTTCTTCATAATCTTACTAATTATTCTATTTCCTAATTCTATCATCATTTTCTAAATATTAGTTAAATATTTATTATTTAATTAATTTTGATTAATTCCCCAATTTAAATAATCTTCATTATTTAAATAAATTACTAATTATTCAATTTCTATCTCTAATTATCTAATCATTCAACTCTCTTCTAAATATTAATTAAATATTTATTATTTAATTAATTGTGATTAATTCTTTAAATTAAATAATCTTTATTATTTAATTAAAGTCCATTTCTACATAATTAAATAGTTTCTTTAAATTATTTAATTAATTAATTCTTTTAATTCTTCCATTTCCAAATCCCCAAATTCTAATTTCATTTAATTTCATATTCTTCTAATTTCTTCCAAATTCAAATACATGTGCATGATTTCAAAAACCAAATTGAAAATCAATGTCAAGTTCTAAATATATTCAAATGCTAAATTGAATTAAATTAAATTCAATTATTTGAATAATATTTCATGCAAAGATCAAATTGAAAATCTAAATCTAAATGTAAGCACAAAATAAATTAATTAATTAAATCATTTATCTCTTCAACTTCTATTTTATCTTTCAGTTAGTTTTTTCTAAATTTAGCTCTCTGTGTCATCCTCTTTATTTCCTCCAATCATTCTTTTTCTTCCTTCAGTTAACTCTTTCATCAATCAGTTGACTCAATTAGTCTATTCAATCTATTGAGTTTCACTCCTACAATCAGTAGTTCAACTATCAATTTTCATTTGAGCTCACCTAAGTTCACACCTCTTGATCATTTTGTTCCACCTTTCAATCAATCATCTCCAATTTTCTATAAATTGAGCATCCAATCTCCATTTTCAACAATCATGAACTTTGAATCTTTGTGTCACTTGCAGGTTACCAACACAATATCTGAGAGCCATCATACCACGAAGAGGAGAAGAGCAATGGAAGCAATACACGATCTTGAGATAGGGAGTTTTGATTTCATTTGATTACTTTGATTCATATTTGCTTGATTGTGTTATTCCATTGTATTGTTTGTTAAATTCTGGTTAGGATAGGGATTCGTGATTTCCCTTGTTTAATTAAATAATAAAGATTATTTAATTTAAAGAATTAATCACAATTAATTAAATAATAAATATTTAATTAATATTTAGAAGAGAGTTGAATGATTAGATAATTAGAGATAGAAATTGAATAATTAGTAATTTATTTAAATAATGAAGATTATTTAAATTGGGGAATTAATTAGAATTAATTAAATAATAAATATTTAACTAATATTTAGAAAATGATGATAGAATTAGGAAATAGAATAATTAGTAAGATTATGAAGAAATGTGAAATTAGAAGAATTTAGAAGAATAAGATTAATTAACTTAATTAAATAATAAAGATTATTTAATCAATTAGAGGAATAATTAGTACATGATCAATGAGACATTTTTAGGTGTCTACACTTTGTATTCTCCTGCACTGCCCCAGTTTGATCAACAACAAGCCGTTTGGCCTACTTTGGGAGAAGAATATGAGGGAGTTGACTCTATTAATCACCTTATGATGATTAACCAAGGGTTGTTCATGCAATTACATGATGAAGATTCAATTATTATAAAATTCTGACAAATCAGTTGATACAACAACAATTTAAGGAGTTGGTACCAAATGTTGTAAATTCAGACTTTCCTACAGCCACTGATATTTTGCATACTCTGTTGTCGCAGGAAGTCTGTACTTCTCATTTTTCTGATATATCCCAGATTGATCTTACTATTAAAATATAAGTTGATTTGAATAAATGTTTGAATATCAATAGTGATTTTTTAGATACTCAAAAGGAGGCACTTGTGGACTTGCTTAAATGTCATAAAAATGCCTTTGCATAGGATTACAAGTATATGCATGGAATAGATCCAACTATTTGCACCCACCATATCTACATAAAAGAGGAAAGTTACCCACTCAACCAACCACAAAGAAAAATTAATCCTGCATTAAAAGAAATAGTAAAAGAAGAATTGTGGAAGTTGTTAAAGGCTGGATTTATCTATCCTATCTCTGATAGCCAATGGGTATCACCTTTGGTGATAGTTCCTAAGAAAGGAGGAAAATGGAGGGTATGTGCTAATTATAGATCTTTGAATTTAGCAACAAGAAAAGATCATTTTCCATTGCCATTTGTGGATCAAGTGTTGGACTCTTTGGCTTGGAAAAGATATTTTTCATTTCTTGATGGATTCAGTGGTTAGAATCAAATTCAGATAGCCCCGGAGAACCTAGAAAAGACAACATTTACTTGTCCTTGGGGCACATACGCATATTTTGTTCTTCCATTTGGATTGTGTAATGCACCAGCCACTTTTCAAAGAACAGTAATCAATATCTTTTTCAGATATTTCTCAGGACATTATGGAAATCTATATGGATGACTTTACAACTTATGGCTCTGAATTTGAACAAGCATTGGGGAACCTAAAAAAAGTTTTACAATGATTTGAGGACTATAGTTTGTCATTAAACAGTGAGAAATGCTTCATCATGATGCAAGAAGGAATAGTCCTTGGTCATCATATTTCTATAGAAGGAATACAAGTTGACCCAGCAAAGATTGAAGTCATTCAGCATATCAATGCACCGGTGAAGCAAAAAGATGTGAGAAGTTTCCTTGATCATGCTGGATACTATAGAAGATTTATTAAAGATTTTAGAAAAATTGCAAGTCCCTTATATTCACTACTTACCAAGGATATGGAATTTAAGTAGACCTCTTCATGGAATGAAGCTTTCTTGAAGCTTAAGTATGCTTTGACCCAAGCACCAGTTCTTAAAGGTCCAAATTGGTCTTTACCATTTCAAATTCATACAGATGCATTTGATTATGCAATAGGAGCAGTATGAGGACATAAGATTGATAGCTTGGAAAGTGCAATATATTATATAAGCAAGAACTTGCAGGGGCCTGAGTTGAATTACACAGTCACTGAAAAGGAAATGTTAGCTGTTATATATTCACTCAACAAATTCAGGCACTATATCACAGGATACCCCATATTTGTGCATACTGATCATACTGAAATCAAATATCTCATGAATAAGCCTTCAATTACCGGTAGACTAGCTTGCTGGTTATTGTTGATGCGAGAATTTAATATTACAGTTGTAGATAAACCAGGGAAGTCCAATGTGGTTACAGATTATCTTTCAAGACTTCAGTTACAGGAAGATTCTACAGCAATAGATGATGCTTTTCTGGATGAACATCTATTCCTTATACAAGCCCACACTCCTTGGTATGTTGATATTGCCAACTATTTAGCTGTTGCTAAAATGCCACTTCATTTCTCTCCTAAAGAAAGAAGGTTATTGGTAGAAAAAAGCTTTAACTTCTCATGAATTACTGGCTTTTTTTTTTATAGTGGGCCTGATCAAGTCATGAGAAGATGTGTAAGAGAAGATGAAACGTATGATATCCTACATGCATGTCATGATGAGCCATGTGGAGGACATTTTGCTGCTAAAAGAACAACACTCAAAATCCTAAATACAAGATATTATTGGCCCACATTATATAAGGATGCAACACAGTATACAAGAAAATGTGACAAATGCCAGTGCATGGGGAGACCTACTAAATCTGATGAGATGCCATTATATCCACAAATATTAGTTGCATTGTTTGATAAGTGGGGATTAGATTTTGTTGGCCCAATTGATCCTCCTTCTAATGGAAAATCCTACATTTTGGTATGTGCAGATTATGTAACAAAATGGGTGGAAGCTCGTGCCATGACTCATGCAAGAGATAATAAGGTAGCTGAGTTTCTTTATGAGGAGATATTTACAAGATATGGAGTACCAAGGGAAATTGTATCAGACCAAGGCCCATAATTTACTTCAACATTGATTGCAGCCTTGATCAATGAATACAATATAAGACACAGAAAATCTACTCCATATCATCCACAAGCTAATGGATAGGTAGAGGCTACAAATAGAGAGCTTGAGACTATTCTTACCAAAATAGTATCTGTTCATAAAAAAGACTGGTCTCATAGGCTTTCAGAAGCAATTTGGGCATACAGAACAACTTGGAAAACACTAATTGGCTTTACACCTTTTGAGATGGTTGATGGCAAAGCATCAATGATGCCTATTGAATTTGAGCATAAAACTTTGAGGACAACTTTGCAATTAAATATTACACTTTCTGAAGCACAAAAGGAATGCATTCAACAATTGAATGCTTTGTATGAAATGAGAAAAATGGTTGTCCAACAGACAAAACTGATAAAAAATCAAAGAGCAAAGTGGCATGATAAATATATCAAGGAGAAAAAGTTCAAAGCTGGTGACTGGGCACTATTGTATGACTCCAAATATAAAGATAGTATGGGAAAGCTGCAAACTAGATGGTTAGGTCCATATGAGATTGAGGAAGTTTTCCATAATGAAGTTGTTCATTTGACTACAATTGACCCAGTTCAGTTTAAGCTTTTGGTGAATGGTCACCGATTGCGTCTTTATCATAAGCCAGCCAATAAAGAAGAGTTCTTGCAGCAATTTGCTAAGAAAGATCAAACACAGGTTCCTACAACAACTGATCAGGTTCCTATAGCCATTGATCCAGTTCCTTCAACAATTGACCAAAGTAACAGAGGTGAGGTTCCTGCAGCCACTACAATTAACATGCTTGTCGCTTCATAATTCTTCTCATGTCATTTCACAAAAATATTTCCATGTCTTATGGAAATATTCTTCTTCATAAATAAATTTCCCATGCATGTCATCCCATCTCATTTTCTTATCTATCATTTCATTTCATTTCGTCTTCTTTTCGTATGACTGCAGGTATGTACATATTGTATTTTATTTTAATTACACATTTATGATTTCATTATGTTTTTTGTCTTTCCTAAATCCACGTACACTCCCCTAAATCTTGTAAGCTTGTGTGGACACATGCTAAGTTAAGTTGGGGGGGGGGGGTGTTTTATGGTTCGGTTTCCAAAATTGGTAATTATTCATCCTTTTCGGTACCTTGAATTGATTGCTTGCTATCATTGTTTTTAACAAGATATTCTTTCACACAAGGGAGTAATAAACTCTGCCACCAAATTTGGAGATATGTATGGAATATTCAATTTTCAGTCTGTTGGATATTTTGGTTCTCCATTTCTTAGCTGCAGAATGTGCTATACTAACAGAGTAAGGAATGGGTGGAGATCCAATCCGCCATGAACCAATAGTCCATGATGCGTTGGTGCAGGATGCTCTTTGTGAGAATTATTTTAGGTAGCATGGATGGATTGTTTACTTTCTAAAAATCAGGGATTATAATGAAGAAATTGCTGCAGAGTTTATGCATTCATTCAACAAAGGAGAGGTTGTTGTTAAAGGATTAAGGGTCATTGCTATAGAGCAGCGGATAGCTAAAGTTACAGGGTTGCCACAAGAAGGAGAATTGTTTCCAGAATCAAACGATGCCAGAAGCACTAGAGTAGAGTTTACACTTCCCGTAGATGGACCTCTAATGGTGGACAAGCAAGGAACCAGGAGGGTTTCACTACCAGTAGAGTGGCCCCAGGTGGCTTTATATGTAATGAAATACATTACTTGCAAAGGGAGGTATTCAAATATACATTCACCACATTTTAAATTACTTATTCATCTACGACATGGCCAAAGAGTGAATGTCCCTAATTTTCTATACCACCTCATTTCCATAAGTTCCAAAGAAATGCAGCAAAATGGAAATCATTCCGTCAGCCATCACAGTTTGATTAAATTGCTTGTATAACGTTCTCTTAGAGATGTTTCATAGATGGAATGGGGGGTATTTGAATATATATCACAATTTAGGGTTGAAAATGCTCCTATTGTAGATAACCCACCAAAGGAAGAAGAAATTATTGAAGACCCCTCTTCTCCTATAGTGTTTGCAAAGAATGAATTGCTCATTGTTGAAGGAGATGTGGTTATTATGGAAGAAGAGATGGTTGAGGAAAATATGGAGCAACCCTCCACTTCTCTTCAAATAGAATCACCATCTTCTAAAAGAAAAGGGAAGGAAAAGGAAATAATTGATGTAGATGAAGAACCTATGGTTCAGCTGCATGCAACTCAAGTTTCTCCTTTGGCCAAGAGGCTTAGGCCAAAAAGAAAAAATCATGCAGAAAAACCACAGGTAGAAACCATTCCTGCAGCCACTCCCAAGGTTTATGTGAGAAGAACTCAGAGTAGGACCCAAAAGGCTCATCCAGCAGGTGATCCTGCAAAGGTTATTTAAGTGGAAACATCAGAAGAAGGGAGCCCTACATATGTTGAAATCCAAAAGGAAGATGATGTAGATAGACTATCAAATCTTTCATATGTGGCAGAGCAGCTTGAGGAGACTATTGAAGAAATTTCATGGCCTAAGGTAATACCTATTAGACCTCCATCATCCCTAAGCAGTTTATCCATTGCATTAAAATTTATTGACAATGGGAAATAGAGAGGGCTAGGTTGCAAGGGGTTATTGAAAAACAACAAAGAGAAATTGAAAAGAGGGATAACAAAATTGAAGAATTAGAGGCTAAAATTGATACAATCACTAGTATGGTCCCCGAATTGATGCAATGTAGAGCACTGCCAAGGGTTTATGCTATGCATTTAAGGGAGCGGTATTTGAATTCCAAATTGAACCGCATTATCAGGGACCTTAGCCCCTCTTTAGAAACCCCTAAGGTATTTTATGATGCTTACCTGACTTCTCCAGTAGCTGTGAAAAACTTTATTCACATAACTATGATGTAGCTTTAGATAGTGAGTGGAATCCTTAGCTATATATTGGTGATATCCATATAAAAGATTTAATGTCATGGATTCAAAATGAGATCAGCATGGGGGCACAAGCCAGAGCATACAAGGATTTTGAATTTGATTGACCATTGCCATTAAGGAAGGAAGAAAAAGAGCCAAGAGTTATTTATTATGAATGGGAGAAATTACTAGTAAGAAATGATGTTAGGAATCTAGTGTTGCCGATGAGGGAAGAAATATACTAGGCATATGAGCATTTAGTTCAGTCTGACAATGCAACTGCAATGGATGGTTTAACTCGACACTGGAATAACTTGCCAGAAGAATTGAAGCAAGGAGAACCTCATTCACTGCCAAATTTCTAGGTAGCTATGCAAAGAGCCCCTAAATATATACAACTGGGAAGAGAGAAGACCAATAACTAGTTAACATTGATCTTTAAACCTCCTATTCTTATGTGGCCACTATTGGGATGTAAGACTACAGATAAGCCCTATGAAGCGGTTACAGAAGAAGATAGATGGTCCAGGTTCAAAAATATGAAAGGATTTTACTGGAATTTAGCTTCAGGAAGAATAGGTCAAGGAACAATTGGCGACCTAAGAGTTAGTGCAAGAATCAGAAATTTTCCTCTTGCTGGAGGATCAACAAGATCTTAAAGTTGGGGGGTATGATGAGTTGAGACATTGTCATATTTTTATCCTTAGAACTCTCTAGTTTTTGTCGTATTTTGATTTACATAGTAGTAATGATGTTTCAGAAGTTTACTATATGTATTTCAGATGTTAGTCTGAACCTATTAAAAGCATGTTTTGTCTTTGCCAAGTTTATTCCTGCAGCCATGTCATTTATTCCTGTTGCCATGTGGATTGTTTAGGGCAATATCATATGTGAAATTAATAGATGTCTTGATTAAATAAAATACGTATGTATGTTCTTGTATGTTATTTCTTTTTGAAATGCAGGGAATAAATGATGCTCCGATGGAAGCTAGCCTATCATGTCAATTGCGGGAAGAGATACTCATGAAGATGACTGAAAGATCAAATAGTAGAAATGTTGAGAAGCATAAGGAATGGCATGAGAGGAGCAATCAAACGATACTACCTATGTTTAACTTAGGTGGACATTGAAGTTGTAAATACTGCCACAGTATGTTATGACCGTGGTTCGATTTAGATCCACATTTCCTGTAGCATAACTCCAGCTATCTCCTTTCTCGATCAGTTATCTGCCTCTTCTTTTTGGCATGATTTATGTTGTCTGCAGTAGATGGTTTCTTTTTAATAATAACCTATTTATCTTCTCAGAGGTTAGATAGAAAGAGGAGAGAAAAAGAAGCAGAGCAGAAGATTTTGCATAAGTGTTTTTGAGTTTCTTTTCATATTGAATCATGTAATGACTTCCAAAGAATGATGAATAAAAATATGTTATTCTGAGCATTTAGAGTTGTTTTTGGGAAGCTTGGAATCACTCACCCAAGGGGGCCTACTTGGTGAGTGTTCCTGTGTAGTTGTTAAGATTAGTTTTCTTTTCCTAGCTGCAGTAAACATTCTTGCATTGACTATTCCTACAGCCACTGGAAACAGATCCACTGTCTGTTCTTGCAGCCAAAACAAAATAGAGTAATTCCTGTTTATTATCATTGAACTTAGCCAATATTGTTTTATGAATTTATGCAGAAGTTTTCCTGTAGCCTTTCATTAGTTTCAATTCTTGCTTATCTTTTCCACATAATGTTAGTTATTGCAGTAATGCAGAATAGCCATTGCAGGAACTTAGTGCATATATAGTGCAGACCCATTTCAAGTATTACGTCCCTAGGTTGACAATCAAATAAACACTAGCTATGGAAATAGTGACTTTACCAAGTGAATGTCCAAACTTCGGGTTGAGAATTCAACTAGAGTTATTATTCTTATTTTTGGGTTGAACACTCATCATGATCCTAATCTTCAATAAGATCTTACAATCATATATACAAAACCTAAGACCTCTACATGAGGTTCGCTGAATAAAGATATTTTAATTAAATTAATTACAAATAAGTCTTGATGTGATACAATACTTCGGCTCAATAGATTTACCACATTATCTAATCAATAAACCATCTTCATAACTTGTCGTGTTGATCTAGAATAGATATCATGTACCGGTCCATAACTTAGACCTATCTTTCGGTAAAGGCAAATCTGTCAACCCGATTAGACCAATAAGAAAAACACCAAATCCAAACTTCCAATCCATGTCTTCGACATAACCAAATGATCTCCAATTTATCATCGTTGTCGGTGAATAATGTGACCTACTAGTGAACATATACTGGTGACTATGCATAAGCCAATATCCATGTCAGTGAACACAATGTGTTGGTTCAACAATAAACCAATATAACCATAGAGCCAAATCAACAATGTAGACCTCCAAGAAGATAAGTGTTGACATCAATTAAAAAACCAATGCAACACATGATGAAGTCATCCATAATACCAACAATCTCCCCCTTTGGAATTGATGGCAACACTAGATGGAAAAACATCTAAGTTCCAAGAACAAAATGCCAAAAACCAATAAACCAACAATCTCCCAAAGATAGATCAATACAAAGTTTGATATAGAACCAAAACCAAAATACATCTCTCCAAAGAGTATATCTCTCCCTCAAGGTATAATGTTTTTCCATAGATATCTCTCCCCCTTTGACATCAAATGCCAAAGTAGTTAAGAATTCAAAACATAACATTCAGCTAACTACTCCCCCTGAGAAGTAGCCCTGTTTCATCAAAGCCGGAAAAAGATTTTTCTGTTAGTCCATGCCGGTTTGATGCTAATCTTCATCATCTAAGTCTCTGCCAGTGGGGAAATTACCCCAAACTGCTTTATGAGATATTCAAATATTTCCTTAGGTAAAGGCTTTGTAAATATATCTGCAATTTGCTCTTTAGTATTCACATAAACCAATCTCACTTCATTTGCTTCAACATTCTCTTTCAGAAAATTGTACTTATTAGAAACATGCTTTGTCTTAGAGTGAAATACCGAATTATTTGATATATCAATTGTTGTTGAATTATCACAATAAATGATTAACAATTCTTTTCATTTTACCTCTATATCCTTCAACATTTGCTTGATCCATAATACCTGAGTACAATTAGTTGTTGTTGCAACATATTTTGATTCTACTATAGAAATGATGTACAAGTCTACTTCTTACTTATCCATGAAATCAATCTTCTGCTAAGAAAGAATGCACCACCAATGGTACTCTTTCTGTCATCTACATCTCCTACCCAATTTGCATCTGTATATGCACATAAATCAAAATTTTCATCCTTAGGATACCATAAACCAAGATTTGTTGCTCCTTGTAGGTACCGGAAAATTCTTTTAACTGTTGATTCATGATTTTCTTTAGGATTGCTTTGAAATCTAGATACAATACACACTGCATTCTTATATTAGGTCTTGTTTGTGTCAAATATAGTAATCCTCCAATCATAGATTTGCACTTGTCAGATTAATAGGAGCCGAATCATCCTTCAATGTTAATTTAACAATTGTAGTCATAAGAGTGCTTACCAGTTTGGAATTTTCCATAACAAATTTCCTCAAAAGTTCCTTCAAGTACTTTGTTTGACATATGAATATACCTTTATTTGTTTGTGAAATCTACAAGCCTAGAAATTTTTTTATCTCTCCAATCATAGAAATTTCAAATTCTTCCTGCATCTTGTTAGCAAAGTCTTTACATAACTCTTCTTCACCTCCAAAAATGATATCATCCACAAATACTTCAATAACCAAAATGTCATCATTGGTAAATTTGTAATACAAATTATTGTTAGCATTACCTTTTGTGTAACCAAGCTTTAAAAGATATTTATCTAGTCTAGCATACCAAGCTCTAGGAGCTTTCTTCAATCCATATAAAGCTTTCCTTAACCTGCAAACCATATCCTTATTATCTGTCAATGAAAATCCATTAGGTTGTTCAATGTAAACTTCCTCTTCTAGATCTTCATTCAGAAATGCACATTTAACATCCACCTGATAAACTTTATAGTTCTTATGAGTTTCAAATGCAAGAAATAGTCTAACTGCCTCAATTTTGGCTACCAATGCAAAGGTTTCATTATAATCTATTCCTTCTTTCTATGAATAACCTTTACAAACTAATCTTGATTTATTCCTGATTACTTCACCATCTTCATTAAGTTTATTTCTATATACCCATTTAGTTCCAATTAAATATTTGTATTTATTTAGGGAACTAAAGTCCAAGTATTATTCTTTTCAATTTGTTCTAATTCATCTTCCATTGCTTTTATCCAATGTTCATCCTGACATGCTTCAATAACAGATGTTGGTTCATCTTGAGAAACTAAACATACCTCTTCATTTATCAATCTTCCTCTAGTCATAACACCTTGATTCTTGTTTCCAATTATCCGATTCTCTGAATGATTCAATCTTACATACCTGGGTTTGTTCTGAACAACATTCATAGGTTGTTGTTCTTCAGTCACAATTGAGTTTTCTGAAGATGTCGGTGTGACTGGATCTTCACTCTGTACCAATGCAATCTGTGTCAGTTCATTTATAATCATTTCAACTGTTGGTTCTACAGATCTTGAATCTCCTCTAAAATGTTCATCTATCTTCACATTAGTACTCTCAATGATTTTCTGTAACCTTTTATTAAAATATCTATATGCATTGCTTCTAGATGAATAAACAAGAAATATTCCTTCATCACTTCTAGGATCAAATTTACCAATATACTCATCTCTTCTAATATAACATTTGCTTCCAAATATTTTGAAGTATTTAAGAGTAGGATTATGACCAAACCATACTTCATAAGGGGTCTTACCGGTTTCACTTTTGATGTGAACTCTATTGAAAGTATAATCTATTGCATTCACTGCTTCTCTCCAGTACATATGAGGTAGATTTGCTTCCATCAACATGGTTCTTGCTACATCCATAATAGTTATGTTCTTCCTTTCCACAACTCTATTCTGCTGGGGTGTCTGAGATGCTGATAGTTGTCTTTTGATTTCATTCACTTCACAGAATGCATTAAATTATCTAGATGTAAATTCTCCTCCTTGATTTGATCTTAAGCATTTGATTTTATTGTCGGTTTCATTTTCTACCATTGCCTTGTATATCTTAAATCTTCGAAAAGCTTTTGATTTCTCCCTAAGAAAAGTAACCCAACACATTCTAGAATAATCATCAATTATTAGCATAAAGTATCTATCACCTTGAAGACTTCTTGTTTTTGTTGGACCACACAAATTAGTATGAATTAAATCAAGAATATTATTGGATTTCTGAGTAATGCTCTTAAATGTTGTTCTAACTTGCTTTCCCATTTGACATTCCTTACATACCAGATTATGAGGTTTCACAATCTTAGGTAAATCCTTTACTACCTTAGTTGAACTGATCTTTACAATGCAATCAAAATTCACATGACAGAGTCTTTTATGCCATAACCACCTTTCATCAATGTGTGCAATCAAAAATGTCTTATCACTAGTATCCAAATGAAAGATATTACCTTTAGTCTGATTACCAGTTGCAATCTCCAATCCAGTTCTATTTATGATTTTGCATTTTCCATTCTTGAATTGTAATTGAAATCCTTTTTCCACTAACTGACCAACACTCAAAAGATTATGCTTTAAACCTTCTACATAATAAACATTGTCAATATTGTTCTTACCATCCAAAGATATAGTGCCTCTTCCTTTGATTAAACAAGCTTTATCATCTCCAAATCTTACTAGACCTCCATGAATTTCCTGAAAAGATAAGAATTTGCTTTTATCACCAGTCATATGATGTGAGCATCCACTATCTATTATCCATTCATCCTTTTCTTCAATTTTTGTTGCCAGTACCTGCTCTACCAGTTTGACAATAGGCGCCAGTTGATCTTCTTTTATTGCAACAAAATCGCATCTGCTATCTGCTGGATCTTCATCTAAATCATCTATAACACCTTCATCTGCATAGTAACATGACTTATCTCTGTTTTTCTTAAATCTGTATCTCTGATATTCAGAGTTAGGCTTATATGATCTTTTTGCTTCTTCCCTTAATCTTGCATGTCTATCAAGACACCTAGAAGCCATATGACCAACTTTATTGCAATTAAAACATTTGAAAGGTGCTTTACCTTCATACTTACTTCTTGTTGGACCTTTAGGCATCTTTCTTGCAAATAGTACTTCAAGTTCTTCAAGTTCTTCATTTTCTCTTCTCATATCTTCAAGTTCTTTTGCATAAAGTGCTTTCCAATTAGTTTTGTTAGATGATGATGATGATGATGATGTTTATGATGATGATGTTTCAAAAGATAAATCAGTCTTTACTATAGCAACAGGACCAAATTCCTCAAGCTCAAATGTTGAAAGTTTTCCAACCAAAGTATCTCTAGAAATTGATGTATTAGGCATTGTTCTCAACTCATTAATAGAACTCACTTTCATTTTGTAAGCCAGTGACAATGATCTTAAAATTTTAGATACAATTTCATCTTCACTTAAGGATCCTCCACAACATTGTATTCCTAAAACAATTTCATTAACTCTTTCCATAAATGCAGAAATTCTTTCATCTTCTTCCATTTTTAAATTTTCATACCTTACCCGATAACATTCCAGTTTTGCAATCTTGGCAGTGGTATCTCCTTCAATGTTTCCAGTTTATCTCAAATAGCTTTAGCAGTAGATCGGTATGATAATCCCATGGTTTGTTGATCTGATAATGCGCTCAGAAGTGCTTCTCTTGCTTTGCAATCATTCTCCAAGTCCTTAGCCAATGTCGGTGGATGAGGTTGATTCAGAGTAGGACCAACATAGCCATTCTTAGTAACATCCCATATATCTCTTCCATTGTAAACCGATTGTTAGGAACTATGAAGGACAACTGAGAAGGGGGGAGTGAATCAATTATAAACCACTTGTCAATAAATTATAACCCAAATGAAAATTGTTCCAACTTAAACTTAGTGTCGGTAAACCAAACTTAAATGGTGGTAAAATAGATTAACTATTATAATAGTACAGGTGTAACTTTATGCATGAAACGGAAAGAGAAACAATATCCACAATACATGACATAGATATTTTGACATGGAAACATACTAAGGGGAAAAACCACGGTGGGAAACCTTACCCACAATCAGATGATACTACTGCAGATAGTAAGTGTATACAAATGGAGTCTGAACATGCAGAAAGGCCAACCGCCTAGAGCTCACTGCTCAATCACAAAATAGGAGTCACACTGACTACAATTAGATGGTTAAATCCAATAACAATGTACTTCTCAAAATAGCATCTGCAATGCTGGTTCAATACCGGTTTAAGCTCTGAACATGAGTGTCAAACACCTTCATAACCTTTCCTTCAACCTTCAAATAATGTCTACGTGATTCGCACAAGGATCTGCTTATTTTCGCTCTTCAATATTCACACACACTCATCATGATCCTAATCTTCAATAAGATCTTACAATCATATATACAAAACCTAATACCTATACATGAGGTCAGCTCACTAAAGATATATCAATTAAATTAATTACAAATAAGTCTTGATGCGATACAATATATCAGCTCAATACATTTACCACATTATCCAATCAATAAACTATTGGTATTTTGAGTTTGTTGGTATTTTTCATAGAGATTGCATTAATGATATGTTGTCATTAATGTCAATTGAACTAGTAATGGTATTTATATTATTGCTGATATTGTTGTTTTTTATATTGGCTAGTAACCGGTAAGAAGAGCTTTGTGGAACGTGTTGTAAACATGTATGTTAAGTTTGTGAGATAAACCAGTGAATCAGTGTAAAGGGTTAAACCTTTATATGTATTGTAACTGATAAATGCTATCAATTGTTAAACCCTAACCGATCACATTTGATGGCTTATTATCTGATGAGCGGTAATGATGGAGACACGTGTGATCATTGATTGACGATGATGTTCAAATTGTTTTGGCACATTTTCTCTTGTCTAGGGAAGGAGAAAAGTGGATTGCATTTAATGTACAACATGTGATGAGTTATAAAGTCCTATGAAGTGGTGATCATGGAGCGGTCGGAATTTTCTTGAAGAATGTGAAGAGATTGTCATGACATCTAATGGTCAAGATTGTACTGACTTGTTTGTAATCTCGATGATGAGAATTAGGTTTTTGTTGTGTTATCGACCTAATTGATTTCTATTTAAGGTCAATGAAGTTGTTGTAAAGGTTGTTGGCAAGATTGGTAGAAAATCTGTTGAGTGTGTAGTTGCCCAACCAGTGAATGGATTTGCACTTTGAGTGAAGGCAAATTGAAGCATAGAAGGATCTGATCAAGCAAATGTAGTGCTACTCAGATAGATCAAGAAAACCTATTTCTTTCTAACAATTACAGATCCCTTAACCGAGTAAGCTCTAACAAGCTTGGCTACTCATTAAAGCCTCTAACAAGGTGGTTCATTAGCCTGGATTCTTAAATCCTCCAGCGAGGTTACTCCTAATAGGGTATTATGCTTTTAATCAAGGCATATTTGTAAATCCCTTAATCGAGTGATTCCTAACCGGAATTAGTTCTTAACAAGACTTATTGTAAAGCTTTAATAGGCTTGGCTCCTAACAGGGCGAACTTGAAAGAGTTCAAATAGCTATCCTTGTGAGTCTCATCTCACCGTGGTTTTTACCTATTTGGGTTTTCCACATATAAACATTTGTGTCAAGTGGTGAATGCTTTTGTGGATGTGATCTTATTTATTGATTTGGTTAATTTCTGATAAGGCATGTTAAGTAGAAGCATTGATAGATAAATATGTTGAGTTATGATTAAACATTGTTGATATTCACAAGATTGAAGTTGTTTACTATTAAAGTTGGCATAACAGTTAAATTGGTTGATGTCAAGTATTCTTATGATCTTGACTACGATATGTTTACTTTGTTTGACTAAGTTTGAGTTTGGGAACTTTGTACTAGTTTTTCAATATACTGATTCACCCTCCCCTCTCAATATTCTACCAGATACTTATTCTTTTATCATACCATCAATTGGTATCAGAGCGACTCAGGTCGTCTTAATCTAAAAGCCTAATAGATTGAGGAAAAGATCTTGTAGATCATGATGAAGAAGGAAGGTCCAAAGTTCAACAAAGATAACTATAGAATATGGAGTGACAAAATGAACATTTACATTAAGAGTCTTGGTAGTCAGTATTGGGATCATATAGATAATAAGTATACTACACCTACTAGACCCCTGATTGATGATTAGAAGAAAGAACAACAAGAAAATCACCAAGCATTAGAAGATATTATTAGTTCCCTATCTGATGTTGAATATGTAGATGTTCATGGTCTTGAAATTGCATATGAAGTATGGAAGAAATTAGAAGAGATTTATAATGGTGATGAACATGTTAAGATTGCCAAAGAGGAGAGTTTAAGAGGAAAGTCTGATGACATGAGAATGTCTGAAGGTGAGAATATCCAGCAGTATGGTCAAAGGATTAAAGAGATAGTTGGTGAGATAAAGAGTGTAGGAGGGAAAGTGGAAGATGCCACTATAATCAGTAAGGTACTGAGAACCCTGCTACCAGTCTATGCTATCCGAGTTGCAGCTATTCAGGAGCTGAAATCCATTGACAAGACAAAGGTAACTCTTGACTCTATTATTGGCAAACTTACTGCTTTTGAACTAAATGGCTGTGATGGTAGTGTACAGAAATCAGAATCTGTATTTAGAGCTTTTGTCTCTAACCCATATATGAGAAGAAGTAGAGATACTGGCCATAACTATGAATCTAGATCTAGCAGAGATGCTGAAGATGAAGACAACTTAGTGGAACTTGAAGCATTGTTGGCAAAATGACTACCTAGAGGCACTAGTAAATATAGAGGTAAGCTACCTTTAAAATTTTTTGCATGCAACAAGATTGGCCTTATAGTAGCAAATTGCCCTGATGGTGAAAATGAATACAAGAGAGACAAATTTAAGAAATATAAGGGTAAAGGCAAGAGAGATTGTCTTGTAGCTATTGATAGTGGTATTACTAATGAAGAATCTGATGATGATGTTAGTGAAGATGTTGTGTTTGTAGCTATTAAGGAAGAAATATCAAATTAGAAGGTACTAGTATCCAGAATGGATAACTCTGATGATTGGATCCTTGATAGTGGTTGTTCACATCACATGACTGGTGATCGGAGCAAATTTCTTTCCCTAAAAGAATTTGATGGCGATGTTGTCAGATTTGGCAATGACTCACCCTATATGGTTAAAGGTAAGGGAGTTATTTCTCTTAATGGGAAGAGCAGTGTTGATGATGTCTATTGGGTTGAAGGCCTAAAGCACAATCTGTTAAGTGTGGAACAACTTAATGATAGAGGATACCCACTGGAGTTTAGAAATGGAATGTGCAAAATCTTTGACAACAAAGGTGAATTGATTGCAACCAGGAAATAAAGTAGAGGTAATCTATTTCATCTCAATCCTAAAGTTAGCAATTGTTTGATTGCAAAAATAGATGATAGCTGGCTTTGGCATAGGAGATTTTGTCATATAAATTTTAACAATATTTAGTAAAGTAAGCAAGTCTAAAAATGTAAGAGGTTTGACTCAGCTAGACAAACCGGTTAATGCTCTTTGTAAAGAATGTCAATTAGGAAAGATGAATTTTTCAACTTTTAAGAGAAAGTCTTTCTCAACAGAGAACTTGTTAGATTTGGTTCATATAGATCTATGTGGACCAATAAGAACAAAAAGCATTCAAGGTGACAAATACTTCATGATCTTCACTAATGATTGTTCAAGGATGATGTGGGTCACATTATTGAAGGATAAGAATGAAGCTTTTGGTAAATTCAAGGCATTCAAAGCCTTAGCTAAGAAAGAGAGTGGCAAAAAGATAAAATGTCTAAGAATAGATCAAGGCAGTGAATTCACGTATGCAGAGTTCACTAAATATTGTGATGATAATGGTATCAAGTGGCAACTTTCTGCACCAAGGACACCATGGAAAAATGGTATAGCAGAGAGAAACAACCATTCAATGGTTGAAGTGACTAGAACTATGTTGATACAAGGAGGTGTATCAAAAACATTTTGGAAAGAATCTATAAGTACAGCTCTGTACACAATGAACCAAGTTCTGGTAAAAAGAGGTAAGGACAAGACCTCATATGAGTACTGGTATGGGAGATCACCTGATGTTAGCTATTTTAATATATTTGGAAGTAATTTTTTTATTAAAAGAGGTGATTAAATAAGAAATTTTGAAGCTAAGAGTGATGAAGGCATAATTATTGGCTATTCCACCAAGAGTAAGGCCTATAAATGCTTCAACAACTGGACACAAAAAATTATTGAGAGTGTTGATGTTCATGTAGATGAATGTCCTGAAATTTCAGAAGGAACCAGTTCTAAGAAGAAGGATGAAGATCCTTGCATTTTTCTTTTGGAATCTGAAACTGTTGAATCAGAAATCGATAAAGAAAATCCTAATGTACTTGTTCAACCAAAACAAATAAATTCAGAGGAAGATGATAATGAAGAAGCTGAACCTAAAGAGAATGATCATGTTATTCCTAGGTATGTGAGACTGAATCATAGTCCTAAACAGATAATTGGGGACAATGATGTTGGAGTACTAAATAGAAGGAGAATAAGAGAGAACTCTTGCTTGATATCTACCTTTGAACCTAGAAGTGCTAAGGAGGCATTTGGTGATGATCATTGGGTGAAAGCTATGGAGGATGAGTTAGATCAAATTAAGAAGAACAACACTTGGACCATGGTACCTCGATAGGTAAACAAGAATGTTATAGCTACTAAATGGGTGTTCGGAAACAAACTAAATGAAGATGGTGTTGTAATTCACAATAAGGCAAGATTAGTATGCAAAGGATATGCACAAGAAGAAGGAGAAGACTATGGAGAAACTTTTGCACCAATAGCAAGACTGGAAGGTGTCAGAACACTACTTTCATTTGCAGCTCATAAGAAGTTTAAGGTATACCAGATGGATGTCAAGTCTGCATTCTTGAATGGGATACTAGAAGAAGAGGTTTATATAAAGCAGCCTGATGGCTATGCATTGACAGATAAGGAAGACATGGTATGCAAATCGCATAAAGCCTTGTATGGATTAAAGTAGACACCTAGTGCATGGTATGACCATATTCATACTCATTAGATGAAGATAGCCTTTACTAGAACTAGTGATGACAACAAAATTTATCTCAAGTTTGAAGGAGATGATATATGGATCAGTGAAGTATCTGTAGATGACATTATATTTAGAGGTAATGATGACATGAGTAATTGCTTTGCAGATGAAATGAACAATGAATTTGATATGACATTAGTAGGGGAAATAAAAAATTTCATAGGCTTATAGATACAACAGATGAAGAATGGTATTTTCATTACTCAATCCAATTATGTGAGAGGTTTTGAAGACTTTTGGTATGAGTGATTGTAAACCAGTTGGAACCCCAATGGTTACAAGTTGTAAATTGATGAATAATGATGAATAGTAAATACTCAACAGATACTAAGAGGGGGGGGGGTGAATCAGCATAGCCAAAACTCTCCTTAAACCACTTTGACTACAAAGACTGAACTAGCTGGTAAGCAGTATCACCGATCTAAAACAGGGCACTACCGGTAAAACACAGTATAACTGTGAAAGGCATAAATTGATAACACTTAGATCTTCACCACACCTAATATCTCCTTTCTACTTCACCCATATGCATAAACAAGTAATACATCAGAAATATAAAGACCACTGAATCAACATGCATTACCACTTAACAGAAAATACTAATCACCACATGAAAAAGCATCACACATGACACCTTGATTTTTCACCTGGAAACCCAACTCGGAAAAACCATGGTGGGGATGAATACCCACAAGTTGTTCTTTGAACAATTCTAAAGTCTTCTTTATTAGGAGCCTAATTTAGTTAAGGACTTTATAATAGGTTCTGCTAGGAACTGATCCTGCTAGGGATCACCCAGTTAAGGGATGGCTAAATACCCTATTAAAGCTTAGAACCCTGTTAAAGGTTACCTCGTAAGAGGATTTGAAGAACTCATTAATTTGAGTCACCTTGTTAAAGGATTTACACAAAGCCTGTTAAAGCTACCCAATTAAGGGATTTTCCAACTGCTGAAATGGTTAGAAGTCAACAGGTAATACACTGATCTGATAACAACACTCAATGCCAAGGCAGATCCTCTTTAGTTCCTTTGCTTCTACAATCACACTCTGCAGGTATCAACACACTTCTCCGGTCTAGCAAGAATCAAGTATCTCTTCACTTGGATACACTCATAACATTTGCCAACAACTTCACAATGCAAATCATCATCGACCTTATAGGAAACAGATAGGTCAATAGCATAAACCCTAAACCCTAAACATTTAGGTTATCAATACAGTCGGTCCAATCCTGATTGTTCAAACATATTGTATTGAATAAAGTAGTCTTGAATAGATCTCAAGACATTCTCCATCATTCATTCTTTTCTGCTTCTGGAAGCTGATAACCCATCACGCATTTTCCACCATTTACTAAGACTTCACACATTCCCAAGGTAGATAGGATTAATATTCTTCATGTAAGATCCTCAAGGAAATCCTTCATGTGCACAAGGCTGGCATGGAAACATGATCTGATCTCCATTTCAATGCTAACCCATCACAAGATATCGTCAGTCGAATCACATAGACTTGAAATGCATCAACCGGAAACCCTAAAGCTGAGACTACCAACTGGTAGTCATACCAAATGAAACCCCAATACAAAACTTTGCATGTACCGGTTCTCATTCCAACATACCACTTCACTTGAACCAACATACCACTTCACTTTTTCACATATATCGGTTCACAACATCATACCGTTTCTCTTGCTAGTTTGCTTACTTCAATATATTTACATCAATGACACCATATAATATCATCATGTCATCAAGCTCTACACATATGCCAACAATCTCCCCCTTTGGCATTGATGGTTGTAGTCACATAAATCTGTCCACTTAATTAAATGAATACTTAGTATTTATTTGATTATTTAACCATCAATTAATAATTAATTAAATTAATATTTAATTAATTCATCTTAACCCTCTTCTCCTATTAATTAAATAAATTATTCAATTTATTTGATTTAATTCACTTAACCAAATTCAGACCATTAATTAAATAAATAAATCATATTTATTTAATTAAATATTCTCTCACATTTAAATAAATTAATATTTATTTAAATCCCCCAAAATCCCACCTCTCACATTTAAATAAATTAACATTTATTTAAATCACCTTTATCCTCTACCCACTTGCATTTTCCTACAAATGCAAGTTGCACAATTATTTTAAATAAATAATTTATTTAAATCACCTTTATCCTCCACCCACTTGTATTTTCCTACAAAAGCAAGTTGCACAACTATTTTAAATAAATTATTTATTTAAAATCCTATTTATCCTCACCCACTTGAAACCTTAAATGGTTTCCCTTAAAGTATTCAAACTTGATGGCTTTAAAGTCTTCAAACTTGATGGCTTCCTTCTATAGTCTTCTTAAGACTTTAATGGTTTTCCTTAAAGTCTTCAAGCCTTTAATGGTTTCCCTCAAAGTCTTCAAGCATTTTAATGCTTTATCTTCATTTTTCTCATTTAAATAAATTAATATTTATTTGAATATTTATCCAAATGCAAATTACACCATTTAATTGAAATAAATGATTTTATTTTAATTGAAAATACCAAAATTTCTCCCACTTGCATTTTCCTACAAAATCCACTTGCATGCCTAAACCCCTTCTAGAATTTTCTAATCACTTCTAAATAACCTAACCCCTTCTCTAAGCTTTGTCACATTCCTAAGCAAAAGGGAAGTCACTTCTCAAACCCTCAAAGTCTTTGATAACCATTAAAGGCTTTCAACCTTCAACCACTAAATGGCTCAAAGTCTTTGATAACCATTGAAGGCTTTCAACCTTCAACCACTTAATCCCCAAAGTCTCCAATAACCATTAATGGTTACCTCAAACCCTCCCACATGGTTAAAACATTTGTTTTGACTCAACCTCTACCCAACCCAAAGGTCTCATTAGGCCATTAATGCTTTGACCATGATTATCTCTTAAACATTTGCACAAAGGTTTATCCTTGGATTAACTCTTAATCTAGTGGGTAATCTTAATTTGGACTTGACCCTTAGCCTCTAGATAACCATGAGGTCTTCTCAGGCCTTTAATGCCTCCAACCTCTTCTCTCAACCCAATCCTATGTTGACACTTGTCACCATTTTATTGGTGCCAATTATGCACATGGATCCCCAACTTTCAAACTTGGCCCTTGATTAAACCATTCAATCTTAACCCTTCATTTCCCCATTTCTTCTATAAATAGAACCCTTCTCCTCAAGCAAAAGAGAAGCATTAGAGTATTGTTGTTATACTGGCATTAGCATAGAGCTTTCTCATAGCATCACTATCTACACTTGCATAGCATTTGCCTATCATATTCAACCATCTTGAATCTCCATATGGCATCCATGGCTAGTGCTAAAAGTTGAGAGCTACACTCATTTGGGACTTGGAGAAGAGAGGAACAAGGGAGGAGCAACTATGAGCATCTTGATTAGCTATTTTATTATATGTTTATATGCTTTCTATTTCATGCTTAATATCTCTCTTGATATGCCTGTTTAGGATAATCTTTTGTTGCTAACACTAACGTTTGTTTCTTGTGCTCTTGTGTGTTGCCATCAAACAGATTTTCTAATCCTTTTTGCAGAGCATCATTTGGTGAACCCGACGTGAATCCAAACACCAAAAAGATCAACTTTTTTTTAACCAATAACATGTTTGAATGTTGAAAATGTCACACAGGTTGCGCTTTTGACACTGTTTTGGCGCGTTTGACATTGTTTTGGTGCTATTCACCTTGTTTCAGCGCTTTTCCCTTCTCTGTCTTTCCCTTTCTTTTAGTGTGTTTGTGTTAAATAGCGCCTCTGTTCAAACGCAGACTAGCGCTATTGTAACAGAACGTTGTACAAATCACCTTGTAACCAAAAAAAAAAAAATTAGGCTTGTAGAAGCCCACCAAAACAGGCGGATTTTTCTAACTAATTGTCTTTTATGCAGGTTCTAATCTTTTTGTGCAGGGGAAGGAGTTAGTTTAAATTCTTTAAAAGTTTCTTTTTTACTTTCTTTCAACAAAATTTGGTTAAAAAGAATCCATTTTCCCTTCTTGCACAAGTTAAAATAAACCTCACATTTTATTTTAGAGTGCATAAAATGAACCTCAAACCTGTTTTTGGTGCTTAAAAAGAAAATTCATCTTTCTTTATTGCAAAGTAAAAAAAAAAAAACAACAAACTTCAAAATTTTGCTTTCATTGCAAGTTAGGGATACATTTTGTTTTGGTGCTTAAAATCAACAAAACAAAATTTTCTTTCTTACATCAAACTTAAAAATCACAAGCCACACTTCAATTTTTGGGCAAATAAAAAGAACAATCCACTTGTTTTGATTTTTGCAAAAACAAATTTTACTTCAAGCAAACGTGTTTTTCATTAAGTTGACCAGGATTTCCAAATTCTAGGTTACAAAACACATTGCCTTTGAAGTTAAAAAGAACACCATGGCTATTGGAGCAACATCTCCAAATAGTTAGATCACATTTGTAATGGTGTATTAAAAATAACAAGTGTCTTTCGTACTCGGCACACTTGTGCAAAAACTCAGTCGAGTGGTCCTACCTCTAACACACACTATCCTCTCCCTTGGCTTTCGTGGTCCTAGGTGCAAGAGAAAAGTGTTAGTAACACTCAAAATTTTATCTTTTTAAGAGAGGCCTGCCAAGGGATCGATACTCTTGGGAACGACCTCGAGCGGTAAATCCTTCGAGCCTCTATAGAAATCAGGTGAGAGCGAAAGCTGTAGCCTTGGGTATAGCTGTTCCTACAGTGTAACTGGCCGAAAGGATAAATGGGCCCCACCACTAGTTACAAGGCTCTTAAGTGAGTCACTGCATAATGAACTTATGTCCAAAAACATCGAACATGACTAAACGCCTTTAAGTAGTAGCCCACCTGTTCTATTGATTGAGGATATCTTCTCCTTAATACTAAAGTGGAGGCACAAACACCCATGTTCCACTATGTTTCTCCCCCTGAGGAGTAGCGCCCTTCAACACACCAATCCTAAAAAATATTTGACAATGCAATACCTTACTGATGTGGAGCACATACCTTTAGTTCACCTCTTGAAGGGGCAGCACCCCTAATTCACCTCTTAAATAGGTAAATGTAGCCTTCGATAGAGGCTTGGTGAATATGTTTGCTAACTGCTCCTTACTAGAAACATGTTCCAATACAACTTCTTTGTTCTAAACCTTCTCCCTCAAGAAATGATACTTGAGCTCGAAGTGCTTGGTTCTAGCATGCAAAATCGGATTCTTTGAAATATTAATTGCACTTCTGTTGTCACAAAAGATACTCATTGGTTCAGATACATGGACTTTGAAACCACTTAATACATGCTTCATCCAAATTGTCTAAGTACAGTTCATAAATCCTGCTACATATTCTGCTTCTGCTATAGACTAAGAGATACAACTCTGCTTCTTACTCATCCATGAGACTAGTCTACCACCAAGAAATAATGCACCACTAGTTGTGCTCTTCTGTTCGTCCACATTGCCAACCCAATCGGCATCTATAAACACTTTGAGATTGAAATCATAACTGTATGGATACCACAATCCATAGTCAACCATTCCCTTCAGATATCTAAGAATCTACTTGACTGCTACCAAGTGGGATTCTCTTGGACTTTTCTAGAAATGTGTAGCAATGCCCACTGCATGTGCAATGTCCAGTCTATTGTGTACTAAATAGTGCAACTTACCAATCATTGATCGGTATTCCTTCTCATTCACCAATGCTGAGTCATCTTCTTTTGACAAATTACAGCCGGTCACCATCGGTGTACCAACCAGTTTGTTGTCTTCCATGCCAATGGTCTTCAACACCTCTTTGACATACTTGGACTGAGTGATAAAGATACCATCTTTCATTTGTTGAATTTGTAGTCCAATGAAGAACTTAATCTCTTTGATTAGTGACATCTCAAATTCCTTCTTCATCTCATCTGCAAAATCATGACTCATCTTGTCATCTCCACCAAAAATTATGTCATCAACAAATACTTCACAGATCAAAATCTGATCTCCTTCTGACTTCAGATAGATATTGCTATCTTCACTAGTTCTTTCAAATCCAATTTTCACAAGATGGGAGTGTAAACGTTCATACCATGCTCTAGGTGCTTGCTTTAATCCATACAAGGCTTTATGTAGCCTGCACACCATATCACTATCTTCTAATAGGGAAAACCCATCTGGTTGCTCTATATACACTTCCTCTTCAAGTATTCCATTCAGGAATGTAGATTTTACATCCATCTGATACACTTTGAATCCCTTAAAGGCTGCATATGCAAGATGTTGGCATTATAACAAACAAAGGGAGATTGTTGGTATTTCAATAAGGATATTGAGAAGGTTGTTGATGACTATGGATATAACTGATTAAGGATGTTCACTATCTTAATATTATTATTTTGTCATTGATGTCAAGAAATTGATTTTCTGATTCAGTATGATGTTGCCATATCTTAAGAAGTATGTTTTGAAAAGAGTTAAGATGTCAGTAAAAGACACAGAAAGAATGTAATGAATAAGGGGAGGAATAAGTTATTCAATGGGCAACTATTACCTAGTTAGACAATGATAAGATCATGATGTTTAGACTGTTTTGATATCCTACATATGCTATTGTTTGTAAGTTTAATACTATACTATGTTACCGAGCAAAGAACCTAGTTGGTAAACCCTAAGGTTATCGCTATCGGTTAATGAAGGCAGAATGTCTACCGAGTGAAGTTTAGTATTTATCGAGTTGCAATCGAGTAATAACAGAATGCATTAAATGTATAAATGCATTATTTAATGAAGGAAGCTAATGAGCTGGAGTTGATTAAATGATTGGTAAGCTATGCATGAAGTTTGTTAAAGATCTATGGCAATGGAAGATCGGCAGGGAGATCTACAGCTCAGATTGAACCACAATACCTTAGCACAAGTTCCAAGAAATGTATGCAAGTTCCAAGGTGAGGTAAAACATTTTTAGATCGAAGGATACATTGAACTTGGTTGAGTTTGAAGATCTGATGGCTATGATTGATCATGGGAAATGTGATCAAGGAGATTAAGCGGTTGGCAAATTATTTATAAATAAAGAACTGTTGATAAACATTGAATGCGGGAAAGTGTAAGCACAAGAATGCTACATAGTGATTACCAAGCATAGAAGCTTGAAGACCTATTTTGATAATAGAGTATAGAGCCCAGCAGAGGGACAAGATAGGTCCTATGACTAGATTGTATTGAGCAAATAAGAATCTTCTTTAGCATTTTTAGATGTGAAGTTGCAAATATATTTTATTACTATTATTTTGTGAAGTAACAGAAAATCTCTTAACCGAGTGGACTTAACAGTCTTATTTGTAAAACCCTCTAGCAAGGTGACATTCAGATTGAGTGTTTGAAATCCTTTAACAAGGTCACCTCTAACAAGGTGAAGATCCTAATAGATCTGAGGGAAATCCCTTAACCGGGTCACATCTAGCAATGTGTTTGTAATTTTTAACAGGATTTTCTTTTAACCGAGCATACTCTAGAAGAGTATATTTCTTAGTGGGTCCGAAATCCCACAGTGTTTTTTTCCTATTTGGGTTTCCATGTTAAATCTGGTGTTATATGTTGTGTGATCTTATCTTTTTATGAGTCTGCATGCTTTACAATTTTTCTGATAAGTTTACGGAGGTTGAATCTGTTAATTTTATGGAAGATTAAGTTTGTATGATTCACCCCCCCCTCTCATCTTGTTAGCTTTGCATCTGTACTAAAAATTTAGTATCAGAACTATCACAAGAAGCATTCAAACTCCTTCCAATCTAGCTACTGGAGCAAAGGTTTCTCCATAGTCTTTTCCTTCTTCTTGAGCATATCCCTTACACACCAGTCTGGCTTTATTTCTTACCACTGTACCATCTTCATTCAGCTTATTTCTGAAAACCCATTTGGTGCTAATAACATTTTTATGCTCAGGTCTAGGTACCAAAGACCATGTACCATTCTTTTCTATCTGGTCAAGTTCCTCTTCCATAGCCTTGATCCAGTCTTCATCTTTATGTGCCTCGTTAAATGTTTTAGGCTCAAATTCAGAGATCATGCAAGAATTTTCTCTGACCTTTCTTCTTGTAAGAATTCCTACATCCTTATCTCCTATGATGCGCTTTGGATCATGATTCAGCTTTACATACCTAGGAATGATCTTAAAAAATTCCTCTTTCTTTTCTTCTTCATCCTCATCTTCATCAGCATCAGCATCTATCGGTGTAGGAGCATTGTTACTGGTACTAGGCTATTTTACAATCGGTTCCCAGAAGGTTACAACCAGTTCATCTACCACTTGCTCACTGCCAGTTCCCTCAGGTTTCTCAGAGGTTTCATCAACTCTAACATTGATACTTTAAACAATTCTCTGTGTCCTATTGTTGAAACACTTGAGAGCTTTGCTCTTGGTGGAATATCCTAGGAATATTCCCTCATCACATTTTGCATCAAACTTGCTCTGGTGTTCACTCCTCTTGATATAACACTTGCTACCAAACACTCTAAAGTATCTTACTACAGGAGTCTTACCGATCCAATACTCATAAGGTGTTTTATCCTTACCTTTCTTGATGAGTACCTAGTTCATAGTGTAGACTGCAGTGCTCCCCACTTCTCTCCAAAAAGTGTGAGCAACCTTTCCTTGAATTAGCATTGTTTTGGTTGCTTCAACTATAGTCCGGTTGTTCCTTTCTGCTAGGCCATTCTGCTATGGAGTCTGGGGGGCAGACAATTGCCTCTTGATGCCATTTTCTTCACAATACTTATTGAACTCACTAGAAGTGAACTCACCTCCTTGATTAGTTCTAAGGCATTTGATTCTCTTACCACTTTCTTTTTCAACTACTACTCTAAAGGCTTTGAAATTTCCAAAAGCTTCAGACTTGTCTTTCAATAATGTGACCGACATCATTCTTGAGAAATCATCAGTAAGAATCATAAAGTACCTATCTCCTTGAACACTCTTAGTTTTCATAGGACCACACAAATCAGTATACACAAGATCAAGTAAATTTTCTGATGTGAAAGATTTACCTTTGAAGGTTGAGGAAGACATTTTCCCCAATTGACATTCTCTGCATAGAGGATTCTCTGGTTTGTTCAGCACATGCAATCCTCTAACTACCTTGATCTTACTAGCCTTCACAATATTATCAAAATTTATATGATAAAGTCTCCTATGCCATATCCAACTATCATCAAACTTAGCCATTAGACATTGGCTGATATTTGCATTTAACTAAAATAGGCTACCTTTATTCTGCATACCAGTGGCCATCAATTCACTACTCTTTCCTTTTATTTTGCACACTCCATCTTTGAATTCCAGAGTGAGTCCATTATCATTCAGCTGAGCAACACTTAGAAGGTTATGCCTAAGACCTTCTACCCAATACATATTATCAGCATTGCTTTTTCCATTTAGAGAGATGGACCCTCTTCCTTTTACCATACAAGGTGCATCATTACCAAATTGGACTACACCTCCATCATACTCTTCCAAAGACATAAACTTTCTCTGGTCACCAGTCATGTGGTGAGAACAACCACTATCAATAATCCATTCATTAGAATTATCAAAGCAAGAGACAAGAGCCTTCTTGTTTGACACATCTTCCTTGACAACTACAAATACTATGTCTTCACTATCTTCATCTTCTAATTCATCATCAATGACACCTTCATCAAATGCAACAAGACAGTTTCTCCTATTTCCTCCTTTGAACTTTTTGAACCTCTCCAGTTTGTCCTTATTATCACCATTAGGACAGTTAACAACAATGTGTCCAATCCTATTACAAGAAAAACATTTCAAAGGGAGCTTACCTCTGTATTTACCAATTCCCTTAGGAAGCCTCTTGACCAAAAGAGGTTCAAATTCTATCAAGATCTCCTCATCATCTATATCTATTCTTTGTCTAGGTTCTGTAGCGTCCTAAAATTGCGACACTTGCAACTTCGACTGCATTTGGGTCTTCACGATGGCGATGCAACGTTAAACCTGAATGGAGACCCCAGAACCTACTTGTGACACCAAAAACTGCATTTTTCTGCACCTTGGCATGATCCCTCCTTGCACCCTGCTATCATGGGAGGTGGGACCATGGCGCCCAGCACCCTGGTCCCTGGCCCTATTTTGGGCCCGGTCTCCTTTTGGGCATCGGGTCTTGAAGTTTGCAAATTGGAAAATAATGTTTCTAGGTCGGCCTAAGGTCGGGAAAATCAGTCTCTCAACCCTAATTGACAAGTATATAAACTACTTTTTCTCTCCTAAAAGAGGAGCGAGAAAATAAGCAAGGGCAAGACGTGGAAGCGATATTCAAACATTCAAACATTCAAGCATTCAAGTATTCCTTCAAGCAATTGAGCATTCTAAGTCTCCATTCAAGGCTAAGTGTTGCATTCAAGACAAGGATTCAACCATTAAAGAGGAGATCACATACAACATACAACATACAACATACATTACACCTTCGCATGTAAGAATACAAACATTCTTACAACAAGGTATCAGTACTTGTTTACATTACAAACATTTACATTTACAGCATTCTCATTTCTTGGTTGATTCCAAAACTGGGGTTTGACCTAAAGGAAAAACCCTAATCCCTAACCCCCCAATCATCCTCTCTTTTCTGTGTGTAGGTTGCAGGTACGCGACTGTAATTGAAGATCTGGAATCCTTGTGCAAAGACGAACAGATCCCCCTTCGTTTCACGGATTTTTTGGAGGACCGTGTGCACGCCGGGCGCCATCGTCCTATCAACTTTCGCTCAAATTTGCAAAACAGCGTCGTCTCGACATTTTATTGCTAATTCCAGGTCCGCAGCTTCATCCCATATCCCTATCTCTATTTATAAGCAAATCTTTCTTGCTTCTACATACATTCCTAGTTCAATCATTCTATCTATATTCTTTACAAAAGAGGGTATCCTTGATGTCTTAACCCTTGAAACTCATTTAGAATCTAATCTTGCATTGTGTAGGATTGGATCTTGTGGGTTTCAACCCCTCTTTTGAATGTAAAGTCTCTCCTAAGTGAAAACCATCAACCCTAGTGACCCCCCCTTCTCTCTCCTTGGAGTTGGGGAGGGGAGAACAACTAGGGTTTGATTTTTCTGCTTTACATTTTGGTGAACCCAACGTGAACATCCTCATTCTGATTATTCATGGTTAGATCTGAAAAATTTGCTTCCTTAATTACATCTCCATGTTTGATCTTTTGCAAATTTTAGAGGTTGATTGCATAAAAACCCTAAAATTTTCTTTTTAGTAATTGAGCTTGTGAAATGTTTAATTGTTAATGCTTGTTTCAGATCTTCCCTTCTATTACAAATTGTCAATTCATATTTGTGCTTTAATTCTGAAAATTAAGTGGTTAAGTGTCAAAACCCTAATTTTTTAAAACCCTCTTGATTCAACCTTTGACTAATAATTTCACTGATCAAAACACCTCCAAATCGGCTGTAACTTTGGATTCCGTAACAAAATCACAATATCTTTCATCCCTAAAAATTTGGAAAAAAGTTGCGAGGACTGTGTGCACCCCGAGCGCCATCGTCGCCGACATTTTTTCTGAAATTTCGGGAGCTAGATCTTACTGTATTTTTCTGCTAAAATCCAGAATTTTGACTGATTTTATCAATTCTAACACTTTCAAAATTAAAGTCAAAGTTGGTCTAGTGATTGCTTGGATTAAGGCTTCTAATCATTCAAAAATTGTTGAAATTAAAATTCCTATCAAAATTGTGTTTCTTACAGTCCTAAATCTGAAAAGTGTGTTGGCATTCATTCAAAATTTTAGTGCTTTATTCAAATTTTTACAATTTGTGACTTTTGAAATTAAGTGTTTAATTGCAACAACTCTGATTTCCGCTTTCAAATTTGAATTTTGCATGAAATTGAGTCAACTTTTAAATTTCAAAGCCTGCATTGCTTTCAGTATTCCCTCTAAAATCATAAAATTCAAAATTTTAGTTTCCCTTTCTTTTTCAAAATTCAAATTTTGCATTTTTCAACAATCTTGGTAGGGTTCAATTTTGAGATTGCAACTTTAATTTGGCCTATCTACAGATCGTAAAATCACTCAATTTTTTCAGATTGGCTTTAAAATCATCATAACTTTCATCCCTGAAAATTTTGAAAAAAGTTGCGAGGACCGTGTGCACTCCGTTCGCCATGGTCCCTGACATTTTTTCCAAAAATTCAGGAGATTGTCCTGATTGTATTTAACAGCTTAAATCTAGGAGATTGGCTGATTTTATTGAAATTTGCTACCTATAAAATTCAAAATCTTCTCTCTTTAGTGCATGAGTTTTACAACAATAAGCCCAACTTACACTATTCCCGTTAGACGAAGCCTTAGAATTAAGTCTTTCCAAGGTTTAATTATTGAGGAGATGGAACCTAATTTGAATGGCCTTTTTAACGAGGACATGGGTAATTCCTCTAATCCTCTTAATGATGAAGAAGCTCTCCATGAGGTTTCTGTAGAACAACTTTCAAAATTAGATAACCAATTTGATGATTTTCGACAAGGGATGTCTCAAGAATACCCTGATAGTGAAGCTCTCTCCTTAATTGAGGGTCTAAAACACATGGTTCAAAGTGATAAGAATGGAATTGATATTTTGCGTGGTATTGCACACATTGTGGATTCGAATTTGATGCCTATGAAGAGTTGTGCCGAAACTTTAGGTTATACAGAACCTCCTACTCAAGTTAATCATTCTATTCCTTTGACAACTCCTATTGCTAGTATACCTACTTTTACATCAAACATAATGACTACTTCAATACAAGACATTCCTCCTATGATTACTAGTCATGGGGGCAATCCTTCTTCTTCAATCAACCCTCTTCCTTCATTCAATCCTACTTCTTCACTCATTCCTTCAATGAGTGTTCCTATTACATCTCCACAAATGAACATGACACAAGGGGGCAATTCATTTAACCATTCCATTCCTCCTTGTAGTGTTCCTCCTTTCCAAGCATCTCCTATGACTAACTATCATAGTGTCCCACCACCTTACTCTCAATCAATACCTTCTTTCAACAACATAATACCTCCATCACAATCTAACACGTCTAATATGAACTCTTCGACTGAAGCGACCATTAACAATCTTGTACAAACTGTCTCTTCTTTACAACAACAAAATGCCTCTATGAATCAATCTAGGACTAGTGTGCCCACATTTGATGTTGCGAGCCCACTTTCTCTTGACATTGTTCGAGCTATCCCCCCTAAACATGTTGAAATTCCACATTTGGAGCTTTATAATGGTAAGGGTGATCCTCTAACACATGTTAAGACATTTCAAACAATATGTACCGATTTTGCTTATGACCAGAGGTTGCTTGGAAAATTGTTTACTAGAACATTAAGAGATAAAGCCCTACAATGGTATTGCTCGTTACCTTCCTATTCTATTACTTCTTTCAAACAACTTGCAAATGCTTTTATTCAACAATTTCAAAACAATATAAGTCCTAAAGTTACTTTGATTGATTTAATGCATTGTAAACAAGGTGTTAAAGAAAAAGTGACTGATTTCATTGGTAGATATAAGCATTTGTATGCTCAAATTTCTTTTCCAGTACCTGACAATGATATTCAAAGAATCTTTATTTCTAATTTACAAAAAGATATTAGAGAAAAACTCCTATTTTCTGAGTTTACTTCTTTCCAATAGTTGTGCGCAACTCTTCACAATTATCAATTGACTGTGAGTCAAATGGAACAAGCAAATCCTATGGCTCCGAGTGATAAGGGTGATAGTAGTCAACAACCATTTGGGAAGTTTAAACCGAATAGAGAGGTCATTAAGTTCAATGAAAATATCATCAACAATAATGTGAATGCAGCATCAGGTGTGCCTCCTATTTCCAAGTTTTTCAAGAAAGAAAGAAAGTTTACTCCTTTGAATGAATCATTGCATAGTATTATGAATAAGTTATTGGAACAAAATGTGCTTACTCTTCCTCCTATAAGGCAAATAGATCCTGCAAAGATTACTTCACCCTATTTTGATAACAAATCTTTTTGTCAATTTCATCGTCAACCTGGGCATGATACTGAAAAATGTTTTGCTTTAAAGGGTAAAATTCAAGATTTGATTGATAATAATACTATCTCTGTTTCTGGTGTGAATGATAAAGGCAACACATCTGTAGCTCCTTCTAACCAAAATCTTAAGATTTTTACTGATCCATTACCTTCTCATACCTCTAATGTGATTGATACTAATGATTCCTCTGTCTCACCTGATGATCTTGTGTCTATGACTCCGAATGTGATTAACTTTGTGGAACAACAGAAAATTCCTAAAGAACCTTCCATCACATTTGATTCCAGTGAAACTATCAGGGCACCTGATGGTCCTTTATATATAGTTGCAAAAGTTAAGAATACACCTTGTCGTGGAGTTCTTATTGATCCTTCTTGTATGGTTAATGTCATTACTAAAGAATTTCTTTTTACTTTGCAATTGAATCAAGTGATCTATGATGAAACAAATGTGGTTGTGAAATTATTTGATGCATTTTCTTCTCCTGCAATTGGTTCTATTACATTACCTATTGAGGTTCATAACAAACCCCTTGATGTGGACTTTGCTATTATTCCATCATCTGAACAATTTCGTGTGAAGCTAGGCTATCCTTGGCTATCTTCCATGAAAGCTATTGCTTCTCCTATTCACAAGTGTTTGAAATTTCCCCATAATGGTGAAGTTGTTACTGTCAATCATAGTCTCTTTAAACCAGCTGAAAGAACTTCAAGCGTTCCGATTGATTATTTTTGGCCTAAACAATTCCAATCTCTTCCACCGCAGAGTGATCATCTTTTCAAATCTTATCAAAAGTGGAAAAAAGATATGATCCTATCTCTAAGTGAACCTAGAACACCCAAACTTGATATTCCTATCGTTCTTGAGAAGGAAGTTCTTCCTTTGAAAGATAAAACTAATGTCTTTCCTCAAGAAGATTCCCAACCCATCCCTATGAATGTGACTATGTCTATATCTAATAAACTTCCTAAAAGTAGACCTATACCTCCTCGTCATGATGGAATTGGTCTCCTTCCTAAACCACATATTTCTCCCTTATATGGAGCAGTTCCTCCTCCTTCCTCTTATAGAGAGAAGAGACCTTCCTCTTCTCCTATTATCCAACCTAAGAGACCACAACATAAACACCCAGGTGATAAGGATGAGAACATTCCTCCTCCTCAATCTCCTCAACTTCCTACTAAGACTAGACGAAATTGTTCTACACGTGAATGCTGATGAAAGCATCATCTTAGAGCTCAGGCAGCTGCTTCTCAAACTTTGCAATCCCTAAAAACACCTTCAGCCAGTATTATTCCATTTTCTCCTCAGCCAAAAATTGAGCCAAAATCTCCTAAACATAAGATGCATGATGGTCTTGATCTTGTGCGAGTTAAAGATCCTATTTCTATAAATCTTGATGATGATATAGATGAAAATGTTATTCATGATGAAAATGTTACTCCTCTTTCTTCTGATAGTGAATATGAATATGTTGATGTTGATAACCATTTATCTAACGAATTTTCTAAAGCACTTATCCTAGCTCCTAGACAAGAACAACGTGGCTTGGAACATGAACATAGCCCTTGTTTGGATCTTGTGATAGCTCCATCTACTGTGTTGGATGTTCCTCCTCTAGCGTGTTTCCTGCCTTCCCGAAATATTGATCAGCAAGATCGGGGGGTGGATGACGTGCTAGACTAGTAACATTAGCATAGTAGACTCTCTCCTCCTCTCTTGATCTCTTTTGTTACTTCTTCTATTTGTTATTCTCATTCTTTTATTTGTTGTCCTTAGTGTTGTCTACTTGAGGATGATGCAAAACATTGAGATCTCTTTTGGTCTCTCTCATGTTGACTCAAAAGACACATGTGTTCCCTTCTTCTAGGTGTCTATTATCCTCATGCTTTGTGTTTTGGTGTCTATTATCCTTGGGCTTATCTCACACTTGGGGGCTAAATCCTTGTGATAACGTGCACCTTTCTTGTATCTTATATGTATCACTACCTTAAAGCAATCACCCCTGGTGAGGCGTGTGCGATCGCTTTAACGTAGGGGGGCATACATCCCGTTCATATCTTTTCAAGATACTTGAAAATTTCTTGACAAATTTAGCTTTGCCTTGAATATTTTTGATATCTTTCTTGCATGACTCATAGTGAGGGAACATTACTACTGACAGTCATGGTTCTCCCTCGTGATCTTCCCTTTTACTTTGTCAATCGAAGTCGTAAGATCCTTAGTCCACTGGGGGCTTTGTGTATCTTGCCTCCTTGACGTGGTGAAAGTTTTTCAATGTTGTTTCCTTGTACTTTACCGTAAGTATGAGCGTACACTTATACTCCTGCTAAAGTGGGGGCTAAATGTAGCATCCTAAAATTGTGACACTTGCAATTTTGACTGCATTTGGGTCTTCACGATGGAGATGCAACGTTAAACCTGAATGGAGACCCCGGAACCTGCTTGTGACACCAAAAACTACATTTTTCTGCACCTTGGCATGATCCCTCCTTGCACCCTGCTGTCCTGGGAGGTAGGACCATGGCACCCAGTGCCCTGGTCCATCAGGACCATGGCGCCTAGTGCCCTGGTCCCTGGCCCTATTTTGGGCCCGGTCTCGTTTTGGGCATCGGGTCTTGAAGTTTGCAAATTGGAAAGTAATGTTTCTAGGTCGGCCTAAGGTCGGGAAAATCAGTCTCTCAACCCTAATTGACAAGTATATAAACTACTTTTCCTCTCCTAAAAGAGGAGCGAGAAAATAAGCAAGGGCAAGATGCGGAAGTGATATTCAAACATTCAAACATTCAAGCATTCAAGTATTCCTTCAAGCAATTGAGCATTCTAAGTCTCCATTCAAGGCTAAGTGTTGCATTCAAGACAAGGATTCAACCATTGAAGATGAGATCACATACAACATACAACATACAACATACATTACACCTTCGCATGTAAGAATACAAACATTCTTACAACAAGGTATCAGTACTTGTTTACATTACAAACATTTACATTTACAGCATACTCATTTCTTGGTTAATTCCAAAACTAGGGTTTGACCTAAAGGCAAACCCCTAATCCCTAACCCCCCAATCATCCTCTCTTTTCTATGTGTAGATTGTACGTACATGGCTATAATTGAAGATCTGGAATCCTTGTGCAGAGACGAACAGATCCCCCTTCGTTTCATGGATTTTTCGGAGGACCGTGTGCACGTTGGGCGCCATCGTCCCATCAACTTTCGTTCAAATTTGCAGAACAGCATCGTCTTGACATTTTACTGCTAATTCCAAGTCCGCAGCTTCATCCCGTATCCCTATCTCTATTTATAAGCGAATCTTTCTTGCTTCTACATACATTCCTAGTTCAATCATTCTATCTATATTCTTTACAAAAGAGGGTATCCTTGATGTCTTAACCCTTGAAACTCATTTAGAATCCAATCCTGCATTGTGTGGGATTGGATCTTGTGGGTTTCAACCCCTCTTTTGAATGTAAAGTCTCTCCTAAGTGAAAACCATCAACCCTAGTGACCCCCCCTTCTCTCTCCTTAGAGTTGGGGAGGGGAGAACAACTAGGGTTCAATTTTTTTGCTTTACAGGTTCACAACTGGTACTGACTTCTTTACCCTTTCTAGATAGTGTAGCAAATGCTTTAAAGGCTAAATCAGTCTTCTAAACACTGCCATCATAACTGTCGATCTCATAAGCGGTCAACTTAGCAATGATAGAATCAAGGGACACCTTTGTTTTGTCAATAGATCTCAACTCCTGAATAGTGGAAACCCTTATTGCATAGACTAGTAATAATGCTCTCAAAACTTTGGTGACAATGGTGGAATCATCCATTGTACCTCCTGCACTCTTGATGTCTCCAACAACAGTTATAATCCTTATCCCATATTGTTGAATGGTCTCTCCTTCAACCATCCGCATATCTTCAAACTTTCCTCTAAGGCTTTCTTCCTTAGGCTGATTCACATGCTCATCACTGCCATAGATAGACTCCAGAGTATCCCATACATCTTTGGGATTTTATTTTTCCTGAACATCAATAAACTCAACATTAGATAGGCTACTGATAAGAGCTTCCATTACTTGCCCATTCTCCTAGATTTCTCTTCTTTGATCATTGGTGAGAGTACCGATAGGGACAACATAAGTATTCTCAACATAGCTCCAGTGTTGAGCACCCATTCTTTTAATGTATATCTTCATTTTGTCCTTCCATATCTTAAAGTTGTCTCTACTAAACTTAGGACCTTCCCTCTTCATCATTAGAATAGGATGTTTTCCTCAAGCGGTTAAGCTTACAACACAGAGGACCTGGAGGATGCTCTGATACCAATTGATGAATAATGATGAATAGTAAATACTCAACAGATACTGAGAGGGGGGGGTGAATCAATATAGCCAAAAATCTCCTTGAACCACTTTGACTACAAAGACTGAACTAGCTGGTAAACAGTACCACCAATCTAAAATAGGGCACTACCGGTAAAATACAATATGACTATGAAAGGCATAAACCGGTAACACTTAGATCTTTACCACACCTAATATCTCCTTTCCACTTCACCCATATGCATAAACAAGTAATACATCAGAAATATAAAGACCACTGGATCAACATGCATTACCACTTAATAGAAAATACTAATCATCACATGAAAAGGCATCACACATGACACACTGATTTTTCATGTGGAAACACAATTGGGAAAAACTACGGTGGGGATGAATACCCACAAGTTGTTCTTTGAACTCTTCTAAAGTCCGCTCTGTTAGGAGCCTAATCCGATTAAGGACTTTACAATAGGTTCTGCTAGGAATCGATCCTGCTAGGGATCACCCGGTTAAGGGATGGCTAAATACCCTATTAAAAGTTAGAACCCTGTTAAAGGTTAACTCGCAAGAGGATTTGAAGAACTCATTAATTTGAGTCACCCTATTAAAGGATTTACACAAAGCTTGTTAAAGCTACCCAGTTAAGGGATTTTCCAACTACTAAAATGGTTAGAAGTCAACAGGAAATACACTGATCTGATAACAACACTCAATGCCAAGGCAGATCCTCTTTAGTTCCTTTGCTTCTATAATCACACTTTGCAAGTATCAACACACTTCTCCAGTTTGGCAAGAATCAAGTATCTCTTCACTTGGATACACTCATAACATTTTCCAACAACTTCACAATGCAAATCATCACCGACCTTATAGGAAATAGATAGGTCAGTAGCATAAACCCTAAGCCCTAAACATTTAGGTTATCAATATAGTCGGTCCAATCTTGACTGGTCAAACACATTGCATTGAATAAAACAATCTTGAACAGATCTCAAGATGTTCTCCATCGTTCGTTCTTTTCTGCTTCTGGAAGCTGATAACCCATCACGCGTTTTCCATCGTTTACTGAGACTTTGCACATTCCCGAGTTAGATAGGATCAATCTTCTTCATGTAAGATCCTCAAGGAAATCCTTCATGTGTACAAGGCTGACGTGGCAACATGATCTGATCTCCATTTTAATGCTAACCCATCACAGGATGTCATCGATTGAATCACACAAACTTAAAATGCATCGACCGGAAACCCTAAAGCTAAGACTACCAATCGGTAGTCATACCAAATGAAACCTTGATACAAAAATTTGCATATATCGGCTCTCATTCCAACATACCGCTTCACTTGAACCAACATACCACTTCACTTTTTCACATATACCGGTTCACAACATCATACCGGTTCTCTTGCTAGTTTGATTACTTCAATATATTGACATCAATGACAACATATAATATCATCATGTCATCACGCTCTGCACATATGCCAACATAAATTGTCCAAGGAAGATGCATCTAAGTCTGTAGATGAAAAGGAATACAGGTCAATGTTTGGCAAATTACACTATGTTGTTCACAGTCAACCGGATATTGCCCATGTAGTTGGTATTGTTGCTAGATTTCAGAAAAATCCAAAGGAGGCACATCTGATGGCAATCAAGATAATTTTTAGATATCTGAAAGGTACTGTTGACTATGGGTTATAGTATCCACATGGTGGAAATTTTGATTTGAAAGCATACACAGATGAGGATTGGGCAAGAAATATTGATGACCGGAAGAGTACTACCGGTGGAGCATTCTTTCTAGGAGGAAGGCTAGTCTCATGGAGTAGCAAAAAGTAGAGTTGCACTTCACAATCTACTGTTGAAGCTAAATATGTAGCATCTTATATGAATTGCACACAAGCTATGTGGATGAGGCATATTTTGGAAGGTTTGAAGATGGAAATCTCAGAACCAATAATATTTTGTGTGATAATACAAGTGCAATAAACATTTCAAAAAATCTTGTTTTGCATGCAAGGACTAAGCACATTGAATTGAAATATCACTTCTTGAGGGAAAAAGTTCAAAGTAAAGATGTTATCTTTGAGCATGTTTCTACCAAGGAGAAGCTTGCAGATATCTTTACCAAACCTCTGCCTAAGACCACTTTCAAGTATCTTAGAAGTCAATTGGGGGTTATCCCTCTTCGTGAAGTTAGTTGAGCATGATGCTGATTGAATCAGTCCTTGAATTACTTGCAGAATTTTACATGGATTGATGAAGAAGTGGATGTATTCCACAAAGGGAGCATCAACATCATAGTGAGAAAAGAATTACATGTTTTACTTTCACTTTTGCATTGTTGTCAAAGGGGGAGAAGAATTATGTGTCTGATTGGGTGAACCAGCGACAGGTTGAAGACAAACAGAGCAAGGTGAATACTTGGTAGTGTAAACCAAGATTCCTATTTACCAATCTCAGTAGCAATTAGAGGCATTGATATTTGTATTACCATCAATGCCAAAGGGGGAGATTGTTGGTATTTTAAGTTTGTTGGTATTTTACATAGAGATTGCATTAATGATATGTTGTCATTGATGTCAATTGAACCAGTAATGGTATTTATGTTATTGTTGATATTGTTGTTTTTTATATTGGCTAGTAACCGATAAGAAGAGCTTTGTGGAAGGTGTTGTAAACCTGTATGTTAAGTTTGTGAGATAAACTAGTGAATCAGTGTAAAGGGTTAAACCTTTCTATGTATTGTAACCGGTAAAACCCTATCAGTTGTTAAACCCTAACCGATCAAGTTTGATGGTTTATTATTTGATGAGAGATAATGATGGAGACACGTGTGATCATTGAATGAGGATGATGTTCAATTAATCTGATGTGTTTTTTCTTGTCTAGGGAAGGAACAAAGTGGATTGCATTTAATGTACAACATGTGATGAGTTACAAAGTCCTATGAAGCGATGATCATGGAGCAGTTGGAATTTTATTGAAGAATGAGAGGAGATTGTCATGATTTCTAATGGTCAAGATTGTACCGACTTGTTTGTAATCTTGATGATGAGAATTAGGTTTTTGTTGTGTTACCGACCTAATTGATTTCTATTTAAGGTCGATGAAGTTGTTGGCAAGATTAGTAGAAAACCTGTTGAGTGTGTAGTTGCCCAACCAGTGGATGAATCTACACTTTGAGTGAAGGTAGATTGAAGCATAGAAGGATCTGATGAAGCAAATGTAGTGCTACTCAGACAGATCAAGAAAACCTGTTGTTTTCTAACAATTATAGCAGAAGTAAAATACCTTAACTGGGTAAGCTCTAACAAGCTTGGTTACTCATTAAATCCTCTAACAAGGTGGTCCATTAGCTTGGATTCTTAAATCCTCCAGCGAGGATACTCCTAATAGGGTATTGTGCTTTTAATCAAGGCATATTTGTAAATCCCTTAACCGGGTGATTCCTAACCGAAATTAGTTCTTAACAAGACTTATTGTAAAGCTTTAACAGGCTTGGATCCCAACAGGGCGAACTTCAAAAGAGTTCAGATAGCTATCCTTGTGAGTCTCATCTCACCGTGGTTTTTACCTATTTGGGTTTTCCACGTATAAACATTTGTGTCAAGTGGTGAATTCTTTTGTGGATGTGATCTTATTTGTTGATTTGGTTAATTTTTGATAAGGCATGTTAAGTAGAATCATTGATAGATGAATATGTTGAGTTATGATTAAGCATTGTTGATATTCACAAGATTGAGGTTGTTTACTGTTAAAGTTGTCATAACAGTTAAATCGGTTGATGTCAAATATTTTTATGATCTTGACTGAGATATGTTGACTTTGTTTGACTGAGTTTGAGTTTGGAACTTTGTATCAGTTTTTCAATATACTGATTCAGCCCCCCCATCTCAGTATTCTACGGGATACTTATTATTTCATCATACCATCATAAACCGTCTCCATAATGTGTCATGTTGATCTGAAATAGATATCATGTACCAGTCCATAAGCTAGACCTATCTGTCGATAAAGGCAAATCTGTCAACCCGATTAGACCAATAAGATAAACACAAAATCCAAACTTCCAATCCATGTCTTTGACATAACCAAACAATCTCCAAGTTATCATCGCTGCCAGTGAATAATGTGACCTACTGGTGAACATATACCAGTGACTGTGCATAAACCAATATCCATGCCGGTGATCACAATGTGCCAGTTCAACAATAAAACAATATAACCATAGATCCAAATCAACAATTTAGACCTCCAATAAGATAAGTGTTGACATCAATGACAAAACCAATGCAACACATGACGAAGTCATCCATAATACCAACATAACTGGTGTATTCAAAAATAATGAATAAACTAAAAATAATCAATAACATCACATGAAAATCATTCCACACATGAACACCATATTTTTGACGTGGAAACCCAAATAGGGAAAAAACACAGTGGGAGTAAGTACCCACACATATTTGTACTCTTTTGAAGTATGCCCTGTTAGGATCTTAGCCCTGTTAGGAGCTTACAATACACCCTGTTAGGAGTCACCCGGTTAAGGGATTTGGATGTGCAACCTAGTTAGGAGCTTAATGACATGTTAGGATCAACCTCATTAGAGAATTTACCACTCTTTTTGAGAGATACCCTGTTAGGGTATTTACAAGATTAAGGCTTGTCAAAACCTACCTGGTTAAGGGATTTAATTTGTTGTAATTGTTAGAGAACAACAGTGAAAAAGTGATATGTTACTTGCACTTCTCAGCTTGCTAAATCAAATCCAATTATACTCCACTATCTACAACTCCTAGGAAGATCTCACTCTTCTCTAAGATCACCGACACAATAAACATCAACTATGCCAACATAAATAATGCTTTCCACTAGGTTGGCCACTAAACCCTAAATTACATCATAGATCATCACAAATCTTTACAACTCATTACAATACATCATATGGATCATTAAAATCAATTACAAATAAATATCAACCATTGATTGATCATAATTTGTCATAGCAAGTTGATCTGGTACAAAGTCAAACCCTTAGCTCATTCTGCTAAGCACTTTGCACATTCCCAGGAAATTTGCTCTCCAAACGTGCCAAAACATCTTTCAAACACTTCATGTCGTTTGTGTCGCATTGTCATCAACATGTAGACTCGATGTCGATCACGGCCATACCAAAAATCATTACCGGTTTTATAATTTCTTGACCAGTTCTAAAATCCTACTAAAACCCTTTCAAAACTTCATTGGAAATTAGAAACATGCCTTCTGATAGTCATCACAAGATGTGGTTCCAGCCACATACTCATTTCCATGATAAAGATTACATTCCAAACCGCAAATCACCAATCATCACGAATAATCTATTTCAAGTAAAACATCTCTACATATATCGGTTAAAGTCCTATTTCATAGTCTTTTGTATATTGTCGGTAAACCCTGTCTCTGGTGGACAAAATCACTTAGATGACAAACTAAACATCAAGAAACATTAGTTAACATCATTAATCATTAGTTGCCATCAATGAAAACACAAATAACGGATCAAGTCATATAATCACAAAATCTCAATCTCTTCATCACAAATAGTCTTTTATTCTCTACCAGTTCAGTCATCAGTCTTTAATTGCATCACCTCATCTATATCAGTTATGCCAATCATGCTAACATTAAGATCTAGTACTGAGATTTTGGGATATTTGTTGGGATGGTCTTGTGTATCTTCATTTTAGTTGGATAGTGATTTGGTGCTCCACAAGTTATCTTTCCTCATGATGGTTGTTGATTGGTTGTGTTCTTGAGATTTCAAATGTTGACAGATGAAGATTTTGAAAAGTGGTGTTGGTGCAGCTGTTCTAGATGATTCTAATGTGCTTGTTGGTGTTCCTTAGTCATGTCCTATTTGTTTTGGTGATCCACATTGATCATTGTGCAATTTTTTGGTGGTTTCTATCAACCGATGATGATTTGCATGTTATGAGGTATTTCTTGTGGTGCAGCGTGTTGCAGTTGATCTTGGCATGATTTTTGGTGGAGTTGTGCATTTGGGAATTTGATTTAGGACCATATTATGCTATGTAAATAATTGTATAGGTTAGGTGGTCAATCTTTGTATCATGTGATGTAAATTTGTAATTGAGGGTTGAGGGTTTAGCCGACCTTGTTATCCAATTTGATGAATTGTATCTATAGGTGATATAGTCATGTAGTTTGGGTGTCGATGTTGTGTTTACATTATCAGAGAGAGGTTTGTATGTGAACAAGTGATTTGATGAAAAGCCAAGAAACAAACTAGGTGAAAACCTTCTCTCACCCATAACTACTATGTCCAAAACAAGTTCTTTTATTTTCTCAAGGTGTGAACAAAACACCTACCAAATACTCAACTCACACAACAATTTGTGTGACCGTATCCATACCAATTTAGTCTCTTCCGGTACCCATATGATGAAAACACTCTACCATTGTGTGAATCGGTTTAGTATCTTTCGGTACTAGTGGGATGGAAACCTATTGGTTTTTGTCTATTGGTGGTTCAACCAACACAAAAAACCCATAAGATCTGGCTATCAGATGTGTTAGGGAATACTTGCCTCACAACTATCCAATTGTCTAGTAGCCCTATTGGTAGCCTAGTAGCCCTATCGGTAGCCTAGGAGCCCTACCAGTTGAGTTCTCCAAACACAACTTAACAAGATTACAAAGGGAAATAAAAACTAAAGGTATATTCAGATGCCCTTTATCTATTCACACAATTCCCCATAATATTAGGCTCTAACCACAAGTTGAAAGGTATATACCCTTACTGTCCTTCAAGACCTCATTGAGCCAATTAGGTCTAATTTACAAAGAAAGTAACCCTTGTATTAGTCCCCCAACTATACCAAAACTTTTTCAAGGTGGGTTAAGGTTTAAAAACACCAAATCCAAGGTTTCATGACTTGATCCCATCTTCTTTATCTTCTGCAAGTGATTTCCACTTCTGCAGTTCAGGCAATCACATAGAGATGCCCGCCTAGGGTCAATTCAACCTCTTTAGGCTTGCAGCCTCCATGCAAGACAACACAAAAATATTATGATAAAATGGTGCTTCTAACATTTTCCCCATAGGTTGTTTGGTCCTCCGGTTAAAATGTCAGATTAAGGGCATCTTTACAGTGAAACCTTAGGTGTCGGTAGGGTTTATGACCAGTCTGGTTAGATTTGGATGGATCCCTACAACCCAATTGTTACAAAACCTCAAAATTGATTCAAATTAAAGTTAAGAGACATCCCTAACTCATCCAATTGGTTCCAAACATCCACCAATCCATACTGACCAAAAATGAACATCAGAAACACATAATTTCATAAAACTCCAAGTATATTGTATTGCTCCAAACTCCAAAACATTATCAAATTTCATCAAATTCAACAACTAAGACAACAACAACTTGGAATTGATCCAAGTGGGAATAATATATCTTCCCTAATAGTTTCCAACCACTTTTCAAACTTTGGAACTATTGGTGGATTAGTTATCCCTTTCTACAACATTTTGCCCTAATAATAAAAGTTGTCAACTTTCACTTTTTAACTTTGGCAACTTCAAGGTGTATTTGGCCTATTACAAGGATTGGTATGATGTTTCTAAGACCAAAATTTATTTTTGTGACTCATTCCTAGACTCCTACTGACCCACATGGTCATTTATCCGTGGTGGCTTATAAAATGCAACCATGACAATGCCTTACATCAATTGGGTCTTATTGACTCACAAAACTATCAACCTATTACAGATGATCATTTTCACCCCATGGGTGATATTAGTGATAACTTAATACTGAACAACTAGTACAAAACCAGTACTGAGAGCAGGGGGTGGGGGGTGAATCAGTATAGACAAAAATACAGTCCTAAACCAGTTTGACAGCAAATACTTCAAATGACTGACAAACAGTGACACCGATTTGAAGCAGAGTGCAACCGGTAAAACTCAGAACAACTAAAACAATCATAAACCGGTTAATCACTTAGCCTTCCTCTTAGCTCAATACTATACTACCATTTTACCCTTATGCATGAACAGGTAATCTAACATCAGATCTTCATATTACTGCAAGATCAACATGCATCACCACTTAACAGAAAACAATCATAATCATCACATGAAGAAAACATCACACTTGACACACATATTTTTCACATGGAAACCGAACTGGGAAAAACCACGGTGGGGATGAATACCCACTGTAGACGTCTAAAAATGGTCAATGCTTGCGGAGTCATACTTTAACATCTGCGCATTGCCTTATTTTTAGGGTTCTTGCATCGCATTAACATTTCTTCTATGTTGCGTACTTGGTCTTTATCATTTGCGAGCATTGAGTCCTTCTTCTACATTCCTCATGTTTATCACTTTTGCATTTAGTCTTGTTGATAACAATCTTCAGTCATGATTTTGGTCGATCTTATCCTGGTGCATCAATGTGCGTGCTCATTTGGCATATTTTGACATCATCAATTCGATTTCATTTTGGACATCGTCAATCCTAATCGATGATAGAATTAGGGTTTTGTCCTCTTGTCAATCTCATCAATTTTGCAATCGATTTGTTGTTGATCATTGTCTTTGTCAATCTTGTCATCTTGCGATCGATTCATCATCGATCCTTGTCCTTGTCAATCTTGTCATTTTGTGATTGGATTGTCATCGATCGTCATCCTTCTCAATCATGTCAATTTGGATCAATTAGTCATTATTCTTCATCAATTGGCGCATTTATCAATCAAATCATTTGTCAGCATTGGTCCTTTGTTAATCAGAATCATAATCGACCCTGCATCAATTATCTTTTGTCAAGACCTAATTGTCGTCCTTGCATTTCTAATTCATCTCCTAGGGTTTTTCATTTAATCTTGTTTGTCATTTTCTCTCTAGGTTAAATAATTTATTTATTTATCCTAAGTCTTCTTGTCACAATTAAATATTTATTTAATTGGCTAATTAATTCCCCCTCTTTTTGTGAATTAATTAATGAATGAAAAATTATTAATTAATTTACCTAATTTTCATCAATTTTCTAATTTCCTAATTTCTAATTCATCTAATTTTCTATTTTCTCCTATTTTTCTAATATTTCCCCTAATTTCATGGGAATGACATAGCAAATTTGTCATACTTTGTCATAATTTGTCAATCAATCAATTTTGCATAGCAACCTTGTCAATTTTGTCAATCAATCAATCTTGCATAGAAAGTGTCAATTTTGTCATAATTTGTCATATTTGTAATTCTTGATTTGAAATTTCCTTTCAAATCTCTTCATGCTAATCTTGTCATTTCTCCAATTTGTCTATAAATTGGATGAATTTCTTCAATCAAAGGATCCCCAAATCAATCACGCTTCTAGTATTCTTGTGCTACGTCTTGTCAATCTTGCTTTCACATTATCCTTATGCACTTGAAGGTGAGATCCACAAAACAAAGCAATTTGAAGGAGAAAGAAGGAAAATGGAGAATTATGGAGGAGATATTCATGTTTGTAATGGTTTGCATTTGGTTTGATTATCTTGTCTTCATATCTTTATTGAGTGTAATTAGGATTTCTTATCATTGCAATCTAGTTTTTGTGGTTGACCTAGTCTAATATCTATTGCATTGATGATTTCCAAATTCCTATCTACATTAATTAGTGAACCTGATGTGAACTAACCATTTAACCATGTTTTGAGTGCCTTTTGAGCTGATTTGTAGGTGAAAACCCTAGAAACAGGGCAATTCAAGGCTTTCTGGGCACTTCTGCACCTGTGTAGGAGGGATCTACGCCCGTGTCAAGGGATTTGCACCTGTGTCAATGCATTCTGCACCTATGTCAAAGGGATCTAGGCCTATGTCAATGCATTCTGCACCTGTGTCAATGCATTTTGTGCCTGTGTCAAGACATTCTGCACCTGTGTAAGGCCAGAAATAGAGGTGAAAATCAGTGTTTTTACTTGCAAATTACTTTGTTTTGCATTCTGTTCTGGTATTTTGGTTTTCTTTGGTACTGATTCTTTGTGCAGCACCTTGGCATTACGCATGGTGAAGACAAAAATGAAACTACTAACAAATCTTATGCAGGTTCGCTAGTCAAAGACCAAACAAATCAAACTTCTAACTTAGTGATTTTGTAGGTTGCCTTGTATTCCAACTGAACTTTGTGTTTGTGATTCATAATTAGGCAATTGGTATGTTTGCTAAGTAGGATGGAATGAACATGTTTTTACTTTGTTTGTCAAGTTTGACATTGGAGTAGGAGAGTATGCTCTCATACTACTTAGGGTGATCAGAAATCCAGATCTTCAATACCATTCTCATGTTTTGGATTGTTTGTTACCTTTAGAGGGCCTGCCTTCCTGACCATTTGCTTTCTTTTGCAAGCAAGTGACAATCGTGAGAAGGGAATGACCCAAAGTGAGCACAGCTAGAGTACCTTGGAATTCTAACTCACTATAAATAAATACCTGATGAGCGAAAGCTTTGAAGGAAGGGTTATGTGGGAATTGTAGTTACTTGGGAAGTGATGACCCTTGGACTCTTCCTCATATCGGCATCTAAGTAGGGCCCCACGGTCTAAATCATGCTTGCACGACTAAATTTGTTTGGTATCTTGGTGGGCCTGTGTCTCAATCATGCTTGTGTGACACCAAGGAGTAACGCTTAACGGAAATCCTTATTAAACACCTTGTATTTAGAGGCCAAAAATCCTTCTAGTTGCTTGAGAAGGAGGAGTTCGGATACTTGGAAGAGATACTAAGTTCACCATGGGGAGATTTACATGGGGAATGATGCTTGGCTACCCTAAGAAGTGAGTGCCGTGGAGGGGAGCCCATGGGGTCAAGCATCTATATATTCTCCTTGAATCTCATAATGAGTCTACCTCTCAAGTACCTATTGTCCTTACCTACCATAAGAAATGTGTGAATGAGCATGATTGTTTTGAGTCTAAGTTAAAATATCTTGTCTTATTTGCTTGTCAAAAGTTGAGTTGTGTCTCATTTCAAAAATAAGACAAATTGATTCAAAACAAGGTTAAACACAGGAGTATTTCATTCAACAAAGTTCAAAAACACCTTCAAACATGGTTGTCAAACATTTTTCAAAATCTTTTCTCAACATTCATGTCACTTAGATTTAGGTTCATCATAGGTTTGCATTTTGCAAATTCATTGTCAACTACTAAGGTTAAGTTTCACTTAGGTCATACTCCTTTACATATCAATAAAGGTCATCCATTTGCATGTGTCCTCTTGCATTAGAGTAATACCATTTCATAATTCAACCTTAAGTTTTGCCTTAGGTTGACATTGTCATACATTTGCATTTGCATCTTTGTCCTCATAACATTAGGTCACATTTGCATACCCTAGGTCTCTTCATTAAGCTTAGGTCATTATCATATCATATTAAGGTCATTTGCATAGTAATTGTCCCTTTGCATATAGTGTCAAAACTAGGTTTTGTCATACTTGAGTAATGCAAATCTTTGATAAAACCTAAGTTATTGTTAGGAAGTCTTGACGTTATCAAACTTTTGTCTTTTTGTCATCAATGTCATTTGGTCACACCTAGCTTAGTATCCAAGCATATAGGTGAGACATTGTCAATTTGTCCTATTGTCACTTGGTCCTTTTGTCCTTTGAGGTCTAGACATCATTTCAATTTCCTAAGGGTCTCATTTTTAGAATTGCATTCATGAGTTTGTCAAAATCTTGAAAAACAACAAAAACATTAAGTTGCATTGTCATCCATTTAAGTTGCATTTGTCAATCCCATTAGTTGCATTGCATAGTGACATGTTTGTTGAAATGAGGTCTCAACCTTCTTACGAAGCCATGTCATCACAATTGAGAAATCAATCATGTCAATCAAATCTCTACATGTCTCGAAACTTGGATCAAACTTTTTATGATGAAACAAGTCTCCAAATACAAAAACTAGAGGAGAAACTAGCTCAAGAAAATGAGATTTTGGAACAAAGAGTGAAAAACATTGAGAAGAATAGATCACAAATGTCCAAAATGTTTCAAAAATTTCCAGGTCAAAATCCAAAGATTGAGCCAATTGATGTAAGATTTCTTATTGAACGATCAGACATACCAACTCTCTTCTCGCAAATAGAGATGATGAAACAATTTCAAGAAAAGAGACAACAACATTATGTGCCTCCACAACAAGAACAAGAAGGTGTTTACTATCAATCACATTGTCAACAATCACAACCAATGGTTCAACCAGTTGATCAACATTTCCAACAGACACAACCAATTGTCCAACATATACAACCAACACAACCAATTGTCCAACATATACAACCAACACAACCAATGGTCCAATTTCAACAATATGTCCAACCAACTATACAATGTCAACAAATAGTTCAACCAATGGTGGAATATCAACAAGTTCAATCAACATATCAATGTCAACAACCACAACCAAACATTCAAAAACAAAGGTTGCAACATGCACCAAGCCAAATTTTGAACATGTCAAACCAATTTGATCAACATCTAGTTCAAAATCAAAACATGACATCAAACCAAGACCAAATTCTTGCCAAACAAATTCAAATTTCAGATACAACTATGTCAAAACCTTGAAAGAAAGGTGGCTTTATTGCAATGATCTTAAGGAAATTACCAAGTGAGTTCTTTGAAGAAGATCAAGATAATACACTTATGTCTAGCAATGCCTCATCCCCCCACAAACTAATGGACTCTCCAGTGGCATCTATCCTTACACCTTTAGAAGTTTCCCAAGAACCTTCCATATTGTCCTCATCAAACAATACACCCAAGGATGAAATTACCCAAGGGCTATCCATAATTGATTGCCAAGATAATCCAATTCATGATGCACATCCTTGTCATGTTTCAAAAATACAAGACCCAATGCCACCATGCACTTTATTGCCATTACCTGTTTTAGAGGACCCCATTCAAAGTCCCTCTTCCTCATGTTCAAGCATTGATTCCTTGCCAGAATCCATCACAAATGTTCAAAGTGCATTTCCTTCATGCCAAAACATTGATCCCTTGTCAGAATCCCCCATGCATATCCAAAGTCCAACCCCATGTCAAGAGGATAATTTAGAGCATGAAGAAACGTGTCTTGAAATAGATGAAGATCAAGATCTTGAAACCTTATCATCCCATCCAATTGTTGACCAGGACCCCATGTTCCCAGACACTCACGATGATTCCCCTATTCTTGTCCATCCTATCCAAAGTCCTATTGACACTCCATTCCCTGAGCAAGATCAAGATATCCCAATCCATCCAATCCCAAACGATCCCATTCCATTTCATGAACAAAATGTCCTTTCAAATCCCATTGACATTCCAGATATCCCTTCCATCCTTTCCAGTGATCCCATTGAAAGTCAAGAGAAAAGCACCTTTAAAGAGGATTCCAATTATCTTCCTCCTTGTCAAGATCAAATTATTCCTTTAAATCCTCCACAAGATCCTTTTGTTCCTCCATCTCCTTGTCTTAATCCTCCATATACACTCCAAGATCACATTTCTTTTGATGATCCCATTATTTCTCCCATTCCATCTCTTGAAGAGCCTGTCATTGAACCATGTCCACTACACAATCCTAGTCCCCCTCATGATCCTACTCCCCCTCATGATCCTGATCCCCTTCATGATTCTAACATGTCAGTGCAAGATGTTCCTGAACCCTTGACATGCATAATGGGTTCTTCCACCTTGGTCCAATCCGATCCACTCCAAGATCTCATTATTTCTCTCATATCATATCCACCTCATAATGGACTCACGTCTTCTTCCCAAAGAAAAGAGTATCCTACAAGTCAAGATATTCATAAAGGCAAAGGAGCAGACCTTCATGAGAAAGAACCCCTCCATATCAAAGTAGATCTTAAGGATCATGTCTACACAACTCACTCTCAAGACATTGGTATCCCCCCATCAAAATCAAAACATACACCTTCCCCATCATATTTTCCATCCATCTTAGGTCCTTATATTCCTTCATCCTCTATGCAAGATCAGAAAAGGCACACATCCTTGAGTAAATTTCATCAATCCAAAAGAAGTCCATTTCATTCATATCCATCCATGCATTCCTTTCCCCCTCCAAGCAATTTGGATGCCAAGTATAAATGTCATAAGTCTAGAAATCCACATGTATTCAAGGATCAACATGTCCAATATAATCGACATGTCAAAACAAAGAACAATGTGATCTATAAAGAAAAAGAAATATCCAAAAGGCCACAGAGGCTCACTGAGAAAAATAAAGCAAAGTCAAAATCTATATGGGTTCCTAAATCCCTTGTGCAAGCAATGCACTCCAAGGAACCACAAAAGCATGAAAAATCAAAAACCATGTGGATCCCTAAGTGGCTCCTTGAAGCACAAAAGCCTAAAGAAACATCCAACTTGGCATCCATAGTTGCTATTCCTCCATACAAACCTCTCAAATTTGTTCCTCCATCACCTCCTTCTTCCATTTTGGGTCCTTATGTCCACAAATCCCTAGCTATTCCTTCATCAAAATCTCCATATACAAAACCCACTCTTCCTCCATCAGTCCATCACCCCTCAAGGTGTGTGCCAATGTTGATCTTGCCTTCATTTCCATCCAGTGAAGCCCAATTCTTCCAATACCCTATCCATTATCCAATGCATATTTTCCATCCTTCGATCCCTTTGATCCAATCTTTTACATAAATCCTTGCCTTAGTTTCATCTTATTTTCCATGTCCTTATCCTACCAACGTCTTTGAGCATACTTTTAAAGGTCATGGTCCATTTTTTTCAAGGCTACTATCCAAACAAAAAGATGCTTGAGTCCTTCTTCCATCCCCTATCATGTGTCCATCTTCTATTGAAAAAGTCAAAATACAAAAAAAAAAAAAAAAAGTGAGAAAAAAAAGACAAAATAAAAAAGTAAAGGAAAAATAATTCATCCACTAGTGAAAACCTGACAAACAGGCACCTTGGGCAAGTACCATGATGAAAACCTAGCAAATAGGCGTCATGCGTAATTTATGAACTTCTTGCACACCGTACTTGGGGACAGGTTTCCTCCTTCATATCCTATTGCCCTTCATTATCCTATCATACCATGTCATACTCCTCCATTATCCTATTGTCCCTCATGTCCATTTCCTTGTTCCACCTTTGGTCTTGACAAGGCTGAGGATCATCATGAGCATCATGCATCTTGTTTGTAGCTTTTAGTCCATCATAGCTTTTGGTATTTATCCATTTGCTTATTATAACCTTTCATCCATATTCCCTAGCTTATTGCAACTTTCTGCCACTATCCCGTATCCTATCCCGACCTTTAGTCCATGTCCCTTATCCATTCTTGGTCTTTCTTATCCTATCCATATCGTATCACTATCCATACACTCTTTTTTTTTGTTACATGATCTTGATCTCACATAAGGACACAAAATTTACACATGGTTTCAAAAACCTCTTGACATGTCCCTCATGCCATGTTCCTGCTTTACATTGTCATATCCAGTCTCTTGTCCCATCACACAATAGCCCTTGAAAATTGCATCTGTATTGTCTCCATAATAAAAGGCCTTTGTCTTCCCTCTATCCACCAACATTTCAGAAAGCCTATTTATTCACCTGTCATATTCCTTACCTTGCTAGACACTGGGGGCAAAATCATAAAAATTGAAAAATATCCTGAAATAATAAAAAAATTGAAAAAAATCCTGAAAACATTCAAAAACATCAAAAAAATCATGTGTTCATTTTCAGCTAAAATGTCCTGAAAAAATCATAAAAATAAAAAAATGTCCTGAAATAATTAAAAAAAATTGAAAAAAATCCTGAAAACATTCAAAAACATCAAAAAAAAGATCATGTGTTCATTTTCGGCTATAATGTCCTGAAAAAATCTCTAAAAGTCATATAATGTCCTGAAAAAATCTCTAAAAAAATCAAATAATGTCCTGAAAAAAAAAATCCAAAAAAATCATATAATGTCTTGAAAAAATCCCTAAAAATCATATAAAGTCCTGAAATAATCCAAAAAAAATCAAATAAAGTCCTGAAAAAATTTTAAAATCAAATAATATCCTAAAAAAATCATAAAAATTGCAAAATGTCCTGAAAAAAAAAAATCATAAAAATCAAAAAATGTCTTGAAAAAATCCAAAAAAAGTCAAATACAATCCTGAAAAAAATGAACAAACAAAATTGTAAAAACTTGAAAAACAAAAGCATCTGCGCATTGCCTTATTTTTAGGGTTCTTGTGTCGCATTAACATTTCTTCTATGTTGCGTACTTGGTCTTTATCATTTGCGAGCATCGAGTCCTCCTTCTACATTCCTCATGTTTATCACTTTCGCATTTGGTCTTGTTGATAACAATCTTCAGTCATGATTTTGGTCGATCTTATCCTTGCGCATCAATGTGCATGCTCATTTGGCATATTTTGACATCATCAATTTGATTTCATTTTGGACATCATTAATCCTAATCGATGATAGAATGAGGGTTTTGTCCTCTTGTCAATCTCGTCAATTTTGTGATCGATTTGTCGTTGATCATTGTCCTTGTCAATCTTTTCATCTTGCAATCAATTCGTCATCGATCCTTGTCCTTGTCAATCTTGTCATTTTTCGATCGGTTTGACATCGATCGTCGTCCTTCTCAATCATGTCAATTTGGATCAATTAGTCATTGTTCCTCGTCAATTGGTGCATTTATCAATCAAATCGTTTGTCAGCATTGGTCCTTTGTTAATCAGAATCATAATCGACCCTGCATCAATTATCTTTTGTCAAGACCTAATTGTCGTCCTTGCATTTCTAATTCATCTCCTAGGGTTTTTCATTTAATCTTGTTTGTCGTTTTCCCTCTAGGTTAAATAATTTATTTATTTATCCTAAGTCTTTTTGTCACAATTAAATATTTATTTAATTGGCTAATTAATTCCCCCTTTTTTTGTGAATTAATTAATGAATGAAAAATTATTAATTAATTTACCTAATTTTCATCAATTTTCTAATTTCCTAATTTCTAATTCATCTAATTTTCTATTTTCTCCTATTTTTCTAATATTTCCCCTAATTTCATGGGAATGACATAGCAAATTTGTCATAATTTGTCATAATTTGTCAATCAATCAATTTTGCATAGCAACCTTGTCAATTTTGTCATAATTTGTCAATCAATCAATCTTGCATAGAAAGTGTCAATTTTGTCATAATTTGTCATATTTGTCATTCTTGATTTGAAATTTCCTTTCAAATCTCTTCATGCTAATCTTGTCATTTCTCCAATTTGTCTATAAATTGGATGAATTTCTTCAATCAAAGGATCCTCAAATCAATCACGCTTCTAGTATTCTTGTGCTACGTCTTGTCAATCTTGCTTTCACATTATGCTTATGCACTTGAAGGTGAGATCCACAAAACAAAGCAATTTGAAGGAGAAAGAAGGACAATGGAGAATCATGGAGGAGACATCGGCATTTGTGATGGTTTACGTTTGAATTGAATGTTTTATTTCCATATCTCTATTGAATGTTTGTAGCTTTTGTTATCATTGCAATCTGGTTTTGTGATTGAGCTAGGCTAATGTTTATGTTGCTTTGATGATTTCCAAATTCCTATCTACACCCACAAGCTGCTTTTTGAACTCTTTAGAAGTCCACTCTATTAGGAGACTTGTTTGATTAAAGACAGATATAATAGGTTCTGTTAGGAACCAATCCTATTAGGGATCACCTGGTTAAGGGATGGCTACAATACCCGGTTAAGGGTTAAACCCTGTTAAAGGTTACCTTGTTAGAGGATTTCAAGAACTCAATAGCTAAAGGATATCAATGACTTAGTAGCTTCGAGTTACCCTGTTAAAGGATTTTCAACAAGCTGGTTAAGGCTACCCTATTAGGGGATTTCACAACTATTGAAGTGGTTAAAGATCAACAGGTATATCAATGACTTGATAATAGCACTCAATGCCAATGCGGATCTGCTTAAGCTCCTCTTCACCTTCTGCACTTACACTCTACAGATATGACTTCTCTCCTTTGGTCTGGCAAGAATCAAGTATCTCTTCTCTTAGATACACACACACAACTTTTGCCAACAACCTCTGGAAGATTCACAACATTAACCTTATAGGACAATAGACAGGTCGGTAGCATAAACCCTAAACCCTAAACTTGTTAGGTTAAGGAATTCAAATGGTTCAATCCTGACCATTGAACATACTGTATTAAATGCAACAGTCTTGAGCCAATCTCAAGACATTCTCCATCGTTCGTTTCCACTGATTTCATGGCGGCTGATAACCCATCACATGTTATCACCATTTTATAGACTTCGCACATTCCCAAGGTAGATAGGAACAATATCCCTTATGCAAGATCCTTTACGTGCATAAAGCTTATGTGGCAACACAATCTATTTGTTGTTACCATGCTAACTCATCACACAAAGTCACTGGTTGAGCCACACAGGCTTGAAGCACTCAAACTGGAAACCCTGAAGTTGAGACCACCAACTGGTAGTCATACACTGCTTCCATATGTCGGTTCCCATAACCTTATGTCGGTTCATCTTTAAACAAACATGCTGCTTCACTTTGGCACAAATGCTGGTTCACAGTGAATGCCGGTTCATAGTGAATGTTGGTTCACAGTGTTATACTAGTTCATCTCTTCAACATATTGAAATGAATGACAACATACAATGTCATTATGTCCACATATCGGTTCTCATACCGGTTCACATAATGCCAACAATCTCCCCCTTTGGCATTGATGGCAATATACAAAGATATCTCTTCACTTCACATCTTCTCCCCCAATTGCTGCAGATATCTTCTCCGCTTCACATCTTCTCCCCCTTTGACAACAATGCCAAAGTGGAGGCACAAGCTTCCCTGTTCCATTATGCTACTCCCCCTAAGGAGTAGCATCCTTCAACACATCAGTCCAAAAGGAAATGACTATTGTAATACCTGACTGATGTGGAGAAAATTCTTTTAGTTCACCTCCTGAAGGTGCAGAACCCCTAATTCACCTCTTAAATACATAAATGTAGTCTTTGGGAGAGGCTTGGTGAATATGTCTACTAACTGCTCCTTACTGGAAACATGTTCTAGTGCAATCTCTTTGTTCTGAACCTTTTCCTTCAAGAAATGATATTTAAGCTCAAAGTGCTTGGTTCTAGAATGTAAAACCGGATTCTTTGAAATATTGATAGCACTTGTGTTATCACAGAATATGCTTACCAGTTCAGATACAGGAACTTTGAAGCCAATTAATACATGCTTCATCCAGATTGTTTGAGTGCAGTTCATGAAAGCTGCAACATACTCCACTTCTGCTGTAGATTGGGAGATACAGCTCTGCTTCTTACTCATCCATGAGACCAGTCTGCCACCGAGAAAGATTGCACCACCGGTTGTGCTCTTTCAGTCATCCACATTACCTACACAATCAACATCTATAAATACTTTCAAGTTGAAATCATTACTATATGGGTACCACAATCCATAGTCAATTGTTCCCTTTAGATACCTAAGAATCTACTTGACTGCAACCAAGTGGGATTCTCTTGGACTTTTTTGGAACCTTGTAGTAATGCCAACTGCATGTGCAATATTCGGTCTATTATGCGCTACATAATGCAACTTACCAATCATGGATTGGTATTCCTTCTCATCAACCAATGCTGAGTCATCTTCTTTGGATAGTTTACAATCAGTCACCATCAGTGTGCCAACCGGTTTACTATCCTCCATGCCAAAAGTCTTCAACACCTCTTTGACATACTTGGACTGAGTGATAAAGATTCCATCTTTCATCTGCTGAATCTGCAATCCAATGAAGAACTTAATCTCCCCTATGAGTGACATCTCAAACTCCTTCTTCATCTCATCTACAAACTCATGACTCATCTTGTCATCTCCACCAAAGATAATGTCATCAACAAATACCTCATAGATCAGAATCTGATCTCCTTCAGTTTTCAAGTAGATATTACTATCTTCACTTGTTCTCTCAAATCCAATTTTCACAAGATGGGAGTGTAGACGTTCATACCATGCTCTAGGTGTCTGCTTTAAACCATATAAGGATTTATGTAGCTGACACACCATGTCACTATCTTCTGATAGGGTGAACCCATCTAGTTGCTCTATATACACATCCTCTTCAAGTACACCATTTAGGAATACAGATTTTACATCCATTTGATATACTTTGAATCCTTTAAAGGTAGCATATGCAAGAAGCATGTGAACTCCTTCCAATCTGGCCACAGGAGCAAAAGTTTCTCCATAGTCTTCTCCTTCTTCTTGGGCATATATCCTTTACACACCAATCTGGCTTTGTTTCTAATCACCATGCCATCCTCATTCAACTTGTTTCTAAAAACCTATTTGATACCAATGACATTTTTTTGCTCCGGTCTGGGTACCAGGGACCATGTACCATTTTTCTCTATCTGGTCAAGTTCTTCTTCCATTGCCTTGATCCAATATTCATCTTTGTGTGCCTCTTTGAATGACTTAGGCTCAAATTTAGATATCAAACATGAGCTCTCTCTAACTCTTCTTCTTGTAAGGATTCCAAAATCCTTATCTCCTATGATCTGCTTAGGATCATGATTCAGCTTGACATACTGAGGAATGGTCTTAACAGATTCCTCTTGCTTTTCTTCTTCATCCTCATCTCTATCAGTATTAGCATATGCATCTGCCGATGTAGGAACACTATTACTGGTACTTGGTTGACTGACAACCAGTTCCCAGAAGGTTACAGCTAGTTCATTTATCACTTGCTCACTACCGGTTTCCTCAGTTTTCTCAGAGGTTTCATCAACTCTAACATTGATACTTTCCATAATTCTCTGAGTTATGTTATTAAAACACTTGAGAGCTTTGCTCTTGGTAGAATATCCTAAGAATATTCCCTCATCACATTTTGCATCAAATTTACTCTGGTGTTCACTCCTCTTGATGTAACATTTGCTACCAAACACTCTAAAGTAACTAACAACAGGTGTCTTACCGGTCCAATACTCAAAAGGCATTTTATCCTTACCTTTCTTGATGAGTACCTAGTTCATTGTATAGACTGCAGTGCTCACCACTTCTCTCCAAAAGATGTGAGCAACTTTTCCTTGAATCAACATGGTTCTAGTTGCTTCAACCATAGTTCTATTATTCCTCTCTGCTAGCCCATTCTGCTGTGGAGTTCGAGGAGCAGATAGTTGCCTCTTGATGCCATGTTCTTCACAGTACTTATTGAATTCACCGGAAGTGAATTCCCCTCCTTGATCAGTTCTTAGGCACTTGATCCTTTTGCCGCTTTCCTTCTTCACTAATGCTCTGAAGGCTTTGAACTTCCCAAAAGCTTCAGAGTTATCTTTCAAGAATGTGACCCACATCATTCTTGAGCAGTAATCAGTGAGAATCATGAAGTACCTATCACCCTGCACACTTCTAGTTTTCATAGGACCACACAAGTCAGTATGCACAAATTCAAGCAAATTGTCAACAACGCAAGGTTTACCTTTAAAGGTTGAGGAAGACATTTTCCCCAATTGACACTCTCTACACAAGGTATTATCCAGTTTTCTTAGCACCGGCAACCCTTTAACTACCTTGATCTTACTAGCCCTCACAATGTTGTCAAAGTTTACATGACAGAGTCTCCTATGTCATATCCAGCTATCATCAAATTTAGCCATAAGACATGTACTTATATTTGCATTCAACTGAAATAAGTTACCTTTGGTCTGCATGCCGGTGGCCACTAGTTCACCATTCTTTCCTTTGATTCTGCACACTCCATTCCTAAATTCCAAAGTGAGACCACTGTCATTCAGTTGGGCAACACTCAGAAGGTTGTGTCTGAGACCATCAACCCAATATACATTGTTAGCACTACTCTTTCCATTCAGAGAGATGGACCCTCTGCCTTTGACCATGTATGGTGCATCATTTCCAAAGCGAACCACACCACCATCATATTCTTCCAAGGAAAGAAAATTGCTCCGGTCACCAGTCATATGGTGAGAACAGCCACTGTCAATGATCCACTCATTGGAATTATCAAACCAGGAGACAAGAGCCTTCTTGTCTGACACATCTTCCTTGATAGCAACAAACATAATGTCTTCATTTTCTTCATCCTCTGATTCCTCATCTGTGACACCTTCATCAACTACCACAAAATAGTTTCTCTGGTTTCCTCCTTTGAATTTCTTGAACCTTTCCAATTTGTCCTTGTTATCACCATTAGGACAGTTCACAGCAATGTGTCCTATCTGGTTGCAAGAAAAACATTTCAAAAGAAGCTTACCTCTATATTTACCGGTTCCTTTAGGAAGTTTCCTTGCAAGAAGAGCTTTGAGCTCCATTATAAATTCCTCATCATCCATTACTCTACCTTGTCTTGTTTCAGCACTGGTGCTTGCTTCTTTTCCTTTTCTGGATGGTGCAGCAAAAGCTTTAAAAGTTGATTCAGTCTTTTGAACACTACCATCAAAACTATTTAGCTCATAAGTTGTTAACTTTGCAATGATGGAGTCTAGAGATGCCTTGGTCTTATCTATTGATCTCAACTCCTGAATAGCAGCAACCCTTATTGCATAGACTGGCAATAGGGACCTCAGGACTTTGCTTACCAAAGTGGAATCTTCCATTTTACCACCTGCACTCTTGATATCTCCAACAACAGTTTTGATTCCTATACCATATTGTTGAATGGTCTCACCTTCAACCATCCACATATCTTCAAACTTCCCTCTAAGGCTTTCTTCCTTAGCTTGTTTTACATGCTCATCACCGCCATAGATATTTTCAAGAGTATCCCATACCTCTTTGGGATTTACCTTGTCTTGGACATCAATGAACTCAATGTCAGATAAACTACTAATTAGGGCTTCCATTACTTGCCCATTTCCTGTATTTCTCTCTTTTGATCATCGGTGAGAGTACCGGTAGGGGCAACATAGGCATTCTCAACATAGCTCCAGTGTTGAGCACCCATGCTTCTGATGACTATCTTCATTCTGTATTTTCATATACTGAAGTTTTCTCTATTAAAATTTGGACTATTAGGGTTTTAAGCAGATCCGAAGCAAATATGAACTAACAATTATATGCAAATTTAAATACAAAAGATAAAGGAATAAAATAGGACATAGATAACATGAAGATTTAATGTGGTTCACCTAGAATGGGTTACGTCCACCATACATAGCCGTCCAATCTTTCTTATTATCTAATAAAAATAGTACATCAACATTCCAATGCCTTAAGAATCCCAGCCGCTTATAACATGCATTTTTAGGGCAACAAACAAAGTCAGCCTTTTTAGGGTTTTATTGCAATGTCAGTTTTCATCAATAAAAAAATGATAAAAAAATACATGTTGTGTATAGTACTTTGCTGATCAGTCACCACATTTCAACAATCTCCCACTTGGAGACTGATCAGGCTCTACACCGAACAATCTCCCACTTGGAGACTGAAACTACATGACACCACTATACATGCAACATCCGCTGGATAAGACACTAGGACTCGACTAGTATGCATTCCACAATTATCAATCAAGAAAACTAACAAAAACTGATGAAGAAATCAGCTTCTCCTATGGAACTGCCTTCGTGAACATATCGACAGGATTCTCACTTATGTGAATCTTCTCAAGCCATAACTGACCCTCCTCCAAAATAGTCTGGATGAAGTGGTACCTGAGCTGAATGTGTTTTGTCCTTGAATGAAAAGCAGAGTTCTTCGCAAGATGAATGGCACTCTGGCTATCAGTATACAATGGGTGATCCTCCTATGTCTGACCTAATTCCTCTAGAAAACATTGTAACCAAATCATCTCCTTGCTGGCTTCTGTAGTAGCAACATACTCAACTTCAGTGGTTGAAAGTGCAACAACCTTTTACAGCCTAGAAATCCAACTAACTGCAGTTCCCCCTTTAGTAAAAACATACCCTGTAGTGCTCCTCCCTAAATCAATATCACTTACCAAATCAGAGTCAACAAAACCACTCAGAGCAGCATTAGATCCTTTGAAACATAATGCCTTTGTAGTGGTTCCTTTCAAATACCGAAGGATCCATTTCACAACATTCCAATGTTCCATACTCGGATTACTCATAAACCTGCTCACAACTCCCACTGCATGTGCAATATCTGGCCTTGTGCATACCATTGCATACATCAGACTGCCAATAGCTGATGAATACCAGATGTTAGACATTTTCTTTACCTCTTCCTATGCCTTTGGGCACATCTCCTTAGTCAATTTGAAATGACTAGCCAAAGGTGTACTAACTGCTTTTGCATCCTACATGTTAAATCTTTTCACCTTCTTTATATACTCACTTTGGGACAAATTCAAGGTTTTATTTTTTTTGTCCCATGTAATCCTCATACCCAGAATTTGCTTAGCTGCACCCAAATCTTTCATAGCAAATGACCTGGCTAATTTATGTTTAAGATCATTTATGTGTTACATGTTAGATCCAGCAACAAGCATGTCATCAACATAAAGCAACAGGATAATATAACTGCCATTATCCAATCTCTTAAAATATACACAATGATCAGAATGACATCTATGATAACCGTGTTTAGCCATGAAACTATCAAATTTTAAATACCATTGTCGGGGTGCTTGCTTTAGGCCATACAAACTTTTCTTCAACCTGCACACCAAGTTCTCCTTACCTTTGACCTCATATCCCTGTGGTCGCAACATGTAAATTTCCTCCTCCAAATCTCCATGGAGAAAATATGTTTTCACATCTAATTGTTTAAGATGTAAATCATCTGTAGCCATAAGACTAAGTACAATTCTAATTAAAGTCATTTTTACAACAGGAGAAAATATTTCGTCATAATCTATACCCTTTTTCTGTGTAAAACCTTTTACCACAAGTCTGGCCTTATATCTTTTCTGACTTCCTTCCTCCTCTTTCAACCGATAAACCCATTTGTTAGGCAAGGCTCTTTTTTCTACAAGTAAAGGGACTAAGTCCCAAGTCTTATTTTTCATCAAGGAGTCCATCTCCTCTTTCATGCCTAGCTCCCACTGTTGTTTGGCATCCACCTGCATTGCTTCTTCATATTCTTCTGGTTCACCAGAATCAGTTAATAATATATAATACAAAGAAAGAAAAAATCTTTCAGGGGGTCTACTTGACCTCGTAGAACGTCTAACACTTGCAAGAGTTTGTGGGACATTTTGTTGTTGTTGAGCATCAGGTACCTATGGCATTTTATTTTCAGGAATCTCATCTAACACCACATATTCTTGCTTGTCCTGTTCATGCTTCTTTTCCTGCATCTTTTCTTTATACATAACCTTCTCATTGAATATAACATCTCTACTTCTAGTTATTTTCTTATTTTCAAAATCCCATAATCGATAGCCATATTCATCTATCCCATATCCAATGAAGGTACATTTCTGAGATTTAGCATCAAGCTTGGTTCTGTTTTCTTTATCAACATGGACAAAAGCTTCACAACCAAAGGTTTTCAGAAAAGAATAATTTACCTTTTTACCAGTCCATGCCTCCTCTAGAATACCACCATCCAAAGGGGTTGAAGGTCCTCTATTTATCAAATAGACAGCAGTATGTACATCATCTGCCCAAAAATGTAAGGGCAATCCAGCATGCAATCTCATGCTCCTCGCGCGTTCCATGATAGTCCTATTCATTCTCTCTGACACACCATTTTCTTGTGGAGTTCTTGGAACTGTCTTCTACTTTCAAATCCCTTTTAAGGAGCAATAATCTTCAAATGCTTTGCTGTAATACTCACCTCCATTATCCGATCTGAGACACTTTAACTTTTTTCCTATCTCATTCTCAACCAAAGCTTTCCATTTCTTAAAAGTTTCAAAACATCAGATTTTTGTTTTAGGAAATATGCCCATGTTTTTCTAGTTGAGTCATCAATAAAAATAACATAATAACAAGAGCCACCAAGAGATGATACCTGAACTGGTCCCCATACATCTGAATGCACAAGCTCTAACTTCTCACTCTTCTTCTCTTTCCCAACCTTGAGAAATTTGACTCTTTTCTGTTTGCCATAAACACAGTTTTCATAGAACTCTAAATCAATCTTCTTTATTCCTAGCAATAGATTTTTGGAGTGAAATATTTTCATCCCTTTCTCACTCATGTGCCCAAGCCTATGGTGCCACATTATCGAATTTGTTCTTGCAACGTCTATTGTTGTTGTCCCTGCAGTCACTTTATCTGTAGCAGCTAAGGTAGAGTAAGTGTTACCAGTACACAAATATAATGTGCCTACCTTCACACCTTTAGCTACTACTAATGATCCTTTACTGACCTTTCAGATACTATCTGATAAGGTAACTATGCAACCTTCACTACCTAGTTGCCTTGCAGAAATTAAATTTATTCTTAAGTTAGGAACATGTCTTACCTCCTGCAGAAACCAATCATTTCCATTCTGCAACTTGATCTTTATCTTTCCTTTTCAAACAATTTGATAGGGCTCATCATCACCCAAATATACCTATCCAAAATTACCTTGAACATAATCTAGAAAATATTTTCTATGGGGTGTAGCATGAAATGAAGCCCCAGAATCTATTACCCAAGAATCATTAACATTATCCAAACATAAGATTAAAGCATCTTGTAAAGTATTACTTGCAATATTAGCTTCCTTACTGTTATTTTTATTTTTGTCTACTTCTTTGTTTTTTTGAGACCAACAGTCTTTCTTTAGATGACCAGGCTTTCCGCAGTACCAGCAATCTTTCTTTCCTCTAGATTGAGAGCATCCTTTCTTTGACTTCCCTCATGACTTCTCATTCCAAGGGCCTTTTCCTCTTTCCTTTGATCTTCCTCTGTTCTCCACATTCAAAACACTACTTGATGATGTTGGAGTCTCACCTGTGCTTTTCCTTCGCATTTCCTCGCTTAGATAACACCGACAATATCATCAAATACCAAAGTATTTTTACCAGAGACGAAGTTACTTACAACCATAATCAAGCTATTCCAGCTTTCTGGCAAAGAACATAAAATCAAGAGAGCCCTAACCTCTTCTGCAAAGGTAATTTTTATCAACGACAATTGACTAGTAATTGTATTAAATTCATTTAAGTGCTCCACTACAGATCCTCCCTCACTCATTTTTAAATTAAACAAACGCTTCATAAGAAATACCTCATTCGTAGCTGAGGGTTTCTCATACAACTTAGCCAATGCTACCATCAAATCTACAACCATTTTTGCTTCTGTTATATTGAATGCTACAGATGGCGCAAGGCACAATCAAATGGATCCCAGTGCCTTTCTATCTAAAATGTCCCACTCTTCATTTGACATTGTGGTCGCTTTCTTTGCCTTTCCTTCCAATGGCCGCCACAAATCCTTTTGATACAGGTAATCCTCCATCTGCATTTTCCATAACTGATAATTCTGGCCATTAAACTTTTCAACCTTGAATTTGGAATCCTCCATTGCTCCCGCTTAAATCTGAAAGTCCTGCCAATTTATAGAAAACCTCGCTCTGATACCAATTGTTAGGGTTTCAAGGAGATCCGAAGCAAATATGAACTAACAATTATATGCAGATTTAAATACAAAAGATAAAGGAATAAAATAGGACATAGATAACACAGAGATTTAACATGGTTCACCCAGAATGGGTTACGTCCACCATACACAGCTGTCCAATCTTTGTTATTATCCAACAAAAATAGTACATCAACATTCCAATGCCTTAAGCATCCCAGCCACTTATAACATGCATTTTTAGGGCAAAAAACAAAGTCGGCCTTTTTAGGGTTTTATTATAGTGTCAGTTTTCATAAACAAAAAATGGCAAAAAAAATTTCTTGGGGGCTACCGCCCCCGAACCCCCATGCTGAGTGTACAGTACTTTGCTGATCAATCACCACATTTCAACATGGACCTTCCCTCTTCATCATTGGACAAAGATCTTTACCTCAAGTAGTTAAGCTTATAACACAGAGGACCTAGAGGATGCTTTGATACCAATCTATAACTTAATAATGAACAACTAGTACCAAACCGGTACTGAGAGGGGGGGGGTGAATCAGTACAGACAAAAATACAGTCCTAAACCGGTTGACAACAGATACTTCAAATGACTAACAAACAGTGACACCGGTTTGAACCAAAGTGCAACCGGTAAAACTCAGAACAACTGAAACAATCATAAACCGGTTAATCACTAAGCCTTCCTCTTAGCTCAATACTATACTACCATTTCACCCTCATGCATGAACAGGTAATCTAACATCAGATCTTCATATTACTGCAAGATCAACATGCATCACCGCTTAACAAAAAACAATCATAATCATCACATGAAGAAAACATCACACTTGACACACATATTTTTCACGTGGAAACCCAACTGGGTAAAACCACAGTGGGGATGAATGCCCACAAGCCACTTTTTGAACTCTTTAGAAGTCGGCTCTATTAGGAGCCTTGTCCAGTTAAAGACAGATACAATAGGTTATGTTAGGAACCAATCTTGTTAGGGATCACCTTGTTAAGGGTTAAACCTTGTTAGAGGATTTCAAGAACTCAATAGCTAAAGGATATCAATGACTCAGTAGCTTCGAGTTACCTTGTTAAAGGATTTTCAACAAGCTAGTTAAGGATACCCTGTTAGGGGATTTCATGACTATTGAAGTGGTTAAAGATCAATAGGTATATCAATGACCTGATAATAGCACTCAATGCTAATGCAGATCCACTTAAGCTCCTCTTCACCTTCTGCACTTACACTCTGTAGATATGACTTCTCTCCTTTGGTCTGGCAAGAATCAAGTATCTCTTCTCTTAGATACACACACACAACTTCTGCCAACAACCTTTGCAAGAATCACAACATCGACCTTATAGGACAATAGATAGGTCGGTAGCATAAACCCTAAACCCTAAACTTGTTAGGTTAAGGAATTCAAACAGTTCAATCCTGACCGTTGAGCACACTGCATTAAATGCAATAATCTTGAGCCAATCTCAAGATATTTTCCATTGTTCATTTCCACCGATTTCATGGTGGCTGATAACCCATCACATGTTATGACTGTTTTACAGACTTTGCACATTCTCGAGGTAGACAGGAACAATCTCCCTTATGCAAGATCCTTTACGTGCATAAAGCTTACGTGGCAACATAATTTGTTTGTCATTACCATGCTAACTCATCACACAAAGTCACCGGTTGTGCCACACAGGCTTGAAGCACTCAAACCGGAAACCCTTAAGTTGAGACCACCAACCGGTAGTCATACACTGCTTCCATGTGCCAGTTCATCTTTAAACAAACATGCCGCTTCACTTTGGCACAAATGTCGGTTCACAGTGAATGGCGGTTCACAGTGAATGTCGATTCACAGTGTTATACTGGTTCTTCATCTCTTCAACATGTTGACATTAATGACAACATTCAATGTTATTATGTCCACATACCGATTCTCATACCAATTCACATAATGCCAACAATTAGGTTGTTTTATACTTCATTTGTGTCTTGATTTGTGTCTTTGGGTGCTCCTACACCATGATTTATCCTTCAGTGTTAAGTTTGTGGTGAGTTTGGTGTTGCAGGGAAGACATATGTACTTAACTGGAACTGTAATTAGGCATTTGGAGATGCTATTCTTTCAGTTCATTTCTTTCGGATTGTAGTCCAAATCTTATTGTAAATTAGTGAGACTTCCCTAAGGGTTGTAGCCTTCCGGCCAAATATATTTTGAGTAGTGACCTCTAGGCAGTGTGTCTAAATGCATGTGCATTCCCCATTGTAATATTTTCAGATACTACTGCAGAGTATCATCTTACTGTGTGGTAGGTTCCCACTGTGGTTTTGTTGGATCATTGGGGAGATTGTTGGATTCGGTTTTTCATTGCTACTTCTAGGATATGTTGTTGTCATTAATGTCAACATATTCCTATAAGTTATTTCGGTGAGTTTGGGAAGATTTTCTAATCCGATTTGTAGTTCTTTGTTTACCAGTTTCTATCGGTACTCCCTCCAGTATATTTTGCTATGATCAGATCTTGTGTTGAGATTTTGGATTATCATTTGGGCTGATCTTGTGTATCTTCATTTCAGATGGTTTATGATTTGGTGCTCTGCAAGTTATCTTTCTTTGAGACAGTTGTTGATTCGTTGTGTTCTTGAGCTTTGAGACGTTGACCGATGAAGATTTGAAAAGTGGTATTGGTGCAACTATTCCAAATGATTCTAATGTGCTTGATGGTGTTTCCTCATCATGTCCTATTGTTTTGGCAATCCACATTGATTATTGAGAGTGTTTTTGGTGATTTCTTTGAACCGGTTATAATTTGTATGTTATGTAGTATTTCTAGTGGTGTAGTGTATTGCGGTTGATCTTGGCAAGATTTTTGGTGGATGTAATTATTTGGGAATTTTAATTAGGTCCATGCTATCTAATGTAAATCATAATATTAGTTTAGTGGTCAATCTTTGTATTGTTAAATATAATTATGAGTTGAGGGTTGAGGGTTTAGCCGACCTTGTTATCAAGGTTGATGATTTGTATATATAGGTGAGATGCTTATGTAATTTAGGTTTTGTTATTATGTATGCATTATCAGAGAGAGGTAAATGTGTGGACAAGGATATATCATTCAGCGAAGTGGTGGCGAGTTTGGTGTTGTAGGTCAGACAACTGTGCTTAACCGGAAATATCAGGAGGCATTTGTGGATGCTACTATTGTAGTTCATTCCTTCCAGATTGTAGTCTAAATCATTTTGTAATTCAGTGAGACTTCCTTGAGGGTTGTAGCCTTTCAAGCATATATTTTTTGAGCAATGAGCTATAGGTAGTGTGCCTAAATGCATGTTTTCTTGGCATTCTACACTCTTATGAAAATAGTTGATGTTGTCATTGATGGACATGAACTAGAAAACTTTTGTCAACCCACCGGCAATTACCAGAATTGACAATAGACTTCTACATACAATGGTAGGCACTTCACTAGCAGCGACAATAATGCATACCGACACTCAAGCTGATATGGAATAAACTTTGTTTATTATTTTATATTGTAAAAAAAAATTGTACAAGCCGACATGGCATATTGTAAAAGACTCATATATATGTATGAGATCTTATAGGTCATTTTATAGAGAGAGAGAGGAGATATGAAATTGAGAGAATAGGTGATATTTTGTATAAGGTGATATAGTTGATAGCGAAGGTTTTGGTAATAGACTGAGCTTAAACCGATACTAAACCTACCATAGTTGATGCTGATCTAAAGTAGTACATTGTATTGGATTTTGATAATCCATTTTGTAAGTCAGTGAGACTTCTGTTTTGTGATTGAGCAGTGAGCTCTAGGCTGCTAGCCTTCCTGCATGTGCAGGCCCCTCATTGTAAGTAATATTTATTCATTGGCCAGTGAGTGAATATTGTGGGTCACAAATCCCACTGAGGTTTTTCCCACACTGGGTTTCCTCATTAAATATCTTGTGTTATGGTGTGTTCTCTATGCCGTCTCTGCTATTCTTATTTATTTCATTAATTCTTACATACGGGTACACTGTTTTGAGATACAAAGTTCTTAATAAGTTTAAATATTATGCTAACCGGTTAGACATTGATTCACCCTTCCCTCTCAGTGTCTTTGGGACTGTCATCAATTCTAACAATTGGTATCAGAGCCTGGTCCTCTATTTTCAAAATCCTAATAGCTTGAGGAAGATTCTAACACCAGTATAGATGGAGAATTTAAGAAAACAATTAGAAGGAGCTCTTGTAGATTATGATGCAGAGAAATTGAAGAATATCAAACTTGAAGATGATCTAAGGATTGCACAGGAATTCATTAAAGGACTTCAGGAGAACCTTACTATAGCACAAAATAAAAGAAAATAACTTCATGAGAAGATGCAGAAAGATGATGAGGAAAAAGAAACTCTTAATGTACTTGCAAACAAAGTGAGATAGGAAAATAGTAATATGAAGAATGAAATGCAAGATATGACTAAAATAGGAAGAAAAATGAAGAAGACTTGACTAGATGAATCAATGATGTTGGAAATGAAAATCTAAGACTTAGTCATGAAAATGATGTGTTAAAGACATATCTGATTCACATGCAACATGATAAAACTGAGCTTATGAGACAAAAGGAAATTATGGAAAATTAGTTGGCTACTGCAAATCAACACAAAGAGAAATTTAAGAAAAGTTTAGAGGAGCTTGATGACATGTTGAAAAGTCAAAAACCTAATGGAGATACAAATGGACTTCGATTTGAAATTGGAGAAAGTTCTGGTACTGCAAACAATCTAGATCAAAACAAACCGGTAAGATAACCTAATGCTTATAATTTTAATGGAAAATGTTTCAATTGCAACAAATATGGTCATAGAGCAAATCAGTGTAGATTTACAAACAATCAGAATATTAATGCACCCACCGGTCAATGTTCCAAATGCAACAAAGTTGGTCATAATTCAGAAAATTGCAGAATGAATGTGAAATGCTATGTTTGTGGAAGATATGGACACTTATCAAATCAATGCAGAACACAAACCGGCATAGGATATGGAAAGGCTATTTAGAGGAATAATGTGACTTGTTATGCTTGTAAAAAAATTGGACATATTGCCAAATTTTGTAGAAGCAAGACTTCACCGATGAACAATAAAGGATCCAGTTTGAAAGGCAAAGAAAAGGTAGATGAGGTAAAGCAAGAATTTTCAAAACAATGGATTAGGAAGAGAGATCAAAATGTTGATGAAACTATCTCTATACCGATAGAACAGAGTAATACTCCACCGACAGGAGATTCTTCATCCAACTGAGAAGTAACCCTTTGGGGGTACTGCAGTAAGTTGAAAATCATGCAGATTACCCTCAATCGATGGTGAGAAGATACATTTCTTCTTTACCAGCAAATGTGTTAAGTTTTTACTTAACTGACGAGCATTTAATGCAGTTGGTAAGAGAAATGTCATTATAAATAAGCTAATTTCCCTCTTTTTGAACTCACTGAGCATTCAATTTAGCAGAGAGCACGAAAACAGAGCGAAGACATTCAAGGCGAAGGTGCGAAGTGATTTCTTCAAGCATTCAAAATATTTTCAAGTAGCTAAAGGTATTTTTCAATGGATTCTTCTTCTTCTCCTGATTTTATTCAAAACCCTACTATTGTGGAAAATGTGAAATGCCCTAGGCCCGTATTTAAAATAATTCCTAAAGTTGCCAAGCAAGATGACTCTGTAGGGGCATTTTCAAAAATTCCTAAAGGTGTAGCTTTTGTTGAAGACCCTAGGATTTATATACATTGCAATATAGAAGAACTAGGTTTTGAAGAATTGATGAAAATGTATACTAAGGTGATTTGTGATGAAAATGGTGTTGTAAAACCCAAACACAAAATTATAGAAACTCTAGGTTTTGTGGAGATACTGAACATTCCCCAATTTTCGGAAGAAGTAGTAAGAATGTTTTTGAGTAGAGCACATGGAGAATTTCTATGGTTGGATTTTGTCTGCAAAATAACCTGGCAAGCAATTAGGGCAGTAACTAGTTTGCCCTCAACCGAAAATAGACCTGACAAAGCAAAGAAGATTCCTAACAACAAAGTGATGACCCTAACCGGAGCAACATCTGACAATAGGTCACTGAGAGTGAATGATATCAAAGACATCAAAGTGAGATTTGTAAGTATGGTTTTAGGTTACAAGACCACACATGCTAACAGACTAAATTCAATTTCCAGTCTTTGTATAAAAAGTGCTTATGAGATGGTCAACAACAATGCAATGATAGATGTGTGTGAGTGGCTAAAAGATGAACTCATTGATAATTTGAAAAATATTAAAAGGAGATAAGAAAGGGACATTCTGATTTGGAAATCTTTTGGTATGTTTAATGTTGTATTTCACTAAGGAAATTCCTGGTACAGGATCTAAAGACTTTGGATATGACATGCCAGTAGGAAAACAATTACAGGAAGCTTTTACCAACATGGGAACTGCAAAGGACAATAACATAATTGAATACTTCAAAACCTTCCAAGCTAATGTGAAAACTAGAGAAAGGCTACCACAGAGTGTAGTGAACAAATATGACAAAGAAATTTGTTTTGTTATCAAGAGAGATGAGACATGGATGGAAGTTGTACTCTCTAGAGCTGTCTGGGTAACTGAAATGGGATATGAGGTAGATCTTAACATTTTGGAGATATGTGCTAAAGCATTACTGGATGCACTAAGAGAACCATCAAAAGAAGTATTTGGTAGTGTTGAGACTATTGAAAGTGATGTAAATACATTAAAGAAAAGGAAGAAAAGAGAAAAATTTATTATGATGCTTCTAAGCAAGTGAAGGAAATAAAGTAAAATGTAATGAACATTAGTGGTATATCGGCTAGTGAACTTGAAAATCTTCAACTGGAGGCACATATTTCACCGGTTGGCACATCATCTGGAACTGAGAGTGACAAGGCAGTTGAGTTTAAAAGAGTTGAAAGTAGGAAGAGAAAACCTTCATCGGTACCCTTTCCTTCACCCAAGGGAACAAGGAATTTAAGGAAGAAACAATAGGCAGTAAGGGGACCACCAAAGAAATTAACACCAAAGAAGAAACAACAACCTGTCACCCCTTCTTTGAATGATTTACTAAATGAGATAACTGATGATGGAAATTTTGCCAATGTACACAAACTGTATAACACATTTAATGATTCAGACAGGGAAAGTATTAAGAATAGTATAATTTTACATCTAGACATATATAAAAAGGTTTGAATTAAAGTTGTGGATGACTTACCAAATGATTTGTATAGGAGATTGGAAGAAAAAAGGATTGCAGTGATGGAATTAGATAAGAAACTAAAAGTTGAGAAACTTCTATTGTAAATCCTGTGAATTCAAAAGAAGAAATTGATGAATTAATCTCTGAGGCTAACCGATTTGTTTTTGCCAATGGACACCGACAAGTAAGTTTAATGGAAGGAAGAGTAAAAGAGATTGCAGATGAGACTGCTGATAACTAGGATATATTCTTTGTGGAGAAGGAAAAACAAGAGGAAATGAACCCATGAAAGAAAACATTTAAAGTGTATCAGAAGGATAAGGACAAGGTCAAAGATAAAGTTGGTGGTATTCCGAACATCAAGATCATTGACAATTTACTGCCACCTTTGGATACTACACCGGTACATACAGTTGATCCACCAGTTATTAACACTGAAGATGTTACAAATAATGACACTAATCTTGAATCTAAGATACTATTCACCATGAATGTGGATACTCAGGAAGTGAATATTGTTGTAGATAAGGACCATGCAGAGGTTAAGGAAGATAATTTTGATAGTGGCAACATGGCTGAGAAACTGGTAGAGACTGTTGAGGTTGAGATCCCAACCCAAATAGAGCAACCATTAGAAATAGAGAAACCTACTAAAGGAATAGATGCTGGCACAAGGCCACCAGAGAATGAGATACTAACAGAACTTACTAAGAAACCTACTGAGGCAACCTTCAATGACAGTAAAATGTTTATGCAGAGTATAAATTTGGTTTTGGCAGATATCTTTCAGATTGTAACCAACCGGTTACAAACCTTGAGGAGAATTTTTGCACTCATTTGACTATTTTTGACAACCTTTGTCATTGATTTCAAAGGGGGAGTAGTGGAGAGAAAAATACTTCTTCTTCGGAGATCATTTGCTCAGGGGGAGCACATCTTTTTGGAAACTTTTTGGACTTCAGTTTTTGGATTTTTCTCATGAGTGTTGCCATCAATGCCAAAGGGGGAGATTGTTGGCATTCTACACTCTTATGAGAATAGTTGATGTTGTCATTGATGGCAACCAATTGGCAAACTTTTGTCAACCCACTAGCAGTTACCAGCACTAGCAATAGAATTCTACATACACTGGCAGACACTTCACTGACAACGACAATAATGCATACCGTAACTCAACCCGACATGGAATAAACTTTGTTTATTGTTTTATATTGTAAAATTCTTTTGTACAAGATGACATGGCATATTCTAAAAGACTCATATATATGTATTAGATCTTATAGGTCATTTTCTAGAGAGAGAGGAAATATGAAAGTGAAAGAATAGATGATATTTTGTATAAGGTGATATAGTTGATAGCGAAGGTTTTGGTAATAGACTGAGCTTAAACCGGTACTGAACCTGGCATAGTTGATGCTGATCCAAAGCAGTACATTGTATTAGATTTTGATAATCCATTTTGTAAGTCAGTGAGACTTCTATTTTGTGATTGAGCAGTGAGCTCTAGGCTGCTAGCCTTCTTACATGTGCAGGCCCCTCATTGTAAGTAATATTTATTCATTGGCCAGTGAGTAAATATTGTGGGTCACAAATCCCACTGAGGTGTTTCCCACACTGGGTTTCCTCATTAAATATCTTGTGTTATGGTGTGTTCTCTATGTTGTCTCTGCTATTCATATTTATTACATTAATTCTTACATACCGGTACACTATTTTGAGATACAAATTTCTTAATAAGTTTAAATATTCTGCTAACCGGTTAGACACTGATTCACCCCCCCCCCCCCCCCCTTCAGTGTCTTTGGGAGTGTCATCGATTCTAACATGTTCATTCCCCATTGTAATATTTTCACTTACTACTATAGAGTATCATCTTATTGTGGGTAGGTTCCCACTATGGTTTTTCACATCAAAATATTGGTCTTGTGTGTTATGCTGTTAATTTTCTTATCTGTTATTGCTATGGTTTATCAATTAATGTTTTGGAAGTTTAATTTGTTGTGAATCCAGTGAAGACTGATTCAGCCCCCCCCCCCTCCCCTCCCAGTCTTCCTTCTTGATTGCTGCTAACAATTGGTATTAGAGCTAGATCCTCTAGTAGAAGATTAGTTGCTTGAGGAGATCCATGATGGTAGCTCAAGGTATTATTTTCAAGAAGGATAGTCTGAGGTTTGATGGAAGCAACTACACTATATGGAAGAAATGGATGGAGGTGCATCTGACATGTCTTGGAGATGATTATTGGAAGATTACTATGAATGCAAATATTGTTCCTCAAAATGGACCATCCACTCGTGATGAGGTTAAGGAAGTTGAACATAACATCAAAGTGAAGGAAGAATTACTTAGTGCCCTAACTGATTTTGAAATGAAAAATGTTATGGAACTTCAGACCACACATGAAATTTGGGTGAAGTTTGAGATCCTGTATGAAGGTGATAGTCAAGTGAAAGTTGCCAAGTTGTAGAGTTTGAAAGTGAAGTATGAGACATTGAAGATGGGAGATGATGAGAACATACATTCATAAATGGATAAGGTGAATGAGTTTGTCCTTAGTCTTAGATCTGTTGATGGAAAGATTGAAGAAGATAAGATTGTTCTTAAGGTGCTAATATTTTTGCCTCCTGGTTATAAACATAAAGTTTCCTCTATTGATGAGATACAAAGTATAACTATTGTGACAAGGTATGAATTGGTTGGAAATTTTTGTTGGTATTTTGGTATAGTTTTGTCATTGATGTCAACACCTACTAACACTTATCAACTCTGGCACTTTAGAGAATCAACAACATTCACCAGCAAGCAAGTGACTTATGCATAGTCACTGGTATCTAGTACATTGGCAGGATATGATGTTCACCGGCACATGGAATGACATGGAAATCACCTGGTTATGTCTAAGATATCATTTGGACAATTTGTCATGGAGTTTTGTTCATCGGCATATTCGTAATTGCATATTTGTTGTAATCGGCAAATAGGTCCAGGTTAAGCACCGATAGACTTATCTATTCCAGATCAGCATGACACACTTTGGAGATGATTCTGTTGTTATTGGAAATGCATTAAAGCCAAAATGTTGTATCGGTTATTGCATAGGACATTGTTTTTGGATATTGATTTTATTGTAATATCCTTTAGAGCTGACCTACTAAAATTGGCCTTAGGTTATGATATAAATGTAAGATCTTATTTGTAAGATCATGTGTGGAATGCAAAAAAGAATTGTGTGAAGGTATATGCGAGATTAAGCAGAACTATACACATAGACATCATTTAGAAGGTGAAGCAAGGTTTTTGTAAAAGCAATCAGAAATACACCGGTATTGAATCCAACATAGAAAGATGCAGATTTGAATAGTACATTCTTATTGGATTTAACCATCCAGTTGTAGTCAGTGTGACTCCCATTTGCGATTGAGCAGTGAGATCTAGATGCTTGGCATTTTTGCATGTGCAGACCCCATTTGTATACACATACTATCTGTAGTAGTATCATCTGATTGTGGGTAAGGTTTCCCACCATGGTTTTTCCTCTTACAGGGTTTCCACGTAAAAATATTGGTGTTATGTGTTGTGGGAGTTATTATCTTTCTATTTCATGCATTAATCTTTACTGGTACTGTAATTAACTAATGAAACTGTCTACCATCATAAAAGACTAGTTTATCGGTATTAAGCATTAAAGTTTTTTAAGTTGTTTTTGGTTTAAATTTATTTGACAACTGATTCACCCCCCCCTCTCAGTTGTCTCTGGGACCTAACAATTGGTATCAGAGTTGAGTCCTCTTTTTGCAAAAGTTTAACAGCTTGAGGAGATCCAATGTCTTCTAACTATTTCAGGAAGGATAGTCCTAAAATTGATGGAACCAACTATGGGATATGGAAGATCAGGATGGAGACACATCTGAATTGCATTGGGAAGGATATCTGGGAAGTTACAAAGAATGGTTTTACTACTCCTACTCAAGGTCAACCTAATCCACCTAACTTGGCTAAAGATGAAGAGAATGATTGCAAGGCAAGAGAAGCACTCTTGAGCGCATTATCTGATCAGCAAATCATGGGATTATCAGATAGGTCTACTGCTAAAGCTATTTGGGATCATTTGGAAACATTGAATGAAGGACATTCCATAGTCAAAATTGCAAAAATGGAAAGCTTCCAGGTCAGGTATGAAAATCTAAAAATGGAAGAAGATGAAAGAATTTCTGCTTTTATGGAAAGAGTTAATGAAATTGTTTTGGGTATTAAATGTTGTGGAGGAACCTTAAGTGAAGATGAAATTGTTTCAAAAGTTTTAAGAGGATTGCCACCAGCATACAAAATGAAAGTTACTTCTATAAATGAACTAAGAACAATGCCTAACACATCAGTAACTAGGGATACATTGATTGGAAAACTTTCAGCCTTTGAAATTGAGGAATTTGGTCCTGTTGCTACTATAAAAATAGACTTAGCTTTTAAGGCATCAACATCATCTGCACCATCATTTGAAAAATCTGATTGGAAAGACTTTTATGCAAGATAACTTGAAGAAAGCAAGAGAGAAAATGAAGAACTTGAAGAACTTGAAGCACTATTTGCAAGAAAAATGCCTAAAGGTCCAGTTGGGAGTAAGTATGAAGGTAAAGCACCCTTTAAATGTTTTAACTGCAATAAGATTGGTCATATGGCTTCAAGATGCCCTGATAGACATGCTAGACTAAGAGAATAAGCTAGAAGAACATATAAACCTAACCCTGAATATCAGAGATACAAAATTTAAGAAGAATAAAGACAAAACTTGTTATCTTGCTGATGAAGGAGTCACTGATGATTTTGATGAGGATCCGACAGACAATGGATGGGTCTTTGTTGCTATAATAGAAGATCAACTAGCACCTATTGTTCAACTGGTAGAGCAGGCCCTAGCAGCTAAAATTGAAATTAAATATGAATGGATCATTGATTCAGGATGCTCACGTCACATGATTGGTGATAAAAGTAAATTCTTGACTTTTTAGGAACATAATGGAGGTCTGGTAAGATTTGGAGATGATAAAGCTTGTTTTATCAAAGGAAAAGGTACAATATCTCTTGATGGTAAGCACAATACTGATAATGTTTACTATATTGTAGGTTTAAAACATAATCTTTTGAGTGTTGGTCAATTAGTTGAAAAAGGATTTTAGCTACAATTCAAGAATGCTAAATGCAAAATAATGAACAGAACTGGTTTGGAAATTGCAACCGGCAATCAAACTAGAGGTAACATCTTTCATCTGAATAATAATGAAAAGAAATGCTTGATTGCACATATTAATGAAAGTTGACTATGGCATAAGAGACTCTGTCATGTAAATTTTGATTGCATTGTGAAGTTTAGTACTACTAAGGTAGTTAGAGATTTACCTAAGATTGTTAAACCTCACAATCCGGTATGTAAGGAATGTCAATTTGGAAAACAAGTTAGAGCTACTTTTAAAAGCATTCTAGAAAAATGCAATAATGCTCTTGACTTAATTCATACTAATTTATGTGGTCCAGCTAGAACTAAAAGTTTACAAGGTGATAGATATTTCATGCTAATCATTGACAACTATTCTAGAATGTATTGGGTTACCTTTCTCAGAGAAAAATCAGAAGCACTTGGGAAATTCAAACTGTTCAAAGAAATGGTAGAAAATGAAACCGGTAAGAAAATCAAATGTCTAAGATCAGATCAAGGAAGAGAATTTACATCTAAGGAATTTAATGCAGTTTGTGAAGTGAATGGAATCAGAAGACAACTATCAGCACCCCGGACACCACAACAAAATGGAGTTGTGGAAAGGAAAAATAAAACTATCTTGGATGCAGCTAGAAGTATGTTGTCTAAATCAAATCTACCACATGTATATTGGAGAGAAGCAGTAAGAACAATAGTCTACATGTTTAACAAAGTTCACATCAAAGGTGAAACCGGTAAGACCCCTCATGAACTATGGTTTGGTATTACTCCTACTCTTAAATATTTCAGAATTTTTGGAAATAAATGCTATATTAGAAGAGATGAGTATATTGGCAAATTTGATCCTAGAAGTGATGAAGGAATATTTCTTGGTTATTCATCTAAGAGCAAGGCATATAGATGTTTTAACAAAAGATTGCAAAAACTTGTTGAGAGTATAAATGTAAAGATTGATGAACAATTCAGAGGAACTTTAAGGTATATAAACTCTAAACCAGCAACAAAGATTCTGATAGACGAATCTATATTGAATCCATTGACACAAAATGAAGATCCAGTTGCACTGGTATCATTTGAAAATTCCACTGTAACAGAGGAACAACAACAAATGAAGACACCCCAGTAGGTAAGATTGAATCACTCTGAAGATCAGATAATTGGAAACAAGTATAAAGGAGTTATGACAAGAGGAAGATTGGCAAATGAAGAGGTATGTCTTATTTCTCAAATTGAACCAACATCAATTAATGAAGCGTATGAGGATAAACACTGGATTAAATCTATGGAAGAAGAATTAGAAAAAATTGAGAAAAATAACACATGGACATTAGTTCCCCGGCCTAAAGACAAAAATGTAATTGGAACTAAATGGGTATTTAGAAACAAACTTAATGAAGATGGTAAAGTAATCAGAAATAAAGCAAGACTGGTATGTAAGGGATATTCACAGAAAGAAGGAATTGATTACAATGAAACCTTTGCACCAGTAGCTAGAATTGAGGTAGTTAGATTAATCTTGGCTTTTGTAGCACATAAGAACTACAAAGTATATCAAATGGATGTCAAATGTGCATTTCTAAATGGAGATCTTGAAGAAGAAGTTTACATTGAACAACCTGATGGATTTTCCTTGATAGAAAACAAAGATATGGTTTGCAGATTAAGGAAAGCTTTGTATGGATTGAAGCAAGCTCCAAGAGCTTGGTATGCTAGATTAGATAAGTATCTTTTGAAGATTGGTTTTTCTAAAGGTAATGCTAACAACAGTTTATACTATAAAGTAACTAATGATAACATTTTGGTTATAGAAGTTTTTGTTGATGATATAATCTTTGGAGGAGAAGATGGATTATGTAAAGATTTTTCTATTGAAATGCAACAAGAATTTGAAATGTCAATGATTGGAGAAGTAAAATTCTTTTTAGGATTGCAGATTTCACAGACTGATAAAGGCACATTCTTAAGTCAATCCAAGTACTTAAAGGAGTTACTAAAGAAATTTGGCATGGAAAACTCTAAACCGGTAAGCACACCAATGACTACAAATGACAAATTATCACTAAAGGATGAATCAACACCTGTTAATCCAACCAGGTACAAATCTATGATAGGAGGTTTATTGTATTTGACACAAACAAGACCTGATATTATGAATGTAGTATGTATTATTTTAAGATTTCAGAGTAATCCTAGAGAAAATCATGAATCAACAGTAAAAAGGATTTTCCGGTACTTACAAGGCACTACAAATCTTGGTTTATGGTACCCTAAAGACGAAAACTTTGAGTTATGTGCATACACATTTGCAAATTGGGCAGGAGATGTGGATGATAGAAAAAGTACCACCAGCAGAGCATTTTTCCTTAGTAGCAGATTAATTTCTTGGTTGAGTAAGAAACAAAGTTGTACGTCTTTATCAACAGCAGAATCAGAATATGTTGCAGCAGCAACAAACTGTACACATGTATTATGGCTTAAACAAATGTTGAAGGACATAAAAGTAAAATGCAAGGAACCTATAACTATCTATTGTGATAAGACTATAGCAATTGATATATCTAAGAATCTGGTACTAGATTCTAAAACTAAACATATTTCTATCAAATTGAATTTTTTGAAAGAGAATGTTGAAGCAAAAGAAGTAAAACTGGTCTATGTGAATACTAAAGAGCAGATAGTAGATATTTTCACCAAACCTCTGCCTAAGGAGACTTTTGAATATCTAAGAGATGAGCTTGGGGTCATACCCTCACCAGTAGAGACTTAGATAGTTGATGATTGTCATCAATCGATAGAGTTAACAGAGAAATCTTTTACTTAGGCTTTGATGAGGAAGCTACTTCTCAGGGGGAGTAGTTGGTATAGTGAATTGGTTGATATTTTGTATCTAAAAAATAGTTTTTATATCGCTTTGGCACTTTATGTCAAAGGGGGAGAGATTGGCATATGGAAAAACATAAAAATTCATGTCACTCTCAGGGGGAGAGATTGTTTTTCTGGTTATAATCTCTTTTGGGAGATTGTTGGTTTTTCGTATTTGGCATTTCTGTTTTGGCACTTTGATGGTTTTTCCATCTTGTGTTGCCATCAATGCCAAAGGGGGAGATTGTTGGTATTTTGGTATGGTTTTGTCATTGATGTCAACACCTACTAACACTTATCAACTCTGGCACTTTGGAGAATCAGCAACATTCACTGGCAGGCAAGTGACTTATGCACAGTCACCAGTATCTAGTACACTAACAGGGTATGATGTTCACTGGCACTTGGAATGGCATGGAAATAACTTGGTTATGCCTAAGATATTGTTTGGACACTTTGTCATGGAGTTTTGTTCATCGACATATTTGTAATTGCATATTTGTTGTTACCGGCAAATAGGTCCAGGTTAAGCACCGACAGACTTATCTATTCCAGATCAGCACGACACGCTTTGGAGATGATTTTGTTGTTATTGTAAATGCATTAAAGCTGACATGTTGTAATAGTTATTGCATCGGATATTGTTTTTGTAAATTGATTTTATTGTAATATCCTTTAGAGTTGACCTACTAAAATTGATCTTAGGTTATGATATAAATGTAAGATCTTATTTGTAAGATCATGTGTGGAATGCGGAAAAGAATTGTGTGATGGTATATGCGAGATTAAGCAGAAATATACATGCAGACATCATTTAGAAGGTGAAGCAAGGTTTTTGTAAAAGCAATTACAACTACACTGGTACTAAATCCAGCATAGAAAGATGCAGATTTGAACAGTACATTCTTATTGGATTTCACCATCCAATTGTAGTCAGTGTGACTCCCATTTGTGATTGAGCAGTGAGCTCTAAGCACTTGGCCTTTCTGCATGTGCAGACCCCATTTGTATACACATACTATCTATAGTAATATCATCTGATTGTGGGTAAGGTTTCCCACCATGGTTTTTCCCCTTACAGGGTTTCCATGTACAAATATTGGTGTTATGTGTTGTGGATGTTATTATCTTTCCATTTCATGCATTAATCTTTACCGATACTGTAATTAACTAATGAAACCATCCACCGGCATAAAAGCTTGGTTTACCATTATTAAGCAATAAAGTTGTTTAAGTTATTTTTGGTTTAAATGTATTTGACAACTGATTCACCCCGCCCCCCTCTTAGTTGTCTCCAGGACCTAACAATCTTGATGCATTTGAGTTGAGCAAATTTGGTGATTCATGTGGAAAGTCTAAGACACCATTCAAAGAATCAGCATCAATGTTTGTTAATCATAAATATGATCCTGATGAGTGCAAGATATCCAGATATGAAAGAGAAAGGAGAGAGATAGCAAAGAAAGAAAGGGAGTTTGATGAGATTGAAGCATTGATTGCCTAAAAATTTCCTAAAGGTGTCAGTAAGTATGATGGAAAGTTGCCCTTAAAATATTTTTCTTGTAATAAGATAGGACATTTTGCTTCTAGATGTCCGAAGAGAATGGATAAGTATGACATGTTGGCATTGTATTTCCATTGATGTCAACTGATATGTATTCACCAGTATGGATGGCTACCGGTATGCAAGGTGTATGCAAGATACAAGCAAAAGATGTTACCAATATGGATGTTCACTAGTGAGTAACCATAAGAAAGCATAGAGATAACTAAAGGCAAGATTGGCTATGTCAACCAGTATAGCATGATCAGCATGTGTGTATTGTCAACTGGTATGTAGGAAGGTGTAGTAACAATTGGTAAACAGGGCCACCTGTGAGCATGTATGAACAAGCAAAAGACAAACTAACAGAGTGAATGATTTCTGGATCACATAGATTGTGAACACAGAATTAGGGGCAATCCAAGTTAGCTTGAAGTAACTGACAAAATAGTGAAGAGATGATACAAGGGTTGACCAGTCATTGCATGACCGGTAGGAAGAGAAGACTGGTAGCAAAAGGCAAAAATTAGTAGTGTGTTTAGTCGGTGACTAAATTTAAATTGATATAATGGACTGAGCTGAGTTGGATGTTGACTGAGATGCCACATAGTCTCCAAGTGGCAAGTGAAAAGTGCATCATTGAAGTAGTCCGTGATTGGTAAGACATTTAATGCAGTTTGCATAAATCACAGGATGATGATAGAGGTTTGCGGCTCGAAGTAGAATGATAGAATAAGATTGAGATTGGTGATGTAAGGATCGATGCAGGATGTCGAGTGGCAGATCAAATTTGGTAAAGAAAAACATCAAGAGAATTTATGGTGATTGACAAAAAGCAAAGCTGTGTTTGCCAAATATATCAAGCGTGTTCTAGAAGGAATGGAAATGGCAGTGAAGCTTGATTTTTTGCAAGTTGTCAAGCATGGAGAGGAGTTTGATGTGATCTGATATGGTTCGTGGTAGGTAGAGGAAACCCTAACTATAGATAGTTTGAACCTCATTCTAGTGGGAAAGCTTATGTATAAATATGCAGATTGAAGAGATGACAGTGGATGCTAGTTGCTAAAGAGGAGTGCACTTGAGCGAAAAGACTGCAGATCAGAGTGAGAAGAGTATTGCAACCAAGTATCTGAAGGAGAACCGATAGAAAAGGTGTAACCGGTAAGGGGGTTTAGCAGAGGTTTAACTGATAGATAATAGAGTTGAGGTGAATCGGTAGGAAGGTATCTGAGAGTGATAGAGTGTAGGGTGAATATCACAGGAATTCAATAAAGCCAGAGATTGAATGGTAAGGGATCAAAGAGACTAAATTTATAACCTGTAGTGAAAAACCGGTGAAACAGAGAAGAGTTGTAACCGACAAAGAGAAGTTGAATAGGTGTTACAAAACTCATTTGTAACATGTTTCTTTCATTGTAATAAGTTTGTATTTCATTATATATCACTGAGTTGGTTCTCAGTGTAGGGGTTGGTGCCCATAAAATTAGGGGTTGGTGCTCCTTGGGTTGGTGCCCTAAGTCTTTGTAATACTATGTTTTATTGTGAGGCTGGATTGGAGTAGTAGACTCCATCAATATTTCTCATCGAGGTTTTTCCCGCATTGGGTTTTCCTCATATATATGGTGTTGTGATATGCATTCCTTGTGTGTGTTTGATTACTAGTGTTTTCATTACTTTATTGGTTGCACACACATAGTTGGAAATTGTTTAAAATCACTGATTCACCCCCCCCCCCTTTCAGTGACATATTGTGTTCTACAATTGGTATTAGAGCCTTAGGTTCCCTATTGGTCAAAGTTTTCTCTAGCTTGGGTAGATGCTGGTCTAAAGAACACAATGACAAGAAATGAGTCTTCCTTCTCCAAAGCCCCCATGTTTGATGGAACCAACTATGCCTTTTGGAGTAGAAGAATGGAAACCTATCTATCCTTGCTAGGTTTTGATGTTTGGATGTATGTAAATAATGGGTTTATTGTCCCTAGTGTTCCTCCCACATATCTGGATGCTAAGAATGAGTATGAAAATAATGCAAAAGCTAAACATGCTATTCTCAGTGGGCTGTCAGATAATGAGTTTGTCAAGGTTATGCACTAATCATCCACAAAGGAGACTTGGGATAAGTTGTAAAGATTATTTGAAGGATATGTCAAGATCAAGGAGGCCAAGATGGACACACTAAGAGGTCAGCTTGAAGGCTTGAAGATGAAAGATGAAGAAAAGATTGAAGACTACCTTCACAAAGTTGATGAAACTATGAATACCATCAGAGAACTGGGAGAGGAAATAGTTGATGAAGTTATTGTCGAAAAGGTGCTTAGATCACTCACATCTAAGTATGATACTAAGTTCTCTACTATAGAGGAAGCCAAGGATTTGAAAAGGTTTTCAATGGATGAGTTATTTGGCTCTCTAACTGTTTATGAGATGAGGACAACTAGTGAAGGAACTTCCAAGAAAGAAGTTGCTTTCAACTCCACCAAAAAGGATAAGAAGGTAAATGCTCATAGAGAATCTAGTGGAGACTCTGATACTAAAGTTACAAACTTTGTAAGAAAGCTTAAAAGAGGATCCAGTAAGTATAAAGTAAAACTACCTCTCAAATTCTTTAACTATGGTAAAATAGGATACTTTGCTGCAAAATGTCCCTATGGTGAAACCGGTGGAGATGAGAAAATAATCTCTAGAAATGTTCTGGTAAAGATAAAGAGAAGAAGGTCTACCAGCAAGAAAGAAGAAGCAACCAGAAGCAGAATAGTCTATATACCTTTGAAGATGATGCCACAAATGAAGAAAGTGCATCAGAAGATGACTGCCATGAGGATGAAAGAGAATTTAATCTCTTTATGGCACTAGATGAACTGGTTGATGAAGTAGATGAAGATAAAGACATTGAAGTTGAGGTGGATTTAAATGGTGAGATCATAAGTGCACTTGAGGAGTTGAAGAAAACCATAAGAGAACTCAAAAAGGTTAAGTATGTTGTTGCAGAGGAACAAGAGCAGATGGAGGAATCCAAGAAAACAATTTCTGATCTACAACTCCAGTTGGAAGAAGCTAAGAGGATATGTGAAGTTACATCCTCCAATTTGATAAAGAAGGAAAAGGAGCAGCAAAATCTGGAAGAAGAAATTGTAAGGCTCATAAAGGAGCTAGAAAAGAAAAAGGATGAATTGATGATGAGGAGCAAGTATGAGGGCAACACTAAAGATTTAGACAAGATGTTGAGCAAATAGAAGCATTCAAAAGACACCAATGGTTTAGGATTTTAAGAAGGAAAATGTTCAAATAGCCAAGTCACATCTAGCAAGGAGATACAATTCACTTCCTCAAGTGAAAGTAAAGAGAAGAAAACCTTTACAGTCAGCAAAGATACCGGTAAGAAGACCTATGCTGAGGCTACAAGAAATCAGCCTATGAACCAGAATGCTCAAAATCAGAAGGGTAACCCACCTTACTAGTATGCAAATCATAAAGGCAAGCCCAAGGTGGATAGTAAAGGATTCACTAGAATTAACAACACGAAAGGAAGACATCCAGTGAGACAAAAGTTTTCCATTCTAAAGAAACAAGACTGGTATGTACCCAATTTCCATGGTTATTGCTACCGGTGTAATAAGTTTGGACATAGAATTACTGATTGCAAACTGATGAATAAGCCCCCAGTTAATTTTGAAAGTAGAAACTCATTTTCTGCACTCCAATTATGGATGGTGTTTGTTATTAGTGTAATGGATTTGGTCATAGGAGTTTTGAATGTAGGAGAATTCAACCATGTCCTACAATAGTTTTAAAGGTTCATCTTTTAATGTCAATGTAAAATGTTACAATTGTCAAAAGTTTGGGTATATTGCTAAACATTGTAAACTCATAACAACTCGGCAAAAGAAGTCAGTACCAGATCAGGAACCAGTAACAAAACTAGAGCATGAAACTGCAGCAGATAAGAAGAAGGAAGACAAACCGGATTGGGTTGAAAAAGACAAGAATAAGGCAGAATCAAGTTTGATTATGCAGACTGCCTTACATGCAGAGAGAAGGAACTTATGGGTTGTAGATAGTGGATGTTCCAATCACATGACCAGTGACAAACAAAAATTTATTAACCTTGAAGATTGGAATGGAGGTTCAGTAAGATTTGGAGACAACTCCTCCATCAAGATAAAAGGAAAAGGTACTCTGAATATAGACGGAAAATTGAAGGCCCATGATGTATATTATGTGGAAGGTTTAAAGAAAAATTTACTAAGTGTGAGTCAAATATGTGATAAAGGTTACAAATTCACTTTTGACTCTATCAGTTGCCAAATAAGGAAAGAGAGTACCGGTCAGATTATTGCAGAAGTTAAAAGAACATATGGAAATGTGTACAATCTGAAGGAATGCTTTGAGTCCCAATGCATGATGGGATAAGTGGATGAGAGTTGGTTGTGGAACAAGAGATTAGACCATATAAAATTTTGATAATCTAGTTACAGTAAGCAAAAAGGGCTCATTGAGAAATATACCACCCTTCATCAAACCAGTAAGCACATTTTGTGATGAATGTGTAAGAGGAAAGTAGACTAAGGTGAGCTTCAAGACTAAAGAACATAATACTTCAAGGCCACTTGAACTAGTGCATACTGATCTATGCAGACCAACTAGAACAAGAGCTCTAGCTGGTGAAAGATACTTCATGCTCCTCATTGATGACTTTTTCAAGATTGACATGGGTCACTTTCCTACAGGACAAATCTCAAGTATTTGAAAGATTCAAAATTTTCCAGAAGATGGTTGAGAGGGAAAGTGGATGTAAATATTTGAGATCTGACCGAGGTGGAGAATTCACATCAAATGAGTTTGAAGAATACTAAAGACATGGAATAAGAAGACAATATTCAACTCCAAGAACACCACAACAAAATGGTGCGGTAGAAATAAAAAATAGGACAATCAAGAAGATGGAAAGAACAATGCTACATGAGGCAAACATAGAACAATGCTACATGAGGCAAACATACAAGATATGTACTGGAAGGAAGCAGTTCACACTACTATATATACTTTGAACCCGGTTCAACTAAGAACAAATATCAAAATGACACCTTATGAATTGTGGTATGACCAGAAGCCATCAGTTAAATACTTTACAGTGTTTGGAAGTAAATGCTTCATCAAGAGAGATGTGGATAGCTTAGGTAGATTTGATTCTAGGAGTGATGTGTTAGGTCCCGGAGACAACTGAGAGGGGGGGGTGAATTAGTTGTCTAATAAATTCAAACCAAAACTAATTAACCACTTAATGATTAATGCCGGTAAACCAGTTAAGTATGCTGGTAGATAGTGTTAACAGTAAATCTCTGTACCGGTAAGGATTAATGCATGAAACATAAACATAAAGTCATCCAGAACACATGACACCAATATTTGTACGTGGAAACCCTGTAAGGGGAAAAACCACAGTGGGAAACCTTACCCATAATCAGATGATACTACTGCAGATAGTAAGTGTACAAAAGGGGTCTACACATGTAGAAAGGCCAACAGCCTATAGCTCACTACTCAATCACAAATGGGAGTCACACTGACTACAATTGGATGGTTAAATCCAATAAGAATGTACTATACAAAATAGCATCTTCATATGCTAGATTCAGTACCGGTGTAATGTTGATATGCTTCTAAAAAAACCTAACTTCACCTTCAAATGATGTCTTCCTGTATGCCTCTACTTGATCTCGCATATACCTTCACTCAAATCTTTTTCGCACTCCACACTTGATCTTACAAATAAGATCTTACATTGATATCATACCCTAAGACCAATTTTAGTAGGTCGGATCTACAAGATATTATAATAAAGACATTTTACAAATAATATAATATCTGATGCAATAACCGATTAAACATGTCGGCTTAATGCATTTACAACAATAATAAATCATCTCCATAGCATGCCATGCTAATCTGGAAAAGATAAACCTGTCGGTGTAACCCTAGATAACCTAGACCTATTTGCCAGTAAACGAAAATATGCAAATATGAATATACCAATGATTATTACTTCAAAATAAAGTGTCCACATGATGTCTTCAACATTACCAAGTGTATTCCATGTCATTCCAGGTACCGGTGAACAATATATCCTCCCGATGAGTCATATACTAGTAACTGTTGCACAGATTACTGCTTGTCGGTGAATGTTGTTGGATCTCCAAAGTAGGTGTATTCAGTAGGTGTTGCCATCAATGACAAAACCATACCAAAATACCAACATGATGAAGGTATCTTCTTGGGCTACTCAACTCATAGCTCAAAGCCTACAAATGCTACATCAAAAGACTAAGAAGAGTCATTGAGATTGTGAATGTAAGAGTTGATGAAGATATGCACAAAGGAAGATAAGTACAAGTAAATCAATATGACGACAACAGTGATGAAGATGAAGTTCAATCAGACAGTGAACTGGAAGAAGCATCTAACAAGTCCCCTAACTAGTATGTGCAGAAAAACCACCCAGAAGAGCAGATTTTAGGTAATAAGAATGATGGTGTGTAGACTAGAAGAAGACTTGCCCGGAATGATGAACAAGTCAATTTTTGCCTCATGATTTAAATGGAACCCAAAACATTTAATGAAGCTAGAAAAAGTTAGAAATGGATGGATGTAATGGAAGAAGAGATGTGGCAAATTTAAAAGAATAAAACCTGGGAGTTAGTTCCTAGACCAGTTGATAAGAATGTCATTGGCACAAAGTGGGTATACCAGAACAATATGAATGAAGAAGGAAATATTGTGAGGCACAAAGAAAGGTTAGTGTACAAAGGTTACTCTCAAGTAGAGGGAATAGATTTTGAAGAAACATTTTCACTAGTTGCTAGACTTGAGGCCATTAGAATGTTTCTAGCATTTTCAGCGTACAAGGGATACAAGGTCTATCAAATGCATGTAAAATATGCTTTCCTAAATGGAAATTTAGAAGAGGAAGTATACATGGAACAATCAAAAGGTTTTTTGTTGCATGATGATGAAACCTTTATGGGCCAGTTGAAGAAAACATTATATGGTTTGAAGCAGGATCCAAGAGAGTGGTATTCAAGGCTAGATATGTACCTAAAGGAGAAAGGTTTCAAAAAGGAAAGTGCAGATAGTAATTTGTACATTAAAGAATATGGAAACTACATGATCATTGTGATTGTATATGTGGATGACATAATTTTTGGAGGAAACAAGGACACTCTGTGGAAAGACTCTACTGATCAGATGCAGTCAGAATTTGAGATATCAATGCTTGGAGAGATGTCATACTTTTTTGGCTTGTAGATTTCACAGCAAGATAAAGGGATATTTATCTCTCAAATCAAGTATGCCAAAGATATGTTGAAGAAATTTCAGATGGAAGACATCAAACCATTAAGTATCCCCATAGTGACTGGTTGCAAGTTGAGAAAGGTTGATGAGTCACTGGTAGTGGATCAGAAATTGTATAGATCCATGATTGGTAGTTTGGTAATGAAATGTAGACACCTAAAAATGGTCAACGCTTGCGGGATCATACTTTAACATTTGCGCATTGCCTCATTTTAGGTTTTTGCATCGCATTAACATTTTCTCCTATGTCACGCACTTGGTCTTTATCATTTGCGAGCATCGAGTCCTTCTTCTTCATTTGTCTCGCTTTTGAATTTGGTCTTGTCGACAACAATCTTCGGTCATGATTTTGGTCGATCTTTGTCCTTGTCAATCTTGTCATATTGCGATTGATTCATCATCGATCCTTGTCCTTTTCAATCATGTCAATTTGGTCAATTTGTCATTGATTTTTGTCAACCAATCTCAATCAAATCATTTATCAATCAAATCATTTATCAATCCAAAATCATGATTGAATCGATATCAATTATCCTTTGTCAAGACCTAATTGTCATCTTTGCATTTCTAATTCATCTTCCAAGGTTTTATGATTTATTCATTTAATCTTGTTTGGCATTTTCCCTCTAGGTTAAATAATTTATTTATTTATCCTAGGTCTTCTTGTCACAATTAAATGTTTATTTAATTGGCTAATTAATTCCTCCTATTTTTGTAAATTAATTAATGAATGAGAAATTATTAATTAATTTACCTAATTTGCATCAATTTTCTAAATTTCATCATTTCTAATTTCACATCATTCCTAATTTTCCAATTTTCCAATTTTCCAAATTTCTAATTCAATTTCCTCCTATTTTTGTAAATTAATTAATGAATGGGAAATTATTAATTAATTTACTTAATTTTCATCAATTTCCTAATTTCCAAGTCATCATTTCTAACCTAATTTTCTAATTTCTCCTAAATTCCTAAATGTCTATTTCTATTTCAAAATCTTGTCATAAATCCTTGCATAGCAATTTGTCATAAATTGTCATAAATTGTCATAAATCCTTGCATAGCAATTTGTCATACACATGTCATAATTTTGCTCTTCTTGATTTGAATTTCCATTCGAATCATTATCATGCTAATTTGATCATTTCTCCAATTTATCTATAAATTGGATGAATTTCTTCACTCAAATCCCTTGATTCTTGGCCCCTAATTAGATTATCGAATTTTTAATCAATCACGCTTCGAGTACTTTTGAGCAATTTTCTTACCTACTTGCTTTCAATCATGTATGTGCACTTGTAGGTGAGATCCACAACCAAACTATTTGAAGAGGAAAGAAGAACAATGGAGCCGCATGAAGGAAGCATTCATATCCACATATGGTTTGCATAGTATTTACTTTTGAATGTTTTATCTTTATGTCTCTATTGGATGTAATTAGGATAGATCATTGCAATTGTGCTTTCGTGATTGAGCTAATGATTAGTATGTTTATATTGCTTGTGATGATTCCTATTTCCTATGCTACATTAATTATCAAATTAGCATGATAATGATTCGAATGGAAATTCAAATCAAGAATAGCAAAATTATGACATGTGTATGACAAATTGCTATGCAAGGATTTATGACAATTTATGACAATTTATGACAAATTGCTATGCAAGGATTTATGACAAGATTTTGAAATAGAAATAGACATTTAGGAATTTAGGAGAAATTAGAAAATTAGGTTAGAAATGATGACTTGGAACTTAGGAAATTGATGAAAATTAAGTAAATTAATTAATAATTTCCCATTCATTAATTAATTTACAAAAATAGGAGGAAATTGAATTAGAAATTAGGAAAATTAGAAAATTGGAAAATTAGGAATGATGTGAAATTAGAAATGATGAAATTTAGAAAATTGATGCAAATTAGGTAAATTAATTAATAATTTCTCATTCATTAATTAATTTACAAAAATAGGAGGAATTAATTAGCCAATTAAATAAACATTTAATTGTGACAAGAAGACCTAGGATAAATAAATAAATTATTTAACCTAGAGGGAAAATGCTTTTGATGATTCCTATTTCCTATGCTACATTAATGTAGCATAGGAAATAGGAATCATCACAAGCATTATAAACATACTAATCATTAGCTCAATCACGAAAGCACAATTGCAATGATCTATCCTAATTACATCCAATAGAGACATAAAGATAAAACATTCAAAAGTAAATACTATGCAAACCATATGTGGATATGAATGCTTCCTTCATGCGGCTCCATTGTTCTTCTTTCCTCTTCAAATAGTTTGGTTGTGGATCTCACCTACAAGTGCAAATACATGATTGAAAGCAAGTAGGTAAGAAAATTGCTCAAAAGTACTTGAAGCGTGATTGATTAAAAATTCGATAATCTGATTAGGGGCCAAGAATCAAGGGATTTGAGTGAAGAAATTCATCCAATTTATAGATAAATTGGAGAAATGATCAAATTAGCATGATAATGATTCGAATGGAAATTCAAATCAAGAATAACAAAATTATGACATGTGTATGACAAATTGCTATGCAAGGATTTATGACAAGATTTTGAAATAGAAATAGACATTTAGGAATTTAGGAGAAATTAGAAAATTAGGATAGAAATGATGACTTGGCTAATTAATTCCTCCTATTTTTGTAAATTAATTAATGAAAGAGAAATTATTAATTAATTTACCTAATTTGCATCAATTTTCTAAATTTCATCATTTCTAATTTCACATCATTCCTAATTTTCCAATTTTCTAATTTTCCTAATTTCTAATTCAATTTCCTCCTATTTTTGTAAATTAATTAATGAATGGGAAATTATTAATTAATTTACTTAATTTTCATCAATTTCCTAATTTCCAAGTCATCATTTCTAACCTAGTTTTCTGATTTCTCCTAAATTCCTAAATGTCTATTTCTATTTCAAAATCTTGTCATAAATCCTTGCATAGCAATTTGTCATAAATTGTCATAAATTATCATAAATCCTTGCATAGCAATTTGTCATACACATGTCATAATTTTGCTATTCTTGATTTGAATTTCCATTCGAATCATTATCATGCTAATTTGATCATTTCTCCAATTTATCTATAAATTGGATGAATTTCTTCACTCAAATCCCTTGATTCTTGGCCCCTAATCAGATTATCGAATTTCTAATCAATCACGCTTCGAGTACTTTTGAGCAATTTTCTTACCTACTTGCTTTCAATCATGTATGTGCACTTGTAGGTGAGATCCACAACCAAACTATTTGAAGAGGAAAGAAGAACAATGGAGCCGCATGAAGGAAGCATTCATATCCACATATGGTTTGCATAGTATTTACTTTTGAATGTTTTATCTTTATGTCTCTATTGGATGTAATTAGGATAGATCATTGCAATTGTGCTTTCGTGATTGAGCTAATGATTAGTATGTTTATAACATAGGAACATGACCGAAGCCAAAGATAAATCAGTAAAAAGATAAGATGCACATATTCCAACAAATCAAACAAACATCTTGATCTTCATTGTCAAAAGTTGAAAGTGCTGATAGGATGATCATGTTGTCTGGTTTCAGGACATGCGGTACCCCGTCTAAGATAGGACACAGTCTGGTTTCGAGTATACCACACCCTGTATAAGACTCATGATAGTAGAGACAAGGACAAATGATAGTGATACTGATATTCGATTGTTATGACAATTGTGATTAGTTTGAATGTCTGGGTTGATTGAAAGAGTTCATCTATTTAAGCGTGATTTCATTAAAGCATAGTGTTTAATTGTGTGTCATTGGATGTATGCTCAGTGATTTGTCTTACACACAAAAAGAGATCCTTTATTGACAAAATGCGTGTTTTTTGGATTTTGATGTTTTTGAAAATTTTTGGTTCATTTTTTTTTCAGGACTTTATATGATTTTTAGGATTTTTTTCAGGACGTTTTTCAATTTTTATGAGATTTTTTTTTTAGGACATTTTTCAATTTTTATGAGATTTTTTTCAGGACATTTTTCAGTTTTTATGATTTTTTCAAGATATTTTTCAATTTTTTTTGTACTTCTTTTTCAGGACATTTTTCAATTTTTAAGAGATTTTTTAAGGACATTTTTCAATTTTTTTATGATTTTTTAAGGACATTTTTCAATTTTTTAAGAGATTTTTTTCAGGACATTTTGCCCCCAGTGTCTAGCAAGGCAAGGAATATGACAGGTGAATAAATAGGCTTGCTAAAATGATGGTCGATAAAGGGAAGACAAAGGCCTTTTATCATGGAGACAATATGGATGCAATTTTTAAGGGCTATTGCGTGATGGGACAAGAGACTGGATATGACAATGTAAAGCGGGAACATGGCATGAAGGACATGTCAAGAGGTTTTTGAAACTATGTTTAAATTTTGCGTCCTTATGTCAGATCAAGATCAAGGAATGAAAAAGAGTGTATGGATAGGATAAGCAAGACCAAGAATGGATAAGGGACATGGACTGAAGGCCGGGATAGGATAAGGGATAGTGGCATAAAGTTGCAATAAGACAGGGAAGATGGATGAAAGGTTGTAATAAGCAAATGGATAAATGACCAAAAGCTATGATAGACTGAAAGCTGCAAACAAGATGTGTGATGCTCATGAAGATCCTCAGCCTTGTCAAGATCAAAGGTGGAAAAGGGGATATGTGCATGAGGGACAATAGGATATGAAGGGTAATGACAGGGGTTCGATAGGATAACGAAGGGCAATAGGATATGATAGGATAAAACCTGCCCCTAAGTGTGGTGTGCAAGAAGTTCATAGATTACGCATGATGCCTGTTTGCCAGGTTTTCATCACAGTACTTGCCCAAGGTGCCTGTTTGCCAGGTTTTCACCAGTGGACGAATTATTTTTGCTTTACTTTTTTTTATTTTGTCTTTTTTTTTTCACTTTTTTTTTTTTTTTTTTTTCATTTTGACTTTTTCAAGAGAAGATGGACACATGATAGGGGATCGAAGAAGGACTCAAGCGTCTTATTGTTTGGATAATAACCTTTAAATAAATGGACCATGACCTTAAAAGTATGCTCAAAGACATTGGAAGGATAAGGACATGGAAAAAGAGATGAAATTAAGGCAAGGATTTATGCAAAGGATTGGACCAAAGGGATCGAAGGATGGAAAATATGCATTGGATAATGGATAGGGTATTGGAAGAATTGGGCTTGAGTGGATAGAAATGAAGGCAAGATCAACATTGGCACACACCTTGAGGGGTGATGGACTGATGGAGGAAAGACGTATTTTGGATATTGAGATTTTGACGAAGGAAAGGCTATGGATTTTGGGACATAAGGGCCCAAAATGGATAAAGAAGGTGATGGAGGAATAGACTTGGAATGTTTGGATGGAGGAATAGCAAATGTAGATGCCAAGTTGGATGTTTCTTTAGGCTTTTGTGCTTCAAGGAGCCGCTTAGGGATCCACATGGTTTTTGATTTTTCATGCTTTTGTGGTTCCATGGAGTGCATTGCTTGCACAAGGGATTTAGGAACCCATATATATTTTGACTTTGCTTTATTTTTCTCAATGGACCTTTGTGGCCTTTTGGATATTTCTTTTTCTTTATAGATCATATTGTTCTTTGTTTTGACATGTCGATTATATTGGACATGTTGATCCTTGAATACATGTGGATTGCTAGACTTATGACTTTTACACTTGGCATCCAAATTGATTGGAGGGGGAAAGGAATGCATGGATGGATATGAATGAAGTGGAGTTATTTTGGATTGATGAAATTTACTCAAGGATGTGTGCCTTTGCTGACCTTGCATAGAGGACAAAGGAATATAAGGACCTAAGATGGATGGAAAGTATGATGGGGAAGGGATATGTTTGGATTTTGATGGAGGGATACTAACGTCTTGAGAGTGAGTTGTGTAGACATGACCCTTAACATTTTCTTTCACATGAAGGGATTCTTGCTTATGGATATCTACCCCTTTGCCTTTATGAATATCTTGACTTGTAGGATACTCTTTTCTTTGGGAAGAAGATGCGAGTCCATTATGAGATGGATATGATATGAGAGAAATAATGAGATCTTGAAGTGGATCGGATTGGACCAAAGTGGAAGAACCCATTGTGCATGTCGAGGGTTCATGAACATCTTGCACTGACACGTTAGTATCATGGGGGAGATTAGGATCATGAGGGGGACTAGGATTGTGTAGTGGACATGGTTCAATGACAGGCTCTTCAAGAGATGGAATGGGAGAAATAATGGGATCATCAAAAGAAATGCAATCTTGGAGTGTATATGGAGCATTAAGACAAGGAGATGGAGCAACAAAAGGATCTTGTGGAGGATTTAAAGGAATAATTTGATCTTGACAAGGAGGAAGATCATTGGAATCCTCTTTAAAGGAGCTTTGCTCTTGACTTTCAATGGGATCATCAGAAAGGATAGAAAGGATATCTTGATCTTTCTTAGGAAGTGGAATGTCAATGGTATTTGAAAGGACATTTTTTTCATGAAATGGAAGGGGATCGTTTGGGATTGGATGGACTGGAATATCTTGATCTTGCTCAAGGAATGGAGTGTCAATAGGATTTTGGATAGGATGGACAAGAATAGGGGAATCATCGTGAGTGTCTGGGAACATGGGGTCCTGGTCAACAATTGGATGGGATGATAAGGTTTCAGGATCTTGATCTTGATCTGTTTCAAGACATGTTTCTTCACACTCTAAATTATCCTCTTGACATGAGGTTGGACTTTGGATATGCATGGAGGATTCTGACAAGGGATCAATGTTTTGGCATGAAGGAAATGCACTTTGAACATTTGTGATGGATTCTAGCAAGGAATCAATGTTTGAATATGAGGAAGAGGGACTTCGAATGGGGTCCTCTAAAATAGGTAATGGCAATAAAGTGCATGGTGGCATTGGGTCTTGTATTTCATAAACATGACAAGGATGTGCATCATGAATTGGATTATCTTGGCAATCAATTATGGATAGCCCTTGGGTAATTGCATCCTTGGGTGTATTATTTGATGAGGACAATATGGAAGGTTCTTGTGAAACTTTGAAAGGTGTAGGGATAGATGCCACTGGAGAGTCAATTTGCTTGCGAGGGGATGAGACATTGCTAGACATAAGTGTATTATTTTGATTTTCCTCAAAGAACTCACTTGGTAGTTTCCTTAAGATCATTGCAATAAAGCCACCTTTCTTTCGAGGTTTTGACATAGTTGTATCTGGAATTTGAACTTGTTTTTGGTTTGATGTCATGTTTTGATTTTGGACTTGGTTCAATTGTTCCGACATGTTTGAAACTTGGGTTGGTGTGTGCTGTAACTTTTGTTTTTGAATGTTTGGTTGACATTGATATTCCACCATTGGTTGAACCATTTGTGGACATTGTATAGTTGGTTGGACATATTGCTGAAATTGGACCATTGGTTGTATATGTTGGACCATTGGTTGTGATGGTTGAAAATCTGATTGATAGTAAACACCTTCTTGTTCTTGTTGCGGAGGCACATAATGTTGAAATTGATGTTGTCTCTTTTCTTGAAATTGTTTCATCATCTCTATTTGTGAGAGGAGAGCTGGTATGTCCGATCGTTCAAGAAGAGATCTTACATCAATTGGCTCAATCTTTGGAATTCGACCTGCAAATTTTTTAAACATTTTGGACATTTGTGATCTATTCTTCTCAATGTTTTTCACTCTTTGTTCCAATATCTCATTTTCTTGAGCTAGTTTCTCCTCTAGTTTTTGTATTTGGAGACTTGTTTCATCATAAAAAGTTTGATCGATATTGCCTTGTTGTTGGGTTGGATATAATTGTGATTGCATTGTCGGTTGATATGTCAAACTTTGTTGCATCATTGGTGCTTGGAACCTTGTTTCAATAGACATGTCACTATGCAAATGCAATATTTTTGGAATTTTTCAAGGATAATATATGATATGAAACTAAATGCAAACTAAATGAATGAGAATGCAATCTATGGCAAGAGTGCAACCTATGTTTTTGGTTGTTTTTCAAGATTTTGACAAACTTTTTGGAATGCAGATCTAAAAGAGACCCTTAGGAAATTGAAATGATGTCTAGACCTCAAAGGACAAAAGGACCAAGTGACAAAAGGACAAAATGACAAAGTCTCCCCTATATGCTTAGATACTAAGCTAGGTTTGACCAAATTATATTGATGACAAAAAGACAAAAGTTTGATAAGGTCAAGACTTCCTAACAATGACTTAGGGTTTATCAAAGATTTGAATTACTCAAGTATGACAAAACCTAGTTTTGACACTATATGCAAAGGGACAATTACTATGCAAGTGACCTTAATATGATATGATAATGACCCAAGCTTAATGAAGAGACCTAGGGTATGCAATGTATGACAATGGTATGACTTTAATGCAAGAGTACATATGCAAATGGATGACCCTTATTGATATGCAAAGGAGTATGACTTAGGTGAAACCTAACCTTGGTACTTGACAGTGAACTTTGCAAAATGTAACCTAGGATGAACCTAAATGTAAGTGACATGAATGTTAAGACAAGATTTTGAACAATGTTTGACAACCATGTTTGAAAGTGTTTTGAAGTTTGTTGGATGAAATGCTCTTATGTTTAACCTTGTTTTGAATCAATTTATCTTGCTTTTGAAATGAGATGCAATTCAACTTTTGACAAGTAAAGAAGACAAGATATTTTAACATAGACTCAAGACAATCATGCTCATTCACACATTTCTTATGGTAGGCAAGGATATTAGGTACTTGAGAGGTAGACTTGTTATGGGATTCAAGGAGAATACATAGATGCTTGACCCCACGGGTTCCCCTCCACGAAACTCAATTCTCAAGGCAGCCAAGCATCAGTTCCCATGGAAATCTCCCCATGGCGAACTTAGTATCTCTTCCAAGTATCCAAACTTGTCCTTCTCAAGCAACTAGAAGGGTTTTTGGCCTCTAAAAACAAGGTGTTTAGTAAGGATTTCTGTTAAGCGTTACTCCTTGATGTCACGCAAGCGTGATTGAGACATTAAGCCCATCAAGATACTGAACAAATGTAGTCATGCAAGCATGATTTAGACCAAGAGGCCCTACTTAGATGTTGATATGAGAAAGAGTTCAAGGGTCATCACTTCCCAAGTAACTGCAATTCCCACGTAACACTTCCTTCAAAGCTTTCGCTCATCGGGTATTTTTTTTATAGTGAGTTAGAATGCCAAGGTATTCTAGCCGTACTCACTTTGGGTCGTTCCCTTCTCATGATTATCCCTTGCTTGTAAAAGCAAATGGTCGGGAAGGCAGGCCCTCTAAAGGAGACACACAATCAAAGACACGAGCATGGTATCGAAGATCTGGATTTCTGATCACCCTAAGAAGGATGAGAGCATACTCTCCTACTCCAATGTCACACTCAACAATCAAAGCAAAAACATGTTCATTCCAACCTATTTAAAAATCACTAGGTGCCTAAAACATTAATGACAAACACCAAGTTTAGTTGTTTCTCCAAGGCAACCTGCAAAACCCAAGTTAGAAGTTTGATTTGTTGTCTTTGACTATCGATTCTGCATAAAGCATGTTAGTAGTTTGATTTGTTTCTCTTTGCCACGCGTATGCCAAGATTCTGCACAGATAATTAGTATAAAAAACCAAAACACAAAAAATAGAATGCAAAAACTAAACAAATTTCTAGTAAAATACTGCATTTTTACCTCTGTTCTGGACTTTACACAGGCGCAGAAGTCATGACACAAGCGCAGAAGTCATGACACAGGCACTTAATGTCTTCAACACAAGAGCAGAATGCTCAACACAGGCGCAGGAGTCATGACACAAGCACAGAAGTTATGACACAGGCGCAGAAGTCTTGACACAGGCGCAAAAGTCTCTAGAAAACCCTGCACGACCCTGTTTTGGGGTTTTTGGCCTGCAAATCAACTTGAAAGCACTCAAAAACACCATAAAGGGGTTAGATGGTTAGTGTTCACATCGGGTTCACCAATTAATGTAGCATAGGAAATAGGAATCATCACAAGCAATATAAACATACTAATCATTAGCTCAATCACGAAAGCACAATTGCAATGATCTATCCTAATTACATCCAATAGAGACATAAAGATAAAACATTCAAAAGTAAATACTATGCAAACCATATGTGGATATGAATGCTTCCTTCATGTGGCTCCATTTTTCTTCGTTCCTCTTCAAATAGTCTGGTTGTGGATCTCACCTACAAGTGCACATACATGATTGAAAGCAAGTAGGTAAGAAAATTGCTCAAAAGTACTCAAAGCGTGATTGATTAGAAATTCAATAATCTGATTAGGGGCCAAGAATCAAGGGATTTGAGTGAAGAAATTCATCCAATTTATAGATAAATTGGAGAAATGATCAAATTAGCATGATAATGATTCGAATGGAAATTCAAATCAAGAATAGCAAAATTATGACGTGTATGACAAATTGCTATGCAAGGATTTATGACAATTTATGACAATTTATGACAAATTGCTATGCAAGGATTTATGACAAGATTTTGAAATAGAAATAGACATTTAGGAATTTAGGAGAAATTAGAAAATTAGGTTAGAAATGATGACTTGGAAATTAGGAAATTGATGAAAATTAAGTAAATTAATTAATAATTTCCCATTCATTAATTAATTTACAAAAATAGGAGGAATTTGAATTAGAAATTAGGAAAATTAGAAAATTAGAAAATTAGGAATGATGTGAAATTAGAAATGATGAAATTTAGAAAATTGATGCAAATTAGGGAAATTAATTAATAATTTCTCATTCATTAATTAATTTACAAAAATAGGAGGAATTAATTAGCCAATTAAATAAACATTTAATTGTGACAAGAAGACCTAGGATAAATAAATAAATTATTTAACCTAGAGGGAAAATGCCAAACAAGATTAAATGAATAAATCATAAAACCTTGGAAGATGAATTAGAAATGCAAAGACGACAATTAGGTCTTGACGAAGGATAATTGATATCGATTCGATCATGATTTTGGATTGATAAATGATTTGATTGATAAATGATTTGATTGAGATTGGTTGACAAAAATCAATGACAAATTGACCAAATTGACATGTTTGAAAAGGACAAGGATCGATGATGAATCGATCACAATATGACAAGATTGACAAGGACAAAGATCGACCAAAATCATGACCGAAGATTGTTGTCGACAAGACCAAATTCGAAAGCAAGATAGATGAAGAAGAAGGACTCGATGCTCACAAATGATAAAGACCAAGTGCGTGACATAGGAGAAAATGTTAGTGCGATGCAAAAACCTAAAATAAGGCAATGCGCAAATGTTAAAGCATGATCCCACAAGCGTTGACCATTTTTAGGTGTCTACAATATCTTATTGCTTCTAGACTGGATATAGTGCAGGGAGTATGCCTGGTGGCCAGATTTCAAGTTGCACCCAAACAATCACATGTGAATGCAGACAAGAGGATATTCAGGTATCTACAAGGGATAATTGATTATGGACTATGGTATCCCAAGAAAGGATGTTTTACCTTACAATCCTACACTGATGTTGATTGGGTAGGCTGCATTGATGACCAGAAGAGCACAAGTGGTGGTGCATTCTTCCTAGCTAACCGGTTGGTCTCATGGTACAGCAAGAAGTAGGATTCAGTTTTCCTATCTACTCATGAGGCATAATATATTGCTACTACTACATGCTGCTCTTAGGTGTTATGGATGAAGCAAACCCTCAAGGATATTTAGGTGGAAACATCTAACCCTATTTCTATTTGGTGTGATAATTCAAGTGCAATCAACATATCAAATAATCTGGTTATGCACTCAAGGACCAAGCACATTGCCATCAAACATCATTTTATCAAGGAGAAGGTGGCAGAGTGGGATGTTAAGGTAGAATATATCCCTATAGGTGAACAATTGGCTGATATCTTCACAAAACCTCTATCAGTAAGCTCATTTGAGTATCTACACCACAAGTTAGGTGTGGTTTCAACTTCTTCATGCACTTAAATGTGTATAGAGATCTATGGTTCAGGGGAAGTTCACTGCCATATCTTTTGATTCTTGGACCAGTTGATGGACAAAGGGGGAGATTATACCAGTCAAATATTGCAGAGTCTTATGATCTGATCTACCAAAAAATGACAGAAAGATAGAGGATACTAGATGGTGGAGAAGGAACCGATTTGATAGTGGATGATGGATACTGTTAGTACTGTTTGTCATGGATGTCAAAGGGGGAGAATGAACTAATTGAAGAAAGGAAGAGTGTTTTGACATCAATGCCAAAGGGGGAGATTGTTGGCATTGTATTGTCATTGATGTCAATCAGTATGTATTCACTAGTATGGATGGCTACTAGTATGCAAGTGTAGTATCGTAAATTGTACACCCTTGCTAGGGTGGTACAATTTTACACTTAGGTTAGCACCTGCCTTAGTGTGTCTTGCATCTTGCATTTCTAATTTCCCTTTAAGAATTTAATTGATTCATTTAATTAAATCTAAAGTCATATTTCATCACTTCATACATTATAAAATTGGGCCCTTTACCCTAAGTGTGCCCCTTTTTATTTTATTCCTCCAATAAATCATTTAATCATAAACCCTAATTATGTCCTATTTCAACCTTTAAGGATGGATTTCACATATCAAAACACCTCAAAATCAGTTGTAACTTTGGGATTCTCTCTAATATCATCATATCTAACGACCCTGAAAATTTGGTTAAAAGTTGGTCGGACCATGTGAGTTCTCGGCAAAGTCCTTGGCTTTTTTCCTGAAATTTTGGGAGCACAATTCTATGATATTATAATGCTTAACCCCAAAATATTGGTGGTAAATTCAATTCTTAGGTCGGCCTAAAGGTGAAATTAAGTCAAAATTAAGATATAGGGTTTCATACATAAGAGCTTTCTTTCTTCATTTGAAGGCATCTCAAAAAATATAGGAAAAGGTTGTTGGAGCAAGCATAAGGAGCCTTCTATGTAGTGAAAGAGAAGCCTACGTGGAGTCTTTAACAACACTAAACAAAATTCATCAAGCATTTTTCAAGCATTCATCATCAATAAGGAGCCTTGAAGACATTTAAGAGTAATAGGAGATCTTGAGGCAATATCTCTCCCTTGGGGATTGGTATGATTTCATGTTATTTCCATGTCTATGTATGAGCTTCTTTATATCAATTTTCATATTTAAATTCATGATTTAGATCACTTTGTGTCATTGATTTAGAACATTTACTTTGTCAATTACAAGCAATTAGGGTTTACTCTTTAGGGTTGCTCTAGATTGTTTACTTTTATTTTAGGATCTTGCATACACACAAGGTTCTAGCAAACACATTTTCAGTATAATATTGGCTATTTGTGGAGGTGTAAATAACCAACATAGGGGTTTCACTAAGTTAAAACCCCATATAGCCACCCAAACCTTCCTTTTTCAATTGAAGGTGCAGAAATAGGTACTCGGAGGCACTTTCAGCTCAACAAAAGGCATGAGAACCACCCAAAACCATCATATTTGCCCTAATCTGCCTAGGACAGGGGTGTGGCACCCTGGTCCTACCTAGGATAGTGGCATGGTTCCATGTTCCCTCTTCTTTTCAATGATTTTTAGCAGGTTGCAGCTTCAGGTCATTAGATTTGCAGTGTTTCAGTTGCATCTTCCTATCTGCAGAAACAAGACAGTGGCATGGAACCCTGGTCTAGGTCAGTTTTGTTCAATTTGCAAAAGCAAATACACATCCATAATCCTCCCCCTTTCATGCTTTTAGTCTCATTTTAATATTTGCAAGTTTGTTCAATTCTGAGTTCATTTATGCTTCATTCTTCATCTCGTAGTCCAGTTGATCAATTAAATCCTAGTTTTTCTCATCATTTGCAACAAGAGGAATAGAAACCCTAAGAGTTAATACTTGACTCTATCTGTCTCACAAGAAGTAGCCAAAGTAATATATTCCCCTAGGCTCTTTCATATTCCCAATGTGTTAGCAAAAGTGGGATTATGTCCTAGTTACTTGATCTCGCTTTTCCCGCCACCACAACAAGGTGTATGCAAGATGCAAGCAAAAGATGTTACCGATATGGATGTTCACCGATGAGTAAGTATAAGAAAGCATAAAGAGTGATGGTATGATGAAAGAACAAGGATACAGTCAACTACTAAGAGCGGGGGGGTGAATCAGTAGATAGAAAAACTGATAAAAGTTCACCAATCTCAAAATCAATCTCTCAAAGTAAACTTAGAACTATCAATGCAATATCTCTATCAAGATAAAAAAAAGTCAAACTAAACTAGTTGACTATTACAATAGATAACAATAATCACTTGTAACTTACAAACATCCAAATGCTTTTACTGATATAAGTAAAACTTCATATCATATGGCTGTCAGTTATCATGACTTATCAAAGTGGAATAAGTAGTTAAGAAAATCAACCATAATAAAACATAACCACAAAAACATTCACCACTTGACACAATATTTTTGACGTGGAAACCCAAATGGAAAAAACCATGGTGAGATGGGACTCACAAGATAACTATCTGAACTCTTCTGAAGTTTGTGCTATTAGGAGCCAAGCCTGTTAAAGATTTTACAAAAAGTCCTATGAAGAACCGGTCCTGTTAGAAATCACCCGGTTAAGGGATTAACTATAATGCCTTGTTAGAAGCAATACCCTATGAGGAATAACCTTTGTAAAGGATTTAGAATCCAAGATAATTGATCACCTTGTTAGAGGATTTGAATAACACCAAGCTTGTTAGAGCTTACCCAGTTAGGAGATTTAACTGTTGTAATTGTTAGAAAACAATAGGAGTTTGTTGATTTGTTTGAATAGAACTTTACTTGCTTGTTCAGATCCTTTTCATGCTCCTATTTGCCTTTACTCAAACTCCAGATACATCATCTAGTTTGGCAACCACACACTCAATTCAACTTTGCCAACACACTACAACTAAACAACTCATTGACCTTATAAACAAATTAAATAGGTCGATAACACAACAAAAACCTAATTCTCATAGAGATTACAAACAATTCGGTTCAAGTATGACCATTGGATTACATAACAATCTCTACACATCATTCAAGAAAGCCTCGACTACTCCTTGATCACCACTTCATCAAACTCAGTAACTCATCACGTGCGCTTAGCATTATATGCAGTATACTTGCTCATTCCCAAGACAAAAAGAATGTTACCTCAACATGCCAAAATCACTTTGAAACTCTCTTCATACAATATGCATACATGTCATAATCATTACCACTCATCATCAGATCATAAACCAATATAACCAATTCACCAAACTTAATTGGTTAGGGTTTATCAAAAATAATAGGTAGGGTTTACTAGTTCAACTCTCCAATACTTAGCAATATCGGTTCACTCCACAAACTAACCTATCGGTTACAATTTCCTTTCACTAGCTCTTCCTACCGGTTACAAAACAACTTTACAACAACATCATTACCTGTTAATTGACATCAATGAAAATATAACAAATCATTAATACAATCTTCATGCAAATGCCAACAATCTTCCCCTTTGGAATTGATGGAAATACAAATATCAATACCATTGATTGTTGTGATTGTGAATAGGAATCCTAGTTTACATTTTAGCATGTACTCTCCTTGTCTTCAGCTTGTCTTCAGTTTGTGTTCATTTACTAGTTGTTTGTACATCATAGAATAATCACATAGTTCTTCTCCCCCTTTGACAACAATGCCAAATAGAAAGTAAAACATGCAATGTAAAACTTCACTGTACAACATCAACAACCTACAACTTGATGCTCCCCCTGTGGAATAAATCCACTTCTACACCAATCCTAGTATAAAATTCTGCAAGTAGCTCTGAGACTGATGTAATCTACATCATTCTCAATTTACCTCATGAAGGGGTACAACCCCTAGCTAACTTCTAATATACTCAAAAGTAGTCTTAGGAAGAGGTTTAGTAAAGATATCTGACAGCTGCTCCTTGGTGGAAATATGATCTAAGATCACATCTTTACTCTGCACTTTTTCCCTCAAGAAATGATACTTCAATTCAATGTGCTTGGTTCGTGCATGCAAGACAGGGTTCTTTGAAATATTCATGGCACTGTTATTGTCACATAAGATCTTTACAGGTTTTGTAAACTTCATCTTAAAACCTTCCAAAATTTACCTCATCGAGATAGCCTGGGTACAATTCATATAAGCTACAACATACTTAGCTTCAGTAGTAGACTATGAAATATAACTCTGTTTCTTGCTACTCCATGAAACAAGTCTTCCTCCTAGAAAGAATGCTCCACCGGTTGTGCTTTTTTGGTCATCAACATTACCTACCCAATATGCATATGTGTACACCTTCAGATCAAAGTTTCCTTCATATGGATACCATAATCCATAGTCAACAACACCTTTCAAATATCTAAAAATCCTCTTGGTTGCTATCAAATGTGTTTCCTTTGGATTCTTTTGAAATCTTGCAACTAGACCAACTGCATGAGCTATATCTAGTCTACTATGAACAACGTAGTGCAATTTTATAATCATTGACCTGTACTCTTTCTCATCAACAGATGTGGCCTCATCTTCCTTAGACAACTTACAACCTATAACCATTGGTGTCTCAACTTGTTTATAGTCACTCATACCAAATTTCTTTAATACCTCCTTCACATACTTAGACTGTGTGATGAAAATACCACTCTTCATTTGTTGTATTTGCAAACCTATAAATTTTTGTATCTCTCCCACTAGAGGCATTTCAAACTCACTTTTCATTTCATTTGTAAAGTCATTTCTCATGTCATCATTTCCTCCAAATATGATATCATCTACAAACACTTCACTAACCAGTATTTTATCTCCTTCAGATTTGAGATATATGTTGTTGCCTTCACTGGTTCTCTAAAATATTATCTTCATCAAGTGTGAATGAATCCTTTCATACCATTCTCTTGGTGCTTGCTTTAATCCATATAGTGCCTTGTTCAACTTACATACCATGTCCTTCTTGTCAGTTAAATCATAACCATCTGGTTGCTCAATGTATACTTATTCTTCTAGTATTCCATTCAAAAATGCAGATTTTGCATCCATCTGATATACTTTGAATCCTTTATGAGCTGCAAAAGCCAGTAAAGTTCTGACACCTTCTAGTCTAGCCACTGGTCCAAAAGTCTTACCATAATCTTCTCCTTCTTCTTGTGCATAACATTTGCAAACCAATCTAGCTTTGTTGCAAACTACAACACCATCTTCATTCAATTTGTTCCTAAAAACCCACTTAGTACCTATCACATTTTTATTTACCGGTCGGGTACTAGAGTCCAAGTGTTGTTCTTCTCAATTTTTTCAAGCTCCTCCTCCATAGCTTTAACCCAATTATCATCATCAAATGCTTCCTTAGCAGTTCTAGGCTCAATAGTGGAGATCATGCAAGAATTCTCTCTGATTCTTCTTCTAGTTAGCACTCCAGCATCCTTATCTCCAATAATTTGTTCAGGATTGTGATTGAGTCTCACATACCTTGGAATAAAATTATCATTATCTTCAGGTTCATCTTCATTATCATCATCTTCTTCTAAATCTACCTATTCTGGTTGAACTGGTACATCAGTATTTGCTTTACCGGTTTCAGGTTTCACAGGTTCTAGTTCCAAAAACAAAATGCAAGGATCTTCATCCTTTTTCTCCACACTGGTTTCTCCTGAAACTTTAGGATACTCATCCACTTGAACATCAACACTCTCTATGATTCTCTGTGTCTGGTTGTTAAAACATTTGTAGGCCTTACTCTTGGTGGAATAACCAAGAAATATACCTTCATCACTTCTAGCCTCAAATTTGCTAACATAGTCACCTCTCTTAATAAAACATTTGCTACCAAATATAACCAACATTAGGTGATCTACCATACGAGTATTCATAAGGAGTCTTGTCCTTACCTCTTTTTACAAAAATCTTGTTCATTGTGTAGAGAGTTGTACTAACAGCTTCCCTCCAAAAATTTTTCACTACACCTTGTATTAACATCGTCCTAGCAACTTCAACAACTAACGAGTTGTTTCTCTCTTCAATGCCATTCTATTTTTGTGTCCTTGGTGCCGAAAGTTGTCGTTTGATACCATTTTCTTCACAATATCTAGTGAATTCCTCAGAAGTGAATTCTCCGCCTTGATCTGTCCTGAGACACTGTATGTTCTTTCCACTCTCCTTTTTAGCTAAGGCCCTGAGTGCCTTGAACTTACCAAATGCCTCTTTTTTATCCTTCAAGAATGTGACCCACATCATCCTTGAGCAATCATCAGTGAAGATCATAAAATAACTATCACCTTGAATACTTTTAGTCCTTATTAGTCCACATAGGTCTATATGAACCAAATCTAATAGATGTTCTATTGAAAAAGACTTGCTCTTGAAAGTTGAGGATGTTATCTTTCCCAACTAACATTCTTTACAAAGAGCATTAACCAGTTTGTCCAATTGAGGTAAACCTCTCACTATCTTTGACTTACTTACTTTAACAATGTTATCAAAATTCAAATGACAAAATCTCCTATGCCAAAGCCAACTTTCATCTATATTAGCAATTAAACAGTTATTAACTTTAGGATTCAGGTGAAATAGGTTACCTTTAGTCTACTTGTTGGTTGCAATCAATTCACCTTTGCTCCCATAGATTTTGCACATACCACTTTTAAACTCCAATGGATATCCTTTATCATTGAGTTGGGAAACACTCAACAGATTGTGCTTTAGACCTTCAACCTAGTAGACATCATCAACACTGCTCTTTCCATTAAGAGAAATAGTTCCCTTACCTTTAACCATGCAGGTGAGTCATTACCAAATCTTACAACTCTGCCATCCTTCAAAGAAAGAAATTTACTCCGGTCACCAGTCATGTGATGCGAACAACCACTATCAATGATCCAATCATCAGAATTATCCATTCGTGAAACTAAATCTTTCTGATCAGATTTTTCTTCTTCAATAGCTACAAACACAATTTTGTCATTAACATCACCATTATATTCCTCATCAGTGATACCACCATCAATTGCAATAAGACAATCTCTCTTTCCTTTTCCCTTGTACTTTTTGAACTTATTTCGTTTGTGCTCATTATCACCATTAGGACAGTTAGTAGCTATGTGTCCAATCTTGTTGCATGCAAAACATTTCAAAGGTAATTTACCTCTATATTTGTCGGTTCCTCTGGGAAATCACTTGGCCAACAATGCTTCAAGCTCAACTAAACTATCTTCATCATCAGCTTCTCTGCTGGATCTAGATTCATAACTGTGACTGACATCTCTACTTTTTCTCATAGATGGGTTAGAAACAGAAGCTCTAAATGTTGATTCAGATTTCTAAATACTACCATCATAACCATTTAATTCAAAAGCAGTAAGCTTACCAATGATGGATTCAAGGGTTACCTTGGTTTTGTCAATAGCTTTCAACTTCTAAATGGCTACAACTCGGATAGTGTAGACTAGTAGCAGGGTTCTCAATACCTTACTAACTATGGTGGCATCATCAATTTTACCACCAACACTCTTGATCTCACCAACTATCTCTTTTATTCTCTGACCATACCGTTGGACATTCTCACCTTCAGCCATCTGCATGTCATCAAACTTCCCTCTTAGACTCTCTTCCTTGGCAATCTTCACATTTTCATCACCGCTATAAATCTCTTCAAGTTTCTTCTGTACCTCATGTGAAGTCTCCAGACCATGAACATCAACATATTTAGCATCAGATAAAGAACTGATAATAGCCTCCAATGCTTGATTGTTTTCTTGTTTCTCTTTCTTTTGATCATTAGTCATAATCCCAGTAGGTGCAAAATATTGAGTATTAACATGTTCCCAGTATTGATTTCCAAGACTCTTGATATAAATTTTCATTCTGGCACTCCATATCCTATATTTCTCTCTATTAAACTTCAGACCTTCCTTCTTCATCATGATCTACAAGATCTTTACCTCAAGTTATTAGGCTTAGACCTTAGAGGACCTGAAAAGCTCTGATACCAATTGATAATATGATGAAGGAACAAGGATCCGGTCAACTATTGAGAGGGGAGGGTGAATCAGTAGATAGAAAAACTGATAAAAGTTCACCAATCTCAAAATCAATCTCTCAAAGTAAACTTAGAACTATCAATGCAATATCTCTATCAAGATAAAAATAGTCAAACTAAACCAGTTGACCATTACAACAGATAATAGTAATCACTTGTAACTTACAAACATCCAAATTCTTTTACTGAGATAAGTAAAACTTCATATCATATCGTTGTCGGTTATCACAACTTATCAAAGTGGAATAAGTAGTTAAGAAAATCAACCATAATAAAACATAACCACAAAAACATTCACCACTTGACACAATATTTTTGGCGTGGAAACACAAATGGGAAAAACCATGGTAAGATGGGACTCACAAGATAACTATCTGAACTCTTCTGAAGTTCACCCTATTAGGAGCCAAGCCTGTTAAAGCTTTTACAAAAAGTCCTATTAAGAACTAATCCTATTAGGAATCACCCGATTAAGGGATTGATGATAATGCCTTGTTAGAAGCAATACCCTATGAGGAGTAACCTTTGTAAAGGATTTAGAATCTAAGCTAATGGGTCACCTTGTTAGAGGATTTGAATAACACCAAGCTTGTTAGAGCTTACCCAGTTAGTGGATTTAACTGTTGTAATTGTTAGAAAACAATAGGAGTTTGTTGATCTGTTTGAATAACACTTTAATTGCTTGTTCAGATCCTTTTCATGCTCCTATCTGCCTTTACTCAAACTACAAATACATCATCCGATTCGGCAACCACACACTCAAATCAACTTTGCCAACACACTACAACTAAATAACTCATCGACCTTATAAACAAATCAATTAGGTCGGTAACACAACAAAAACCTAATTCTAATAGAGATTACAAACAAGTCGGTTCAAGTATGACCGCTGGATTACATAACAATCTCTACATATAATTCAAGAAAGCCTCGGTCGCTCCTTGATCACCACTTCATCAAACTCAGTAACTCATCACGTGCTTTACATTATATGCAGTATACTTGCTCATTCCCAAGACAAAAAAAAAAGTTACCTCAACGTGCCAAAATCACTTTGAAACTCTCTTCATACAATATGCATGTGTGTCATAATCATTACCACTCATCATCAGATCATAAACCAATATAAACAATTCACCAAACTTAATCAGTTAGGGTTTATCAAAAACAACAGGTAGGGTTTACCGGTTCAACTCTCCAATGCTTAGCAATACCGGTTCACTCCACAAACTAACCTACCAATTATAGTTTCCTTTCACTAGCTCTTCCTACCGGTTACAAAACAACTTTACAACAACATCATTATTGGTTAATTGACATCAATGACAATATAACAATCATTAATGCATATTCATGAAAATGCCAATAGAGATAACTCAAGGCAAGACTGGATATGTTGATTGGTATAGCATTATCAACATGTGTGTATTGTCAACCGGTATGCAAGAAGGTGTAGTATCAACTGGTAAAGAGGGCCATCCGTGAGCATGTATGAACAAGAAAAAGACAAACTAATAGAGTGAATGATTGTCGGATCACATAGAGTGTGAACACAAAACCGGGAGCAATCCAAGCTACCTTGAAGTAACCAGCAAAATAGTGAAGAGATGATACAAGGGTTGACCGATCATTGCATGACTGGTAGCAAAAGGAAAAAACTAGTATGGTGTTTAGCTGGTGACTAAATTTAAACCGACACAATGGACTAAGCTGAGTTGGATGCCGACTGAGATGCCACATAGTTACCAAGTGGCAAGTGAATAGTGCATCATAGAAGTAGTCGGTGATTGGTAAGACATTTAATGCAATCTACATAAATCACGGGATGATGACAGACGTTTGCAGCTTGAATCTAAAAGATAGAATAAGATTGAGAGTGGTGATGTAATTATTGATGTAGGATGTCGAGTAGCAGATCAGATTTGGTGAAGAAAAACATCAAGAGCATTTATGGTGATTGACAAAAAAGTAGAGCCATGTTTGCCAAATATAGCAAGCATGTTTTCAAAGGAATGGAAATGGTCATGAAGCTTGATTTTTTGCAGGTTGTCAAGCGTGGAGAGGAGATCCGATGTGATCTAATACAGTTCATGGTAGGAAGAAGAAACCCTAACCACAGATAGTTTGAATCTCATTCTGGTGGGAAAGCTTATGTATAAATATGCAGATTGAAGAGATGACAGTGGATGCCAGTTGCTAGAGAGGAGTGCACTTGAGTGAAAAGAGTGCAGATCAGACTAAGAAGAGTATTGCAACCAAGTATCTGAAGGAGAACTGGTATCAAAGGGGTAATCGGTAAGGGGGATTAGCAGAGGTTTAACCGGTAGGTAATAGAGTTGAAGTGAACCGGTAGGAAGGAATCTGAGAGTGATAGAGTGTAGGGTGAATATCAGAGAAAGTCAACAAAGGCAGAGATTGACCGGTAAGGAATTAGAGAGAGTAAATTGATAACCGGTAGTGAAAGAACCAATGAAATAAAGAAGATTTGTAACTGGCAAAGAGAAGTTGAATAGGTGTTACAAAACTCATTTGTAACATGGTTCTTTCATTGTAATAAGTTTGTATTTCATTTTATATCACTGAGTTGGTGCTTGGTGTAGGGGTTGGTGCTCATTTGGGTTGGTGCCCATAAAATTTTGGGTTTGTGCCCTAAATCAATAGGGGTTGGTGCTCCTTGGGTTGGTGCCCTAAATCTTTGTAATACTGTGTTTTATTGTGAGACTCGATTGGAGCAGTAGACTCCAGCAACATTTCTCATCAAGGTTTTTCCCAAATTGGGTTTTCCTCATATATCCGGTGTTGTGAGATGCATTCCTTGTGTGTGTTTGATTACTAGTGTTTTCATTACTTTACCGATTGCACACACATAGTTGGAAATTGTTTGAAATCACTGATTCACCCCCCCTCTTAGTGACATATTGTGTTCCACATGATAGACATAATAAGATAAGTTTGATAGAAATGATAGATATGAGAAGCATGAGAAGTATGATAAGCCTTATAAGTCTAACTAGAAGTTTAGGAACCAGAAGAATTGTTATTATGCTATAGATGAAGGTGTTACAGATGAAGAATCTGAAGGAGATGAAGATTTTTTCATTTCCATTAAAGAGGATAGGCATGTGCCTATTGATTCCAATAGCTGCTCTATTGAGGAGAAAGCTTTGGCTGCTAAGGTAGAAGAAAAAGGTGAATGGGTGATTGATAGTGGTTGTTCACATCATATGACCGATGAAAAAAGCAAATTTATAAGCATGAAAAGATATGATGGTGGAATAGTTAGATTTGGAGATGACAAAGCCTATGTAATCCGTGGGAGAGGTTCTATTTCTTTTTATGGTAAGCATAACAATAATGATGTCTTGTATGTTGAAGGTTTGAAGCATGATCTTTTGAGTATTGGATAGATGGTTGATAAGGATTATGATCTACAATTCAAATATGGTAAATGCCAGATCTTGAATGCATCTGGTATAGAAATTGCATCTGGAACTAAGACTGATGGTAACATTTTTAATTTGAATGCTAGTGAGAAAAGTTGTTTGATTGCTAAGATAGAAGAGAGTTGGTTGTGGTATAGAAGGATGTGTCATGTAAACTTTGATTCATTGATCAAGTTTAGTTCTACACAAGTTGTTAGGGATTTGCTTAAGATTGTTAAACCTATCAATCCGGTATGTAAGGAATGTTAGTTGGGTAAGAAAAAAAGGATTTCTTTCAAGAATAAATAGTACACTTTAGATGGATTGTAAGATCTTGTGCATATTGACCTGTATGGACCTACAAATGTTAGAAGTCTGCAAGGTGATAGATACTTTATGTTACTAATTGATGATTATTCCAGAATGATGTGGGTTGTCCTTTTGAAGGAAAAAATAGAAGCATTTGAGAAGTTCAAGATATTCAAAGCTAAAGTTGAAATTGAGTTTGGCTTGAAGTTGAAGTGTTTGATATATGATAGAGGTGGAGAATTGTGTTTCGGTGAGTTCAATTCTTTCTATGAAATGCATGGAATAAGAAGACAGTTTTTTGCTCCTAGGACCGCACAGAAGAATGAGATTGTTGAAAGGAAGAACCGTATTGTTTTAGATGCTGCAAGAACCATATTGATTGAAGGAAATGTTCTGAAGGTTTATAGGAGAGAAGCTATTAGCACTGCAGTTTATACATTCAATAGAGTTCATGTCAAAGGTGATACCGGTAAGATTCCTTATGAGCTTTGGTTTGGTCATGTTTCTAATATGAAATATTTCAAAGTGTTTGGTAGCAAATGTTATATCAAGAGAGATGAGGATATTGGGAAGCTTGATGCTAGAAGTGATGAAGGTATCTTCTTGGGATATTCTACAAATATAAAATCCTCCCAGTGCTATAACAAGAGACTAAGAAAGATAGTAGAGAGTGCAAGTGTGAAGGACATGGATGAAAACCTTGGGAAGGAGATCAATGCTTATGATGAAGTTCAACATGTTGTTTTAGCTCCTATTTAGCTTGAAGAGTCTAAGCAGAATGATCCAGTAGAGACAAAGACTGTTGTTGCTGCCGGTGAGGATGTTCATGAGCCTGAGTCTAAAAATCAGAACAATCAGAAGACTCTGAGGTATTTAAGATTGAATCATTCTGAGAATCAGATTATTGGTGATAAGAATAAATGTGTGATGACTAGAAGAAGATTAGATGCAGAAGAGATATGTTTGATTTCTAAAGTTGAACCTAAAGATGTTGTTGAAGCTTATAAAGATAATAAATGGATTAGAGCCATGGAAGAAGAGTTAGATCAGATTGAAAAGAACAATACTTGGGAACTTGTGCCTAGACCTAAGGATAAAAATGTTATTGGTACTAAATGGGTTTTTAGGATCAAATTGAATGAAGGAGGTGAAGTAGTTAGAAATAAAGCCAGACTAGTTTGCAAAAGATATTCACAACAAGAAGGGATTGATTATGAAGAAACTTTTTCTCTGGTTGCTAGAATTGAAGCTGTTAGATTGTTGCTTTCTTATGTTGCTTATAAAGATTTCAAAGTATATAAAATGGATGTCAAATCTGCATTTCTGAATGGTGATCTAGAAGAAGTCTACATTGAACAACCTGATGGATTTGTTGGTATTTTGGTATGGTTTTGTCATTGATGTCAACACCTACTAAACACTTATCAACTTTGGCACTTTGGAGATCTAGCAACATTCACCGACAAGCAAGTGACTAATGCACAGTCATCGGTATATGGTACACCGACAGGATATAGTGATCACCAGCACTTGGAATGGCATGGAAAATACTTGGTAATATCGAAGACATCATCTAGACATCTTATCTTGGAGAGTTGTTTATCAGCATATTCATATTTGCATATTTGCTTTTACTGGCAAATAGGTCCAGGGTTATCTAGGGTTACACCGGCAGGTTTAACTTTTCCAGATCAGCATGGCATGCTATGGAGACGATTAATTAATGTTGTAAATACATTGAGCCAACATGTTCAATCGGTTATTGCATCAGATATTGTATTATTTGTAAAATGATTTTATTGTAATATCTTGTAGAGCCGACCTAATAAAATTGGTCTTAGGTTATGGTATAAATGTAAGATCTTAAATGTAAGATCGAATGTGGAATGCAAAGAAGGTTGTGTGTGAAGGTATATGTGAGATTAAGCAGAGCTATACATGAAGACATCATTTGAAGGTAAAGCTAGGGTTTTGTGAAGCATATCAGCATTACACCAGTACTGAATCCAGCATATGAAGATGCTATTTTAAGCAGTACATTCTTATTGGATTTAACCATCCAATTGTAGTCAGTGTGACTCCCATTTATGTTTGAGCAGTGAGCTCTAAGCGCTTCGCCTTTCTGCATGTGTAGACCCCATTTATGTACACTTACTATCTGTAGTAGTATCATCTGATTGTGGGTAAGGTTTCCCACCATGGTTTTTCCCCTTACAGGGTTTCCACATACAAATATTGGTGTTATGTGTTGTGGATGACTTTGTCTTTTGGTTTCATACATTAATCTTTACCGGTATTGCATTTACCAGTTAGTTTGTTTCACCGGTATCACAGACTATTTCACCGGCATTAAGCAGTAAGTTGATTAAGTTGTTTTTGGTTGAATATTATAAGACAACTAACTCACCCCCCCCCTCTTAGTTGTCCGTGATACCTAAAAATTGGTACCAGAGCCTAGTCCTCTTTTTGCAGAAGCTTAATAGCTTGAGGAGATCCAATGTCTAGCAATTATTTCAAGAAGGACAGTCCTAAACTTGATGGAACTAACTATGGGATATGGAAGATTAGAATAGAGACAGATTTGAACTATATTGGAAAAGATATCTGGGAGGTTACAAAGAATGGCTATACTTCTCCTACTACAACTCAACCAAATCCACCAAATCTGACTAAAGATGAAGAAAATGATTGCAAGGCAAGAGAAGCACTTCTAAGCGCATTATCAGATCAACAAATCATGGGACTATTAGATAGGTCTACTGCTAAAGCTATTTGGGATCATTTGGAAACATTAAATGAAGGAGATTCCACAGTCAAAATCGCAAAACTTGAAAGCTTCCGGGTCAGGTATGAAAGTTTGAAAATGGAAGAGGATGAAAGGATTTCTGCTTTTATGGAAAGAGTAAATGAAATTGTTTTGGGTATTAAATGTTGTGGAGGAACCTTGAGTGAAGATGAAACTATTTCAAAAGTTTTAAGAGGATTTCCATCGACATACAAAATGAAGGTTACTGCAATAAATGAACTTAGAACAATGCCTAACACATCAGTAACTAGGAATACATTGATTGGAAAACTATCAGCCTTTGAAATTGAGGAATTTGGTCCTATTGCTACTATAAAGATAGATTTAGCTTTCAAAGCATCAACATCATCTGCATCATCATTTGACAAATCTGATTGGAAAGCCTTTTATGCAAGAGAACTTGAGGAAAGCAGGAGAGAAAATGAAGAACTGGAAGAACTTGAAGCACTATTTCCAAGAAAAATGCCCAAAGGTCTAGTTGGAAGTAAGTATGAAGGTAAAGCACCCTTTAAATATTTTTTACTGCAATAAGATTGGTCATATGGCTTCAAGATGCCCTGATAGACATGCTAGGTTAAGAGAAGAAGCTTGAAGGACATACAAGCCTAATCCTGAATATCAGAGATACAGATTCAAGAAGAATAAGGACAAATCTTGTTATGTTGCTGATGAAGGAGTAACTATTGATTCTGATGAGGATCTGGCAGACAATGGATGGGTTTTTGTTGCTATAACAGAAGATTAACCAGCACCTACAGTGCAACCGGTACAACAGGCCTTGGCAGCAAAAGTTGAAGTAAAGGATGAATGGATCATTGATTCAGGATGCTCACATCACATGACTGGTGACAAAAGTAAATTCTTGAACTTTCAAGAATATAATGGAGGTCTAGTAAGATTTGGAGATGACAAAGCTTGTTCAATTAAAGGTAAGGGTTCAATATCTCTTGATGGTAAGTGGAACACTAGCAATGTTTACTATGTTGAAGGTTTAAAACATAAACTTTTGAGTGTTGGTCAATTAGTTGAGAAAGGATTTTAGTTACAGTTCAAAAATGGTAAATGGAAAATTATGAACAGAACTGGTTTGGAAATTGCAAACGGTAATCAGACTAGAGGTAATATCTTTCATTTGAAAAACAGTCAAAAGACATGTTTGATTGCACACATTGATGAAAGTTGGTTATGGCATAAGAGACTCTATCGTGTAAACTTTGATTGCATGGTAAAAATTAGTACTACTAAGGCAGTTAGAGATTTACCTAAAATTGTCAAACCTCACAACACAGTATGTAAGGAATGTCAATTTGGAAAACAGGTTAGAGCTAGTTTCAAAAGTATTCCAAAAAAATCAAATAATGCTCTTGATTTAATTCATATTGGTTTATGTGGTCCAGCTAGAACTAAAAGCTTACAAGGTGATAGATATTTCATGCTAATCATTGATGACTATTCTAGAATGTGTTGGGTTACTTTTCTTAGAGAAAAATCAGAAGCACTTGAGAAGTTTAAACTGTTCAAAGCAATAGTTGAAAATGAAACCGGTAAGAAAATCAAATGCTTAAGATCAGACCAAGGAAGTGAATTTACATCTAAGGAATTCAATGCATTTTGTGAAGTGAATGGAATCAAAAGACAACTATCAGCACCTCGGACATCACATTAGAATGGAGTTGTTGAAAGAAAAAATAGAACTATCTTGGATGCAGCAAGAAGTATGTTATCAGAAGCAAACTTACCACATGTATATTGGAGAGAGGAAGTAAGTAGAGCGGTCTATACATTCAACAAAGTGCACTTCAAAGGTGAAACTGGTAAGACCCCTCATGAACTATGGTTTGGTATTACTCCTACTCTTAAATATTTTAGAATTTTTGGAAGTAAATGCTATATTAGAAGAGATGAGTATATTGGAAAATTTGATCCTAGAAGTGATGAAGGAATATTTCTTGGTTATTCATCTAAGAGAAAAGCATATAGATGTTTTAACAAAAGATTGCAGAAAATTGTTGAAAGCACAAATGTAAAGATTGATGAACAATTCAGAGGTACTTCAAGGTATATGGATTTCAAACGGGCAACAAAAATTCTGTCAAATGAATCTACACTGAACCCACCAGTACAAAATGAAGATCCAATTACACTGGTATCATCTAAAAATTCCACAGTAACTAAGGAACAACAACAAACAAATACACCCCGGTATGTAAGATTGAATCATTCTGAAGATCAGATAATTGGTAACAAATATAGAGGAGTTATGACAAGAGGAAGATTGGCAAATGAAGAGGTATGCCTTATTTATCAAATTGAACCATCATCAATTCATGAGGCATGTGAAGATAAATTTTGGATTAAAGCTATGGAAGAAGAATTAGAATAGATTGAGAAGAATAACACTTGGACATTAGTTCCCCAGCCTAAAGATAAAAATGGTATTGGAACCAAATGGGTTTTTAGAAACAAACTTAATGAAGATGGTAAAATAATCAAAAATAAAGAAAGATTAGTGTGTAAGGGATATTCTCAAAAAGAAGGAATTGATTAAAATGAAACCTTTGCACCAGTAGCTAGAATTGAGGCAGTTAGATTATTTTTAGCTTTTGTAGCTCATAAGAACTACAGAGTATATCGGATGGATATTAAATGTGCATTCTTGAATGGAATTATTGAAGAAGAGGTTTACATTGAACAACCTGATGGATTTTCTTTAACAGAAGACAAAGATATGGTTTGTAGGTTAAAGAAAGCCTTGTATGGGTTAAAGCAAGCTCCAAGAGCTTGGTATGCAAGATTAGATAAGTATCTTTTGGAGATTGGTTTTTCTAAAGCTAATGCAGACAGTAATTTATACTATAAAGTAACTAATGATGACATCTTGGTTATAGAAGCTTTTGTTGATGATATAATCTTTGGAGGAGAAAATGGTTTATGTAAAGATTTTTCTATCAAAATGTAGCAAGAATTTGAAATGTCTATGATAGGAGAAGTAAAATTCTTGTTAGGATTGCAGATTTCTCAGACGGACAATGGTATATTCTTGAGTCAATCAATGTACTTAAAAGAGATACTAAAGAAATTTGGGATGGAGAACTCTAAACAGGTAAGTACACCTATGACTACAAATGACAATTTATCAATAAGAGATGAGTCAACACCTATTAATCCAACCAAGTACAAATCTATGATAGGAGGTTTACTGTATTGAACACAAACAAGACCAGATATTATGAATGCAGTATGTATTATTTCAAGATTTCAAAGTAATCCTAGAGAAAATCATGAATCAGTAGTGAAAAGGATTTTCCAGTTCTTACAAGCCATTGCAAATCTTGGATTATGGTATCCTAGAGATGACAACTTTGAATTATGTGCATATACCGATGCAAATTGGGCAGGAGATGTAGATGACAAGAAAAGCACCACTGACGGAGCATTTTTCCTTGGAAGCAGATTAATTTCTTGGTTAAGTAAGAAACAGAGTTGCACATCTTTATCAACAACAGAATCAAAATATGTTGCAGCAGCAACAAACTATACATAGGTATTATGGCTTAAACAAATGTTAAAGGACATTAAGGTGAATTGCAAGGAACCTATAACTATCTATTGTGATAACACTACAGCAATTGATATATCCAAGAATCTGGTACTACATTCTAAAACTAAACATGTTTCTATCAAGCTGAACTTTCTGAAAGAAAATGTTGAAGCAAAACAAGTCAAACTGGTTTATGTGAACACTAAAGCACAGATTGCAAATATTTTCACTAAACCTCTACCTAAGGAGACTTTTGAAAATCTAAGAGAATAGCTTGGGGTCATACCCCCACTGGTAGATACTTAGAAATTTGATGTTTGTCATCAACTGGCAGAATTAACAGAGATATATTCTTAATCCGGCTTTGATGAGGAAGCTACTTCTCAGGGGGAGTAGTTGGTATATTGAAATTAGTTGGTATTTTTTATATGAAACTAACAAATGGTATTTTGTTGTAACTTTGGCATTTGATGTCAAAGGGGGAGAGATTGGTATGGAAAAACACAGAAAGAAACACAAAAAGATACATGTTACTCCTAGGGGGAGAGATTGTTTATTTTGGTTTTTGAACTCTGTAATGATCTTTTTGGGAGATTGTTGGTTTTTGGTATTTGGCATTTCTGTTTTGCTACTTTGATGGTTTTTCCATCTTGTGTTGCCATCAATGCCAAAGGGAGAGATTGTTGGTATTTTGGTATGGTTTTGTCATTGATGTCAACACCTAATAAACACTTATCAACTTTGGCACTTTGGAGATCTAGCATCATTCACCGGCAAGCAAGTGACTAATGCACAGTCACTAGTATATGGTACACCGGCAAGATACAGTGATCACCGGCACTTGGAATGGCATGGAAAATACTTGGTAATATCAAAGACATCATCTGGACATCTTATCTTGGAGAGTTGTTTATCAGCATATTCATATTTGCATATTTGCTTTTACCGACAAATAGGTCCAGGGTTATCTAGGGTTACACCGGCAGATTTAACTTTTCCAGATCAGCATGGCATGCTATGGAGATGATTAATTAATGTTTTAAATGCATTGAGCCAACACGTTCAATCGGTTATTGCATCCGATATTGTATTATTTGTAAAATGATTTTATTATAATATCTTGTAGAGCCGACCTACTAAAATTGGTCTTAGGCTATGGTATAAATGTAAGATCTTAAATGTAAGATCAAATGTGGAATGCGAAGAAGGTTGTGTGTGAAGGTATATGCGAGATTAAGCAGAGCTATACATGAAGACATCATTTGAAGGTAAAGCTAGGGTTTTGTGAAGCATATCAGCATTACACCGGTACTGAATCTAGCATATGAAGATGTTATTTTAAGTAGTACATTCTTATTGGATTTAACCATCCAATTGTAGTCAGTGTGACTCCCATTTGTGTTTAAGTAGTGAGCTCTAGGTGCTTGGCCTTTCTGCATGTGCAGACCCCATTTATGTACACTTACTATCTGCAGTAGTATCATTTGATTGTGGGTAAGGTTTTCCACTGTGGTTTTTCCCCTTATAGGGTTTCCATGTACAAATGTTGGTGTTATGTGTTGTGGATGACTTTATCTTTTGGTTTCATGCATTAATCTTTACCGGTATTGCATTTATCAGTTAATTTGTTTCACTGGTATCACAAACTATTTCACTGGCATTAAGCAATAAGTTGATTAAGTTGTTTTTGGTTTAATATTATAAGACAACTGATTCACCCCCCCTCAGTTGTCCCCGGGACCTAACAGGATTTTCATTATCAGATGATGGAGGCATGGTATGTAAGTTAAATAAAGCACTTTATGGTTTGAAACAATCCCCTAGAGCCTGGTATGCTAGATTAGATAAATACTTGCTAAAATTGTGATTTGTCAAAGGTGTTGTTGATAGTAGCCTATACTTTAAAATTGAAAATATATTTTTGGTGGTGATGATGATATGAGTATGAAATTTGTCGGTGATATGCAAAAATAATTTGAGATGTCTATGATTGGTGACATGAAACTTTTCTTAGGTTTGCAGATTGCACAGATAGGAAAAGGAATCTTTATATCTCAAACTAAGTATGTGAAGGAATTTCTGAAGAAGTTTGGATTAGATGATTCTAAACCGGTTGGAACTCCTATGGGACTAGTTGTAAATTGTCTAAAAAGGATGAATCTCCTAAAGATAATCAGATTTTGTATAGATCTATGGTTGGTGGACAATTATATCTTACTCACACTAGGCCTAACATTATGCATACTATGTGTATGGCAGCTAGATATCAAGCTGATCCGAAAGAGAGTCATGTTACTATTGTTAAAAGAATATTCATATATCTTAAGGGAACTAAAGATTATGACTTATGGTATCCAAAGATTGATGATTTCATGTTATGTGCTTACACTAATGTAGATTGGGTAGGTGATGTTCATGACCGGAAGAGTACTACTAGTGGAGAATTCTTTTTAGGTAAGAAGTTGGTTTGATGGGCCAACAAGAAACAAGATTTAGTATCTTTATCTACTGCTGAAGTTGAGTACATTGTTGCTTCTAGTAATTGCACTCAGATAGCATGGATGAAGTAAATGTTGAAAGATATCAGAGTTATTTATGATGAGCCTACTATTATATACTATGACAATTCTAGTGCTATAAACATGTCCAAAAATCCGGTGCAAGATTAAAAAACTAAGCATATATCAATAAAATATAATTACTTGAGAGAGCAAGTCGGTGAACAGAAGGTGAAGCTAGAATATGTATCTACAAAGGAACAAATTGCTGTTATTTTTACCAAGCCTTTTCGTATAGATACATTTGTCTATCTGAGAGACAAGTTAGGGGTCTCCACCCCTCCTGATGAGAACTAGATGCATTGAGTTGCATCGATCCAGTGGAATTCAGAGCCCTACTCTTTTATCTAGATTGATGTGTTGGTGATGCTCCTCTACTGGAGTAGTCTATTGATTTGGTTGTGTATCCCAAGGGGAGAGAGATTTGTGTTTAATTTTTTGTTTTGGTGATTTTTGGCATTGTTGTCAAAGGGGGAGAGAGATCATGTCAAAAACTGCTTTATCTAGATCTTAGGGGGAGTTTGTTGGTGATATCTTCTTTCTTTGCATTGACTATTTTTCACATTCATATGTTGCCATCAATACCAAAGGGGGAGATTGTTGGATTATTGGGGAGATTGTTTGATTTGTTCATTCATTGTTTTTGCTAGGATATGTTGTTGTCATTGATGTCAACATATTCCTATAAGTTATTCTGGTGAGTTTGTGAAAATTTTCTGATCTAGTTTGCAATTCTTTGTTACCAGTTTTTGTTGGTATTCCTTCTGGTATATTCTAGTATGATCAGATCTTGTGCTGAGATTTTGGATTATTATTTGGGATGATCTTGTGTATCTTCATTTCATATGTTTCATGATTTGGTTCTTTGCAAGTTATCTTTCTTTGTGATAGTTGCTGATCGGTTGTCTTCTTGAGCTTTGAGACATTGACTGGTGAAGATTTAAAAAGTGGTGTTGGTGCAACTATTCTGGATGATTCTAACATTCTTGATCGTGTTTCCTAGTCATGTCCTATTTGTTTTTGCAATCCGCATTGATCGTTGAGCGATTTTTTGGTGATTTCTTTGAACCATGATAATTTGTGTTATGCAGTATTTCTGGTGGTGTAGCGTATTGTGGTTGATCTTGGCAATATTTTTGGTGGATGTAATTATTTGGGAATTTGAATTAGGTCCATGCTATGCAATGTAAATCATAGTATTGGTCTGGTGGTCTATCTTTGTATCGTGTAATGCAATTATGAGTTGAGGGTTGAGGGTTTTGTTGACCTTGTTATCAAGGTTGATGATTTGTATATATAGGTGAGATGCTTATGTAATTTAGGTGTCGATATTGTGTCTGCATTATCACAGAGAGGTAAATGTGTGAACAAGGATATATCATTCAGTGAAGTGTTGTGGCGAGTTTGGTGTTGCAAGGAAGATAATTGTGCTTAACTGGAACTGTCATTAGGGATTTGTAAATGCTACTATTGAAGTTCATTCCTTCTGGATCATAGTCCAAATCATTTTATAAGTTAGTGAGACTTCCCTAAGGATTGTAGCCTTCTAGGCATATATCTTTTGAGCAGTGAGCTCTAGGTAGTGTGTCTGAATGCATGTGCATTCCCCATTATAATATTTTCACATACTACTATAGAGTATCATCTTATTGTGGGTAGGTTCCCACCATTGTTTTTCCCTTAACTGGGTTTTCCACGTCAAAATCTTGGTGTTGTGTTGTTAATTTTCTTATCTGTTATTGTTGAGGTTTATCAGTTAATGTTTTGAAAGTTTAATTTGTTGTGCATCTGGTGAAGACGTATTTACCCCCCCGCCCTCTCAATTTTCCTTCTTGATTCTTGCTAATAGGTTTTTCCCTTAACCGGGTTTTCCACTTCAAAAATTTGGTGTTGTCTGTTGTGTTGTTAATTTTCTTATTTGTCTTATTGCTATAGTTTATCAGATCTGTGTTTTGTGGTTAATTTTGTTGTTTTAGTGAAGACAAATTCACCCCTCCTCTCAGTCTTCCCTCTTGGCTACTACTAATAGGTCAGGGGATACTGTTGGCCATTTGGAGGAATTGATTATGTGTTGCATTGATGCTTTGTCACTGATGTCAACACTAGTTATTTTGGATGCTTTACTGACACCCTTCTAGTCCCGGTAGGTTGAGTGGTTTATGGTTGGTTTAGATCTGGCATGATCGGGTATGCTCTGATATTATTTGGTTATGGAATTGACTTACTCATGTTCATATTCAGTTAGTTGGTTTTGTTCTGGTGATCAGATGTTATCCTGCTTGCTTGGAAGCTTGGTTTGTGGTTCCAGTGAGGGTTTCACCGACAGAACTTTTTTTGAAGATCTTTGATGATATGCATAAGTGGTGTTGTTGTAGCTTTTGGTGGAGATTCAGGATGTTGGTGGTGATCATGTTTGAGAATTGGTGGATTGGGATCATTGCTTTAACGTATGGACCTATATTGGATCGCGGTTGATCTAGGTTATGGACCGACTTAATCTAACGTGTGGATTGGACCTCTCGATGTATTTTTGGGATGTCTTATGAGTTGGATATTATTTTTTTGGTCTAAGGCCGACATTTTTTGTAATAATGTAATTTGTTTATTGTTTGGTGGTCGACCTGATTGATTATGGCTGAAGGTTTGTATATATATCATGTAAGATCTCATTGTAGATAAGGGTCATGGTATGAGATATGGATATGTAATATGCGAAAAAAGTAATATCATTCAGGTAGAGGATTTAGTCGATCATTGGAGATTGAATGGGTTTATGTAAGATGATTTAGTCCTCCAGTATTGAGATTAACTGGAATAGTACTTAGGCATAGGAGATGCTATCTTTGCAATTCATTCATTCTTTTGGATTGTAGTCTGGATTTCTATGTAGTCATTGAGACTCCTTTTGTGATGAGGAGTGTACTCTAGGTTGTTGACCTTCTTGCAAGTGCAGACCCTCAATTGTAATTCACATACTTACTATAGAAGTATTATCTGATTGTGAGTAGGCTTCCCATTGTGATTTTTCCCTTTACTAGGTTTTCCACATATAAATCTTGGTGTCATGTGGATGGTATTTATTCTTTGATTATTGTTTATGCTTAATTGGTTTAAATTTTATTCCAGTATTTGGTTTAAGCATTCTGATATTAATGTTTTGGGTTCCGATATTAAAGTTATAATTGCTAAATGTTCTGGTAATTTGTGACAACTGATTCACCCCCCCCCCTCTCATTTGTCTTCTGGTTATTTGAATTGTCTAACAATTGGTATCAGAGATTTGGTCCTCTCTGCAGAAAGCTTAACTACTTGAGGAAGATCCTATGGCGACTAATAGTTCAAGTTCATCTAGTTCATCTAGAGCTATCTTTCAGAGAAATATTCCTAGGCTTGATGGAACAAATTACATAGTATGGAAGATTTGGATGGAGACTCATCTGAGATGTCTCGGTAAGGAGATTTGGGAGATCACATAGAATGGTGTTACACCTCATAATCTGGCATCTGGTAATCATCCTCTATCAAACCTGGTTAAGGAGCTTGAGAATGATTGTAGAGCAAGAGAAGCACTCTTGTGTGCACTTTCTCATAAAAAAATAATGGGATTAACCGGCAAATCATCTGGATGGAAAGACTATATGGGATAAGTTTGAGACTATTAATGAAGGTGAACCTATAGTGAAGATTCCTAAACTTGATGGTTACCAGGTGAGATATAAAAAACCTAAAGATGGAAGAACATGAAAGGATTATTGCAGTCATGGAAAGGGTAAATGAGATTGTTATGGGAATTCAATGTTGTGGTGGAACTCTAAGTGAAGATGAAATTGTAGACATCCAAAAATGGTCAATGCTTGCAGAATCATACTTTAACATTGACCCATTGCCTTATTTTAGGGTTTTTGTGTCACATTAACATTTCTCCTATGATTCACACTTGGTCTTTATCATTTGCGAGCATCGAGTCCTTCTTCTGCATTCTTCATTTATCTCGCTTTCAAATTTAGTCTTGTCGATAACAATATCAGTCATGATTTTGATCAATCTTATCATGTCGCATCTATGTGCGTATTCATTTGTCATCATTTTGGACATCATCAATCCTAATTAGGGTTTTGTCCTCTTATCAAAATGTCATCATGCGATCGATAATTGTCAACGATTCTTGTCTTTTGATCAATTTGTCATCAATCTTGTCGTCTTGTGATCTATTTTGTCATCGATCTTTGTCCTTGTCAATTTTGTCATTTTTGCGATCAATTTGTCATCAATCGTCGTCTTTCTCAATTGTGTCAATTTGGATCAATTAGTCATTGTTCCTCGTCAATTGGCACATTTGTTAATCAAATCGTTTGTCAACATTGGTCCTTTATCAGTCAGAATCATGATTAAATCGAATCGATATCAATTATCCTTTTTCAAGACCTAATTGTCATCCTTGCATTTCTAATTCATCTTTTAGGGTTTCATGATTTTATTCATTTAACCTTGTTTGTCATTTCTCCCTCTAGGTTAAATAATTTATTTATTTATCCTAGGTCTTCGTGTCACGATTAAATGTTTAATTTAATTGGCTAACTTATTATTCCTCTTTTTGTGAATTAATTAATAAATGACAAATTATTAATTGATTTACTTAAATTTTCATCAATTTCTAAATTCCCTCTTTGTGAATTGATTAATAAATGAAAAATTATTAATTAATTCACTAAATTCCTAATTTCCTCATTTTCTAATTTCCTATTTCCTATTTTTCCAATTTTCTAATTTTCCTAATTTCTAATTCAATTTCCTCCTATTTTCCTCCTAATTTCATGGGAATGACATTTCAATTTGTCATAATTTGTCATAATTGACAATCAATCAATTTTGACATAGAAATTTGTCATAATTTTGTCATAAATTATCAATCAATCAATTTTGCATAGAAAGTGCAAATTTGTCATAATTGACATTCTTGATTTGCAATTTCCATTTGAATCTCTTCATGCTAATTTGATCTTCTCTCCAATTTGTCTATAAATTGGATGAATTTCTTCAATCCAAGCTAATCACTTTTTTGAATCACTTCGTCAAATCAATCACGCTTCGAGTATTCTTGCGCTATAATCTTGTCTACTTGCTTTCATCTCATGTGTATGCACTAGTAGGTGAGATCCACAACAAAACTATTTGAAGGAGAAAGAAGGACAATGGAGCCACATGAAGGAGACACTCAGATCTGCATTTGGTTTGCTTAGTTTTTAATCTTGAATGTTTTGCTTTCATGTCTCTATTGGATGTAATTAGGATTGATCATTGCATTTGAGCTTTTGTGATTGAGCTATGATTAATATTGATATTTGCTTTGATGATTTCTGATTTCCTAGCTACATTAATTGGTGAACCCGATGTGAACTAACCACTTAACCATGATTTTGAGTGCTTTTGAGTTGATTTGCAGGTTAAAAACCCAAGAAATAGGGTAATGTAGGGTTTTCTGAGAACTTTTGTGCCTGTGTCAAGCATTCTGCGCCTGTGTTAAGCATTTTGCGCCTATTTCAAGGACAATCTGTGCCTGTGTCAAGCATTCTGCACCTGTGTCAAGACTTTTGTGCCTGTGTAGGGCCAGAAACAGAGGTAAAAGGCAGTGTTTTTCACTTGCAAAATTGTTTTGTTTTGCATTCTATTTCTGCTTTTTTGGTTTTTTGGTACTGATTCTCTGTGCAGCACCTTGGCATACGCATGGCAAAGACAACAAATGAAACTACTAACATGTTTTTGTGCAGGTTTGATAGTCAAAGACTAAACTTATCAAACTTTTGACTTGGGTTTTGCAGGTTGCCTTGGACTACAACTAAACTTTGTGTTTGTAATTAATATTTAGGCACCTAGTATGATTTCTAAATAGGATGGAATGAATGTATGTTTTCTTTGATTGTTGAGTTTGACATTGGAGTAGGAGAGTATGCTCTCATCCTTCTTAGGGTGATCAGAAATCCAGATCTTCGATACCATGCTCATGTTTTTGATTGTGTGTCACCTTTAGAGGGTCTGCCTTCCCGACCATTTGCTTTTGCAAGCAAGTGATAATCGTGAGAAGGGAACGACCCAAAGTGAGTATGGCTAGAATACCTTGGCATTCTAGCTCACTATAAACAAATACCTGATGGGTGAAAGCTTTGAAGGAGGGGTTACGTGGGAATTGCAGTTACTTGGGAAGTGATGACCCTTGAACTCTTTCTCATATCAACATCTAAGTAGGACCTCAAGGTCTAAATCATGCTTATGCAACTACATTTGTTTGGTATCTTGATGGGCTTAATGTCTCAATCACTCTTGTATGACATCAAGGAGTAACGCTTAACAGAAATCCTTACTAAACACCTTGTATTTAGAGGCCAAAAATCCTTCTAGTTGCTTGAGAAGGACAAGTTCGGATACTTGGAAGAGATACTAAGTTCACCATGGGGAGATTTCCATGGGGACTGATGCTTGGCTACCCTGAGAAGTGAGTGCCGTGGAGGGGAGCCTGTGGGGTCAAGCATCTATGTATTCTCCTTGAATCTCATAATGAGTCTACCTCTCAAGTACCTAATGTCCTTGCCTACCATAAGAAATGTGTTAATGAGCATGATTGTCTTGAGTCTAAGTTGAAATATCTTGTCTTCTTTGTTTGTCAAAAGTTGAATTGCATCTCATTTCAAAAACAAGACAAATTGATTCAAAACAAGGTTAAACATAAGAACATTTCATTCAACAAAGTTCAAAACATCTTCAAACATGGTTGTCAAACATTTTTCAAAATATTGTCTCAACATTCATGTCACTTAGATTTAGGTTCATCCTAGGTGTCCATTTTGCAAAGTTCATTTTCAAGTACCAAGAATAGGTTTCACCTAGGTCATACTCCTTTACATATCAATAAGGGTCATCCATTTTGCATGTGTCCTCTTGCATTAGAGTAATACCATTGTCATACATTTGCATTTGTATACCCTAGGTCTCTTCATCAAGCTTAGGTCATTATTATATCATATTAGGGTCATTTGCATAGTAATTGTCCCTTTGCATATAGTGTTAAAGCTAGGTTTTGTCATACTTGAGTAATCCAAATCTTTGATAGACCCTAAGTCATTGTTAGGAAGTCTAGACCTTATCAAACCTTTTCTCTTTTTGTCATTATTGTCATTTGGTCAAACCTAGCTTAGTATCCAAGCATATAGGGGAGATATTGTCATTTGTCCTTTTGTCACTTGGTCCTTTTGTCCTTTGAGGTCTAGACATCATTTCAATTTCCTAAGGGTCTCTTTTAGATTTGCATTCCAAAAAGTTTGTCAAAATCTTGAAAAACAACCAAAGACATAGGTTGCATTATTGCCATAGATTGCATTCTCATTTATTTAGTTTGCATTTAGTTGCATATCATATATTGTCCTTGAAAATTTCCAAAAATATTGCATTTGCATAAGTGACATGCCTATTGAAACAAGATCAAAATCTAAAAAGATGGGTGAACCAGTGTATCAACCCATTGACAACATATCAAATTCACAATTTCAAACTAGTCAAACAGTACAAATTGAACGTTTATCAAACACATCACTACCACCATATGGAATGGTTCAACTTGGACCACCTCCATTATATGAACCAGTGTTTGTACCTATGAAACCAGGACATGGGAGTGTTCCACCAACTCCAAGAGGAAATGCACCTTTCAATTGGAATCAACCAAACCTGCAACATGAAATTCAAACACTACATGAGGAACAAACTTTTTCACAAAGATTTGGTTTAGATCAAGGCATGCAACAAGAAACGAATCCAAATGTCCAACCAGATTCTTCATCAGATTCTGATGCTTCTGATGATGTTGATATGTTCCTTCAAGATCCAAAGTTGACAAAAAAGATGGATAAATTCTTGAACAAGGTCTTTAAGATGTTCCCACAAAAATATCTTAACATGATGAGTAATGTGACCTCCTCAAGTGAGCAAATCAATGTGCAAAAACAACAAGGTGGTGAGCTGTTAAGTTTCTCTCCGCATCCAAATGAAGAAAATATGCAACAAGAAACTCAACCTACCTTGATGAGTAAATGTGCTTCAAAGGCATTGATAGTGACTATTCCTCAAAAGTCACCATTCAAGACAATAAATAATCCATTATTCAACACAACACCTGTAACACAAGATCAAATGAAGACCACGCAAATATTGACAACTATCCCTCAACAAGAAGTGGTTCCTTACATGCATAAAATTGGATCAAAATCTAAGATGCAAGAAAGCTTCACGACTGGAATGCCTGATATCACCAATGTCCAAAACAATTCCACGATGCAACAAAGTTCTTATGTCCTGTTAAGCTCAATATATTTGCCAAACACTATTGCGACAGATCCTTCGATAATGGTGACACAAAGAGCTACGAATAGTGGTTTGCACCAACAACAATTGAGTAATACACAAAAGGTACAATCGAATGTGCGAACAAGAAATGTACAACAACAACAATATTGCATTTGACAACAAATTGCAGTGCCTTCTGCCCTATTACAAGTTAATGCAAACTTGCAACCATCACAATGGATTGGACAAACAACACAGCAAGTTAATGCAAGTGCCATACCCCATCTTAAGGAAAAACAACAAAAACTACCCAAACAAAGTTTTTTGCAAATGATGGGATATACACCGCGACAACAATTGGCACAAAGTCAACAAATTACGATTCGTCAGCATCAACAACAACATGTGCCTCAATATGTGCCAAGACAAACAAGCTATCATACTTCACAACCGCAATTGGCACCTGTGCAATATCAACAACACCCTCAATTGCAATATCAACCTAGGCTACAAGAAGCACAGCAACAAGTTCACTATCAAGGCATGGCACAACCACAACAACAAGAGATGTACCAAGAACATTATGCCGGAGACATCGAAAACGGCCATTTCAGAGCATTAACAACCGATCGGAAACACGATGTATCGACAAAGAGTACCCCCCAGGATTAATGATGGACCTCCAAAATCTGATACAATTGCGCAACAGCTTGAGAAGTTGCAACAACAAGTTGACACATTAGAAACTAAAGGAACAAAGAAGTTGTATATAGATCAAGATTTATGTCCTAATCCATTTGATAAGAGCTTATACATGCCTCCATTCCCTAAAAATTTTGAGGCACCTAATTTTGAGAAATATAAAGGGAATGGCAATCCAAAAGATCACATTCGAGCATTTTTCACGGCATGTACTAAAGTGAGTTATGAGGAAACATATTTAATGCGCTTATTTGCATGAAGTCTCACGGGACAAGCCATGGATTGGTATTCGCATTTGCCAGGAAATATAAAGACTTGGTCTGAATTGGCTCAAAAGTTTATATCTCACTTCACATTCAACATCGATAGTGATGTGACCATGTTAGATTTATGCAACACCAAGCAAAAGTAAGGTGAGTCGTTAGTGACTTTCTTGCAACGATGGTGAAGCTTGTATAGTCGTTCTTCCCTAGATATACCTGAAGAACAACAAGTGAATCTATTTATCCAAAATTTGGTCCCAGAAATGATGTATGAACTAAAATTGAAAAGTCCCAGTACTATAGAGAAACTCATTAAGAAAGGGATGAACATTGAAACTACTCTTGTAGCCAAGGGAATCATTAAGCTTAACAAAGATAGTGACAACACGACCAATTCAGGGGACAGAAATAGATTTTGGTATAAGAACAAGAATGTCACTAATGATGGAGTTGTTGATGCAAGAGCAGTGAATGCAAATCAACCCCCATTCACAATCAAGAAATTGAGTGTTCCTAATATGTCAACTATGGAACAAAATCAAACACCAGTGAGCAATGTTACTCAACAGCCGCAATACCAACAGCATACTCAACAATACACTCAACAATATAATCAACAAGGCCAACAACAAAGCCATCAGTGCAAACCTTTCTGATCAAGGGATGGGCCTCCTCGACAATTTACGCCATTGGGAGAGCCTATTGATTCAGTAATGAAACAATTAATACAAGTAAAATTTATTAAGTTACCAGATATCAAGGCAGAACCAGTGGTAAAACCGCATTGGTGGAATGATAATGCATACTGTGAGTATCATCGGTCAAAAGGACATAAAACCGCGTCATGTTTTTAATTGAAACATATGATTCAAGACTTGTTAGAGCAAGGAGTAATTGAGATAGATCCACCCAACACGACCTCTAACACTGATCATACCATTTTCAAAACTCCTTTGCTTGATCATGACAAGGGTAAAGTGTCTTCTTCAAACCCTACCCAAACAGCAAATTATGCAAATACTGGTTATAACAATGTCATCAATTATTTCCGAGCATCAAATGAGTATGTTTCCACCATAAGAATAAAGGAACAAGATCCTTCTTGCGCGGTCACCACTCGTCGATCCAAAATAGTCCTGAAAGGAGCTCCTACAACTCCTCCCAAACCAACTCCTGCAAGTCAGTATAATCTCTTGGATCATCTAGGAAAGACACCTACACAAATATCAATCCTTGAGTTGTTGAAAATGTCCCCCATGCATCGTGCAGTCCTAGATAAAGCTTTAATTGAGTTCACTGTCCCGACAGACATTGATGTTGACCAGTTTCAAGCCCGAATTGGACATCTAGCTGTTTCCCAATATGTCGCATTTTCTGATAATGATATCTCACCTGATAAGCTCCCTCATAATGATCCTTTACACCTTGAAGTCTTTGTCCATAATTGCAAAATCCAACAAGTCTTGATAGATGGCGGAGCGGGTCTTAATATTTGTACCTTGAGAGTGGTCATTGGCCTTGGATATACAAAAAATGACATTGATGCTTCTAGAAGAATACCAATCAAAGCATATGATGATGCTGAGCGCCCATCTAAAGGGATAATTACATTACCTATCAAAGTCGGTCCAGTGATAGAAAACACTTTCTTGCAGGTCTTAGACCTTGAACTCCCTTACAATATGATTCTTGGTCGTCCATGGATCCATGCAATGAAAGCAGTTCCATCCACCTATCATCAATGTTTAAAATGTCCTTAAAATGGAACTGAGATAACAATTCCAGGAGATCCTAATCCATTTCAATTATGTGCTTCCCTAAAGGATTCCCCTCGGTAGCAAGTCCCAGTCAATAGAGAGGCCAAATCACATAGTTATGTGGATCCTAATGAATTGTTAGATGCTGTCAAAGGAAAATTGAAGATACAGGACCAAGGATGCAGAGAATATTTAATGGATCAAACATTCCTCATCGGGAATTTACCAATATCTCCAAAATCATATATCAAACCACATTTGTTGCAAAAGGAACCTAAGGTAGTTATTCAATATCAACCTCCCACTACATTTACAAGATGGGGTGAACTTGACAAAGAAAATTTAGATGATGATGTCATAGATTGGCTTTATAAGGATCCAACTGAGACCCCACTTGTCAGGTTGCCAGTGGAACGGTATGGCAAAGGATTTACTATACTGCAAAAGAAAGGATATGACGGTTGTAGTGGCTTAGGCCTGAACAACAATGGAAGGCTAGAACCTGTTATACCCAAGATGCGACCTTCAACTTTAGGGTTAGGTTTTGTACCATTGTGAATTGGACCCTCATCTACCAAAGTGACCACGTGTGGAAAAGGGCGTGACTCTGATGAAAAAATAACACTTGAGGATACCTGACCCGAAACTGATTCCAATGAATGGGAGTGGAGTTCTTTTTCTTCTAGCTCCTATGCCCTTGACAATATTTTCCTTGACCCTGATAATTTGCCTATGGAAGACAAACATGAAATAACTCCTCTTCCTAAAACATGTCGTAATGCTTGGATAGAGTCATTCTGGGATCCAAGCTCTGAATCAGATACAAGTAGTTTAGACAGTGATACCATAGATGTTTACATCTTTACCATATCAGCCCTCTCTCTCTCTCTCCTGAAAACTGATGATGACACGCCCCTTTTCATTCCCCAGCTTATCCAACATGACCAACAAGAACCACTCACATTGGACTGTTTTCAAAATGATGAAGCAATTGCAGAATTCCTTGGACTACAGGAAGGCATACCACAAGGTGATCATAAGGTAGGATTTTCTATTGACCTAGATTCCACAGCATATTTTGGGGAGTCAACTCCATCTTCCAGTCATCAAAATGAAAAAAGAAAAGAAAAAATACAAAGTCAAAAGAATAGGTCTTTGAGTGAAAACCGTAAGGCACTCTCTGATCATACAAAAGTAAAAATAAAAGACATACTTGCGGGTGAAAACCTCTCTAAGGTGCCCAAAGGTGGAAGAGTGGACATACCCCTATCAAGTCAGGATAAATCAACATTGCTTGTGGAAATGACCGAAGAAATCAATTTGGGTACACCTGACAACCCTAAGGTCATTCATTTCGCTGCTTCTTTATCAAAACAGGAAAAGATAGATTTTGTCAATTTTATTCTTGAGAAGAAGATCAGCTTTGCATGGTCCTATGCAGATATGCCTAGCCTCGATCTAGAATTAGTCCTTCATCACTTGCCATTAAAAGCAGATGCCAAGCCTGTCAAACAAAAACTCAGAAAGATGCATCCCCAGGTGGCTCTTTTGGTCAAGGTAGAACTAAAAAAATTACTGGATGTGGGATTTATCAGACCCATCGATTATGCAGACTGGATTTCAAATTTAGTACCAGTTAGAAAAGTAATTGGGGGCATCAAAATCTGTACGGATTTTAGGGATCTCAATAAAGCATGCCCTAAAGATGATTTTCCACTGCCAATTATCGACATCATAGTTGATATGACTGCTAGATATGAGATGCTCTCATTGATGGATGGTTTCTCTGGCTATAACCAAATTCGCATTGCTCCTGAAGACCAACATAAGACCGAATTCACATGTGCTTGGGGTACCTACTGTTGGAATGTGATTCCCTTCGGTCTTAAAAATGCAGACGCAACATATCAAAGAGTGATGATGACAATTTTCCATGATTTCATGCATACTTTGATGGAGGACTATGTTGATGCCTTATTATGCAAATCTGTCACAAGAGATAGTCATTTAGCCATCCTGGGTCCAATCTTTGACCGAATGGAGACCTACAAGCTTAGACTCAATCCAAAGAAGTGTGTCTTTGGTGTCACAACTGACAAATTACTAGGGTTCATTGTTTCTCACAGAGGCATTGAAGTTGACCCGGCTAAGGTTAAAGCAATAATGGACATGCCTCCTCCTTCTAATCTCTGTCAACTACACAGTCTACAAGGAAAGCTCCAGTCAATCTGCTAGTTTATAGCTCAGTTGGCAGACAAATGTCATCCATTCCAGCATCTATTGCATAAAGGTGTCACTTTTAAATGGACTGAGCAATCTCAATCAGCCTTTCAAGCTCTCAAAGGCATATTTGCTTTCGCCGCCTATTATAATGCCTCCTATAGAAGGAAGGCCATTCATATTGTATGTTTCTGCAACTGAAACGACACTAGGAGTTCTCTTGGCCAAATAGGATGAGAATGGCAAAGAGCGAGCTATTTATTATATCAGCCGGACACTAGTAGGCTATGAGCTGAATTATTCAACTATTGAAAGGGCATGCTTAGCAGTGGTATTTGCAACACAGAAGCTCCGACATTATATGTTAAATCACCAAACATTGCTGGTTGCAAAAATTGATCCCCTAAAATACTTGCTTAGCAGAGCAGCTTTGACGGGTCGCCTAGCAAAGTGGGTTATGATCCTCAGTGAATTTGGTATTGAGTATATGGAGCGAAAGGCGATAAAAGGACAAGTCATAGTAGATCAACTTGCAGAGGCTCCTATTTATGATGATCATCCCATGTTGACCAATTTTCCAGATGAATCCGTCTTTTCTCTCACATCTTCTAATGAATGGAAGTTATACTTTGATGGATCCCATACCAAGTTCGGGTTCGGAGTAGGCATCTTGTTTGTCACCCCTCAAGGTGATGCTATTCCGAAGTCCTACAAAATAACTTTTCATTATACCAATAACATTGCAAAGTATGAAGCACTAGTCACAGGACTCCGAGTAGCGGTCCACTGGAATATCACACATTTGCAAGTCTATGGAGATTCTCAATTAGTCATTTGACAAGTGAATGATGACTATGAAACAAAAGATGAAAAGCTTATTCCCTATAAGCATATGGTAGATTTCTTCAAGACAAAATTCACAGCTATCCATTTCAGTCAAGTTCCAAGAATGCAAAACAAGTCGACAGATGCAATGGCTACGATCGCTTCCATGTTAAATATGCCCCACAATATGGACAAATGTGAATTTTTGGTCGAACAGTTGCTGGTTCCTTCTTTTGACATTCTGACAGCAGATGTGATGTGCGTTCTTGTTGGTCCTAACTCCCCATGGTACAATGATGTATATCAATATTTGAAATCCCAAACCTTACCACCTAACCTTTCCGCTAACCAACGCCGAGCCTTCATCTGACAGACGGCCAAATATGTCATCATTGCCGATACCCTTTACCATCATTCCTTTGACCATACCCTCCTCAGGTGTTTGGATTCTGACGAAGCACAAACGACTTTACACGAGGTTCACGATGGTATATGTGGGGGCCATTTCAATGGTCTAAGCTTAGCCAAAAAGTTGATTCGTGTTGGGTATTATTGGCCCACCCTGGAAAAAGATGTTCATGATTTTGTTAAGAAGTGCTACAAATGCTAGATCCATGGAAACTACATTCATGCACCCGCCCAAGAGCTTCATTCTATCATATCTTCGTAGCCCTTTTCTCAATGGGGATTGGATCTTATTGGCAAGATTCACCCGACATCTGCAAATGGACACAAGTTTATCATTACAGCCACAGAGTATTTTACAAAATGGATCGAGGCTATCCCCATGACCTATATCACTAGTGTGCAAATTTCAAAATTCCTACTGAATTATATCATATGCAGATATGGGGTTCCTCTTTCCATAGTCACAGATAATGGTCGTCCCTTCAAGAATAAAGATGTCAAGGAACTCTATGAAAAGTTTCAAATCCAACATCGTTTCTCCAGTCTATACTATCCACAGGGTAATGGTCAAGCTGAAGCATCAAATAAAACCATTATCAAGATCCTGAAAAAGGTTGTCAATGACGCTGGTCGAGATTGGCATGTACAGTTGAAGCTAGCACTATGGGCCTATCGCACTTCTATCTGCACACCTACTGGTGCAACACCTTATTCCTTGGTGTATGGTGCGGAAGCCATTTTACCCTTGAAAGTGGAGATTCCTTCCTTGCGTGTTTCCTTGCAACATCTGATTGATGATGAGATACACAGAGTCTCTCAGTTGCATCAGCTTGAGATGTTAGATGAGAAACATCAGACAACCCTGACACATTTGCAAGCATATCAAAATCGTCTCCGTTGCTCCTATAATAAGAAGGTCAAAGGGCGACAATTCGAAGTGGGAGATCTAGTTTTAAAGGCAAACCCCAAGAATGCACAGTCTACTGACATCATCAAAGGTAAGTTTGAACCTAATTGGGTTGGGCCTTTCATAGTGACTGCAGCCTATGGCTCGGGGGCATATCAGCTTGCCACTCCAGAAGGTGAACCTTTGTCTAACCCTATCAATAGCATGCACCTTCGCAAGTACTGGGCATAATTTTTTGTCAGCACTTCTTCAAGTATGATCCAAAAAAAATGCAAAAAAATCAAAAAGCAAAAAAATGCAAAAAAATCAAAAAGCAAAAAAATACAAAAAAATCAAAAAAGTAAAAAAAATACAAAAAAATCAAAAAAGTGAAAAAATATAAAAAAAAAAAGTGAAAAAACAAAAGAGAAAAAGAGCAAAAAAGTAAAGAAAAATGATTTGTCCTCTAGTGAAAACCTGGCAAACAGGCGCTTTGGGCAAGTACCATGGTGAAAACCTGGCAATCAGGCGCCATGTGTAACGAGATCATTGCTCTGTCATCTGTCATGACCTCTAGCTATGCTTTCTCTCTAAAGATTTATCGTGTCTATCCTTGTCTTGACCCAATGTTTTGTTTCAAGCCTATGATTGGTCAACATCATTGTCTTACATACTCCGGTTTCTTGTACATATGTCTTTCAAATGTGAATTGGGTGCGTTCCCTTTGTCATGACCAATCACTGGAACTTTTGTGTCTAAAATGTCTTGAAATAATTCAAAAAAATTGAAAAATGTCCTGAAATAATTCAAAAAAATTGAAAAATGTCCTGAAATAATCCAAAAAAAAATTGAAAAATGTCCTGAAATAATTCAAAAAAATTGAAAAATGTCTTGAAATAAGCCAAAAAAAAATTGAAAAATGTCCTGAAATAAATCCAAAAAAAATTGAAAAATGTCTTGAAATAATTCAAAAAAATTGAAAAATGTCCTGAAATAATTCAAAAAAAATGAAAAATATCCTGAAATAATTCAAAAAAATTGAAAAATGTCCTGAAATAATTCAAAAAAAAAATCGAAAAATGTCCTAAAAAAATCTTTAAAAATCAAATAATGTCCTGAAAAAATCTCTAAAAATCAAATAATGTCTTGAAAAAATCCTTAAAAAGTCAAATAAAGTCCTGAAAAAAATGAACACAAAAAAATTGTAAAATCTCGAAAAGCAAAACAAAAAATAAATGATCCCTTTGTGCATAGACAAATCCCTGGGCATCCCTCCAACGACTCTCAATCCAACACTACGCTTTAATGAAATCATGCATTAATAGATGAACTTTTTCAATCAAACCAGACATTCAAACTGATCAAAATTGTCATATCAATCAACCTCAAAATCATTTGTCCTTGTCTCTACTATCATGGGTCTTGTATAGGGTGTGGTATACTCGAAACTAGACTGTGTCCTGTCTTAGACGGGGTATCGCATGTCCTGAAACTAGACAACATGATCGTCCTATCAGCACTTTCAACTTTTGACAATGAAGATCAAGATGTTTGTTTGACTTGTTGGAATTTGTGCGTCTTATCTTTTTACTGATTTATCTTTGGCTTCGGTCATGTTCCTATGTTGCTCGATGATGTCACTGAGTGATTTAGAGTGACCAGGATGGTTCATGGTCCTTTTCTTTTTTTTGTTGTGATTGCTATTTGTCTGCAATGTGTCTGTCTTTTGCAAAAAGGGTTGTATTTCACCTCTGGCCTTCAATGCCATGATGCTACGCATCCATTTTGCTACATTAAAATAAAGGTTCTCACCTACAAAGTGCATTACTGAAAGCAAGTTTTTTCTTCATCTCTAAATGTCCTCTGTCTCATTTTCTTCTTACTAACATTTCTTCCATCCGTTCGAATAGTCAATTTGGTCTAGTGCTCCGATCTCCAAAAACATAAGTTGCATCCTGCATTCATTGGTTAGTACATTTGCATTACATCAAGCCTCACATCAAGCATTTTTGCCATTTCATATTATCAATGCATCAAAAACACATAAAAATACATCCATACATATTCTACAATAAATAGTGCATAAGTCATCCATACATGGAAAATAACATAAGTCATAACACATTGCATCCCATCATATCAATGCATATCATATCATATATCCACATAATATCATAGTACAAAATTGGACTGTCTGTCCTAAGTATGGCCTACATGCTGACTACATAATATCAAACTACATATGCATCTATCTCTGTCCTAAGGAGCATGTGCCTCTATCACTCGGTGCTCCCTCTGTCCTCCTCATCTCTGTCATGTCTCAGTGATGATGTCCCTCCTGGTCCTGGCTGTACTGGTCTCATAGGTCCACTCACCCCTATGCTACTCAATGACCTCCGAGAGCGTGCCCTGCTCTCTGTCCTCGATCGTGCCTGATATGAAGTTTCTCTCTGCTCTAGTGGGACTGCACTCTCATATAGTGTCCTCCAATGGCGTATCTCCTCTCCGGTCTCTACCAACATCTGTGCCATCTCGCGTGCATTGGCATCCCTAATCGACCCAATATATTCAATGACTCTATTCTTCTCGCTGTGCCTGAGCTATTGCTGCATCTCGAGCCGCTGTGAGTCTGGCTATCTCTGCTCTGAACTGATCCTGCTCTGTCCTCAAGATGGCATTCTGTCTCTCTAATGTCGCAATGTGATCATGCTGACTCGCTATGGTAGCCTTGCACATCTCCATCTCCTCTATCCTAGCTGTCTCCGGCTCTAAGCGTATATCCTGCAATGGCTCCTGATCGACTAAACCTGGCCCATAATAATCATCCCCCTCATCATCTCCATCCTCGTCATCCCCCTCATCCTCATCACCACCCTCATGATCCTCGTCCTCATCATCTCCCTCCTCCTTTTCAGCGAGTGGGAAGTCTTCCTGTCTCCTAGGTACTGGAATGTTAGGATCTGTCAATGGCACTGGCCGTCATCGTGCAAACCATCTCTCATACTCCTCTGTCATCTCGGTGTCCTCCACATCTGATCTCCAGTCCCACTGTCTCTACTGTAGCTGTGTGAAGTCAGCATATGCTGTGTGGCTGAATCATACTCCCCCACTGACTCGTCTCTCTGTGAAATCGGGCAAAGTGTGCAGTCCTCCTAGGTACATCCTGCCTCTCTCCAAACTGTCATCTGACTCTCTCTGGTAGGTACATCTCAATCACTCTCTGGTGATTCATTGGTCGCCCAATTAGGTACCTCTCCTATTTGCAACACGGTAGCTCATCACTATCATCTTACCATCCAGGGCAATCACGACATGGCCTCCATGTGAACTCTCTCAGTCTGTCTAGCTCATGTTGCCAATACAATATGTATCCAAATGGACCCTGTCTTAGTGCTCCCCCATAGCAGTACACATATGTTCGATGTGGTAATACCTATCTCTTTGCAATCGGTTGACATATGGCTATGTGCTCAAATGCCCATACTTGTAACAGTGTGACTCCACAGCTCAAAGTCTGAACTCCCTGATATGCTATTTGATGCAACTAAAAATATAGCATAGCCAGTACACATGGTCCCCATGTGTACACCGTACCCTCTATCACCATCCGCTCTAGCACTCTTCCCCATCCAATAGGTAATCCATGTCCTCATCTATCCCCTGCTAGTAGGCATGCTATAACCACTGCTATCACCACATATCGTCGATCATACTCTGATGCCATAGTCTCCCAATCGATCTCCCTCTCTACAATATCCAGATCATCTACGTCGCACTCAAATAATCTACACAATGCATCTCTCCCGGTCACTAGGTCATACTCTACCATCTCCCCATGAATTGAAATGCAGAGGATACGCCATATGTCCTCTAGTGTCATAGTCACCTCTCCAATCGCCAGATGGAAAGAGGAGGTCTCCAAATGCCATCGTTCTGCCAATGCGGTAAGCAGTCCTGTGTTTGCCCTAATCTCGGGCATGAATGTGATATAGTATATCCCAAGTCCTGCTAATGTATCTCTGTCCGTGCTCCTGAGTTTATGTCGTAACATGAAGCAGTCTGGTCGATTTTCCCGCGTGATCAATGGATACTGTCGACTCTGCATCACAATTGGGGCACATTTTGTCAATTTTAGGGTTTTCTCGTACGGGTTGCATTTCCTCATTTCATACACAAATTAGGGTGTTTTTCATCTATTCTGACCTATCCTACCCTTATCCCCCCTTTTCGGATCATTTGCATGCTGTTTTTGACCTAAATTGAGTTCCTAGGGCACAACTGCGCCTGTGTTGTGCATTCTACGCCTGTGTCACATATCCTGTGCCTATGTCACCCTACACAAGCATAGAAGACATTACAAAAGTGCAGAATTCGCCCTACACAAGCGCAGAAGTCACTTTTTGCATTTTTTGTGGGCCCCGCAATGTCCCGCATGCAAGTCAAATTCATAAAATTGAAAACATGGGTTTTTGAGATACATACCGTTGCTCCTGCATCGTTTGGTCATCTGTATGTGCGTACACATTCTCCGAGGTGATCTGCCATTGGAATGTTCACCATCTCTCTACAAGTGTCCTTTTCTAGAGCAACAAATTCTCCTCTTTGGCTAGTGCAAATGAGCAATTTTCACTCTCTTCGTCTCATTTATAGATCTTTGTCAGTGCATAGATGGACGTGCACTCTCTCCATCTCATGTTGGTCATGGTCTTTTGCACCTTCAATTGCTTGTCCTTCGTACATCTGGTCTCCGATTGTTAGTCTGTTTGTTCCTATCATGTTCTATCATTCTTATTGATCAATTGGCCTCTTTTCTGGATGTTTCCGGCCAATTCCTCGAGGGGGCATGCATATGTCATTATTATTGTCTGGGGTATTTTCATTATTTTTCTTTGAAACAATGCTTGAAATCGCATTGTCTCAAAGAGGGGCAAAATGTAGATGTCTAAAAATGGTCAATGCTTGCAGAATCATACTTTAACATTGACGCATTGCCTTATTTTAGGGTTTTTGCGTCGCATTAACATTTCTCCTATGATTTGCACTTGATCTTTATCATTTGCGAGCATCAAGTCCTTCTTCTACATTCTTCATTTATCTCGCTTTCGAATTTGGTCTTTTCGATAACAATATCAGTCATGATTTTGGTCAATCTTATCCTGTCGCATCTATGTGCGTATTCATTTGTCATCATTTTGGACATCGTCAATCCTAATTAGAGTTTTGTCCTCTTATCAAAATGTCATCATGCGATCGATAATTGTCAACGATTCTTGTCTTTTGATCAATTTGTCATCAATCTTGTCATCTTGTGATCTATTTTGTCATCGATCTTTGTCCTTGTCAATTTTGTCATTTTTGCGATCAATTTGTCATCAATCGTCGTCTTTCTCAATTGTGTCAATTTGGATCAATTAGTCATTGTTCCTCATCAATTGGCACATTTGTTAATCAAATCGTTTGTCAACATTGGTCCTTTATCAGTCAGAATCATGATTAAATCGAATCGATATCAATTATCCTTTTTCAAGACCTAATTGTCATCCTTGCATTTCTAATTCATCTTTTAGGGTTTCATGATTTTATTCATTTAACCTTGTTTGTCATTTCTCCCTCTAGGTTAAATAATTTATTTATTTATCCTAGGTCTTCGTGTCACGATTAAATGTTTAATTTAATTGGCTAACTTATTATTCCTCTTTTTGTGAATTAATTAATAAATGACAAATTATTAATTGATTTACTTAATTTTTCATCAATTTCTAAATTCCCTCTTTGTGAATTGATTAATAAATGAAAAATTATTAATTAATTCACTAAATTCCTAATTTCCTCATTTTCTAATTTCCTATTTCCTATTTTTCCAATTTTCTAATTTTCCTAATTTCTAATTCAATTTCCTCCTATTTTCCTCCTAATTTCATGGGAATGACATTTCAATTTGTCATAATTTGTCATAATTGACAATCAATCAATTTTGACATAGAAATTTGTCATAATTTTGTCATAAATTATCAATCAATCAATTTTGCATAGAAAGTGCAAATTTGTCATAATTGACATTCTTGATTTGCAATTTCCATTTGAATCTCTTCATGCTAATTTGATCTTCTCTCCAATTTGTCTATAAATTGGATGAATTTCTTCAATCCAAGCTAATCACTTTTTTGAATCACTTCGTCAAATCAATCACGCTTTGAGTATTCTTGCGCTATAATCTTGTCTACTTGCTTTCATCTCATGTGTATGCACTAGTAGGTGAGATCCACAACAAAACTATTTGAAGGAGAAAGAAGGACAATGGAGCCACATGAAGGAGACACTCAGATCTGCATTTGGTTTGCTTAGTTTTTAATCTTGAATGTTTTGCTTTCATGTCTCTATTGGATGTAATTAGGATTGATCATTGCATTTGAGCTTTTGTGATTGAGTTATGATTAATATTGATATTTGCTTTGATGATTTCTGATTTCCTAGCTACAGAAATAGTTTCTAAATTTTTGAGAGCCCTACCACCGTCTTACAAGATAAAGGCTACCGCAATTAATGAATTGAGAACAATGACTAATACTTTTGTCAACAGAGATACCTTGGTTGGGAAATTATCTGCTTTTGAGCTTGAAGAATTTGAACCTTCTGGAGCTGTGAAGTTTGAACCTACTGTTCACGCATCTGCATCAGCAACCAGTAAGCAAGATTGGAAAGCTTTATATGCAAAGGAATTGGATGATATGAAGAGAGAATATTATGAGTTTGAGAAACTTGAAGAACTACTTGCTAGAAGAATACCTAAAGGACCGGTAGGAAGTAAGTATGAAGGAAAAACACCTTTTAAATGTTTTGCATGTAATAATATTGGTCATTTTGCATCTAGATGTCCTGAAAGAAATTCAAGATTTGAAGAAATAGTTAGAAGATATTTTAAGCCTAACCATGGATATCAAAACAAGTATAAGTACAAGAAAAACAAAGAAAAATCATGCTACATAGCGGATGAGGAATGTGTTACTGATTCTGATGATGAACCTATTAGGTCCTGGAGACAACTAAGAGGGGGGGGGGGGGGGGTGAATCAGTTGTCAAATAAATTTAAACCAAAAACAATTTAACCAACTTAATGCTTAATACCAGTAGACTAGTTAAGTATGCTGGTAGACAGTTATAACAGTTAATTGCTATACCAGTAAGGATTAGTGCATGAAACATAAACACAAAGTCATCCACAACACATAACACCAATATTTATCCATGGAAACCCTATAAAGGGAAAAACCACAGTGGGAAACCTTACCCATAATTAGATGATACTATTGCAGATAGTAAGTGTACATAAATGGGGTCTGCACATGCAGAAAGGCCAACAGCCTAAATCTCACTACTCAATCACAAAATGGGAGTCACACTGACTATAGTTGGATGGTTAAATCCAATAAGAATGTACTGCACAAAATAGCATCTTCATATGCTGGATTCAGTACCAGTGTAATGCTGATATGCTTCCATAAAAAAACCTTCCTTCAATCTTCAGATGATGTCTGCATGTATAGCTCTGCTCTCGCATATACCTTCACACAATCCTTTTCGCATTTCACACTTGATCTTACAAATAAGATCTTACATTTATACCATAACCTAAGACCAATTTTAGTAGGTCAGCTCTACAAGATATTACAATAAAAACATTTTACAAACAATATAATATCTGATGCAATAACCAATTGAACATGTTGTCTTAATGCATTTACAACAATAATTAATCATCTTCATAGCGTGCCATGTTGATCTAGAAAAGATAAACCTGTTGGTGTAACCCTAGACCTATTTGTCGGTAACAGAAAATATGTAACTATGAATATACCAATGAACAAAAATCTAGGACAAGATGTCCAGATGATGTCTTCGACATAACCATGTGTCTTCCATGCCATTCCAAGTACCAGTGATCATTATATCTTGCCGGTGTACCATATACTAGTAATTGTGCAATAGTTACTTGTCTGTTGGTGAATGCTGCTGGATCTTCAAAGTGCTAGTGTTTTAGTAGGTGTTGACATTGTATATGGTGAAAATGGATAACAATAATAATGATATTGAAAGGCTAAATGAATTCAACCACAAAACCCTAGCCTAACAACAACAAAGATCCACCATAACATATGAAGATTACCTAAGACAATGCAAATCAAATGAAATCACAAAGATTATACCATCACATGTCCAATAGGGTTTGGATCTCCATTCTTCCTATCTCCATTGATCTTGTTTGATGTATTTGCTCTCAGATTTTATGTACACAAGAGCTCAACAAAGAATGGAAATGTGGTTGCAAGTAGGATCGCATATGCCAAGTAGTCAATTGATCAAGTAGTTAGAATGATTGATTAGCCAAGGTTTGATAATAAAGGAAGCATCTCCTTATATAGAAGACATTATATGAAATGGAGGGATAAGATTGAGAGGTGTAAAAGGAGGTCGACTTTGATCAGAGGGTAGGTAAAAGAAATAATAAAATAATGAAAGGGGTAGGTAGTGTATGAATTAAGAGATGAATGACATGTGTCATGGGTAGAAAAGGTTAATGAATTAATTAAATAAACAAAGATTTATTTAATTAATAGAAGAAGTGGGATCAATTAAATAAATAAGATATTTATTTAATTTAGGAAAAGGATAATTTAAATAAATAAATGTATTTATTTAAATGAGAAATAAGGCTAGAAGAGGATAAATGAATTAATTAAATAAATAAAGATTTATTTAATTAATAGAAGAATTAAGCTTAGATAATTAAATAAATAAAATATTTATTTAATTAGACTGGACAATTTTGGGTGTCTACATTTTGCCCCTCTTTGAGACAATGCGGCTTGTCACGTTGTTTCAAAGAAGATAAGATGAACCGATACAGAGTTGCCCCAAGATGGGAATGATATGCCCCATCGAGAGATTGGATGAAAAAAATGTCTGAAAAGATCACAGACAATCTCTCGATAAGAAAGACGGGATAGAATGGACTAACTGGATAAAGTGATAGAGTCACGGGATAATGAAGATTGACTCAGGAGATGAGGGCTAGGGCTAGGGTAGTCTATAAGATAGACCATGAGGGAAATACATCCTCATTGTCATCCACACATCCAAGAGATCAAAGTACAGAGTGAGAATAGAGCAGCAGCAGTCAGCAACGATGGCCTTTGTTCATAGATTCGATCGCGTTCGCCGATTCCAGAGGCCAGTAGAGGTAGGAGAGCCGGTAAGTACCACAAAACCTCCTCATACTTTGTTGCACTTATTGTTGTCATTAATGCATGCTAGGTAGGGCAATAAATGCGCTTTAGGTTAGGGTCCAAAAATGTCAAAAAATGTCCAGGCGCGTCTGCGTTGGTGCCAGGCACATCTATGCTCGCTAGGCGCGTCTGTGTTTGTGCCAGGCGCATCTATGCTGGAAAACGTGTTTGTGCCGAATGCGGCCGTGTCTATGCTATGTAGGCACGTCTATGCCAAGAAGGCACGTTTGTGTCGCCCAGGTGTGTCTTTGCAGAGCATAGGCACGTCAATGAGTTTCAGGCGCATCTATGTAAAATAGGCGCGTTTATGCAGTCTTCAAGCGCGTTTATGTTAGGAAAGCGCATTTGTGTCTAAAAATGTGATATTTTGTCTTCTAGGTCAAATCGGCAGTTCTGTGATGAACATAAGCTGTCGATTGGATAAGCTGCTGAGAGGATACACTCAAGCAGGTCCTCTAGGGAAGACTAGGATAACAAATAGGGCTAGGATTGACAATTCTGTGATAGAACATACATTGCCAATTAGGAAACTACTCAAGAGGATACACTCAAGCAGAGGCCCTAGGATAGGATAGATCAAGACACTTTGTGATGAACAGTGAGTACCAAGATATAGTACTTTGTGATGAACAAGGAGTACTAAAATATGAGTAGCACTGTGTGATGAACAATGAGTGCAAATGTGAGCAGCACTTTGTGATGAACAGTGAGTGCCACACACGTAGTACTTTGTGATGAATAGGGAGTACTACTAGATAAATAGCAACACTTTTCGATGAACAGTGAGTGTCACTAGGATAGATAGCAACACTTTGTGATGAACAGTGAATGCCACGATGACTGACATGATTGACTTGCTTGACTGCAAGAGTATTTGCCTATGTTGGAGTCACGGGAGAGATTCCCGTTGACGCAAAGATTGCAACTTGAGCTGACCTTTGAGGACCGAGCTATGAGTGAGGCTATGGGTCTGAGACATATTCTGTATGTGCCTGAGTTTCGGGTGAACATGGGACTACTGACTGCACTGGCGGAGAGGTGGCACTCCGAGACTTGCACCTTTCATTTACTGATGGGGGAGATGACAGTCACCCTCGAGCATGTATACAGGATCTTGAGGATACCGATCGATGGGGAGCTGATTCCCTATGATCAAGACGGAGACAGGGAGGCCTTGAGATGAGTGTTCCAAGACCCAGGACTGGAGATGAGGGCAGGGCATGTGGCTTGGGACACCATGATAGCTATAGGATTTGTACTGCCAGCGGTGATAGGAGGAGCAATCAGTGGGTTCTTGTGTCCTGATAGAGAAACACGAGGGTCGGCTGTGGGCTGGGGAGATGCCTTGGAGACACTAGTGACATAGCACACCAGATATGCCTAGGGACCGTGTGTGTTGGCACACCTCTATTACGAGCTGCATCAGTTTGTGTACCATGGGTCAGTGGGATTGGGTTGCGGGGTCACATTGTTACAGGTGTGGGCCTATGAGCATCTATCAGTGATGAGACCAATACATTTCAGGGGCAGAGGTCATGGACGCAGTTTCATACACTTGTATGATATGATCACTTCGCAGCCACGGATTGGCAGGTTAGAGCACTGGCAGCGGGTGATTGATGACATTGATATGGTTATATGGAGGCCATACCTAAGATGTGAGCAGTGGGAGGATGATGCGGTAGAGCTTCCCTACACCTTTCAGAGTAGGTATCTAATTGGTTGGATGCCCTATGTACTAGAGAGGCAGCTAGTGGACAGGGTGGGCAGGCAGTTCGGCAGGATACAACGGATGCCACAGGGTTCAGGCATGTATGCACGGACTGTCAGGGATCAGGCACAGTTTGGACCGTTATTATCATATGATCAAGCTGCTACATAGCTAGTAGAGATGATGCTCCCACCTTGGGACATGTGGCCAAAGATTGAGGATGCCAGCATGGATGCCGAGAACACAACATACTGGGTCGAGCATCCATTCCCATGCTTGACGGATCCAGGAGAGCTACTAGATGGAGATGGTGGTGGTGGGGATGGGGATGATGATGGAGATGATGGGGGTAGAAGCTGACGGAGGAGGAGGGGGGTAGTTGGAGAGAGGAGGGTGGCACCACAGAGGGAGGGTGGAGAGGATAGGTAGGCTTGGGTAGTGAGGGATCACGGTGGATTACCGCTACAGGTGCCAGTAGCACAGGGTCCCAGACAGGTGCAGGTACAGGGACAGGTACAGGGACAGATATAGGGATAGGCACCAGTACAGGCATAGGAATAGGGATAGGCACCTGTACAGGGGGAGCCACAAGCAGAGCCACAGGGGGCTGAGGCAGAGGAGGATGAGCTGATAGAGCTGAGGGAGATCTGCTAGGGATAGGCAGATGAGATCCAGAACATGGAGAGGGAGAGGGATAGGCTCAGGAGGTGGCTCAGAGATACTGAGCGGGAGCGGGATCAGACCATTCAGCGCTAAATAGAGGCTGAGACAGCACTGAGGGCTGGGAGGCAGGTGGCAGAGGACACAGGGGCTGGATATGCCTACGTCCTGCGGGCAGGGGAGGAGATTGGTTACTGGCGGGATCTCTATTATGGTGCGGTGCTAGCTGATCAGCGGGCGAGGAGCTTCCATAGACCATCACGGACAGTGACAACTATGGGAGGGAGATGGAGGAGATAAGCATCTAGTGGTGGGGTTATGGGTCCTCCACCACCACCAGATAGAGGGGACAGGAGGGATGATCCTAGGGCGGGTCCTTCGGGGGCTCAGATTCTATCGAGGCCAGGCGGCTTCAAGGGAGGGAGTTCATCATAGCCGTAAAGGGCTCCCTATGTATCAGTATTGTACCATTTTTGTATGATGATGTAGACACCTCCGGGTGATTGTAGCCATATGATTTTGACATCATTGTATCAGGACACTTTATATATATATATGAGATGATTCATCTTTGCGGCAGCTATATGCATGTGTACCTATGTGATGAGATGTTCTTATATGATGCTTATGATATGGATGCAAATATGTACATGATGAAATGCAATATTTTTGTGTTCTTTTATGTTTTAATATGTGTATGCATGATGCAAATGTGAATGTATGTAATGCAAATGAATATGATAATGCAAATGTAAATTGTGCTAATAGGTGTTGTGTGCAGGATGTGATGCAGTTGTGATATCTATATGTATGCATGAAATACTTATATGTGGTAATGTAGGTGCAACTACATGAAATGCAAATGTTTTTGGTATGTCATCATACTCAGTCATGTGATATCAGGCTATGTGGACTCGAGAAGGACGATGGAAGTCAATCAAGAAAGGGGGATGAAAGACAAAAGATATGAAAGTGAAGGAGCTTCTTGTGTGTTTATCATCATTGAGATTTATTATGGCAAGTAGGTTATGACAATCGAGGCATATGTTCGACCCAGAAAGTCATTGTACCTATTTGCATAGAGATAAGACAGTCACAAATAAAGAATGCCCCAGTTCATACTAGACTCATAGTGTCCTCATATCCTTGGACAAGTCATAGCATTACTAAGAGACAATCCACAGACAACAAATACAAATAGGTGACAATACCCCATCCTCGCCTTTCTAGTCAAAGACATCTTGGAGATAGAATCTTTAGTCAAAGACATCCTAGAAAAGCTAAAAGACATGTCACCAAAAGATAAAATCAAAAGAAAACCAAGACTCGACACCAACATCCACTGTAGTCCTCAAGTTTAGTGTCTCTTGTCACTTGTATAAGTCTTATTTGATTGTGGTCACAATGTTTACTTTCACAAAATGGATAGATAGCACTGAACCATATGTTGTCTGAGTCTGTTGAAAGATTTGATTTGTTGAAGCCCATTGTTGCTGATCTGTCTCATCTAAAACTGACTGAATCCATGCAACTGATACTTTATTGCGTAGAAGATGAAACTTTATTGTGGATCTGTGATGCAAGTGCTGCTTTATTGCGGATTGTGCGGGGATAGATTGAAGGAAGCTGGAAGAAACTGTACTCCTAGAAACATGTGATGTTCTCAGTTCCACACCCATCACTAGACGTAGGATTTGCCTTAGCCACAGATAGGAGCTAATTTATTATGGATGGAAAGGGATGAAAAGGGGGTTATTATGAATGGCTAACCAATCTTGGGTAGATCAATAACAAGCCATGATGGGAATGTGTAAGTTTATTATGAACGAATAGGTTGTGAGTGTGTGCAAAGTGAAAGGATGAAAGTGAATCCTGAAGGAGGGAGGAGCAATGTCTCTACACATGGCACTGGTGACCCAGTTTTCACCATGGTACTTGCCCAAGGCGCCACCGAAGTGGTTTTCACCATTGGACGAAATTATTTCTCTTTACTTTTTTCGATTTTTCAATGTTTTTTGTGTCACAAGGCGCCTGTTTGCTAGGTTTTCACCAAGTAACGAATTTTTTTGTTTTATAATTTTTTTTTGTATTTTTGAATGTTTTCATTTTTTTTTTTGTATTTTTTTGAATTTTTTTTATTTTTTTGTATTTTTGAATTAAGATACTCTGAAGAGCTATGTGTAAAACCTGCAAAGGTGCATGCTATTGATAGGATCCTCCAAAGGTTCACCTTCTGTAGTTGAGAGCTGATATGCCCCAGATCCATATGCTGCTGTAATGATGTAAGGACCAAGCCAATTTGGTTCAAACTTGCCTTTCTTCTCTCTGTCTTGCTGATTTTTGGGGTTATTTCTGAGAACCAAGTCACCTACCTCAAATGTGCGAGGCTTGACCTTGTGATTGTAGCTGCGACTCATTTGTTGTTGATAAGCCTTGAGATGATTAAAAGCAGTTTGTCTTCGTTCATCCAGTAGTTCAAGTTCTTGTAAGCGGGAGACCCTATAGTCTTCATCACTGATAATGTTTTGCAAAGAGACTTGTAAAGAGGGTAGCTCAACCTCAATAGGCAAGATGGCTTTAGCGCCGTAGACAAGTGAATAGGGTGTGGCTCCTGTGGGTGTGCGAACACTTGTGTGGTAGGCCCAAAGTGAAGGATTAAGTTGGATATGCCAATTATGGCCAGCGTCATCGACTGTCTTTTTTAGGATTTTAAGGATTGTCTTATTAGATGCCTCAGCTTGACCATTACCTTGGGGGTAATATGGCATGGAGAAATGATGAGAAATATGGAAGCGGTCACAAAGTTCACGAAAATCCTGATTTTTGAAGGGGCACTCGTTATCAGTGATAATGGAAACAGGAATACCGTATCGGCAAATGATATAGTTGAGGATGAACGTAGCAATCTATTTTCTAGTGACTTGTGTGAGAGGCACGACTTCAATCCATTTTGTGAAATATTCTGTGGCAGTGATAATGAATTTATGACCATTGGAAGGAGGGTGAATCTTGCCTATGACATCGAGTCCCCATTGACAAAAGGGCCAAGGAGATGCAATTGGTTGAAGTTCTTGTGCTGGCGCATGTATGAGGTCTCCATGAATTTGACATTGCTTACATTTCTTGACAAATTGATATGAGTCCTTTTCCATATTGGGCCAGTAATATCCAGTCCTGATGAGTTTCTTGGCTAAGGTAGGACCACTAGCATGTGGACCACATATCCCTTCATGTACTTCACGTAACGCAATCTGAGCTTTGTCGCTTTCTAAACATCTAAGAAGAGTGCCATCCAGACCTCGCCGGTATAGGATATCAGCTAAAATGACACATCAAGAGGATTGGCGAATGAAAGTGCGATGTTGGTTATTGGATAAATCAGGAGGTAGGGTATTGTCATGAAGGTATGTGAAAATGGAACCATATAACTAGGACTCAGGACCGACGACACATATCATCTCAGTAGGAATGATTTCATATGAAGAAACCAAAAGGTTATCCACCAAGAACTCATAGCGGGTCTCATTTGGAGGTAGATTGATCAGTGAAGCAATTGTAGCCATGGCATCTGCAGCTCAATTCTGCTCTCTTGGTATCTACTCAAAAGCTATCTTTGTGAAGTGTTGTTTCAGGTCATCCACCATTTTTTCTTAAGGCATTAATTTTTCATCTTTTGTTTGGTAATCATCAGTTGCTTGATGGATTACAAGTTGAGAGTCCCCAAAAACATGAAGTTCCTGGATCTTCCACTGAACTGCAATCCGTAATCCAGTTGTTAATGCCTCATATTCTTCTATATTGTTAGTGCAAGGAAATGATAAGTGGTATGACTTTGGTATAGAATCCCCTTAAGGAGTTATAAAGAGGATGCCAGCTCCTGCCCCATGCTGTGTGTATGAGTCATCGAAGTACAGTTGCCATGGCTTTGCATGTGACATTGTTAAAATGGATTCATCTAGAAATTCTAAACTTAGAGGAACATCATCTATCATGGGGGAATCTGCTAATTGATCTGTGATGGCTTGTCCTTTTATTTCTTTTTTGTCCACATACTCGATGTCAAATTCACTCAGGATCATTACCCATTTGTCTAGCCGCCCAGTAAGTGTTGCTTTATTGAGAAGGTATTTCAATGGATTGATTCTTGCAACCAACTTAGTCTTATGAGTGAGCATGTAATGTCATAATTTTTGCGAAGCAAAGACCATGGTGAGACATGCACGTTCAATTGGTGTGTAGTTTAGCTCATATCCCACCAATGTGCGACTGATATAGTATACTGCTTTTTCCTTGCCCTCAGCAATTTGTTGTGCTAAGAGTGCCCCTAGTGCTATTGGAGTAGCTGATATGTATAGTAATAGAGGTTGATCTGGAACTGGTGGCATCAACATTGGTGGATTCAAAAGATAATATTTGAGTGTTTGGAAAGCCTATTGACAGTTATCATCCCATTTGAATTTGATGTTTTTATGTAGCAAGTGCTGAAAAGGATTAAACTTATCTACAAGTTGCGCTATGAATCTTCATATGGACTGGAGTCTGCCTTGTAAAGACTGAAGTCTACTGATATTTCTTGGTGGTTGCATCTCCAAGATGGCCTTGACTTTTGCTGGATTAGCTTCGATTCCTCTTTTGGATACAATGAATCCTAGGAGCTTCCCGGAGGTTACTCCAAAAACACATTTCTTGGGGTTTAATCTTACTTTGTATTTTTCCAACCGATCAAAGACGACAAAAAGTATGTCCAAATGTGTATTTCTGTCTATTGATTTTCCCAAGAGGTCATCGACATAATCTTCCATAGTTACGTGCATGAGATCATGAAAGATAGTAGTCATGGCTCTTTGATATGTAGCACCTGCATTTTTTAGCCCGAAGGGCATGACATTCCAGTAGAAAGTTCCCCAAGGACAAGTGAATGATGTTTTGGGTTGATCCTTGGGTGTGATCTTTATTTGATTATAACCAGAGAATCCATCCATCAATGATAACATTTCATGACCTGTTGTGAGATCAACAATCAAGTCAATATTTGGTAATGGGAAGTCATCCTTTGGACAAGCTTTGTTGATGTCTCTGAAATCTGTACATATTCTAATGCTGCGATCTGGTTTACTGATAGGCACTAAGTTGGAGATCCATTCAGGATAATCAATTGGGCGTATGAATCTGACATCCAATAATTTCTCAAGTTCTGCTTTGACTAGTAATGCCACTTGTGGATGCATCTTTCTTAATTTCTATTTCACTGGTTTTGCCCCCGGTTTAACTGTCAAATGATGCATTACCAAATCTAGATCTAATCCAGGCATATCAGCGTATGACCAGGCAAAGTTGATTTGTCGTTCTTTGAAGAAACTTGTGAATTTTGACCTTTCTGACTGTGTCAATGATTGAGCCAGGAATATGTTGTGTGGAACCTCTTCTGTACCAATGTTTGTTTTGATAGTCTCCTCTACCAACATGGATGACTTTTCCTCATATGATGCTAGGAGAATGTCGAGCCTTCCATCTTCCTATGCCTCAGAGAGGTTTTTGCCCTTAGATACGTCCTTTCTTTTTACTTTTTTGGGGTCAGACAGCGCCACAGTGTGGTTTTCACCATAAGACCCTTGGTTTGTTCTTATTTTCACATTTTTGCGACTGGAAGGTCTGACACCCTCACCAAAATATGCCACGCTATTGAGTTCTATAGTGTATCCCGCTTTATGGTCCCTAGGAGGAAGATCATCTTGTATGCCAAGATAGTTAATAAAAGCTTCATCATTTTGGAATGTGTCAAACTGTGCAGGTCCTTCATGATCCCAGTCAATGAGTTGGTGGTGAACAAGGGGAAGACTTTTAATGTCTTCAAAGTTAGCGGGACTAAGAGTGAAGATGCAGTTATATTCAGGTATGTCAAGGTAATTATCAAGGTCATCAATGGCACTCTCCTCATCAGTCTCGATCGCGAATGAATCCAAATTATCATCACTATTAGTGCATTCTGGGATAGGTGTTCTCATCCTATGTGATTTCAACCTAGAACCTTGAGACAAGGACTGTGTGGAATCCTCATGGGTAGTTTCTTGACCAGCTTTGAACCTTTTATAAAATTCCTCCTCTTCTGTGGGTTCATCTAACTCTCTAAATGTCTCGGTGAGCTCGTAGTCACTGGAAGACTTGTTTGAACCCCATTCCCATTCGTTGAAGTATGTGGAATAGCGACCTTCTTGTTGAATTTTGGCAGCTTTGATTTGTAAGGCTTCTTCTATCTTTTGAGTGTGGATCTTGGAAGTCAAGAAAACAAGTCCTTTTGAGTGTTCCTTTTTGAAAGTCAATTCAGGTTGTAAAGGTTCAATGATGCCTTCCTTTCGTAACCCAAGAGGGCTTTTTCCATCATACGCAAATTTTTGTAGGATCTTGAAACCTTTGCCATATTTCTCACATTGTAGACTAATGTTATCTTGTGTATCATCTTCAATGTCTTTGTAAAGCATTTTGTATAAGTCTTCCTCTTCCAGTTCGCCCCATCTTTGAAAGGTAGTAGGGTCCCATTTGAGTACCATGATGGATACTTGCTTGTTAGGATGTGGTCTTCCATATTCTTTTGGTGAACTCATGACTTGTCGTAAGTACATGGTCTGATTTAAAGTGTATTCCCCCATGCCCTTGTCCTGAAATTTGCCTTTAAGCTCACCTTGTTTTGATGTCAAAGGTTTTAATGACTCAGGATCAATGTATGCCAAAGAAGGAACAACTTCGCGATTACTGGGAATGATGGTCTCAGTTTTTTATCTCAAGTTATTATAGTGTATGAACGGATTAGGATCAGCGTTAACTGTTACCTCCACTCCATTGTGAGGAAACTTAATGCATTAGTGATATGTAGACAGGACTGCCCTCATTTCATGAATCCAAGGATGCCCTAGCAATATATTGTAAGTGAGATCAAGATCTAGGACTTGACAAACCACATCCTTTGTAACTGGCCCAATTCTAAGAGGTAAGGTGACTGTGCCCTTGGATGAACGCTCTTCATCATCATATGCCTTGATAGTGATTTGATTTGTAGAATTCACAGCTTTATCAGAATATCCCAATTGTTTAATTGTGCTCAATGTACAAATGTTTAGACTAGCTCCTCCATCTATCAGGACTTGTTTTATTCGATGTTTGTGTATGAAGGCTTCAATGTGTAGTGGTGCATTATGTGGCTGACTTATGGAGGCATCGTTGGCTTCTGTGAATGTAAGGGAATGTGGAATGGAAAGGTATCCCACCATGGCTTGAAACTGGTCCACGTTTAGATCAGTAGGAACGATAGTGTCTCTCAAGATTTTATCAAGAATGGCCTTATGTGCGGGGGATATGCGTAGAAGCTCAAGGATGGAGATGAGCGCGGGTGTTTTCCCTAATTATTCTATAGGGTCATACTCAAGCTTGGTTGATGAGGAAGCAGTGCTTTTAGCTGGAGCATGTTGCAAAGTGAATTTACCTCAGTGGGTTGTAACATGACATTCAGAGGTAGGTTCGGAAGAAGATCCAACACCTTTCAGGACAATCTTGGGTCTCCGAGTAGAATTCTCAGGGTTTTTGTCCTTGATGATAATGGTAGAGATGTAATTGTCCATCAAAATGTGATTGATAGTTGAATCATAGTTATAGGTTGCTCTGGTATAGTTGGTTTGGTCATCTGTGGCTTTAGCTTTTCCCTTGTCATGTTTTGGGAATGGTTCCTTAAACATCTCATGTTCTTGATTGGATGAGTGTCCTTCAATCTCAATGTCACCTCTATCAATAAGATCTTGTATGATGTTCTTCAATCGATGACAATTTCCTGTCTTATGACCCTTGCTCTTATGAAATTCACAATATTCATCATCATTCCACCAATTTGGTTTAACCTTTGGTTCATATGGAGGAAAATTTGGAACTGTGATTACTTTGTTTGCCACTAGCTTCTTGAAAATTGACTCAAGTGGTTCTCCCAATGGGGTGTACTTCCTTCATGATCTGGAAGTTGTTTGAGTATTCACTTGATTAGTTGTAGAACTTGATCCAGAAAAAATGAATTTGGGTCGCACTGTGTTGGCATCAACAACACCATCATTGACTATGTTCTTGTTTTTATTCCAAAATCTTGGCTTGTCTTTTCCTTTAAAGTCATCTTTGTTTTCCTTGAATATCTTAATGACTCCTTGTTCAATTAGGACCTTTTCTATTGCTAAGCCTTTTTCAATGACGTCCTTGAAGGTAGACAAACAATATTTCCTTAGATCATAGCCAATGTCTTTGTTAACATTCTGGGTGAACATTTCTACCATTTATTTTTGTGGAATTTCACAAGAGCATCTGCTGGCTATATTTCTCCATCTTTGTAAAAATGATGAAAAAGATTCTCCATCCCTTTGCTTGGTGTTGCACAAAGTAGTGACTGATATGTCTGTCTCTATGTTGTAGGAGAAATGTTGAATAAATGCCTCTGCTAAGTCACCCCATGACTTAATACCAAGTGGAAGTTGGGAGAACCATTCCATAGCTTGATCACCTAAGCTTTGTGGGAATAATCTCATCAAATATGTCTCTTCTGCTGCTACCTCAATGCAGGCTATGAAAAACTATCTTATGTGTGCCTTAGGATCCCCTTTGCCTCTATACTTATCAAATTTAGGCATCACAAAGTGTGTAGGAAAAGGAGGCATTGGAATGCTCTTGTCAAATGGATAAGGACATATGTCTCTCATTGTGTATGTTGGCTTCAGTGTATTTATGTCCTCCATTTTCTTTTGTAAGTCCCTGATTTGTTGCTCCAAATTGCTCTTAGGTGGAGATTGACTTCTTGGACCATACCCCATGCTTGAGGCACCAATTGGAGGAGAATCATGTTGCATATATGGATGATATTGATCATACACATGTTCATATGGAGGAGGTCTATAGTGATGCTGCATATATGGACCACTTGGTGTAGATTCATGTTGAGGAACTCCATATCTATTTTGTCCATGTATACCATACTCTACAGGCATGTCATGTTCTAATGTGTTGCCCCCAAATTTGACATGGGGTTTCCTTGTGTCCAAATTTTGAGCATGCCTTTGAATATCCAATTGCTTTGGTGGTAGATCCTTAGCATTGATATGTGATTGAGCATATTTCTCTACATAAGACTTCCATAATGGTCTGCGAAGGTGAGTATCATATGCTTGACCATGTGTATGTGGGACCTCTGGTTTTTGAAACAAAGATGATGGTGATTCAGGCACCATATGTGGTCCGCTATTGCCTCCACTATTAGGCCTCCTTTGATCCATGTTGGAGTGATTTTGTTGCAAAGGTCGATTTTCCATTATTTGAGATATGTCAAAATCATGAGGTATCTTGGCTCCACTTTGTGCCATCATTTGTAAGAAGTATTGTCTATCTCTCCTCATTATTTCCTCAATCAGTCGATTGAAGCGGGGGTCCATAATGGATTCTTCCACATCTGCTGAATGTATGGAAAAGTTGTCCATACTGTCATTGTGTGTACCATTGTTGTTTGTAGTGTCCATGTTCTCAACATTTGGAATGTTTCTATAGGCATCCATGTCAGGTAATGTAGTATGATCAGAATTGAAAAAGATATCATTGTCATACTCATAAGAACTCATGTTTGCGGACTCTTGAACCTCTTTAGTTTCTCTCCTAGATTTTTGAAGACGGGTTTCAACCATGAACTAGGTATTTACCAAGATGTGTGAGACTAGATGAAAATGGAAAGATATGAAAGACCAAGAGTTGGATGGAATGTAAATGAATCTGAGGTGTACTTGCAATGTCCAAAGTGTAAGACCAAGTATGTATGTAGTAGAGTAGGTGTGACTTCCAAAGAGAGGATAGTTTCTCTTGATGAGGTGAGTTGACCTTGACTCTAAGTAAGACCAAATGAGACCCAAAGGTGAGAGACCTTGATGAGGGACCACTTAGCAAAATGTTGTTGTATGTAGTGTGTTGACAAAGTATGATGAGGACAAGCAAGTGACTTTTTGACTCAAGTTTAGACAAATGTGAATGTAATGTGAGGTGTGAAGCAATGATGGACTTTGTGAGACCCAAAGATAGGTTGAATGCTAAATGAAACCCTGGAGAAATGACCTAGGAAGCTCAAGAATTCTAAAACTAACTGTGTTTGTTTGCTGGACTGTAATAGTTTTTATTGTTTTTTTTTCAATTCTGATCACAGACGCACCTGTATACTTCATAGACACGATTTCCTGACATAGACGTGGTTCTGTTTAACATAGACGCATTTCTAAGATTTTTGTAAAATGCACTGTTGATTATGGAAACACAGACACGTTTCTGCCCTTCACAGACGCGGTTATACAACACAGATGCTATTATGTCCGACACAGACGCGTTTCTGCAAAATTTGTGCAATTTTTTCCAATCTGTGAAGTCATTTTGTTGTGACCAAATCTGACTGTTTGACTGTTTTTCATGACAAGAGGACACAATGTTGATGAAGACCCAATGTTTGCAAGTGTCTAAACTCAAAATGACTCCAAGAAAATTGTGTTGTTTGATGTAAAAATGTTTTGCATACACTTGAAGACACAAAAGACACAATGTTTTTCTATTTGGTCTTGAATGTTTTGAATGTTTAAAATAAGTCAAGCACAATTCTTAGGGATGGCCAAGACAATAGTTGTTGATCCCACATGAGGTTTTACCCCCGAGGCTACGCTATTCAGAGCGGATACTTAGATGCTTGACCTCACTGGCTCCATCCTCAGCACTCACTTCTCAGGTCAGCCAAGCATTAGTCCCCACGAAAACTCCTTGTGGCAAACTTTGTATCTCTACTAAGAACCATATGTGTGTGGGCCGCTACCAGAGGTCCGACCTCCTGCCTCAACAACTAGAAGGATTTGGGCTTCTAAAACAAAAAGGTGCTAGTAAGGGCATCCGCTTGTGTGGCCATACATGCAGCACTTTCAGCTCTGTAAATACAGAAGGCTCCCAGCCGGTAGGGGTTAAGCCCTACAAATGATCAAATAAATTTGATCAAATGGGTTTATGGGGAGACATAGTGTCGGTATGAACTAATCAACACACGTTATTCATAGTTTTCACCATGAATGCAGTTATTTATAGTGGTTTGGAAGAAGATGGTTTTTCTTTTGCTACCACTTGGGTCGTTCTCTTCTCACTAGTAGTCCTAATGACCACACGGTAAGACAGGCCCTCTAAAGATTAAACAAAAAGAGCCTATTGCTCAAGACACAAAATAAAATGATTCAATTTTAGTGCACCAATTGAAGTGTTTGCTAGTCTATGAAAAGAAGGCACACAATAAAAATCCAAAAACCCTTATCAAGGACCTGCAACAAAGAGTTGTTAGTAGTTTGGATTTGTTTCAAATAATCACCCCTTCCTGCAAGCACACAAGTTAGGTAAATTTTAAATCCAAAAGACTTTGTGAAAATAGGGGCCTTCAACAAAACGATTTTGCTTTCAAGACAAGCTGCACCAATTTCGTTAGCTAGATCTGAAAATGTTAGCCCAAAATAAACCGGATTTGAAACCTTAAATGCAAAAACCAAAACCAAATCAATAATTAAAAAAAAAAAAGAAAAAAAAGAAATTGAAACCAATGCACACAGATGCGGTTACCTTCGACATAGACATGACTTCCTAACTCAGACGCGGTTCTGTGAGACACAAATGCGGCTCCAGAACCCAGACGCGACTTCTGGACACAGACGCGTCTAAAAACACCGTAGATGCAACTGAGGAACACAAACATGGTTTCCAAAATTTGTAAAATAAAATACTCTCGATAACATAGACGTGATTCCGGATGTCACAGATGCACCAGAAAATCAAAAACGCGATCCGAAAGTACGCAGATGCGAAAATATCACAATGCTATCGAAAATGTCAGATTTGCAACTTCAAAACACAAAATCTGCAACAAGGATGTTAAATGCAAAAAGGGACAAGAGTCCCACCGGGTGTGCCAAAATGTATATGGTGAAAATGGATAACAATAATAACAATATTGAAAGGCTAAATGAATTCAACCACAAAACTCTAGCCTAACAACAACAAAGATCCACCATAACATATGAAGATTACCTAAGACAATGCAAATCAAATGAAATCACAAAGATTATACCATCACATGTCCAATAGGGTTTGGATCTCCATTCTTCCTATCTCCATTGATCTTGTTTGATGTATTTTCTCTCAGATTTTATGTGCACAAGAGCTCAACAAAGAACAAAAATGTGGTTGCAAGTAGGATCGCATATGCCAAGTAGTCAATTGATCAAGTAGTTAGAATGATTGATTAGCCAAGGTTTGATAATGAAGGAAGCATCTCCTTATATAGAAGACACTATATGAAATGGAGGGATAAGATTGAGAGGTGTAAAAGGAGGTCGGCTATGATTAGAGGGTAGGTAAAAGAAATAATAAAATAATGAAAGGGGTAGGTAGTGTACGAATTAAGAGATGAATGACATGTGTCATGGGTAGAAAAGGTTAATGAATTAATTAAATAAATAAAGATTTATTTAATTAATAGAAGAAGTGGGATCAATTAAATAAATAAGATATTTATTTAATTTAGGAAAAGGATAATTTAAATAAATAAATGTATTTATTTAAATGAGAAATAAGGCTAGAAGAGGATAAATGAATTAATTAAACAAATAAAGATTTATTTAATTAATAGAAGAATTAAGCTTAGATAATTAAATAAATAAAATATTTATTTAATTAGACTGGACAATTTTGGGTGTCTATAGACATAATGACAAAACCATACCAAAATACCAACAATCTCCCCCTTTGGTATTGATGGCAACACAAGATGGAAAAACCATCAAAGTGCCAAAACAGAAATGCCAAGTATCAAAAAACAACAATCTCCGAAAAGATTATAGCCTGAAAATAATCTCTCCTAAACAACAATCTCTACCCCTGGGAGCAACATGTGTTTTCCAAAGTTTTTCAATACCAATCTCTCCAAAAGATAATGTGTTTTTCCATAGATATCTCTCCCCCTTTGACATCAAATGCCAAAGTTACAATAAAACCAAGTTCATATACAAAATACCAATCAATTTAATATACCAACTACTCCCCCTGAGAAGTAGCTTCCTCATCAAAGATCGAAATAAAAGATTTCTCTGTTAATTCTACCCGTTGATGACAATCATCAACTGTCTAAGTCTCTACCGGTGGTGGTATGAATCCAAGCTGATCTCTAAGATATTCAAAAGTCTCCTTAGGCAAAGGTTTAGTGAAAATATTTGCAATCTGCTCTTTAGTATTCACATAAACCAGTTTTATCTCCTTAGCTTCAACTTTTTCCCTTAGAAAATTCAGTTTGATAGAAACATGTTTGGTTTTAGAATGTAATACCAGATTCTTAGATATATCAATTGTTGCAGCGTTATCACAATAGATACTAATAGGTTCCTTGCATTTTACCTTTATGTCTTTCAACATTTGTTTAAGCCATAGTACCTGTGTACAATTAGTTGCTACTGCAACATATTATGATGTTGCTGTTGATAAAGATGTACAACTTTGTTTCTTACTCAGCCAAGAAACTAATCTGTTTCTAAGAAAGAATGCTCTGTCAGTGGTGCTTTTTCTATCATCCACATCTCCTGCCCAATTTGCATCTATGTATGCACATAATTAAAAGTTTTCATCTCTAGGATACCATAATCCAAGATTTATAGTGCCTTGTAAGTACCGAAAAATCCTTTTTATTGTTGATTCATGATTTTCTCTAGGATTACTTTGAAATCTAGAAACAATACATATGGCATTCATAATATCAGGTCTAGTTTGTGTCAAATATAGTAAACCTCCTATCGTAGATTTGTATCTAGTTGGATTAACAGGTGTAGATTCATCCCTTTGTGATAGTTTGTCATTTGTTGTCATAAGTATACTTACCAGTTTAAAGTTCTCCACCCCAAATTTCTTAAGTAGCTCCTTTAAGTGTTTGGATTGACTCAAGAATATACCTTTATCAGTCTGTGAAATCTGTAATCCTAAAAAGAATTTTATTTCTCCAATCATAGACATTTCAAATTCTTGCTACATTTTAATAGAAAATTCCTTACATAATCCATAATCAAGATGTCATCATTAGTTACTTTATAATATAAATTGTTGTCTGCATTTCCTTTAGTAAAACCAATCTTTAAAATATATTTATCCAATCTTGCATACCAAGCTCTTGGAGCTTGTTTTAGTCCATACAGAGCTTTTCTTAACCTGTAAACCATATCATTGTCATCTGTCAAAGAAAATCCATCAGGTTGTTCAATGTATACTTCCTCTTCAAGATCTTCATTCAAAAATGTACATTTAATATCCATTTGATAAACTTTGTAGTTCTTGTGTGCTGCAAAAGCCAAAAATAATCTGACTGCCTCAATTCTAGCTACTGGTGCAAAGGTTTCATTGTAATCAACTCCTTCTTTCTGAGAATATCCCTTACACACTAGTCTTGCTTTATTTCTGACAACCTTACCATCTTCATTAAGTTTGTTTCTAAATACCCATTTGGTTCCAATTACATTTTTATCTTTAGGCCGGGGAACTAATGTCCAAGTGTTGTTTTTCTCAATTTGTTCTAATTCTTCTTCCATATCTTTAATCCAAAATTTATCTTCACATGCCTCATTAACAGATGATGATTCAATTTGAGAAATAAGACATACCTCTTCATTTGTCAATCTTCCTCTTGTCATAACTCCTTTAAACTTGTTTCCAATTATTTGATCTTCAGAGTGATTCAGTCTTACGTACCCGGGTGTCTTAATTTGTTGTTGTTCCTCAATTACTGTGGAATACTCAGATGGTACCAGGGTAACTGGATCTTCATTCTGTACCAGTGGATTTAGAGTAGGTTCATTTGTCAAAATTTTTGTTGCCAGTTCAGAGTCTATATACCTTGAAGTTCCTTTGAATTGTTCATCAATCTTTACATTTGTGCTCTCAACAATTTTCTACAATCTCTTGTTAAAACATCTATATGCTTTGCTCTTAGATGAATAACCAAGAAATATTCTTTCATCACTTCTAGGATCAAATTTTCCATTATACTCATCTCTTCTGATATAACATTTACTTCCAAAAATTTTGAAATACTTAAGAGTAGGAGTATTACCAAACCATAGTTCATGAGGGGTCTTACCGGTTTCACCTTTGATGTGAACTTTGTTAAATGTATAGACCATTGTGCTAACTGCTTCTCTCTAATACAAATGTGGTAAATTTTCTTTTGATAACATACTTCTTGTTGCATCCAAGATAGTTCTATTTTTTCGTTTCAACAACTCCATTCTGTTGTGGTGTCCGAGGTGCTAATAGCTGTCTTCTGATTCCATTCACTTCACAGAATGTATTAAAATCCCTAGATGCAAATTCACCTCCTTGATCTGATCTTAAACATTTGATTTTCTTATCGGTTTCATTTTCACCCATTGCTTTGAATAGTTTGAACTTTCCACGTGCTTCTGATTTTTCTCTGACAAAAGTAACCCAACACATTCAAGAATAGTCATCAATGATTAGCATGAAATATCTATCACCTTGTAAGCTTTTAGTTCTAGCTGGACCACATAAATCAGTATGAATTAAATCAAGAGCATTATTTGATTTTTTTGGAATACTTTTGAAACTAGCTCTAACTTGTTTTCCAAATTGACATTCCCTACATATTGTATTATGAGGTTTGACAATTTTAGGTAGATCTCTAATTGCCTTAGTAGTACTAATCTTTACCATGCAATCAAAGTTTACATGATAGAGTCTCTTATGCCATAACCAAATTTCATCTATATGTGTAATTAAGCATGTCTTTTCACTGTTATTCAAATGAAAGATATTACCTCTAGTCTGATTACCGGTTGCAATTTCCAAACCAATTCTGTTCATGATTTTGCATTTTCAATTTTTGAATTGTAACTGAAATCCTTTCTCAACTAATTTACCAACACTCAAAAGATTATGTTTTAAACCTTCAACATAGTAAACATTGTCAGTGTTATGCTTACCATCAAGAGATATTGAACTCTTACCTTTGATTGAACAAGCTTTGTCATCTCCAAATCTCACTAAGCCTCCATTATATTCTTGAAAGTTCAAGAATTTACCTTTGTCTCCTGTCATATGATGTGAGCATCCTGAATCAATGATCCATTCATCCTTTACTTCAACTTTAGCTGCCAGGGCCTGTACTACCAGTTGAGCAGTAGGTGTCGGTTGATCTTCTATTATAGCAACAAAAACCCATCCATTGTCTGTCGGATCCTCATTAGAATCATCAGTCACACCTTCATCAACAATATAACAAGATTTGTCTATATTCTTCTTAAATCTGTATCTCTAATATTCAGGGTTAGGCTTGTATGTTCTTCTAGCTTCTTCTCTTAGTCTACAATGTCTATCAGGACATCTTGAAGCCATATGACCAATCTTATTGCAGTTAAAACATTTAAAGGGTGCTTTACCTTCATACTTACTTCCAACTGGACCTTTAGGCATTTTTCTTGCAAATAGTGCTTCAAGCTCTTCAAGTTCTTCATTTTCTTTCCTGCTTTCTTCAAGTTCTCTTGCATAAAAGGCTTTCCAATCAGATTTGTCAAATGATGGAGCAGATGATGTTGATGCTTTAAAGGATAAATCTATCTTTATAGTAGCAATAGGACCAAATTCTTCAATTTCAAAAGATGAAAGTTTCCCAATCAATGTATCCCTAGTAACTGATGTATTAGGCATTATTCTTAACTCATTTATAGTAGTGACTTTCATTTCCTATGTCGATGGCAATCCTCTTAAAACTTTTGAAACAATTTCATCCTCACTTAAGGTTCCTCCACAACATTTAATACCCAAAACAATTTCATTTACTCTTTCCATAAAAGCAGAAATCCTTTCATCTTCTTCCATTTTTAGATGTTCATACCTGACTCAGAAGCTTTCAAGTTTTGCAATTTTGACTGTGGAATCTCTTTCATTCAGTGTTTCCAAATGATCCCAAATATCTTTAGCAATAGACCTATCTGATAGTCCCATGATTTGTTGATCTGATAATGCACTCAAAAGTGCTTCTCTTGCTTTGCAATCATTTTCCTCATCTTTTGTTAAGTTAGCTGGACTGGGCTGACCTGGTACAGTAGCAAAATAACCATTCTTTGTAACTTTCGAGATGTCTTTTCCAATGCAATTTAGATGTGTCTCCATTCTAATCTTCCTTATGCCATAGTTGGTTCCATCAAGTTTAGGACTGTCCTTCCTGAAATAATTAGTAGACATTGGATCTCCTCAAGCTATTAAACTTTTGCAAGAAGAGGACTAAGCTTTGATACCAATTGTTAGGTCTCAGAGACAACTAAGAGGGGGGGGGGGGGGGGGGGGTGAATCAATTGTCAAATAAATTTAAACCAAAAACAATTTAACCACCTTAATGCTTAATACCGATAGACTAGTTAAGTATGCCGGTAGACAGTTATAATTGTAGCATAGGAATCTGGAAATCATCACAAGCAAATCAATATTAGTCATTAGCTCAATCACAAAAGCAGATTGCAATGATCAATCCTAACACACTCAATAAAGACATGAAAAGCAAAACATTCAAAGCTAAAAACTAAGCAAACCAAATGTACATCTGAATGTCTCCTTCATGCGGCTCCATTGTCCTTTTTTCTTCTCCAAATAGCCTTTGTTTGTGGATCTCACCTTCAAGTGCAAAAAAACTAATGTGAAAGCAAGATTGACATTGGCACAAGAATACTCAAAGCGTGATTGATTCGACAAAGTAATTCAAACAAATGATTATTAGCCAAGATTGAAGAAATTCATCCAATTTATAGACAAATTGGAGAAATGATCAAATTAGCATGATTCAATTCAAATGGAAATTGTAAATCAAAAATGTCAATTATGACAAATTATGACAAATTATGCACTTTCTATGCAAAATTGATTGATTGATAATTCATGACAAAATTATGACAAATTTCTATGTCAAAATTGATTGATTGTCAATTATGACAAATTATGACAAATTGAAATGTCGTTCCCATGAAATTAGGAGAAAAATAGGAGAGAATTGAAATTAGGAATTAGAAAATTAGAAAATTAGAAAAAGAGGAAAATTAGGAATTAAGATAAATTAGGTGAATTAATTAATAATTTGTCATTTATTAATTAATTCACAAAAAGAGGAATAATTAGCCAATTAAATTTTAATTGTGATGAGAAGACTTAGGATAAATAAATAATTTGTTAATCCTAAAGGGAGAAATGACAAACAAGGTTAAATGATTAAATCATGAAACCCTAGAAGATGAATTAGCAATGCAAGGATGACAATTAGGTCTTGATGAAAGATAATTGACTCGATCATGACTCTGATTAACAAAGGACCAATGTGATAAATGATTTGATTGATAAATGCACCAATTGATGAGGAACAATGACAAATTGATCCAAATTGACACGATTGAGAAGGACGACGATCAATGACAAATCGATCGCAAAAATGACAAAATTGACAAGAAGACAAGGATCGATGACAAAATAGATTGCAAAATGACAAGATTGAAAATGACAATGATCGATGACAAAACAATCGTATGATGACAAGAGTGAAAAGAGGACAAAACCCTAATTAGGATTGACGATATCCAAAATGATGACAAATTAGCACGCACATTGATGCGACAAGATAAGATTGACCAAAATCATGACTGAAGATTGCTATCGACAAGACCAACTTTGAGAGAGAGATAAATGAAGAATGAAGAAGAAGGACTCGATGCTCGCAAATGATAAAGACCAAGTGCATGACATAGGAGAAATGTTAATGCGACGCAAAAACCCTAAAATAAGGCAATGCGCAAATGTTAAAATATGACTCTGCAAGCGTTGACCATTTTTAGGTGTCTACATTTTGCCCCTCTTTGAGACAATGCGATTTTTAGCGTTGTTTCAAAGAACAATAATGAAAATGCCCCAGACAATAATAATGATAGATGCATGCCCCCTCGAGGAATTGGCCGGAAACATCCAGAAAAGAGCCCAATTGATCGATAAGAATGATAGAAAATGATAGGATCAAACAGACTGACAATCGGAGACTGGATGCATGAAGGAAAAGCAATAGAAGATGCAAAAGACCATGACCAACATGAGATGGAGAGAGTGCACATCCATCTATGCACTGACAAAGATCTATAAATGAGGCAAAGAGAGTGAAATTTGCTCATTTGCACTAGCTCAAGAAGAGGATTTGTTGCTCTAGAAAAGGACACTTGCAGAGAGATGGTGAACATTCCAAGGGTAGATCACCTCGGAGAATGTGTATGCACATTCAGACGATCGGATGATGCGGGAGCAGTGGTATGTATCTCAAAAACCCATGTTTTCAATTTTATGAATTTGACTTGCTTGCGGGACATTGCGGGGCCCACAGGGGATGTAGAAAGGGACTCCTGCGCTTGTGTAGGGTGAATCCTGCACTTGTGTAGGGTCTTCTGCACTTGTGTAGGGGGACACAGGTGCAAGTTATGTGACATAGGCACAGGACTCATCACATAGGCGCAGTTGTACTCTGGCAACCCTTATTTTGGTCAAAACAGCATGCAAATGATCCAGAAAGGGGGGATAAGGGTAGGATAGGGCAGAATAGCTTAGAAACACCCTGATTTGTGGATGAAATGAGGAAATGCAACCCATAGGAGCAAACCCTAAAACTGACAAAATGTGCCCCAATTGTGATGCAAAGTCAACAGTATCCATTGATCACATGGGAGAACTGACCTGACTGCTTCATGTTACGACATAGACTCAAGAGCACAGATAGAGATACATTAGCAGGACTTGGGATATATTATATCACATTCATGCCTGAGATTAGGGCAAACACAGGACTGCTTACTGCATTGGCAGAGCGATGGCATTCGGAGACCTCCTCTTTCCATCTGGCGACTGGAGAGGCAACTGTGACACTGGAGGATGTATGGTGTATCCTCCACATTCCGATTCATGGAGAGATGGTAGAGTATGACCCAGTGATAGGGAGAGACGCGTTGTGCAGATTATTTGAGTGTGACGTAGATGATCTGGACATCATAGAGAGGGAGATTGGCTGGGAGACCATGGCATCAGAGTATGATCGATAATATGTGGTGATAGCCATGGTGATAGCATGTCTACTAGTAGGAGATAGACGAGGACATGGATTCCCTATTGGATGGGGAAGAGTGCTGGAGTAGATGGCGACAGAGGGGACGATGTATGCATGGGGACCATGTGTACTAGCTATGCTATATTTTCAGCTGCATCAGATAGCATATCATGGAGTTTAGACCTTGAGCTATGGAGTCACATTGTTACAGGTATGGGCATTTGAGCACATAGCCATATGTCGACCAATTGCAGAGAGACAGGTAGTACCACACTGACCATATGTGTATTGCTATGGTGGAGCACCGAGACAGGGTCCTTTTGGATACATATTGTATTGGCGACACGAGCTAGACAAACTAAGAGAGTTCACATGGAGGCCATATCGTGATTGCCCTGGATGGTCAGATGATAGTGATGAGCTATCGTATTGCAGATAGGAGAGGTACCTGATTGGGCGACTAGTGAATCGTGAGAGAGTGATTGAGATGTAATTGCCAGAGAGAGTCAGATGACAGTTTGGAGAGAGGTAGGATGTACCTAGGAGGACTACACACTTTGCCTGATCTCACAGAGAGACGAGTCAGTGCGGGAGAATGATTCAACCACACATAGCATATGCTGACTTCTCACAGCTACAACAGAGACAGTGGGATTGGAGATCAGATGTAGTGGATGCTAGGATGATAGAGGAGTATGAGAGATGGTTTGCATGATGGTGCCCAGTACCATTGACAGATCTGGACATTCCAGTACTGAGAAGACAGGAGGGCTTCCCACTCACAGGAGAGGAGGAGGGAGATGATGAGGATGAGGAGGATGAGGGTGGGGATGAGGATGAGGGGGATGACGAGGACTGAGATGAGGATGGGGATGATGAGGACCGAGATGAGGATGGGGATGACGAGGATGAGCTATGTGCAGCGGAGCAGGAGGCATTGTAGGATATACCCATAGAGCTGGAGACAGCTAGCATAGAGGAGATGGAGATGTGCAGGGCTACCATAGTGAGTCAGCATGATCATATTGCGACATTAGAAAGACAAAATGATTAGTTCAGAGTGGAGATAGCCAGACTCAGAACAGCTCGAGATATAGCGATAGCGTAGGCACAGCGAGAAGAACAGAGAGTCATTGAGTATATTGGGTCGATTAGGGATGCCAGTGCACGGGAGATGGCACAGATGTTGGTAGAGATCGGAGAGGAGATACACCATTGGAGGACACTATATGAGAGTGCAGTTCCACCAAAGTAGAGAGAGCAGCTTCATATCGGGCACAATCGAGGACAGAGAGCAGGGCATGCTCTCGGAAGTCATTGAGCAGCATGGGGGTGAGTGGACCTATGAGACCACCACAACCAGGACTAGGAGGGACATCATCCATGAGACATGGCAGGGATGAGGAGGACAGAGGGAGTACCTAGTGATAGAGGCACATGCTCCATATGACAGACAATAGACATTATGTAGCTTGACATTTTGTAGTCAGTCTGCGGGCCATACTTAGGACAGATAGTCCAATTTTGTACTCCGATATTATGATGATATATGATATGATATGCATCAATATGATGGGATGCAATGTGTTATGACTGATGTTATTTTCTATGTATGGATGACTTATGCACTGTTTATGTACCATTGTGGAACATGTATGGATGCATTTTTATGTGTTTTTGATGCATTGATAATATGAAATGGATAAAATGCTTGATGTGATGCTTGATGTAATGCAAATGTACTAACCAATGAATGCAGGATGCAGCATATGTGTGTGGGGAAATCGAAGCACTAGACCGAACTGACTATCCGAACTGACGGAAGAAATGTTAGTAAGAAGAAATGAGACAAAGGAATGTTAGAGATGAAGAAAAACTTGCTTTCAGTAATGCACTTTGTAGGTGAGAACCTTTATTTTAATGTAGCAAAATGGATGCGTAGCATCATGGCATTGAAGGCTAGAGCTGAAATGCAACCCTTTTTGCAAAAGACAGACACATCACAGACAAATAGCAATCACAACAAAAAAAGAAAGGGACCATGAATCATCCCGGTCACTCTAAATCACTCAGTGACATCATTGAGCAACATAGGAACATGATCGAAGCCAAAGATAAATCAGTAAAAAGATAAGATGCACAAATTCCTACAAATCAAACAAACATCTTGATCTTCATTGTCAAAAGTTGAAAGTGCTGATAGGATGATCATGCTGTCTGGTTTCAGGGAATGTGGTACCCCATCTAAGACAGGACACAGTCTAGTTTTGAGTATACCACACCCTGTATAAGACCCATGATATTAGTGACAAGGACAAATGATTTTGAGGTTGATTGATATGACAATTTTGATCAGTTGGAATGTCTGGTTTGATTGAAAAAGTTCATCTGTTAACGCATGATTTCTTTAAAGCACAATGTTGGATTGCGTGTCATTGGATGTATACTCAGTGATCTATCTATGCACAAAGGGGATATTTATTGCAAAATGCTTGTGTTTGGATTTTAATGTTTTGAAATTTTCTTTTTTTTTGTGTTCATTTTTTTCAGGACTTTGTTTGATTTTTTTGGATTTTTTTCAAGACATTATTTGATTTTTTTGGATTATTTCAAGACATTTTTCAATTTTTTTTTTTGGATTATTTCAGGACATTTTTCAATTTTTTTTTTTTGGATTATTTCAGGACATTTTTCAATTTTTTTTTTTGGATTATTTCAGGACATTTGTCAATTTTTTTGAATTTTTGCCCCCAGTGTCTAGCAAGGAAAGGAATATGATAGGTGAATAAATAGGCTTTTTGAAATGTTGGTGGATAGAGGGAAGACAAAGGCCTTTTATCATGGAGACAATGCGGATACAATTTTCAAGGGCTATTGCGTGATGCGACAAGAGACTGGATATGACAATGTAAAGTAGGAACATGGCATGAGGGACATGTCAAGAGGTTTTTGAAACTATGTTTAAATTTTGCATCCTTATGTCAGATCAAGATCAAGGAATGAAAAAGAGTGTATGGATAGTGATAAGATATGGATAGGATAAGCAAGATCAAGAATGGATAAGGGACATGGGCTGAAGGTAGGGGTAGGCTAAGGGATAGTGGTAGAAAGTTGCAATAAGATAGGGAATATGGATGAAAGGTTGTAATAAGCAAATGGATAAAGACCAAAAGCTATGATAGACTAAAAGCTGCAAACAAGAGGGTGAACTCACAATACTGGTTCCCACTTTTTGACCAACTTTGACACTTAGATGAATATTTTGAAAAAAACCTTCACTTTCTGACACTTATAACTTTTAAACCATTAAGAATTTGAAGATGATATAAACTAGTGATTTTTAACATCTTGTTTGTAGATTCTAAATATATTTTTTGCAAATTTGTTTGTATAAAATTTTATTGATTTTTCCATCTCCCTCAAAAAGTAGTTGTTTACAGCAAACAACATTTTTTAAGAGTGATGTGTATCCCAAAATGCATAATTTTTTTTCTATAAATGATAAAAACTTAATTCTTTTGAATTTTGGTTTGTAACATCAATACCTAGGGCGTGCACTTGGTTTGATAGTGATATGTTGAATATTTTTTATTTTATTAAGTTTTGAAGTTTGACTAATTATAATTTGGATATAGGTGTACGTTTGAACACATAACTTGTTCTATATATATCAAAATTCATTTTTCTTTTTTTTGTTAGAAAGAAAACATCAATACCTAGTGCATAGATATTTTTCAGAATTTTTTTGAATTAGTTTACTATTTTTCCCAATGCATTGAACAAAGAAGTTCATGTTCGGTGAAAAACCTACATTCATAAGAAATAAAATAAAAATATATTAATGAAATTAAATATATTAAAATTTATACTATTTGGAAAGGTTATAATAAGGACTAAATACTTCAAAAAAACAACTTATAAATGAATTAATTTGACCCCCCAAAAGCTAATGTAAAATTGGCTTTTTATCAGGATTTGATAGATGCAAAGGAGACTCCATTGCAAGTATGATTTAGAAGTAGAGAGGTTCTATCCAAGAAATTTTGATCTAAGAGCCTTTGATTTAACTCTCTTCAATTAATTACTTCAATTGGGACCTCTTAAAGCTTAAACCATTATATTTTTTTAAAAATGTATGATTTCAGCAAAAATCAGGACGTACCAAAAAGTGGGAACCAGCTTTGTGAGTTCACCCAAGATGCATGATGCTCATGAAGATCTTCAGCCTTGTCAAGATCAAAGGTGGAAAGGGAATATGTACATGAGGGACAATAGGATAATGGAGGGTAATGACAGGGGTTCGATAGGATAATGGAAGGGAAATAGGATATGAAGGAGGAAACATGCCCCCAAGTGTGGTGTGCAAGAAGTTCATAAATTACGCATGATGCTTGTTTGCCAGGTTTTCATCACGGTACTTGCCCAAGATGCCTATTTGCCAAGTTTTCACCAATGGATGAATTATTTTTTCTTTACTTTTTTTTTCTTTTTCTTTTTTTTTTCTTTTTTGATTTTTTTGTATTTTTTTTTTCAATTTTTTGACTTTTTCAATAGAAGATGAACGCATGATAGGGGATAGAAGAAGGACTCAAACATATTTTTTTTTGGATAGTAGCCTTGAAAAAAAATGGACCATGACCTTTAAAAAGTATGCTCAAAGACGTTGGTAGGATAAGGACATGGAAAAAGAGATGAAACTAAGGCAAGGATTTATGCAAAGGATTGGACTAGAGGGATGGAAGGATGGAAAATATGCATTGGATAATAGGTAGGGTATTGGAAGAATTGGGCTTCAGTGGATGGAAATGAAGGCAAGATCGACATTGGCACACACCTTGAGGGGTGATGGACTGATGGAGGAAAAGTGGGTTTTGGATATTGAGATTTTGACGGAGGAAAGGCTATAGATTTTGGGACATAAGGGCCCGAAATGGATGAAGAAGGTGGTGGAGGAATAGACTTGGGAGGTTTGGATGGAGGAATAGAAACTTTGGATGCTGAGTTGGATGTTTCTTTAGGCTTTTGTGCTTCAAGGAGCTGCTTAGGGATCCACATGGTTTTTGATTTTTCATGCTTTTGTGGTTCCTTGGAGTGCATTGCTTGCACAAGGGATTTAGGAACCCATATATATTTTGACTTTGCTTTATTTTGCTCAGTGGGCTTTTGTGGCCTTTTGGATTTTTCCTTTTCTTTTTGGATCATATTTTTCTTTGCTTTGACATGTTGATCCTTGAATACATGTGGATTTCTAGACTTATGACTTTTATACTTGGCATCCAAATTGCTTGGAGGGGGAAAGGAATGCATGGATGGATAGGAATGAAGTGGAATTCTTTTGAATGACTGGAAGGTTCTCAAAGATGTGTGCCTTTGCTGACCTTGCATAGAGGATGAAGGGATATAGGGACCTAAGATGGATGGAAGGTATGATGGGGAAGGTGTATGTTTTGATTTTGATGGAGGGATACCAACATCTTGAGAGTGAGTTGTGTAGACATGACCCTTAAGATCTTCTTTGATATGGAGGGGTTCTTTCTCATGAAGGTCTACTCCTTTGCCTTTATGAATATCTTAACTTGTAGGAGACTCTTTTCTTGGGGAAGAAGACACGAGTCCATTATGAGGTTGATATGATATGAGAGAAATAGTGAGATCTTGAAGTGGATCGGATTGCACCAAAGTGGAAGAACCCATTATGCATGTTGAGGGTTCATGAACATATTGCACTGACACATTAGAATCATGGGGGGGATTAGGATCATGAGAGGGACTAGGATTTTGTAGTGGACATGGTTCAATGACAGGCTCTTCAAGAGATGGAATGGGAGGAATAATGGGATCATCAAAAGAAATGCGATCTTGGAGTGTATATGGAGCATTAGGACAAGGAGATGGAGGAACAAGTGGATCTTGTGGAGGATCTGAAGGAATAATTTGATCTTGACAAGGAGGAAGATCATTGGAATCCTCTTTAAAGGTGCTTTTCTCTTGACTTTCAATGGGATCATCATAAAGGATGGAAAGGATATCTGGAATGTCAATGGGATTTGAAAGGACATTTTGTTCATGAAATGGAAGGGGGTCATTTGGGATTGGATGAACTGGGATATCTTGATCTTGCTCGGGGAATGGAGTGTCAATAGGACTTTGGATAGGATGGACAAGAACAGGGGAATCAACGTGAGTGTCTGGGAGCATGGGGTCCTGGTCAACAATTGGATGGGATGATAAGGTTTCAGGATCTTGATCTTGATGTTCTTTAGGACACATTTCTTCATGCTCTAAATTATCCTCTTGACATGAGGTTGGACTTTGGATATGCATGGGGGATTCTGACAAGAAATCAATGTGTTGGCATGAAGGAAATGCACTTTGAACATTTGTGATGGATTCTGGCAAGGAATAAATGCTTGAACATGAGGAAGAGGGACTTCGAATGGGGTCCTCTAAAATAGGTAATGGCAATAAAGTGCATGGTGGCATTGGGTCTTGTATATCTGAAACATGACAAGGATGTGCATCATGAATTGGATTATCTTGGCAATCAATTATGGATAGCTCTTCGATAATTTCATCCTTGGGTGTATTGTTTGATGAGGACAATATGGAAGGTTCTTGTGAAACTTCTAGAGGTGTAGGGATAGATGCCACTAGAGAGTCAATTTGCTTGTGAGGGGATGAGGCATTGCTAGATATAAGTGTATTATTTTGATCTTCCTCAAAGAACTCACTTGGTAATTTCCTTAAGATCATTGCAATAAAGCCACCTTTCTTTCGAGGTTTTGACATAGTTGTATATGGAATTTGAACTTGTTTGGAAAGAATTTGGTCTTGGTTTGATGTCATGTTTTGATATTGGACTTGATGTTGATCAAATTGGTTTGACATGTTCAAAATTTGGCTTGGTGCATGTTGCAAGTTTTGTTTTTGAATGTTTGGTTGTGGTTGTTGACATTGATATGTTGATTGAACTTGTTGATATTCCACCATTGGTTGAACTATTTGTGGACATTGTATAGTTGGTTGGACATATTGTTGAAATTGGACCATTTGTTGTGTTGGTTGTATATGTTGGACAATTGGTTGTGTCTATTGGAAATGTTGAACAACTGGTTGAACCATTGGTTGTGATGGTTGAAAATGTGATTGATAGTAAACACCTTCTTGTTCTTGTTGTGGAGGCACATAATGTTGTTGTCTCTTTTCTTGAAATTTTTTCATCATCTCTATTTGTGAGAGGAGAGCTGGTATGTCTGATCATTCAAGAAGAGATCTTACATCAATTGGCTCAATCTTTGGATTTCGACTTGGAAATTTTTGAAACATTTTGGACATTTGTGATCTATTCTTCTCAATATTTTTCACTCTTTGTTCCAATATCTCATTTTCTTGATCTAGCTTCTCCTCTAGTTTTTGTATTTGGAGACTTGTTTCATCATAAAAAGTTTGATCGATATTGCCTTGTTGTTGGGTTGAATATAATTGTGATTGCCTTGGATTAAAATTTGATTGCATTGTTGGTTGATATGTCAAACTTTGTTGCATCATTGGTGCTTGGAACCTTGTTTCAATAGACATGTCACTATGCAAATGCAATATTTTTGGAATTTTTCAAGGATAATGTATGATATGCAACTAAATGCAAACTAAATAGATGAAAAAGAAATCTATTGCAAGAATGCAATCTATGTTTTTGTTTGTTTTTTCAAGATTTTTACAAACTCTTTGGAATGCAATTCTAAAAGAGACCCTTAGGAAATTGAAATGATGTCTAGACCTCAAAGGACAAAAGGACCAAGTAACAAAAGGACAAAATGACTATGTCTCCCCTAATATGCTTGGATACTAAGCTAGGTTTGACCAAATGACAATAATGACATAAAGAGAAAAGGTTTGATAAGGTCTAGACTTCTTAACAATGACTTAGGGTTTATCAAAGATTTGGATTACTCAAGTATGACAAAACCTAGTTTTGACACTATATGCTAAGGGACAATTACTATGCAAGTGACCCTAATATGATATGATAATAACCTAAGCTTAATGAAGAGACCTAGGGTATGCAAATATGAATGTATGACAATGGTATTACTCTAATGCAAGAGGACACATGCAAATGGATGACCCTTATTGATATGCAAAGGAGTATGACCTAGGTGAAACTTAACCTTGGTACTTGACAATGAACTTTGCAAAATGCAACCTAGGATGAACCTAAATCTAAGTGACATGAATGTTGAGACAAGATTTTGAACAATGTTTGACAACCATGTTTGAAGGGGTTTTTGAATTTTGTTGGATGAAATGTTCTTGTGTTTAACCTTGTTTTGAATCAATTTGTCTTGCTTTTGAAATGAGACACAACTCAACTTTTGACAAGCAAAGAAGACAAGATATTTTAACTTAGACTTAAGACAATCATGCTCATTCACACATTTCTTATGGTAGGCAAGGGCAGTAGGTACTTGAGAGGTAGACTCGTTATGAGATTCAAGGAGAATACATAGATGCTTGACCCCATGGGCTCCCCTCCACGACACTCACTTCTCAAGGCAACCAAGCATCAGTCACCATGGAAATCTCCCCATGGCGAACTTAGTATCTCTTCCAAGTATCCGAACTTGTCCTTCTCAAGCAACTAGGACTTTTGGCCTCTAAATACAAGGTGTTTAGTAAGGATTTCTATTAAGCGTTACTCCTTGATGTCACGCAAGCGTGATTGAGACATTAAGCCCACCAAGATACCAAACAAATGTAGTCACGCAAGCACGATTTAGACCGTGAGGCCCTACTTAGATGTTGATATGAGAAAGAGTTCAAGGGTCATCACTTCCCAAGTAACTGCAATTCCCATGTAACCCTTCCTTCAAAGCTTTCACCCATCAGGTATTTGTTTATAGTGAGTTAGAATGCCAAGGTACTCCAGCCATACTCACTTTAGGTCATTCCCTTCTCATGATTATCAATTTCTTGCAAAAGCAAATGGTTGGGAAGGTAGGCCCTCTAAAGGTGACACACAATCAAAAACATGAGCATGGTATTGAAGATCTGGATTTTTGATCACCCTAATAAGGATGAGAGCATACTCTCCTACTCCAATGCCAAACTCAACAATCAAAGCAAACATATATTCATTCCATCCTATTTAGAAATCATACTAGGTGCCTAAACATTAATTGCAAACACAAAGTTTAGTTGTAGTCCAAGGCAACCTGCAAAACCCAAGTCAGAAGTTTGATATGTTTAGTCTTTGACTATCGAACTTGCATAAAACAAGTTAGTAGTTTCATTTGTTGTCTTTGTCATGCGTATGCCAAGGTTCTGCATAGAGAATTAGTACCAACAAAACCAAAAAAGCAGAAACAGAATGCAAAAGAAAACAATTTGCAAATGAAAAACACTGTCTTTTACCTCTGTTTCTAGTCCTACACAAGCGCAGAAAGTCTGACATAGGCTCAGAATGCTTGACACAGGCACAAAATGTCCTTGACATAGGCGCAGAATGCTTGACATAGGTGCAGAATGTCTGACACAGGCGTAGAAGTTCCCAAAAAACCCTGCACTACCCTGTTTCTTAGGTTTTTGACCTGCAAATCAACTCAAAAGCACTCAAAAGCATGATTAGGGGGTTAGTTCACGTCGGGTTCACCAATTAATGTAGCATAGGAATATAGAAATCATCACAAGAAAATCAATATTAGTCATTAGCTCAATCACAAAAGCAGATTGCAATGATCAATCCTAACACACTCAATAAAGACATGAAAAGCAAAACATTCAAACCTAAAAACTAAGCAAACCAAATGTAGATCTGAATGTCTCCTTCATGCGGCTCCATTGTCCTTTTTTATTCTCCAAATAGCCTTTGTTTGTGGATCTCACCTTCAAGTGCAAAAAAACTAATGTGAAAGCAAGATTGACATTGGCACAAGAATACTCAAAGCGTGATTATTAGCCGAGATTGAAAAAATTCATCCAATTTATAGACAAATTGGAGAAATGATAAAATTAGCATGATTCAATTCAAATGGAAATTGTAAATCAAAAATGTCAATTATGACAAATTATGCACTTTCTATGCAAAATTGATTGATTGATAATTCATGACAAAATTATGACAAATTTCTATGTCAAAATTGATTGATTGTCAATTATGACAAATTATGACAAATTGAAATGTCATTCCCATGAAATTAGGAGAAAAATAGGAGAGAATTGAAATTAGGAATTAGAAAATTAGAAAAAGAGGAAAATTAGGAATTAAGATAAATTAGGTGAATTAATTAATAATTTGTCATTTATTAATTAATTCACAAAAAGAGGAATAATTAGCCAATTAAATTTTAATTGCGATGAGAAGACTTAGGATAAATAAATAATTTATTAATCCTAAAGGGAGAAATGACAAACACGGTTAAATGATTAAATCACGAAACCCTAGAAGATGAATTAGCAATGCAAGGATGACAATTAGGTCTTGATGAAAGATAATTTACTTGATCATGACTCTGATTAACAAAGGACCAATGTGATAAATGATTTGATTGATAAATGCACCAATTGACGAGGAACAATGACAAATTGATCCAAATTGACACGATTGAGAAGGACGACGATCGATGACAAATCGATCGCGAAAATGACAAAATTGACAAGAAGACAAGGATCAATGACAAAATAGATTGCAAAATGACAAGATTGAAAATGACAACGATCAATGACAAATCAATCATATGTTGACAAGATTGAAAAGAGGACAAAACCCTAATTAGGATTGACGATGTCCAAAATGATGACAAATTAGCACGCACATTGATGCGACAAGATAAGATTGACCAAAATCATGACTGAAGATTGCTATCAACAAGACCAAATTCGAGAGCGAGATAAATGAAGAATGAAGAAGAAGGACTCGATGCTCACAAATGATAAAGACCAAGTGCGTGACATAGGAGAAATGTTAATGCGACGTAAAAACCCTAAAATAAGGTAATGCGCAAATGTTAAAATACGACTCCACAAGTGTTGACCATTTTTAGGTGTCTACAATAATAGTTAATTGCTATACTGGTAAGGATTAGTGTATGAAACATAAACACAAAGTCATCCACAACACATAACACCAATATTTGTACATGGAAACCCTATAAGGGGAAAAACCACAGTGGGAAACCTTACCCACAATCAGATGATACTACTGCAGTTAGTAAGTGTATATAATTGGGGTCTACACATGCAGAAAGGCCAACAACCTAGAGCTCATTGCTCAATCACAAAATGGGAGTCACACTGACTAAGTTGGATGGTTAAATCCAATAAGAATGTATTGCACAAAATAGCATCTTCATATACTAGATTCAGTACCAGTGTAATGCTGATATGCTTCCATTAAAAAACCTTCCATCAATCTTCAGATGATGTCTGCGTGTATAGCTCTACTTAATCTCGCATATACCTTCACACAATCCTTTTCGCATTTCACACTTGATATTACAAATAAGATCTTACATTTATACCATAACCTAAGACCAATTTTAGTAGGTCGGCTCTACAAGATATTACAATAAAAACATTTTACAAACAATATAATATCCGATGCAATAACCAATTGAACATGTCGGCTTAATGCATTTACAACAATAATTAATCATCTTCATAGTGTGCCATGTTGATCTGGAAAAGATAAACCTGTCGGTGTAACCCTAGACCTATTTGCTAGTAACAGCAAATATGTAACTATGAAAATACCAATGAACAAAACTCTAGGACAAGATGTCTAGACGATGTCTTTGACATAACCATGTGTCTTCCATGCCATTCCAAGTGCCGGTGATCATTATATCTTGTCGGTGTACCATATACCAGTAATTGTGCAATAGTTACTTGCCTGCCGGTGAATGCTGCTGGATCTCTAAAGTGCTAGTGTTTTAGTAGGTGTTGACATCAATGACAAAAACATACCAAAATACCAACAGAACCGGTAGAAGACTTTGCTAGTGGTTTTGGCAATGGGAAGGAATGGGTGTTCCTTCCTATCAAGGAAGATGTTTCGGCACTGGAAGAGAATGTACCTAAAGAGAAGGCACTTGCTGCTAAAATTGAAGACAAGGATGAATGGGTAATTGGCAGTGGTTGTTCACATCATATTACTGGAGATAAAGGGAAGTTTCTATCTTTGCAAGAATTTCATGGCAATCTGGTTAGATTTGGAGATGACAAAGAATGTATGATCAAAGGAAAAGGAACCATATCATTGGATGGTAAGAAAAATACTGATAATGTTTATTATGTTGAAGTTTTAAGGCATAATCTTTTGAGTGTAGGACAATTGGTGGATAAGGGATTTCAATTACAGTTCAAGGATAGAAAATGCAAAACCATTAACAGATCTGGTTTGGAGATTGCAACCGGTACACAGGCAAAAGGTAATATATTTCATTTGAATTTTGGTGAGAAGACATGTTTGATTGCACAAATTGATGAGAGTTGGCTATGGCATACAAGGTTGTGTCATGTGAATTTTGATTGCATTGTGAATATCAGTTCAACTAAGGCAGTTAGAGATATACCTAAGATTGTGAAGCCCTATAATCTGTTATGTAAAGAATGTCAAATGGGTAAATAGGTCAAAACCTCTTTTAGGAGTATACAAGATAAATATAATTATGTTCTTGATCTTATTCATACTGATTTGTGTGGCCCTACTAGAGTTAAAAATTTTCAAGGTGATACATATTTTATCCTAATCATTGATGATTATTCTAGAATGATGTGGGTTACTTTTCTAAGAGAGAAATCTGAGGCTTTTCAAAATTTTAAAATCTTTAAGGCTAAAGTGGAAATAGAGACAGGATTGAAGATTAAATGTTTGAGGTCAGATCATGGTGGAGAATTCACATCCGGTGAGTTTAACAACTTTTGTGAGAAGCATGGTATAAGGAGACAATTTTCTTCTCCCCTGACACCTCAACAGAATGGAGTTGTGGAAAGGAAGAGCATAACTATCTTGGATGCAACTAGAACAATGATGATGAAATCTAGTTTACCTCATATCTACTAGAGAGAAGCAGTGAGTACATCAGTTTATACATTCAATAGAGTATATATCAAAGGAGAAATCGGTAAGACACCTTATGAATTATGGTTTGGCAATACATCTACAGTTAAGTATTTCAGAATCTTTGGTAGTAAATGTTATATCAGGAGAGATGATATCATTGGAAAATTTGATCCTAGATGTGATGAAGGCATATTTCTTGGTTATTCTAATAAAAGAAAGGCATATAGCTGTTATAACAAGAGACTGCAGAGAATTGTGGAGAGTGATAATGTCAAGGTGGATGAGCTAAATAGAAGTTAAATCAGCATTTATGAGCAAGAACCGGTGGTGACAATGATTATATCTAAACCAGTAGTATCTTTCTCAGAACAGACTATTGAACCAATTACTCTAGTAGTATCATAAAATTCAATAGTAATTGAAGAACTGGGAAGAGGAATAGAGAGTCAGAAGACTCCTAGGTATGTGAGATTGAATCATTCAGGAGATCAGATCATTAGGGATAAGAACAATGGAGTGATGACAAGAAGAAGACTGACAATGAATGAGGTATGTTTAGTTTCTCAAGTTGAACTGGTATCAGTAATTGAAGCATGTAAAGATAAATGTTGGTTGAAAGCTATGGAAGAAGAATTAGATCAGATTGAGAAGAATAACACATGGACTTTAGTTCCCTGGCCTAAAAATAAGAATGCTATTGGAACTAAATGGGTTTTTAGGAATAAATTGAATGTGGATGGTCAAGTTGTAAGGAATAAGGCTAGGTTGGTTTGTAAGAATATTCTTAGAAGGAAGGAATTGATTATGGAGAGACTTTTGCACCTATAGTTAGGATTGAAGTTGTAAGATTATTTCTTGCCTATGCTGCCCATAAAAACTACAAGGTTTATCAGATGGATGTTAAGTGTGCATTTTTGAATGGGGATCTTGATAAGGAAGTTTATATTGAGAAACCTAATGGTTTTTCACTTTTAGATTATACAAACATGGTTTGCAGGTTAAGGAAAGCTTTATATGGATTGAAACAAGCACCTAGAGCTTGGTATGCAAGGTTGAATAAATATATTTTGAAGCTTGGTTTTACTAAGGGTAATGCTGACAATAATATATATTATAAGATCACTGATGATGATATACTGATTATTGAAGTATTTGTTGATGACATCATTTTTGGAGGTGAAGATAAGTTATACATGGAATTTTCTAAGAATATGGAGAAAGAATTTGCAATGTCTGTGATTGGGGAAATGAAATTTTTCTTAGGTTCGTAAATTACTCAGATTGATAAAGGTATTTTCATCTGTCAAACTAAGTATGCTAGGGAATTGTTAGGGAAATTTGGGATGGGAGATTCTAAACCGGTAAGTACTCCTATGGTTGTAAGTGAGAAATTGACAAGGAAAGATGTTTCTACATCGGTAAATCCTACAAGATACAAATCTATGATTGGAGGTCTACTTTATTTTTCTCGGACTAGGCTTGACATAATGAATGTTGTTTGTATTGCATCTACATTTTAGAGTGATCCTAGAGAAAATCATGAGAGTGCGGTGAAAATAATTTTTAGATACTTGCAAGGTACATCTGAATATGGTTTTTGATACCCTAAGGATGATGACTTTACTTTATGTGCATACACAGATGTTGATTGGGTTGGAGATGTTGATGACCAAAAAAGTACTTTTGGTGGAGCTTTCTTTCTTGGAAAGAAGTTGGTTTCATGGATCAGAAAGAAACAGTAATGTACTTCTTTATCTACTGTTGAAGCTGAGTATGTTGTTGCTGCTACTAACTATACACAGGTTCTATGGATGAAGCAAATGTTGAAGGATATCAAACTGCATTGCACTAGACCGGTAGTTATTCACTGTGATAACTATGCTGCTATTAACATATCAAAGAATTTGGTATTTCACTCTAAGACAAAGCACATATCTATCAAGTATGACTTTTTGAAGGAGGTGGAAGAAAATGAAGTTAGACTGGTTTATGTGAACACTAAATAGAAAATTGGAGATATTTTCACTAAAATTTTGCCTAAAGAACTATTTTAGTACCTAAGAGACAGGTTAGGGGTTTCTGCCCCTCTGACAGAGAATTGATTGATGCTTTTTGGCATTAGTCTGGTATGTATTATCGGAGATATTATTCATTCTAGCACTGATGTGGGGATTCTATTGCCCAGGGAGAGTAGTTAGCCTTGTGATTCAGTGGTTTATGTCTTTTCTTTGCTATTTATGTCATATTTTTGGCATTAATGTCAAAGGGGGAGAGATATTGATGTTGAAAACTTAAGGAATTGTATACATTAGGGGGAGAGGTATATGTGTAATTCAGAGCTTTACAAAGATATCATTTATAGGGGGAGTTTGGTCTTTGTTTCAGAACTTCATTGCTATAACTTTATGTGAGAGATTGTTGGTTGTCTTCCATTGGGGGAGACTTGTTTGGTATTTCTTGGTACTTAGATGTTTTTCACATCTAGTGTTTCCATCAACGTCAAAGGGGGAAATTGTTGGCCATTTGGAGGAATTGAATATGTGTTGCATTGATGTTTTGTCATTGATGTCAACACTAGGTGTTTTGGATGCTTTATTGATACCCTTTTGGTCCCGGTAGGTTGACTGGTTTATGGTTGGTTTGGATCCAAAATGATCTGGTATGCTCCGGTATGATTTGGTTATGGAATTGGCTTACTCATGTTCATATTCAGTCAGTTAGTTTTGGTCCGGTGATCGGATGCTATCCTACTTTCTTGCAAGATTGGTTTGTGGTTCTGGCGAGGGTTTCACCGGCAAAGCTTTTGTTGAAGATCTTTGATGATATGCATAAGTGGTGTTGGTGCAGCTTTTGGTGGAGATTCAAGATGTTGATGGTGATCATGCTCGAGACTTAGTGGATTGGGGTCATTGCTTTAGTGTACGGACCTATATTGGGTCCTAACTGATCTAGGTTATGGACCAGCTTAATGTAATGTGTGGGTTGGACCTCTCAATGTGTTTTCGGGATGTCTTATGAGTTGGATATTATTTGTTTGTTCTAAGGTTGACATGTTTTGTAATAATGTAATTGGTTTATTATCTAGTGGCCGACCTGATTGATTATGGTTGAAGGTTTGTATATATATGATGTAAGATCTCATTGTAGATAAGGGTCATGGTATTGGATATGGATATGTAATGTGTGAATAATATAATATCATTCAGGAAGAGGATTTAGTCGATCATTGGAAATCGAATTGGGTTTATGTAAGAGGATTTAGTCCTCTGGTATTGAGCTTAACTAGAACTATACTCAGGCATATGAGATATTATCTTTGCAATTCATTCATTCTTTCGGATTGTAGTCTGGATTTATATGTAGTCAATGAGACTCCTTTTGTGATGAGCAGTGCACTCTAGGTTTTTGGCCTTCCTACAAGTTTAGGCCCCTCAATTGTAATTCAATACTTACTACAGAAGTATTATCTAGTTGTGGGTAGGCTTCCCACCGTGATTTTTCCCTTTACTAGGTTTTCCACATATAAATATTGGTGTCATGTGGATGGTATTTATTCTCTGATTATTGTTTATGCTTAATTGGTTTAATTACTATCCTAGTATTTGGTTTAAGCACTCTGGTATTAATATTTTGGGTTCCGGTATTAAATTTATAATTTCTAAATGTTTTGGTAATTTGTGACAACTGATTCACCCTCCCCCCCTCTCATTTGTCTTCCAGCTATTTGAACTGTCTAATAGATACTCCCATCAATTTGATGAGAGGGAGGATTACATGAGAAATTTTGGCCTAGCTAAAGCTGTCCAAAGGAATGGGAAGTGGGAGTATCTAAGGAAATTGGAAAAGGAAAGAAAGGAAAGGGACCCAATTTTCAAGGGTTTTTGTTCTAATCTTCAAAATGACCTTGCAAGGATGATAAGCATGATAGAAAACTATGATGAGATCCTTGCATTTGAGTTGGGAAGAAGAGAAGGGTAGTAGGAAGAAGAACAAGAAGAGGAAGGACAAGAATAAAGGTCATCTTATGAGCCTTCCAAATCAAAGGGGAAGGAAATTCTCAAAGGAGAATCTTCCCAAATTGCTCCCTCCTAGCCTACACCATCATATGAATGTAAGGAAGTTAAGTAGCGGAAACAACTTCCTACACTAACCTTGAGAGTAGGGTAATGCAAAACTTTTTCAGATCGTTACAACAGTTACAGAAAATAGAAATAGATATAATAGCATTCATACCACAACACAGTGATTTACGTGGGGAAAACCCTTTCGGGAGAAAAACCCCACACTCCAAAAGCAGCTCAATATTTTATTCAGCAATCAAAAATAGATTACAACATACTCGCAGAGCAAGCTCTTCGCAGGAGTACCACTAATCAGAGATTCAGAGGCAACTCAATAGCCATAAGACTCTTACACCCAACCTCTATCTCACACACCTCATAAATAGGAGATACAATACAAGAAACCGTCAAATGGTATTACAAAACCATGGGCTAAAACCACCCAATAAGGTGTAGCCGACCTTATCTCCCTTCTAGATGCCCTATGACATGTTAAAGCACACATCAACACGTGTCGCTCCCTTTTACAGCTCATTTATGTATCCGATACAAATTATTTTTCCTATTTCAGGAGTACAAACTTCCGGAGGCCATAACTTGAGAACCGGGTGTCTGATTGACGAACCGTTTGAAGCGTCGGAAAGCTCGTGAAGTGCTCTATCACCTCATAACCAGCTGCACCAGCTATGGCCACTTTTCAGGTCATTTCAGAGCCTCTAAAGCCCCCAAAATTAAGTTTAAACATTTTATCGCACCCCTCCAAGACGAAAACTTTAATATCTTCAAAACTAGTTGTGACCTTGCGACGCAACTTTACCGAAATGCTTATCTAGCCAACCAGAAGCTTCAGGGAGAGTTTCGCACCATTTCGTGCTCAAATGAAAACTTACTATAAATAGTAACCTCGCATAAATGCAAGGTTGAGACACCATTTTTCCCAACAAATCTCCCACTTGTCGAACACCTTGCAGGAGCGGAAGGGAATGTCAACACAATGAATCAATTGCTAGGGGCCATAAGGCCCATAGACTCTGAACACCATCTGAATTTCTCTGTGCTCACAGCCTTAGTTAAAGTATCTGCAACATTCATCAAAGTTTCCACCTTAACCAGCTTCACCCTACCATCTTTGACCATATCTCTAACAAAATGATACTGAACATCAATATGTTTGGTCCGGGCATGAAATGTCGGGTTCTTAGCTAGGCTAATTGCACTCTGACTGTCACAGTAAACTGTCACTGTACCTTGTTTTATTCCAATATCCAAACACAGTCTCTTAAGCCAAATGGCCTCTTTACAAGCATGAGTAGCTGCCATATACTCTGCTTCAGTAGTGGATAAAGCAACCACAGCCTATCGCTTACTCATCCAACTAATTGCACCACCAAACAAAGTAAACACATAAGCACTGGTGGATCTTCTGCTATCAATATCACCTGCCCAATCTGAATCCACATAACCATGGATATCAAGGGAAGTCATGTCTCCAACTGAATTACCATGATAACACAAAGAATACTCTGAAGTACCCTTCAAATATCTGAAGACTCTTTTGACTGCATCCCAATGAACTCTACCAGGATTAGACATATATCTAGAAAGTACTCCCACTGCTTGGGCAATGTTTGGTCTAGTATAGACCATAGCATACATCAAGCTTCCAACCGCACTCTGGTAAGGCACTCTACTCATGTCTTCTATCTCCAATGGGGATGTAGGACAATCTGAAATAGATAGTTTCATTCCAACTGTAAAAGGAACACTCAATGGTCTACAATTCTGCATGTTGAACCTCTATAACACTGAATTCACATACTTACTCTGGCCTAGCCATAGCTTTCTGTTCACCCTATCTCTTCTAATTTCCATCCCAAGAATGTGCTTTGCTGCACCAAGATCTTTCATTTCAAATTTAGCAGCGAGCTGAGACTTCAGTTCTGAAATCATACCTTTCCCTTTACCAATGAATAACATATCATCAACATACAATGCAATGAATAAGAAATGATCACCATCAGATGTATAATAAACACAGTGATCTGATTTAGAACGTTCAAATCCCAAACTCAACACATATGTATCAAATTTCTAGTACCACATCCTAGGACTTTGTTTGAGGCCATACAAAGATTTCTTCAATTTACAGACCAAATTACTTTTGCCTTTCACCACATAGTGCTCTGGCTGTGTCATATAAATATCTTCCTCCAAATCACCATGAAGGAAAGCAGTTTTCACATCCATTTGCTCAACCTCTAAATCATAAGCAGTAGCAATAGAAAGCAAAAATCTAATGGACGTCATTTTTGCAACAGGAGAAAATATCTCACCGTAATCAACACCCTCAACCTGAGAGTAGCTTTTTGCAACCAACCTTGCTTTATACTTCTCAATGCTTCCATCTGAACCAATCTTTTTCTTGAACACCCATTTACAACCAACAGGTTTTCGTCCTTCAGGCAATGGTACAAGATCCCATGTATCATTCTTTTTCAAAGCTGCCATTTCTTCCTCCATAGCAATCTTCCAAGATTCTGCATCATTCATACCTAATGCCCTCTTCTACAGATTTCGGTTCATCCACACTAGTATTCAGAGCAAAAATACATCTCCAATCATTAGGTGAATACCTTTCAGGTGGTTGTCTATGTCTTGTAGACCTTCGAACAAGCTGAGTTGGAGGTTCTTCCTCCTCTTCTGAAGATTCAGAGCTAGACGAGCTCTCCTCAACTTCTTGCCTATCTAGGGGTCTCGATTCAACTCTTTCAGGTGTAGAAGGAAGTTGAATCACATCTTCTTTTTTAGTATGTTCTGGCTACAATGTAACAGAAGGAGACTTAATTTCTCTAAAAATAACACTTCTACTGTGAATTACCTTTTGTGCAACAGGGTCCCAAAGCTTGTATCCTTTCACACCATGACTATACTCGATGAAGATACATTTCACAGCCTTGTTCTCCAACTTTGTTCGCTTCTCCTTTGGCACATGTGCATATGCCTCACAACCAAAAACTCTAAGATGTCTCAATGAAGGCTTGTGACCTGACCATGCTTCCATAGGCGTTTTATCAACAAGAGCTGATGTAGGAGACCTGTTAATCAGGTAGCAAGTAGTGGCAACAGCTTCAGCCCAAAACTTTTGTTCGAGACCAGCACCACTCAACATACTCCTAGCCTTCTCCATCAGTGTCCTGTTCATTCTTTCTGCAACTCCATTCTGCTATGGAGAATACAAAGTTGTCTTCTGCCTGTTAATTCCACAGTCTTTACAGAATCTATCAAAATCATTAGAGCAAAACTCACCGCCATTATCAGTTCTCAAACATTTTATTTTCTTTCCAGTCTGCAACTCAACCATTGCTTTAAATTCTTTAAAACGACTAAAAACTTCAGATTTACTCTTTAGAAAATATACCCATGTCCTTCTACTAAAATCATCAATAAATGAAACATAATATGTGGATTTTCCAATCGAAGAGACATCTACTTGACCAAACACATCAGAATGGATAAGATCCAAAACACCACAAGTTTTATGAGAACTCGAGTAAAACTGAACGCGGTTTTGTTTTCCATAAATGCAATGCTCACAGAAATCAAAGTCAAGATTACAATCATTCAAACCTTCAACAAGGTTTTTATTTTTCAAGGTCCTTAGACCCTTTTCTCCAATGTGGCCAAGTCTCTGGTGCCATAACATAGTCTTCTCTGCAGGTAACTTTGCTTCAGACGAAAGAGCACCTTTAGGTACCCAAAAACCATTTCCATCTGCTGAAGGTGAAACCTTCAAATCTTCCAGTGAAGTATCTGCAGATTTACTTTTTATAGAAGTGCTATTACACTCAACAATGTATGCTTCAATCTTATACAAAGTGCCAAACCTGACACCTCTAGCAACTACCATAGCACCCTTAATCATCTTACATCCTGCTTCAGAAAAGACTACCTGCACACCTGCATCTATCAGCTTGCTCACAGATAACAGGTTTCGTTTTAATCCATGGATATGCAGCACACCATTAATCCTTTTTATTCTACCATCAGAAAACCTGATTCTAACTTTACCTTGACCAACAATGTCTAGATGTGAATCATCACCCAAGTACACCTTACCTCCATTAAATCCTTCATATTCAGAAAACCAATCTCTATTGGAAGTCATATGAAAAGATGCACCTGAGTCAATTAGCCAGGCATCATTACCTGCATGAGTCGCCAAAGCCGCAATAAATGCATCGCCATCTTCCTTGTCGGACTCAGAATCAGAATCAAAATTTTTCTTTTTCTTCTTCTTCTTTTCTTCTTTGCAGTCCTTACGGATGTGACCCGGTTTACCGCAATTCCAACAAATGACTTTGGACTTTCCAGGAGATTTCGATCTCCCTTTGGATTTGGACTTGTCGCGCTTCTCATTCTTCTTGCCTTTCTCCTTAGGTCTTCCACAAATGGTTAGGGCTTCCTTTGAACTGATGGATACCTTCCTTCGCATCTCTTCACCGAGTAGGGCACCCACCACGTCTTCAGATTTCAAAACAACAGAAGTACTACCGATAGCCATAATAAGAGAATCCCACGAATCAGGCAAAGAACAAAGCAAGATCTGACATTTCTCCTCCTCGTCCATCTTAACACCGACGGATACTAATTGAGCCACCAACATATTGAATGCTTCCAAGTGGTCTGCAATTCATCCACCCTCTTCCATCTTCAAGGAATACAATTTCTTTATTAAGAAAATTTGATTTAATAAAGATTTCGCTTGATACATCTCACCAAGCTTAGTCCATAGCTTCTTTGCAGAGTTCTCTTCATGGACATTGATTAAAATAGAGTCTGCCAGGCATAGTCTTATTAGACCCTTGGCTTTTCGGTCCATAACATCATACTGAGCTACCGCAGTAGGATCCAAGGGCCTTTGGACATTCGCATCAACAACATCCCAAAGATCTCAATCTATTAGCAGATCTTCCATCTTCAGCTTCCACATCTCAAAATTACTTCCATTAAATTTCTCCACCTCTATTCTCCCTGACGAACTCGCCATCTGAATATTCCTGCAACAAGATCAAAAAGTGTCTTCTGCACAAGCTCCCACTCAAATCTGGATTAGTTCAAAAAACCCAACTGCCCACAATTGAAACCAAAGGTGATCAGGCTCTGATACCACTTGTAAGGAAGTTAAGTAGCGGAAACAACTTCCTACACTAACCTTGAGAGGAAGGTAATGCAAAAAAATTTCAGATCGTTACAACAGTTATAGAAAATAGAAATAGATATAATAGCATTCATACCACAACACAGTGATTTACGTGGGGAAAACCCTTTCGGGAGAAAAACTCCACACTCCAAAAGCAGCTCAATATTTTATTCAGCAATCAAAAACAGATTACAACATACTCGCAAAGAAAGCTCTTCGCAGGAGCACCGCTAATCAGAGATTCAAAGGCAACTCAATAGCCATAAGACTCTTACACCCAACCTCTATCTCACACACCTCATAAATAGGAGATACAATATAAGAAACCGTCAAACGGTATTACAAAACCATGGGCTAAAACCACCCAATAAGGTGTAGCCGACCTTATCTCCCTTCTAGATGCCCTATGACATGTTAAAGCACACATCAACACATGTCGCTCCCTTTTACAGCTCATTTATGTATCTGATACAAATTATTTTTCCTATTTCAGGAGTACAAACTTCCGGAGGCCATAACTTGAGAACCGGGTGTCCGATTGACGAACCGTTTGAAGCACCGGAAAGCTCGCGAAGTGCTCTATCACCTCGTAACCCGCTGCGCTAGTTACGGCCACTTTTTAGGGCATTTCGGAGCCTCTAAAGCCCCCAAAATTAAGTTTAAACATTTTATCGCACCCCTCCAAGACAAAAACTTTAATATCTTCAAAACTAGCTGTGACCTTGTGACGCAACTTTACCGGAATGCTTATCTAGCCAACCAGAAGCTTCAGGGAGAGTTTCACACCATTTCATGCTCAAATGAAAACTTACTATAAATAGTAACCTCGCATAAATGCAAGGTTGAGACACCATTTTTCCCAACAATGAAGCCCCTATAGAAAAACGAATAAGAAAGGTAGAGAAGAGGAAGGTGAAGCTCTTTGACTTTGTTGAAGTCATTGAGCCAAATTTTGATGCAAACATTAGGCCACCTTCTCCCCCAAGAGATACTTTTCAGGAGGATGAAGTGGCAAAAGTTCTTGTGGACCTTGATAGGTATTTAATTCCAAGCACCATCCCAATTGAAGAGACAATAGATGAAAGGGTGATTGCTTCTATACAATTCATGTCAAATGAAAATTTTGTCAACACCCCAGAGTTTAAATCATTCTGGATGAGGGAGAAGCTGAAGGACCTATCCGAAGAAGAACTTCAAAATTTTGACAAAGAAAGAATTAGGTGCACCCCTCAAGAGGGAAGGGAACTTGTAGCAAAAAGTGATGTTTTGCTTGGACCTAGGTGGAACTTGGAGAAGATTTTCATCCTTGACTAGGTCATGAGGCAAAGGGACCCCATTTATGCTCAAGAATTTGGTGAGCATGGATCAGGAGTAAATCCAAGTGTAAAGGATTTCTCAATTTGGTCAAGGGCCCCCAATACAAAAAATCCAATAGTGTTATTTGGGATAGAACAAAGGGTCGGAGATGCAGTAATCAGGATTATGGAGGCATCAATGATAACTTTCAATACTACACATTTTGCAAAGTTGGCAGCAGAGGAGGAGGCGAAAAGGCATGAAATTTTGACGAACGGGCATGTAGCCCTCAACCAAGACCATGGCAGATTATTCATTGAAAATGTAAGGTTGAAAAAGGAATTGGTAGAGAAAGACAGAGGGATTGTAATAGGGCCTAAACCTAAAGATATTGAAAAATTAAAGGAGGAGCTCCAAAAGGAAAAGGATGAGGCCAACAAGAATTACTTTGAGATTAGGAAGTCCACAATTTTGCAAGTGTCCAATAAAGTAATTGAAAAGTTAAGTGAGCTGCATGCCTCTTATTCTTTATTGTCTTAGCTTCTCAACCAATTGAATGAGATTCTTTCATTTTTTCAACCTATTAGGACCACCTGGATGCCAAAGGGTCAGAATTTAAAAGAGGTCATGTTGGTAGTAAAAAATGTAGCCTCTCCACCCCAAATTGTAGTGTGACTTGGAAAAATTAAAATTTATTGATTAAGGAGTTGCCCAACATTGAGGATGAGAAGAAGGCATTGATTAAAATGATTGATTCTTTCCAAGGATTAAAAAAGTGGGATATCCCCACAATTTTGGTAGGTGGTGGACAAATGAAAAGTTTATAAGAGTGGAAGCGGGGCTTCCAAGATGCCATAAATACAATTTTGACTTCCTTGGCTACTGATTTGGCTCAAAGTGACTCATATTATAATATCATTGATAAAATCATGGAGGTTGACTTTATGTACCATAGATTTACTTTGAAGGCCACAACTGTGCCAACCCACAAAACAAGAGAAGCAATAAATAAATTGTAAGGTTTGATGGGTTTTCCTTGGCCAATGGATGAGATAGAAGCATTCCATAAAAGGTACTGCTCCTTGAAAGAAGAGAAACTTGAAGGAGAGGACTAGTCATAATCCTTAATTTTTTGTTACTATAAATTTTGTGCAGGTTGTTTATTTTGGGGAAGATTGGTAGAAGTACTCAATCACCAAGGACAATTCTCCAAGATACCTACTACCAGACGCCAAGATGTACTTTAGATCCTAACAAGAGTAGACATTAAAGTACCAGTGAAAAGGTAGTTTTTGCAGACCTGTAGTCCAAAGCTCCCAGAATGATGACCTCTCAGTCGCTTACATTAATGCAGTAAACAATATTGCATGCAGAGTAAAAAGGAAAAAAGGCCTTAGGGAAAATTATAATGCAATGTAATTTTGACAAGTGTCTTCTTGGCCTGAGGCTTGTTTTGCTCCCGTATGTTATAAAAGGGAATTGAGGGCCAAGAAGAAGGATTCCAAAATTTTGATTAATATGTACTAGGAAAGTTGTGAAGCAATATAATGATAGTTAGTCTTTCACAAGTTTAGTGAGTATAACAATCTATCATGAATGTATCAATTTTATTCTGAAAATCAATATAGAGAAAATTCATTTTTCTTGCTCATATCTCTTGTATTGTGTTGTATGAGTTGTAATGTTAATGACATGTTCAACTTGTGTTCTCTAATGGAGAATGTATATTCCTTGATAGGTTTCATTACAAGTAAAATGAATTAAATTATGTCTTGAATGTTGCAACATTTGTGTGAGAGAGATTGTGAGGAAGTTGTGGATGCATTCTCAATCTAAGCATTTTAAGCAAGTCTTGAATGCTTAGTATTGGATCTTAATGCTGATACTATGATACTATTTGTCATTAGGATTGTTGTTTGACTTTGTATTCCCTTTGGATAGATACTGGTCATATCATTTTAGGTTTCTGGATCATTATCACATTCTTATTTCACCTTTTATATTTAAGTTTTCAATTCTTTTTATTAGGAATAGAATAGATTAGAGACAAATTTCAATGCAAGAAAAGTGATACAAGCTAAGGTTCAAGCCAGAATTTGTAGTTCATCATACTTTCCTTGGTATATTTTCATTGAAAGCATCTGCTATACAATGCAATATTTATTTATATACAGCCAAAATGTTGTATAATATTGCAATAGGGATACCCACCTAGGTCCTGTAGAGCCTGAAGAGTAGAAGATTTCAGCCTTTGTGCTAAATCTTCTTCGCTGGCCAAACCCAATCCTAGGCCCATTTATGAGTTAGTGGATATTTATATAGGATTTAGGATCTATTGATTTGGGAACCAATAGAGTCAAAAACTAATTTTTGACCCATCAAGTCAGCAATCACCCTGCATAGTTGTTTGAATTTCAACACTCACTCCAGGTTTGAAATTGAGCCACTAGATTCTCCTTATTGTGTGTATATGGATGACCATGATTGCAACACAAAGCCCTTAAAAGAGACCAAAAAATATTTGAAATTAGGGTTGTCGATCTCCCCCTTAAGTGAAATCAGACGACTGAGATTGGCAATTAAACCAACTGATCCTGCAAGCCTTATCGTTATTTTGCAGCTAGAGATAACTCTTTGTATTTGATTGCTATGACACAATAAAAACCATCCTCTTGGACAAAATTAATTACTATATCAAAAGGTTCAAGTGGTGGTTAGCCATAAATGCTATAACCCCGCAATATCCTTGTTTGTTTTTTATACAGCTAGCATTCGTTGTTTCGTGAACCAAACCTGGCAGTTAGCCTTAATCGTCACAAAACTCTAATAAAATATTTCTGTCATATTGCATCACTATTTCGCAAGGTTAACCTTGCTAATATCTTTCTTTGCCAAGAAACGACAAAAAAAAAATTGTAACCCCACCACGACCCATATCACCATAACGTGAAGGGGGCCCCACCTTCTTTGAAAACTATTGTAAAATAGCAAAAAAGACTTAACTTAACATCATTGTCATGACTCATATCACTATTTCACAAGCATGACTGCACCACCACAAAATAGTGAAAATAATAAGTGGTTACTGCAATATCATGGGAGAACTAGAAGATAAGTCCCAACTACCACGAAACAGTGATAACAATATAAACCTTGCCAGTCGATAGCGAGTAAGAAGTGGCTAGCCCTTGGATGGAAAGAGGACCTTCTGCTAGTAGATTATAAGTGAAATGAATACCTTGTTCAGTCAATAATTGAAAAGAATAAGTCCAAGAAAGGTTTGAAGGAAAAAACCTTAGGGTTTAGGGTTTTAGGCTTTAGGGATTCACAAGTTTTTTTAGCTAGTAGATGATTTCTAGGATTAGTTATCTATATGGCTAAGGTTGACACAAAAATGGTCAGCCAAAATCAATGCCAACTAATATGTTGACATCAATGACAACCACATAACAACACCATCTCATCCACAACACTCATATCTGCAACAATTTCCCCCTTTGTTATTGATGGCAACATCCATCAACAAAAAACACAAAAAAATATCTGCACAACAAGACAAACATCTAAAAATCTCAGGATCTCTCCACTTTTTACATCAATGACAAAGGACACCATAAATCCCCTTATGAAACTTACTCCCACTCCCCCTAAGAGGAAGCATCTAAGCATCAGTCTAAATAAAAATATCCAATCTGCTCACTGGACCAATGCACATCCATGGTGCAGTCACAGTGGGGAGGGTCCTCAAAGAGAATAATTTGGACTATGCAACAAGAGTCACATAGTAGAAACAACTCAATATGATGGAAACAATATAGAAATAAACTATATTATATCATGAAAATCAGTTACAAACTACCAACATCATGCAGGCTCACAAGATTTGGCTCATAGGCTTGAGCACAAAACATGTGTGTTATGCAACATTCAGGCTCAAGAAAGAATGCGAGCCAACTCCGAATGCCCTGACCATAGGATTATTATTCTATTTTCTCATTACTGAATTCTAATGCTTAATTACATTAATTTATATGATCAAGAATGATCCACGTCGGCCTAAGATGGAACAAATACCAATGAACAAGAATGAAACATGTAAAACAACAAGGTCGGCCACACGCCAAAGAGATCCCTCTAGAATATCCAAAGAATGAAGTGCTGACCCAAAGGAAGGTCTTTCACACACCAAGTAACATTGGATACAATGAACTATAGCTTTACAACCTATGGAAATGATCCACAAGATCCGCCAAATCCAAATAGGTCCAAGTAGTTCTGGTGTGTTCTAAGCTAGAAAATTGTCTTAGATTTTGAGAGCAATAACTTGCAAGAAAAACATCCAAATTTCCCATGGAAGATGAACAAGTCCACAATCAAATCTAGCTCTACAAGATCCAGTGAGAAAATGCAATGAAATGCAAAAAGAAATGCTAAAATTGTAAAACAAGAAACAAATTGAAAGAAAATGTGTTTGGTTGATGCAAAATTGCCATGAACCAGGGATCCTCATGCATCAGACATCTAGGGTTGCTGAAAAAAATGAGTCCCTCACTTTGTTGGTGTCAGAGAAAACCAAGATGGTCTACCTCTACCTGAGAAATCCATGATGAATCTTCAACTGGTCTGCCTTTCCACTTTACCAGACACTCTCTGTATTGGTTTCTTCGAGTACTACGCCCAATCCTACTATCCAAAATGTCTTCAATTTGATCTGATATCCTCTATTGTTTCTACCTCTCTAGGTCTACTATGTTTTTCTCACTAAATTTTCTCTCATGATACTGATGTAGATCTACAATGTTGAATATAAGTGAAATACCCAAACTATCTGGTACCTCTACTTCATATGCATTTCCAGAACTGAATTTCTTCAAGATCTTACAAGGTCCAAACTTCCTCATCTATAATTTATTATAGGTTCCAATTGGGAATCTCTCTTTTCTTAGATATTTAATCACTTCATTGCAAACTTCAAGTTCCTTGTGTCTCCTCTTCTCATCTGCTTTCTCCTTATACTTGTTCTTCATGTCTTCCAAATTTTTTTAAATTGAGTATGCATTGTCTTAATATGCTTTGCAAATTCTTCTGCTTGTACACTCCTTTTATCTTCATTACTGATGTCTCTTAATTATGATATGCCTCTAGGGCATGCTCCGGTAACAATCTCAAAAGGTGTTCTTCTGGTAATCTTGTTCACTAAATTATTGTAGGAAAATTATGCTTGTGAAATAATCAAGTCCCAACTTACGGTTTTATCTCCAACTAAGCATCTCAAGAAATTTCCCAAACTCCTATTCACTACCTCTGTTTGTCCATTAGTTTGTGGGTGAAGAGTAGAACTAAACTTCAAATCTGTCTTCATCTTCTTCCAAAGTTTCCTTCAAAATATCCAGCAAACTTAGTGTCTCTGTCTAAAATGATGCTCTTAGGTAATCCATGTAATCCCACCACGTCCTTGAAAAATAGGTCAGCTATATGTACTACATTTTTTTTCTTCTTACAAGGTATGAAATATGCCATCTTTGAGAGTATATCCACCACCACAAATATATAATCATTTCCTCTTTCTGTCTTAGGCAATCCAAGTATGAAATACATGCTTATGTCCTCCCAAGGTCTCACTAGAACTATCAAAGGATTATACAACCCAACATTCTAACTACTACCTTTCATAAGTTGACAAATTCTACAACTCTGCACAAATTTCCTAACATCCTTATGAATATGAGGGCAACATTAATTCTCACTAATCAATTCCATTGTCTTGTCAATACCAATGTGTCTGGATAATCCTCCACTATGCTTCTCCTTTATCAGATTCTCCCTCATATAACTCCTAGGTATACACAACTCAACTCCTCTAAAAAACATCTCATCGTGAATAAAATAATGCAACCACTTAGTTATGTCCACCATAACTGGTCCCTTACATGCTTTCCAAGGTTCTACAAAATACAAGTCATCCTCATAAAAGTTCTTCAATTCCTCAAAACCTAATACCTCCACTCTCATCTCTATCAACAAGTTCCTCCTTCTACTCAAGGCATCAGCAAGTTTATTTGACTTTCCAATCCTATGCTTTAAAACAAAGGTATAATTATGCAAGAATTCCACCCATCTCATATGTCTCTAATTCAGCTTACTTTGGCTATTCAAATACTACAAAGCTTGGTGGTTCGTATACAACACAAACTCCTTAGGCAACAAATAATGTCTCTATTTCTTCAGTGCTTGAACTATGGCATATAATTCATGATCATACACTGAATATTTATTACATGCATCATTCAACTTCTCACTAAAATAAGTTATTGGTCTACCTTCCTGACTTAACACTACTCTAATTGCATTCCCACTTTCATCACGGTCCACTTGAAATACTTTGCTAAAATTAGGTAAAGCCAACACAAGTTGTTCTCTCACCTTCTTCTTCAACAATTCAAAGCTCTTATTTTCTCTGGATTTCCACTTGAAATCATTCTTATCTCCTCTCATTGCTTCTGTCATAGGGCTACAAATTGAACTGAAATTTTTGATAAACTTCCAATAGAAACTAGCCAATCCATGAAATGATCTTACCTCTCCACTTCTTTCCGGTGTAGGCCATTCAACAATCACTCTTACTTTCTCAAGATCCATCTTCAATCTATCCACAGATTTCACAAATCCCAAATATATTAATTATTCCTACATGAAACTGCACTTCTTAATGTTTATCAACAACTTCTCCTCTCTTAACCTTTGCAAAACTTGTCCCAAATGCAATATATGTTTTTCCTTTGTCTTACTAAAAATTAAAATGTCATCCAAATACACAATCACAATCTTACCCAATAATTTCTTCAATACCTCATTCATCAACCTCATGAAAGTACTCAGTGCATTAGTCAATCCAAAAGGCATCACCAACCATTCATACAGTCCTTCATTTGTCTTGAATGTTTTTTTCCACTCATCTCCTTCTCTGATTCTAATCTGATGGTATCCACTCATCAATCCTATCTTGGTGTAGTATCTAGCTCCACTCAAATAATCTATTATGTCATCCATCCTAGGCAAGGGAAATTGGTACTTCATTGTGATCTTGTTTATTACTCTGGAATCAGTACACATCCTCCATCCTCCATTCTTCTTAGGTGCTAACACTATTGGCACCGCACAAGGGCTCAAACTTTCTCTGATAAAAAATTTCCTCAACAATTCCTGCACTTGTCTATTCAACTCCCCATTCCCTGTCGGTGTCATCTAGCGTGTTGCTTTATTAGAAAAATTATCTCTGGGAATTAGGTCCATGCAATGACTGATACTAATTATTATAGGTAGTAATCCATCATGTACATTGTCTGAAATGATGTCTCCATATTCTGTCAGCAACTCCTTTATCTCCTTCAGTTGTTCTTCTTCATGCTCTGGATTGTCAGTCTTCTTAAAAACTAAGGCAAAACACACATTCTCATGTCTTATCCCATCTAGGAACTTCCTTCCATCCACCAAACAAATTCTAACACTTGTACAAACTTCACTCATCAAAGTATCCTCTAAGGGAAACAAGGTCTGCTTCATCCCATTTTCAACAATAGTGTATATGCTCTTCCTTCCATCATGTATTGCTTGTCTATCATACTGCCAAGGTCTTCCCAATAAAACATGACAAATATACATAGGCATAATATCACACAAAAATTCATCATGATAAGATCCAATCTTCAATTTCACCAAACATTATTCACTTACTAGTATCTTATGATAATCTTGAATCTATTCTATCTGATAAGGCTTAGGGTGCTTCAATCTTTCCAAATTCAGCTTTCTCACCATTTCCTTTGAAACAAGATTATTTGAACTACCACTATCAATTATAACTTTACAACACTTACTGGATACCTTATCTATAGTCTTGAACAAATTCCTCCTCTACAAGGGCTCTTCATCCTCTCTAGTATGACACAATGCTCTCCTCATCACAAGCAATTCTCCATCTTCTAGTCTATTAGCTGATCTGGTATGGTCTTCTTCTACCAAGGCAACTCTCCCAGTGTTCTTCCTCTTCCTACATTCAAAAGCACAACGTCCTTCTCCTCCACACTAGCAGGTTTCTCTAACAACTCTTTTACCTTATCTTCTGTCTTCTTTTCCATAACTCTCATTCTAGTATCCATTAGGTTCTTTTCTCTGGTAAAAATTTATATAATCCTTCTGGAATGATCTACCATCCCTACTAGATTCTTTGTCTTTATTATGATTTGTATAAGGTCCTCTTCCTCCAAAATTGCTCCTTCATCTTTGAAATCTTCCTCCAAATAACCTTCCACCTCTACCTCTTTTCTTTTGCTCATGTCTTTAGTTCAACTTCTCCTCTTCCTTCAGAGTATATTGATAATCTTCTTCAACACTTTGCAACTTGATTAGACTAAGGTCTTCTTGTATAGACATTCACAACCCATTTAGGTACCTAGCAACTTGTTTGGTCTCATCATCAATATGTCTGTATCTAATATTCAACTTGTAAAATGCTTCGGTGTACTCCTTCACACTAGATTCCTTCTACTTTAGGTTCTCCAACTTCCAGAATAGGTTCACTTGATAACAAGCATAAAATTTGATTTCAACTTGCTAACCATCCACTTCCAAGATTTAGTCTTTTCTTTACCTCTTCTCTATCTATCAACCCACAAATGTTCCCACCAAAGAGATGCATGATCTTTCAACTTAGTGCAAGAAAACATTACCTTGTTCTCTTCTGCAGTGCCCTCAAAATCAAAATATTGTTCCATCTTTGTGATCCAATATAGCAATTCATCTTAATCCAACTTGCCATCATAATCTGGTGGGGTAAAATGTGGTCTAGTATTCGCTCTTGACAATGCTCTTATAAACCTTCTTCATCTGGATCATTCATCGATGGAAGTGCTCCTTGTTCTCTAGCCACTTCTTCTTCATCATCACCGTCACTTAAATCTTGAACATTTCAACCTCTTCTCTAGGTCATTTCAATGTCTTCCAATTAGCCTGCAATTCCTCTCAACATTTCCATCATAGAAGGGTCTACATTTCCATCATAGAAGGGTCTACATTTCCATGCATTCCAACACCTCTAGCATTTCTTTGGGCAATCTTTATGTTAGTCCTCTACAACTATAGGTCGGATCCTCAATCCACCACCCTACAACAAAATCTAATAGGACTTCACAATCTCTGAAATGAAAACTTGCTATGATACCACTTGGTGCAATCATGGTGGGGAGGGTCCTCAAAGAGAACAGTTCAGACTGTGCAACAAGAGTCACATAGTAGAAACAACTCAATGTGATGGAGGCAATGCAAAAACAAACTATATTATATCATGAAAATTAGTTACAAATTGTCGACATCATGTAGGCTCAGAGGATTTGTTTCACATACTTGAGTACAAAATATACGTTTTATGCAACATTCGGGCTCAAGAAAGAATGAGAGCCAACTCCGAACCTCCTAACCTTAGCATTATTATTCTATGTTCTCATTACTAAATTCTAATGCTCAATTATATTGATTTATATGATCAAGAATGATCCGCATCAGCCCAAGATGGAACAAATACCGATGAACAAGAATGAAATGTGTAAAACAACAAGGTCAGCCACATACCAAAGAGATCCCTCCATAAAATATAAAGAATGAAGTGCAGACCCAAAGGAAGGTCAACCACATGCCAAGGAACATTGGAAACAATAAACTAGACCTCTGCAAGCTACGAAAATGATCCACAAGATCCACCAAAGCCAAATAGGTCTAGGCGGTTCCAGTGTTCTAAGCTAGAAAACTATCTCAGATTCAGAGAGTGTTAACTTGTCAGAGAAAGATCCAAACATCCCATGGAAGATGAACAAGTCCACAATCAAAATCCAACTCCACAAGATCCAGTGAGAAAATGCAACAAAATGCAGAAAGAAATGTTGAAACTACAAAACAAGAAACAAACTGAAAGAAAATGTTTTTGGTTGATGCAAGATTGCCATGAACCAGGGATGCTCCTACATCAATCCAAATGTATGTTAGTTCAAAATGGAAAGGGGTAATACCCCTAACTTCTATTGGAGATACTCAAAAGTATCCTTACATAATGCCTTCATGAAGATATCTGGAATCTTCTCTTTTGTAAGCACATACTCAAGCTTTACCTTATTATCCAACACCTTCTCCCTCAAGAAGTGATACTGAATGGATATATGCTTTCTTCTAGACTATTGAACTTGATTTTTAGAGATATTTATTGCACTAGTGTTATCACACATAATAGAGATAGGTTCATTGAATGTTACACCAATGTCCTTCAAAATCAACTTCATCCATAAAATCTGTGTGCAACATGAAGATGTTGCAATGTATTCTACTTTAGTTGTAGATAAAGAGACAAAATCTTGCTTCTTACTTGACCAAGCCAATAACCAGGAGGCTAGAAAGAATTCTCCACTACTTGTACTTTTCTAGTCATCAACACTTCCAACCCAATCTACATCAGTATAAGCTATAAGAGTAAAATATGAACTTCTAGGGTACCATAAACTAAAGTCTGATGTTCCCTTTAGATATCTAAAGATTATTTTCACTACCACAACATGAGACTCTTTCAGTTCTAGCTGAAATCTAGCTACCAAACAAACTACATACATGATATCTGGTAGGGTAATAGTTAAATATAATAGTCCTCCAATCATTGATATGTATAGACTTGCATCTTCTTTATGGGACTTATCATCTTTAGTCAACTTGCATACAATGGTCATAGGTGTACACACCAGTTTGGAGTTCTCTAACCCAAACTTCTTCAACAATTCCTTGATTTATTGATGTAGGAGCATCCTCGGTCTTCGAGCAATCTAGCATCAACCAGAAAAATATTGCCTTTCAGTTTTGTTCTTGTTCAGTTCGGTGTTGTATTTTTTGTGTTCTTTCAGTGTGTTCCTGTAGTTGGTTTTTTGACGTTTTGGATCAGATTTTTGGTTTCAAGGCTTTCTTTTGTTCATCATTCCAGTTTCAGTTCATTTGGATTCTTTTCTAGTGAATTATTCCTTCTAGAGTGCATGTTCTTGGTTTTTGGAGTAGTTTTGAGCTTATCATCTATGTTGGAGATTTATTCTCATGTGGAGCAATTTATTGGCTTGCGAATCGATTTGGTGCCTTTCCTGATGTTGTTGGGCCCTTGGATGACCTTCATTTGTGGTTCGTACTTCATGTTTTCTCTTGGAAGATGAGATCATCACGATTTGGGCTGACCTATTTTACATGTTTCATTTTATTGTTTTGGAGATTGTGATCTTTTGTGGACGACTCGGATATATTCTGGATGGTATATATTGTTGTATGTGATATTTTGAGGAAAAAGGGAATAGTTTAATGATCTAGATTCATGAATTGTAATTCAAATACCTCTCAGAGGTCTAGAAGGATTTTAATGTGGCACATAGTATGTAATAGGGCATGTTAGCTCGGCTGTAACTAGATGATTACCACATGATCTAATATGAATATATGATGATGCGGATGTCTAATTTTGCATTTTCCTTATGTGTTGTTGTGTCTTCCACTATTTTACTCTTTCTATATGATCTGGTTGGTTCTCTTTGAGGACTCACCACACTATGGTTGCACCAAGTGGTATTAGAGCTGGTTGCGAACCTTGAGGCATTCCTTTGGGTGAATAGATCACTGAGTTGAGGCAAGCTACAAGCATGTTCAATAGATCACTGATAGAGAGGCAATTGGAACCTTGTGGTTAGATCACCAAGTTGAGGCAGTTGTACTGGAGTAAAGGAGGAGATGCCGCCAAGGATGAACCCTAGGAGGGTAGAGAAGATGATGGAGGATTTCAATAATGAGAAGAGGAACATGATCCACAATGGATTGGTTGGTTTGAAGAGGAATCCAGAATCAAGGGATGAATATGAAGAGGTAGGAGAAGAGCTTGAGGCCAAAGAAGCTAAAGGACCGACAAATGAGGGTGAAGAGAGATTTCTTATAGAAGTGGCACAAGTGACTAAATTTCATAAATTTGAGGTATCAAACTTTTTGGGTTTGCTAAATCCAGAAGACCTGATAGACTGGATCGGAGAATTGGAGGACTACTTTGAGTTTGAGGATATTAAGGACCCACAGAGAATTTGATTGGCACAGACTAAGTTGAAAGGGCATGTTGGTTTATGATGGAAGGAATTGCAGAGAGATAGAGTGGAGAATGGTGAGATGAAAATCACCTAGTGGAGGCAAATGGTTGCAATATTGAAGGCTAAATTCATTCCAGGAGACAATGAATTGGAATTGTTCAAGAGGTTGTAGAACTTGAAGTAGAAAGACATGAGTGTGAAGGAGTATACCAAAGAATTATACAAGGTGATGATCAGATCTGGATAGAGAGAGATGGATAAGGGAAAGGTGGATAGATACATAAATGGAATCCAATTTAACATCCAGGATGAGATGGGAATGCTAAATATTTCTATAGTTGAGGAGGCTTACCATATGCTTTGAAGGATGAGGAGAAAGTTAAAAGAAGACAATAGAATAACCCTACAGAAAAGGAGAGATATAAAGGGCAAATGAGTTGTAGTATAAAGAAGTAGAATGTTGGAGAAGAATCAAAACCTAAGTGGAGTAAAAAACCTAATCAGAAGACACAAAGAAAAGGGAGTGGTAGTAGCAGTAGAGAATTTTTGGGTAGATGTTTTTAGTGTGGAGAAACTAGACATAGATCTTTTGAGTACAATCAAGGGATGATAAGAAATTGTGTGGCAAATGAAGATCGGGAAGTTAAGAGTTACCTGTGAGAATGTGTTAGAACTGAAGCAGGGAGAATCCCTATTGTTTAGAAGAGTTTTGATGGAGTAGAGCAGTGAGGATACTGGATCTACTCAGAGGAAGAATATTTTTTAGACTATGCATAAATCAAGAGGTAAGTGTTGTAAGTTTATTGTTGACAGTGAAAGTATTAATAATTTGGCATCTGAGGAGATGGTAGTGTAGCGTCCTAAAATTGCGACACTTGCAATTTTGACTGCATTTGGATCTTCACGATGACGGTGCAATGTTGAACCTGAATGGAGACCCCAAAACCTGCTTGTGACATAAAAAACTGCATCTTTCTGCACCTTGGCCTGATCCTCCTTGCACCCTGCTGTCCCGGGAGGTGGGACCATGGCGCCCAGTGCCCTGGTCCTTTAGGAACATGGTGCCTAGTTCCCTGGTCCCTCAAGACCATGGTGCCCAGCACCCTAGTCCCTAGCCCTATTTTGGGCCCGGTCTCTTGTTGGGCATCGGGTCTTCAAGTTTGCAATTTGGAAAATAATGTTCCTAGGTTGGCCTAAGGTCGGAAAAATCAATCTCCTAACCCTAATTGACAAGTATATAAATTACATTTCCCCTCCCAGAAAGGGTGGTAGGAAAAAAGGAGAAAAACATATGTGTGCAAGACGCGGAAGCGATAGGCAAACATTCAAACATTCAAGCATTCAAGCATCCCTTCAAGCAATTGAGCATTCTAGGTCTCCATTCAAGGCCAGGTGTTGCATTCAAGACAAGGATTCAACCATTGAAGAGGAGATCACCTACAACATACAACATACAACATCATTACACCTTCGCATGTAAGAATACAAACATTCTTACAACAAGGTATCAGTACTTGATTACATTACAAACACTTACATTTACAGCATTCTCATTTCTTGGTTAATTCCAAAACCGGGGTTTGACCTAAAGGCAAACCCCTAATCCCTAACCCCCCAATCATCCTCTCTTTTTTGTGTGTAGGTTGCAGGTACGCGACTGTAATTGAAGATCTGGAATCCTTGTGCAGAGACAGACAGATCCCCCTTCGTTTCGTGGATTTTTCGGAGGACCGTGTGCACTCTGGGCACCATCGTCCCATCAAATTTCACTCAAACTTGCAAGACAGCATCGTCTCGACATTTTACTGCTAATTTCAGGTCCGTAGCTTCATCCCGTGTCCTTATCTCTGTCTACAAGCGCATCTTTCTTACTTTTACATACACTCCTAGTTCAATCCTTCTATCTACATTCTTTACAAAAGAGGGTATCCTTGTTGTCTCAACCCTTGAAACTCATTTAGAATCCAGTCTTGCATTCTGTGGGATTGGATCTTGTGGGTTTCAACCCCTCTTTTGAATGTAAAGTCTCTCCTAAGTGAAAATCGTCAATCCTAGTGACCTCCTTTCTCTCTCCATGGAGTGGGGGAACACCTAGGGTTCAATTTTCCGCTTTACATTTTGGTGAACCCGATGTGAACATCCTAATTCTGATTATTCATGGTTAGATCTGAAAAAAAATTTGTTTCCTTAATTACATTTCCATGTTTGATCTTTTGCAAATTTTAGAGGTTAATTGCATAAAAACCCTAAATTCTCTTTTTAGTAATTAAGCTTGTGAAATGTTTAAGTGTTAATGCTTGTTTCAGATCTACCCTTCTATTGCAAATTGTCAATTCATATTTGTGCTTTAATTCTAAAAATTAAGTGGTTAAGTGTCAAAACCCTAATTTTTAAAACCCTCCTGATTCAACCTTTGACTGATGATTTCACTGATCAAAACACCTCCAAATCAGCTGTAACTTTGGATTCCACAACAAAATCATAATATCTCTCATCCCTGAAAATTTCGAAAAAAGTTGCGAGGACCGTGTGCACCTCAAGCGCCATCGTCCCTGACATTTTTTTTGAAATTTCGGGAGCTAGATCTTACTGTATTTTTCTGCTAGAATCCAGAATCTTGGTTGATTTCATCAATTCTAACACTTTCAAAATTAAAGTCAAAGGTGGTCTAGTGATTGCTTGGATTAAGGCTTATAATCATTCAAAAATTGTTGAAATTGAAATTTTGTGTTAAAATTGTGTTTCTTACAGTCCTAAATCTGAAAAGTGTGTTGGCATTCATTTGAAATTTCAGTGCTTTATTCAAATTCTTGCAGTTTGTGACTATTGAAATTAAGTGTTTAATTGCAACAACTTTGATTTCTGCTTTCAAAATTGAATTTTTGCATGAAATTGAGTCAACTTTTAAATTTCAAAGCTTGCATTGCTTTTAGTATTCCCTCTAAAATCATAAAATTCAAAAAATCTGTTTCCCTCTCTTTTTCAAAATTCAAATTTTGCATTTTTCAACAATCTTGGTAGGGTTCAATTTTGAGATTGCAACTTTAATTTGGCCTATCTACAGATCGTAAAATCACTCAATTTTTTCAGATTAGCTTTAAAATCATCATAACTTTCATCCCTGAAAATTTCGAAAAAAGTTGCGAGGACCGTGTGCACTCCGTTCGCCACGGTCCCCGACATTTTTTCTGAAACTTCGGGAGATTGTCATGATTGCATTTAATAGCTTAAATCCAGGAGATTGGCTGATTTTATTGAAATTTGCTACCTCTAAATTCGAAAATAAATTCAAAATTCAAGATCTCAATTTTCAAGATAACAATTAAAATTAAGTGCTACCCCCTTGGCCCTAATTTTCATTTGTGCCTACCTTTCTTGGAAAGTTGTGCATGAGTTTTACAACAATAAGCCCTACTTACACTATTCCCGTTAGACGAAGCCTTAGAATTAAGTCTTTCCAAGGTTTAATTACCGAGGAGATGGAACCTAATTTGAATGGCCTTTTTAACGAGGACATGGGCAATTTCTCTAATCCTCTTAATGATGAAGAAGCTCTCCATGAGGTTCCTGTAGAACAACTTTCGAAATTGGATAACCAATTTGATGATTTTCAGCAATGGATGTCTCAAGAATATCCCGATAGTCAAGCTTTTTCATTAATTGAGGGTCTAAAACATATGGTTCAAAGTGATAAGAATGGAATTGATATTTTGCGTAGTATTGCACACATCATGGATTTGAATGTGATGCCTATGAAGAGTTGTGCCGAAACTTTAGGTTATACACAACGTCCTACTCAAGTCAATCATTCTACCCCTTTGACAACTTCTATTGCTAGTATATCTACTTTTACATCAAACATAATGACTACTTCAATACAAAACATTCCACCTATGATCACCAGTCATGGGGGCAATCCTTCTTCTTCAATCAACCGTCTTCCTTAATTCAATCTGACTTCCTCATTCATTCCTTCAATGAGTGTCCCTATTACATCTCCACAAATGAACATGACACATTGGGGCAATTCATTTAACCATTCCATTCCTCCTTGTAGTGTTCCTTCTTTCCAATCATCTCCTATGACTAACTATCATAGTGTCCCGCCACCTTACTGTCAATCAATACCTTCTTTCAATAACATAATACCTCCATCACAATCTAACACGTCTAATATGAACTCTTCGACTGAAGCGACAATTAACAATCTTGCACAAACTGTCTCTTCTTTACAACAACAAATTGCCTCTATGAATCAATCTAAGTTTAGTGTGCCCACATTTGATGTTGTGAGCCCACTTTCTCTTGACATTGTTCGAGCTATCCCCCCTAAACATGTTGAAATCCCGTAATTGGAGCTTTATAATGGTAAAGGTGATCCTCTAACACATGTTAAGACCTTTCAAACAATATGTACCGATTTTGCTCATGACCAAAGGTTGCTTGCAAAACTGTTTACTAGAACATTAAGAGATAAGGCTCTACAATGGTATTGCTCATTGCCTTCTTATTCTATTACTTCTTTCCAACAACTTGCAAATGCTTTTATTCAACAATTTCAAAACAATATAAGTCCTAAAGTTACTTTGATTGATTTAATGCATTGTAAACAAGGTGTTAAAGAAAAAGTGACTGATTTCATTGGTAGATATAAGCATTTGTGTGCTCAAATTTCTTTTCCAGTACCTGACAATGATATTCAAAGAATCTTTATTTCTAATTTACAAAAAGATATTAGAGAAAAACTTCTGTTTTTTGAGTTTACTTCTTTCCAACAGTTGTGAGCAACTCTTCACAATTATCAACTGACTGTGAGTCAAATGGAACACCTATGGCTCCGAGTGATAAGGGTTATAGTAGTCAACAACCATTTGGGAAGTTTAAACCAAACAGAGAGTTCATTAAGTTCAATGAAAACATCATCAACAACAATGTGAATGCAGCATCAGGTGTGCCTCCTATTTCTAAGTTTTCTAGGAAAGAAAGAAAGTTTACTCCTTTGAATGAATCATTGCATAGTATTATGAATAAGTTATTTGAAAAAAATGTGCTTACTCTCCCTCCTATAAAGCAAATAGATCCTACAAATATTAATTCACCCTATTTTGATAACAAATATTTTTGTCAATTTCATCGTCAACCTGGGCATGATATTGAAAAATGTTTTGCTTTAAAGGGTAAAATTCAAGATTTGATTGATAATAATACTATCTCTGTTTCAGGTGTGAATGATAAAGGCAACACATCTGTAGCTCTTCCTAACCAAAATCTTAAGATTTTTACTAATCCATTACCTTCTCATACCTCTAATGTGATTGAGACTAATGATTCCTCTTTCTCACCTGATGGTCTTGTGTCTATGACTCCAAATGTGATTAACTTTGTGGAGCAGCAGAAAATCCCTAAAGAACCTTCCATCACATTTGATCCAGTGAAACTATCAGGGCACCTGACGGTCCTTTATATATAGTTGCAAAAGTCAAGAATACACCTTGCCGTGGAGTTCTTATTGATCCTTCTTGTATGGTTAATGTCATTACTAAAGAATTTCTTTTTACTTTGCAATTGAATCAAGTGATATATGACAAAACAAATGTGGTTGTGAAATTATTTGATGCATTTTCTTCTCCTGCAATTGGTTCTATTACATTACCTATTGAGGTCCATAACAAATCCCTTGATGTGAGCTTTGCTATTATTCCATCATTCGAACAATTTCGTGTGAAGCTAGGCTATCCTTGGCTATCTTCCATGAAAGCTATTGCTTCTCCTATTCACAAGTGCTTGAAATTTCCCCATAATGGTGAAGTTGTTACTGTCAATCATAGTCTCTTTAAACCAGCTGAAAGAACTTCTAGTGTTCCTATTGATTATTTTTGGCCTAAACAATTTCAATCTCTTCCACCGCGAAGTGATCATCTTTTCAAATCTTATCAAAAGTGGAAAAAAGATATTATCCTATCTCTAAGTGAACCTAGAACACCCAAACTTGATATTCCTATCATTCTTGAGAAGGAAGTTCTTCCTTTGAAAGATAAAACTAATGTCTTTTCTCAAGAAGATTCCCAACCCATCCCTATGGATGTGACTATGTCTATATCTAACAAACTTCCTAAAGGTAGACCTATACCTCCTCATCATGATGGACTTGGTCTCCTTCCTAAACCAGATATTCCTCCTTTATATGGAGCAATTCCTCCTCCTTCCTCTTATAGAGAGAAGAGACCTTCCTCTTCTCCTATTGTCCAACCTAAGAGACCACAACCTAAACACCCAAGTGATAAGGATGAGAACATTCCTCCTCCTCAATCTTCTCAACTTCCTACTAAGACTAGATGGAATCGTTCTGTGCATGAACACCGACGAAAGCATCATCTTAGAGCTCATGCAGTAGCTTCTCAAACTTTGCAATCCCCAAAGACACCTTCAGCTAGTATTATTCCATTTTCTCCTCAGCCAAAAATTGAGCCAAAATCTCCTAAACATAAGATGCATGATGGTTTTCATCCTGTGTGAGTTAAAGATCCTATTTTTATAAATCTTGATGATGATATAGATGAAAATGTTATTCATGATGAAAATGTTACTCCTCTTTCTTCTGATAGTGAATATGAATATGTTGATGTTGATAACCATTTATCTAACGCATTTTCTAAAGCACTTATCCTAGCTCCTAGACAAGAACAACATGGCTTGGAACATGAACATAGCCCTTGTTTGGATCTTGTGATAGCTCCATCTGCTGTGTTGGATGTTCCTCCTCTAGCGTGTTTCCTGCCTTCCCGAAATATTGATCAGCAAGATCGGGGGGTGGATGACGTGCTAGACTAGTTCATTAGCATAGCAGACTCTCTCCTCCTCTCTTGATCTCTTTTGTTACTTCTTCTATGTGTTATTCTCATTCTTCTATTTGTTGTCCTTAGTGTTGTCTACTTGAGGATGATGCAAAGCATTGAGATCTCTTTTGGTCTCTCTCATGTTGACTCAAAAGACACGTGTGTTCCCTTCTTCTAGGTGACCTTCCTTGATTGGGGAATGAAGAACAATTATGCATACATACATATGATATACATGAATTATCATATAGCATGCTGACCCCAAGGAAAGCAAAGTCACCTCGTACTTTGTGTTTTGTGTCTATTATCCTTGGGTTTATCTCACACTTGGGGGCTAAATATTTGTGATAACATGCTCCTTTCCCTTCTCATTTCTTATGTGTATCACTACCTTAAAGCAATCACCCCCGATGAGGCATGTACGATCGCTTTAACGTAGGGGGCATACACTCCATTCATATCTCTTCAAGATACTTAAAAATTTCTTGGCAAACTTAGCTTTGCCTTGAAAATTTTTGGTATGTTTCTTGCATGACTCATAGTGAGGGAACCTTACTACTGACAGTCATGGTTCTCCCTCATGATCTTCCATTTTACTTTGTCAATCAAAGTTGTAAGATCCTTAGTCCACTGGGGGCTTGGTGTATCTTGCCTCCTTGACGTGGTGAAAGTCTTTCAATGTTGTTTCCTTGTACTTTACCGGAAGTATGGGCATACGCTTATACTCCCACTAAAGTGGGGGCTAAATGTAGCATCCTAAAATTGTGACACTTGCAATTTCAACTGCATTTGGGTCTTCACGATGGAAGCGCAACATTGAACCTAAATGGAGACCCCAAAACCTACTTGCGACATCAAAAACTGCATCTTTCTGCACCTTGGCCTGATCCTCCTTGCACCCTGCTGTCCCGGGAGGTGGGACGATGGCGCCCAGTGCCCTGGTCCTTCAGGACCATGGCGCCTAGCACCCTGGTCCCTCAGGACCATGGTGCCCAGTGCCCTGGTCCTTTAGGACCATGGCACCTAGCACCCTGGTCCCTCAAGACCATGGCGCTGGGCGCCATCGTCCCACCTCCTGGGACAACAGGGTGCAAGGAGGATCAGACCAAGGTGCAGAAAGATGCAATTTTTGATGTCCCAAGCAGGTTTTGGGGTCTCCATTCAGGTTCAACATTGCGCTTCCATCGTGAAGACCCAAATGCAGTTGAAATTGTAAGTGTCCCAATTTTAGGATGCTACATTTAGCCCCCACTTTAGCGGGAGTATAAGCATACGCCCATACTTTCGGTAAAGTACAAGGAAACAACATTGAAAGACTTTCACCACGTCAAGGAGGCAAGATACACCAAGCCCCCAGTGGACTAAGGATCTTACAACTTTGATTGACAAAGTAAAATTGAAGATCATGAGGGAGAACCATGACTGTTAGTAGTAAAGTTCCCTCACTATGAGTCATGCAAGAAACATACCAAAAATTTTCAAGGCAAAGCTAAGTTCGTCAAGAAATTTTTAAGTATCTTGAAGAGATATGAATGGAGTGTATGCCCCCTATGTTAAAGCGATCGCACACGCCTCATCGGGAGTGATTGCTTTAAGGTAGTGATACACATAAGAAATGAGAAGGGAAAGGAGCATGTTATCACAAAGATTTAGCCCCCAAGTGTGAGATAAACCCAAGGATAATAGACACAAAAAACAAAGTACGAGGTGACTTCGCTTTCCTTGGGGTCAGTATGCTGTATGATAATTCATGTATATCATATGTATGTATGCATAATTGTTCTTCATTCCCCAATCAAGGAAGGTCACCTAGAAGAAGGGAACACACGTGTCTTTTGAGTCAACATGAGACAGACCAAAAGAGATCTCAATGCTTTGCATCATCCTCAAGTAGACAACACTAAGGACAACAAATAGAAGAATGAGAATAACACATAGAAGAAGTAACAAAAGAGATCAAGAGAGGAGGAGAGAGTCTGCTATGCTAATGAACTAGTCTAGCACGTCATTCACCCCATGATCTTGCTGATCAATATTTCGGGAAGGCAGGAAACACGCTAGAGGAGGAACATCCAACACAGCAGATGGAGCTATCACAGTGTCCAAACAAGCACTATGTTCATGTTCCAAGCCACATTGTTCTTGTCTAGGAGCTAGAATAAGTGCTTTAGAAAATGCGTTAGATAAATGGTTATCAACATCAACATATTCATATTCACTATCAGAAGAAAGAGGAGTAACATTTTCATCATGAATAACATTTTCATCTATATCATCATCAAGATTTATAAAAATAGGATCTTTAACTCGCACAGGATGAAAACCATCATCCTTCAGGACCATGGCACCTAGCACCCTGGTCCCTTAGGACCATGGCACCCAACGCCCTGGTCCTTTAGGACCATGGTGCCTAGCACCCTGGTCCCTGGTCCCTGGCCCTATTTTGGGCCCGGTCTCTTGTTGGGCATCGGGTCTTCAAGTTTGCAATTTGGAAATTAATGTTCCTAGGTCGGCCTAAGGTTGGAAAAATCAGTCTCCTAACCCTAATTGACAAGTATATAAATTACATTTCCCCTCCCAGAAAGGGTGGTAGGAAAAAAGGAGAAAAACATATGTGTGCAAGATGCGGAAGCGATAGGCAAACATTCAAACATTCAAGCATTCAAGCATCCCTTCAAGCAATTGAGCATTCTAGGTCTCCATTCAAGGCTAGGTGTTGCATTCAAGACAAGGATTTAACCATTGAAGAGGAGATCACCTACAACATACAACATACAACATCATTACACCTTCGCATGTAAGAATACAAACATTCTTACAACAAGGTATCAGTACTTGATTACATTACAAACACTTACATTTACAGCATTCTCATTTCTTGGTTAATTCCAAAACCGGGGTTTGACCTAAAGGCAAACCCCTAATCCCTAACCCCCCAATCGTCCTCTCTTTTCTGTGTGTAGGTTGCAGGTATGTGGCTATAATTGAAGATCTGGAATCCTTGTGCAGAGATGGACAGATCCCCCTTCATTTCGCGGATTTTTTGGAGGACCGTGTGCAGATTTTTTGGAGGACCGTGTGCACTTTGGGCACCATCGTCCTGTCAACTTTTGCTCAAACTTGCAGGACAGCATCATCTCAACATTTTACTGCTAATTTCAGGTCCATAGCTTCATCCCGTGTCCCTATCTCTGTCTACAAGCGCATCTTTCTTACTTTTACATACACTCCTAGTTCAATCCTTCTATCTACATTCTTTACAAAAGAGGGTATCCTTGTTGTCTCAACCCTTGAAACTCATTTAGAATCTAGTCTTGCATTGTGTGGGATTGGATCTTGTGGGTTTCAACCCCTCTTTTGAATGTAAAGTCTCTCCTAAGTGAAAACCGTCAATCCTAGTGACTCCTTTCTCTCTCCATGGAGTGGGGGAACACCTAGGGTTTGATTTTCCGCTTTACAGGTAGAAAATATTGGATTGAGAAGGCTTAAGCACCCTTGTCCTTACAAAGTGAGTTGGTTGCAAGATTATCAAAAGATAGAAGTAAAAGAGTAGTGTTTGGTGAATTTTAATATTGGACCTTTTAGGGATAAGGTCTTATGTGATGTTTTGTCTATGAGTGCTTATCATGTTTTGTTGGGAAGACCTTGGCAGTTTGATAAAGGATCTATCTATGACTGTAAAAGAAACCTAATCACTTTTGAGAAGGATGGATAGAAGTACACATTGTCTTCTTTGAGGGATGAAGATAAGGAAGCAGGTTGCAGAGGGTACACTAGATGGTGGCATGGATCTATAGAGGGATCTAGTAGATAAGTCTAATAGTAAGGAGAAACTAGATGGCAGTAAGGTTATGGCGTAGACTGGATGAAATCTTGTGGCAGAAATAAATAAGGGTTGTAGAAGAAAGAGAGAATTAGTCAGAAATAGTGTGCAAGTCTGAAGCAAGGAAAGAGAAATAAAGAGAATCATAAGTTAGGAAATCTAGTGGAGATTCCGGAGGAGGTAAGGAAGAGGTTTGCAAACAAAGAAGATGTTTGGATCAGAAATGAGCATGGATTCTATATTCAAAAATGATTTTTGATGTTCATGAGTTTCCTCTCATAGAATATCTCTCTCTACCTAGGGTGTTTGATGCAGGAGAATCCCCAGTCTTCGACCAATCTTGCATCAACCAAAAAAATATTCCCTTTCAGTTTTGTTCTTGTTTAGTTCAATGTTGCAGTTTCTATGTTCTTTTAGTGTGTTCCGGTAGTTGGTTCTTTTTTGTTTCGGATCATATTTTTGGTTTCCTGACTTTCTTTTGTTCATCATTCCATATTTTTAGTTCATTTGGATTCTTTTCCAATGAGTTACTCCTTCCGAAGTGTCTGTTCTTGTTTTCTAGAGTTGTTTTGAGCTTATCATCTATGTTGGAGATTTATTATCGTGCGAAGTGATTTCTTGGCTTGTAGATTGATTTGGAACCTTTCTTGATGTTGTTGGGCCCTTGGCCGACCTTCCTTTGTGGTGTGCACTTCATGTTTTCTCTTGGCGAATGAGATCTTCATGTTTTGGGCCGACCTATTTTACACGTTTCATTTTTCTATTTTGGGGATTGTGATCTTTTGTGACTGACCCAGATATGTTCTGGTTGGTTAATATATAGTTGTCTTTGATATTTTGAGGAAAAAGGGGATAGCTTAATGATATAGATTTATGAATTCTAATTTGGATACCTCTTAGAGGTCCGAAAGGATTGTAATCTGGCACATAGTATGTAACAGGGCATGTTAGTTTGGATGTAACTAGATGATTACCAGATGATCTACAATGAATATATGATCATGCAGATGTCTAATTTTGTATTTACCCTATGTGTTGTTGTTTCTTCCATTGTGTTACTCTTGTTGTGTGATCTGGTTGGTTCTCTTTGAGGACCCATCGGACCATGGCTGCACCATTTATTTAGACTATGAAATAAAAATTCAGTTATCATTCTAATTAACTTGCAAACCAAGGAAGAAATTTAACTCACCAATCATGGACATCTCAAATTCCTTCTTCATCTCATTATAAAATCTTCTACACATTCCTATGTTACCTCCAAATATTATATCATCAACATACACTACAACAATTAGGATTATACCTGAATCACTTTTGAAATATAAATTGATGTCAGTTGAACCCTTCTAAAGACCTTGATCAATAAAGTACTTATCTAACCTTCCATACCAAACTCTAAGATCTTGTTTCAATCCATATAGGGCCTTATTCAATTTGCAAACAATGTTTGGATCATCTTTCAGCTTAAATCCTTTCGGTTATTCAATATAAACTTCTTATTTTAGTTCCCCATTCAAAAATGCTAATTTTACATCCTTCTGATAAACATTGAAATCCTTAAAATCTACAAAATTCAAAAACATCTTGATTGCTTCCATCCAAGCAACCAGGGCATATGTCTCATCAAAATCAATGCTTTCAATATGAGTATAACCTTTGCAAACTAGTCTTCCTTTATTTCTCACAACCTTTCCATCTTCATCCAACTTGTTCTGGAATACCCACTTAGTTCCAATCATATTCCTGTCTTCTGACCTGTTAACTAATTCCCATGTCTAATTCTTCTCAATCTGGTCTAGTTCTTCTTTCATTGCCTTCATCCAATTTTTATCATTGCAAGCTTCTTATACTATTTTTGGTTAATTCTTTGAAAGTAAACATAACATAAATTGTTCTTCAGCTGCTTTGTTGCTCGTGACAATTCCTTTGTTCTTGTCTCTATTAGACTTGTTGGCAAGAGACACTGCATTGATGATCAAATGTTATCATTGATGGAAACTTGAGTCAGATATCTAGTCTATAGTTCATGATTCATTCATTTCGGAAGATTGATTGAAATCTAGTGAGGTCCGGTGAGAAGAACAGGCTATCTAGCATAGTTTATAGTGTTTTGATTGGTAGATTAGTTATGTTGAGTATTTAGTGTCATAGATCTTGAAGATGCATCATGGACACGTAATATTCATTATTTCAGGTTTATGGCCTTCGATGTTGTGAATTGAGTAAGTTGGAAGATCCGGTAGATAATTTTTTGGTAGAACAATGTTTTGTGGCAGTAACATGTGAAGATTTGTTGTGTGGATCATGCAGAGTGATTTTGGTGGTTGTTGAGATGACATATGGGAAGTGTGTGAACATCCTATTTTGGTCCTCTTAGTTGTTTTGGATTAGATTGAGCCGACTTGGGTAACACATTTCATTTGTGTGTTATGCAGTCTTTGGGCCGACATGGAATTGATCTAATTTGATGTTGTAGATATATTATACCGATTGATTTGATCATTTATGAGATTGATGGTTGTGTGTGAGGTGTGTATGAGCGATTGTGATTAGTTTTGCGTGCATGGTTGGAAGATTGGTGCTAGATGATATAATGCAGAGTATCAAAATAGAGCAGAGTGTGATCATGAGTTTTGTGCTTAACCAGAACTATACTCAGGCATTTGTTGATGCTATTAAATATGTAAAACCTTCTTGTAATTGTAGACACCTAAAATTGTCATGTCTAATTAAATAAATATTTTATTTATTTAATTATCTAAGCTTAATTCTTCTATTAATTAAATAAATCTTTATTTATTTAATTAATTCATTTATCCTCTTCTAGCCTTATTTCTCATTTAAATAAATACATTTATTTATTTAAATTGTCATATTCCTAAATTAAATAAATATCTAATTTATTTAATTGATCCCACTTCTTCTATTAATTAATAAATCTTTATTTATTTAATTAATTCATTAGCCTTTTCTACACATGATACATGTCATTCATCTCTTAATTCATACACTACCTACCCCTCTCATTATTTTTATTATTTCTTCTACCTACCCTCTAATCATAGCCGACCTCCTTTTTACACCTCTCAATCTTATCCCTCCATTTCATATTGTGTCTTCTATTTAAGGAGATGCCTTCTTCATTATCAAACCCTAACGAATCAAGCTAATCAAGCATTCTAATGATCATTTTGACTACACTACGATCCTACTTGCAACCACATTCCGTTCTTTGTTGAGCTCTTGTGTAGATAAAATCTGAGAGCAAATATATCAAGCAAGATCAATGGAGATAGGAAGAATGGAGATCAAAACCCTATTGGACATGTGATGGTATAATCTTTGTGATTTCATGTGATTTGCATTGTCTTAGGTAATCTTCATATGTTATGGTGGATCTTTGTTGATTGTTAGGCTAGGGTTTTGTGGTTGAATTCATTTAGCCTTTCAATATTGTTATTATTGTTATCCATTTTCACCATATATATTTTGGCACGCCCGGTGGGACTCTTGTCCCTTTGCATTTAACCTCCTTGTTGCAGATCTTGTGTTTTTGAAGTTGCAGATCGGACATTTTCGGCAACATTTTTGGTATTTTCGCGTCTGCGCACTTTCGGATCGCGTTTTTGCTTTTCAGGCGCGTCTGCGACACCGGGATCCGCATCTGTGTTTTGTCAAAATTTTATTTTGCAGGTTCCAGGAAGGCGCGTCTGTGTTACAGAAGTGCGTCTGTGTCATTTTTACCCGCGTCTGTGTCAAAAAGGGGCATCTGTGATTTGTAAGCGCGTCTGGGCATCACAGAACCGCGTCTGTGTTCTCCAAGCACGTCTGTGTTAGGGGTAATCGCGTCTGTGTATTTACTGTTTCAAAATTTTGAAATTTTAGTGATTCAGTTTTTGGATTTTTGCATTTAGGGTTTCAGATCTGGTTTATTTTTGGACTAACACTTTCAGATCTAGCTAACACAATTGGTGCAGCTTGCCTTGGAAGCTAAATCGTTTGGTTGAAGGCCCCTATTTTGACAAAGTCTTTTGGGTTTTAAAATTTACCTAACTTGGGTGTTTGCAGGAAGGGGTGATTATTTCAAACAACCCAAACTACTAACAACTCTTTGTTGCAGGTCCTTGGCTAGGGTTTTGGATTTTTATTGTGTGCCTTGTTTTCATAGAATAGCAAACACTTCCATTGGTGCACTAAAATTGAATCATTGTCTTTTGTGTCTTGAGCAATAGGCTCTTTTTGTTTAATCTTTAGAGGGCCTGTCTTCCCGTGTGGTCATTAGGACTACTAGTGAGAAGAGAATGACCCAAGTGGTAGCGAGGAAAACCCACCTCATCCGAACCACTATAATCAAAATGTATTCATGGTGAAAACTATGAATAACGTGTGCTGATTAGTTCATACCGACACTATGTCTCCCCATAAACCCATTTGATCAAATTTATTTGATCATTTGTAGGGCGTAACCCCTATCGGTTGGGAGCCTTCTGTATTTACAGAGCTGAAAGTGCCACATGTATGGCCACACGAGCGGATGCCCTTACTAGCACCATTTTGTTTTAGAGGCCCAAATCCTTCTAGTTGTTGGGGCAAGAGGTCAGACCTCTGGTAGCGGCCCACACACATACGGTTCTTAGTAGAGATACAAAGTTCGCCATGGGGAGTTTTCATGGGGACTGATGCTTGGCTGACCCGAGAAGTGAGTGCCGAGGGTGGAGCCAGTGAGGTCAAGCATCTAAGTATCCGCTCTGAATAGCGTAGCCTCGGGGGTAAAACCCCATGTAGGATCAACAACTATTGTCTTGGCCAGCGATAAGAATTGTGCTTGACTTATGTTAAAAATTCAAACAATCAAGACCAAACAACAAAACATTGTGTCTTTTGTGTCTTCAAGTGTATGCAAAACATTTTTTTTACATCAAACAACACACTTTTCTTGGAGTCATTTTGGAGTCTAAACACTTGCAAACATTGAGTCTTCATCAACATTGTGTCCTCTTGTCACGAAAAACAGTCAAACAGTCAGATTTGGTCACAACAAAAATGACTTCTAATATTGGAAAAATTGCACAAAGTTTACAGAAACGCGTCTGTGTCTATTTTAACCACGTCTATGTTGTCAAGGTGCGTCTGTGAAGTGCAGAATAGTGTCTATGTTTATAACAGCGTCTGTGTTGAATAGAAACATGTCTGTGTCGGATAATCTTGTCTGTACAGTATACAGTCGCGTCTGTGTCCAGGATTGCAAAAAAAAATTTCACAATCCAACAAGCATAAATAGGAAAAATCTCATAAGAGTGTCTGTGAAGGGCAGAATAGCATCTGGGTCAGGAAACCACGTCTGTGCAATATACAGGCGCGTCTATGTTCAAAATTGCAAGAAAAATTTCACAGTCCAGCAAACACAAGAAATCGGTTTCGGAATACTTGAGCTTCCTAGGTTGTTTCTTCAGGTTTCATCTAGCATTCAACCTGTCTTTGGGTCTCACATGGTCCATCATTGCTTCACATCTCATTTTACATTCACATTTGTCTAAACTTGAGTCAAAAGGTCACTTGCTTGTCCTCATCATACTTTGTCAACACACTACATACAACAACACTTTGCTAAGTGGTCCCTCATCAAGGTTTCTTACCTTTGGGTCTCATTTGGTTTTACTTAGAGTCAAGGTCAACTTACCTCATCAAGAGAAACTATCCTCTCTTTGGAAGTCACACCTACTCTACTACATACATACTTGGTCTTACACTTTGGACATTGCAAGTACACCTCAGATTCATTTACATTTCATCCAACTCTTGGTCTTCCATACTCTTTCCATTTTTCATCTAGTCTCACACAACTTGGTCAATACCTAGTTCATGGTTGAAACCCGTCTTCAAAAATCTAGGAGAGAAACTAAAGAGGCTCAAGAGTCCGCAAACATGAGTTCTTATGAGTATGACAATGATTTATTTTTCAATCCTGAGCACACTACATTACCTAACATGGATGTCTATAGAAACAATCCAAATGTTGAGAACATGGACACTCTAAACAACAATGCTACACACAATGACAATTTGGACAACTTTTCAGTACATTCAGCAGATGTGGAAGAATCCATTATGAATCCCCATTTCAATCGATTGGTTGAGGAAATAATGAGGAGAGATAGACAATACTTCTTACACATGATGGCACAAAGTGGAGCCAAGATACCTCATGATTTTGACATGTCTCAAATAATGGAACATAGACCTTTACAACAACCTCACTCCAATATGGATCAAAGGAGACCTAATAGTGGAGGAAATAGAGGAACACACATGGTACCTGAATCACCATCAGTTTTGCTTCAAAAACCACAGGTCCCACATACACATGGTCAAACATATGATACTCACCTTCGCAGACCATTATGGAAGTCTTATGGAGAAAAATATGCTCAATCACATATCAATGCTAAGGATCAACCACCAAAGCAATGGGATATTCCAAGGCATGCTCAAAATTTGGACACAGGGAAACCTCATGTCAAATTTGGGGGCAACACAATGGAACATGACATGCCTGTAGAGTATGGTATACATGCACAAAATAGATATGTTGTTCCTCAACATGAATCTATACCAAGTGGTCCATATATGCAACATCACTATAGACCTCCTCCATATGAACATGTGTAGGATCAATACCATCCATATATGCAACATGCTCTTCCTCCAATTGGTGCCTCAAACATGGGGTATGGTCCAAGAAGTCGATCTCCACCTAAGAGCAATTTGGAGCAACAAATTAGGGACTTACAAAAGAAAATGGAGGACATAAATGCACCGAAGCCAACATACACAATGAGAGACATATGTCCTTATCCATTTGACAAGAGCATTCCAATGCCTCCATTTCCTACACATTTTGTGATGCCTAAATTTGATAAGTATAGAGGAAAAGGGGATCCTAAGGCACACATAAGACAATTTTTCACAGCTTGCATTGAAGTGGCTTCGAAAGAGACATATTTGATGAGAGTATTCCCACAAAGCTTAGGTGATCAAGCTATGGAATGGTTCTCCCAACTTCCACCTGGTATTAAGTCATGGGGTGACCTAGCAGAGGCATTTATTCAACATTTCTCCTACAATATAGAGACAGACATATTAGTCACTACTTTGTGCAACACCAAGCAAAAAGAGGGAGAATCTTTTGCATCATTTTTACAAAGATGGAGAAATCTAGCCAGCAGATGCTCTTGTGAGATTCCACAAAAACAAATGGTAGATATGTTCACCCAGAATGTTAATAAAGACATTAGCTATGATCTAAGGAAAGCTTGTTTGTCCACCTTCAAGGACATCATCGAAAAAGGCTTAGAAACAGAGAAGGTCCTAATTGAACAAGGAGTCATTAAGATATTCAAGGAAAACAAAGATGACTTTAAAGGAAAAGACAAGCCAAGATTTTGGAATAAAAACAAGAACACAGTCAATGATGGTGTTGTTGATGCCAACACAGTGCGACCCAAATTCATCTTTTCAGGATCAAGTTCTACAAACAATCAAGTGAATACTCAAACAACTTCTAGATCACGAAGGAAGTACACTCCATTGGGAGAACCACTTGAATCAGTCTTCAAAAAGCTTGTGGCAAACAAGGTAATCACAGTTCCAGATTTTCCTCCATATGAGCCAAAGGTTAAACCAAATTGGTGGAATGATGATGAGTATTGTGAATTTCATAAAAGCAAGGGTCATAAAACAGGTAATTGTCATCGACTGAAGAATATTGTGCAAGATCTCATTGATAGAGGTGACATTGAGATTGAGGGACACTCATCCAATCAAGAACATGAGATGTTTAAGGAACCATTCCCAAAGCACAACAATGGAAAAGCTAAAGTCACAGATGATCAAGCCAACTATACTAGAGCACCTTACAACTATGATTCAACTATCAATCATATCTCGATGGAAAATCATATCTCTACTATTACCATCAAGAACAAAAACCCTAAGAATCCTCCTCAGTTACCCAAGATTGTCCTAAGAGGTGTTGGATCTTCTTCCAAACCTACCTCTGAATGTCATGTTACAACCCGTCGAGGTAAAATTACTTTGCCAGGTGCTTCAACTAAAAACACTGCTTCTTCATCTACTAAACCTGAGTATGACCTTGTAGAACAGTTAGGGAAAATACCCGCGCTCATCTCCATACTTGAGCTTTTACGCATATCCCCCGCTCATAAAGCTATTCTTGACAAAATCTTAAGAGACACCGCCGTTCCTACTGATCTGAACGTGGACCAGTTTCAAGCCATGGTGGGATACCTTTCCATTCCACATTCCCTTACATTCACAGAAGCTGATGATGCCTCCGTAAGTCAGCCACATAATGCACCATTACATATTGAAGCCTTCATACACAAACATCGAATTAAGCAAGTCCTGATAGATGGAGGAGCTGGTCTAAACATTTGTACATTGAGCACCATTAAACAATTGGGTTATTCTGATAAAGCTGTGAATTCAACAAATCAAATCACCATCAAGGCATATGATGATGAAGAACACTCATCCAAGGGCACAGTCACCTTACCTCTAAGAATTGGGCCAGTCACAAAGGATGTGGTTTGTCAGGTTCTAGATCTGGATCTCACTTATAATATATTGTTAGGACGTCCTTGGATTCATGAAATGAGGGCAGTCCCATCGACATATCATCAATGCATTAAGTTTCCTCACAACGGAGTTGAGGTAACAGTTAACGGTGATCCTAATCCATTCATATACTGCAATAACTTGAGATCACATACTGAGACCATCATTCCCAGTAATCGTGAAGCTGTTCCTTCTTCGGCATACATTGATCCTGAGTCATTGAAACCTTTGACATCAAAACAAGGTGAACTTAAAGGCAAATTTTAGGACTAAGGCATGGGAGAATACACTTTAAATCAAACCATGTATTTATGACAAGTCATGAGCTCTCCAAAAGAATATGGAAGGCCACATCCTAACAAGTAAATATCCATCATAATATTCAAATGGGACCCTACTACCTTTCAAAGATGGGGCGAACTGGAAGAGGAAGGTTTATACAAAATTCTCTACAAAGACATTGAAGATGACACACAAAAATAGATCAATATACCCTGTGAGAAATATGGCAAAGGCTTCAAGATTCTACAAAAATTCAGGTATGATGGAAAAAGCCCCCTTGGGTTACGCAAAGAAGGTGTTATGGAGCCCTTACAACCGGAATTGACTGTAAAAAGGGAACGCTCGAAGGGACTTGGTTTCTTAACTTCCAAGGTCCACACCCAAAGGACAGAAGAAGCCTTACAAATCAAAGTTGTCAAAATTCAACAAGAGAATTGCTATTCCACAGATTCCAATGAATGGGAATGGGGTTCCGACAAGTCCTCCAGTGACTATGAGCTCACCGAGACATTCAGAGAGCCAGATGAACCCACAAAAGAGGAGGAATTTTATAACAAATTTAGAGTTGGTCAAGAAACAACCCATGAGGAGTCTACACAGTCCTTGTCTCAAGGTTCTAGGTTGAAATCACATAGGATGAGAACACCTATTCCGGAATGCACTACTAGTGATGATAATTTGGATTTGCTCGTGATCGAGACTGATGAGGAGAGTGCCATTGATGACCTCGATAATTACCTCGACATACCCGAATATAACCACATCTTCACTCTTAACCCCGCAAACTCTGAAAACATAAAAGGCCTTCCCCTTGTTCACCACCAACTCATTGACTGGGATTATGAAGGGCCAGCACAGTTTGACACATTTCAAAATGATGAAGCTGTTATTGACTATCTTGGCATACGAGATGATCTTCCCCTTGGGGACCATAAAGTAGGATACACTATAGAACTCAGCAACATGGCATATTTTGGTGAGGGTGTTGGACCTTCCAGTCGCAAAAATGTGAAAATAAGAGAAAATCAAGGATCTTATGGCGAAAACCACACTATGGCGCTATCTGATCCCAAAAAAGTAAAAAGAAAGGACGTATCTGAGGGCGAAAACCTCTCTGAGGCACCCGAAGATGGAAGGCTTGACATTCTCCCAGCTTCGTATGAAGAAAAGTCATCCATGCTGGTAGAGGAGACTATCAAGACAAACATTGGTACGGAAGAGGTTCCACACAACATATTCCTGGCTAAATCATTGACAAAGTCCGAAAGGTCACAGTTCATAAGTTTCTTCAAGGAACGACAAATCAACTTTGCATGGTCATACGCTGACATGCCTGGATTGGATCCGGATTTGGTAATGCATCATCTGATAGTCAAACCGGGGGCAAAACCAGTAAAACAGAAATTAAGAAAAATGCATCCACAAGTGGCATTACTAGTCAAAGCAGAGCTGGAGAAGTTATTGGATGTCGGATTCATACGCCCAATTGATTATCCTGAATGGATCTCCAATTTGGTACTTGTCAGTAAACCAAATCGCAGCATCAAAATTTGCACAGATTTCAGAGACATCAACAAAGCTTGTCCAAAGGATGACTTCCCATTACCAAACATTGACTTGATTGTTGATCTTACAGCAGGTCATGAAATGCTATCATTAATGGATGGATTCTCTGGCTACAATCAGATAAGAATCGCACCCGAGGATCAACACAAAACATCATTTACTTGTCCGTGGGGAACTTTCTGCTGGAACGTCATGCCCTTTGGGCTGAAAAATGCAGGTGCTACATATCAAAGAGCAATGACCACTATCTTTCATGACCTCATGCACATAACTGTGGAAGATTATGTTGACGATCTCTTGGGTAAATCAGTAGACAGAAATACGCATCTGGACATACTGTCAGTCGTCTTTGATCGGTTGGAAAAATACAAACTAAGATTAAATCCCAAGAAATGTGTCTTTGGAGTAACCTCCGGGAAGCTCCTAGGATTCATTGTGTCCAAAAGAGGAATCGAAGCCGATCCAGCAAAAGTCAAGGCTATCTTGAACATGCAACCGCCCAGAAATATCAGTCAGCTTCGATCCTTACAAGGAAGACTCCAGTCCATTCGAAGATTCATAGCACAACTTGCAGATAAGTGCAATCCTTTTCAACACCTGCTACATAAAAATATCAAATTCAAATGGGATGATAACTGTCAACAAGCTTTTCAGACGCTCAAAGATTATCTTTTGAATCCGCCAGTTTTGATGCCACTAGTTCCAGATCAACCTTTGCTACTATACATATCAGCTACTCCAACAGTACTGGGGGCACTCCTAGCACAACAAACTGCTGACGGCAAGGAAAAAGCAGTATACTATATCAGTCGCACATTGGTGGGATATGAGCTGAACTACATGCCAATCGAGCATGCATGTCTCGCCGTGGTCTTTGCTTCGCAAAAATTATGACATTACATGCTTACTCATAAGACTAAGTTAGTTGCAAGGATTGATACATTGAAATACCTCCTCAATAAAGCAACACTTACTGGGCGGCTGGCCAAATGGGTAATGATCCTTAGTGAATTCGACATCGAGTATGTGGACAGAAAAGCAATAAAAGGACAAGCCATCACGGATCAATTAGCAGATGCCCCCATGATTGATGATGTTCCTCTAAATTCAGAATTTCCAGATGAATCCATTTTAACAATATCATATGCAAAGCCATGGCAATTGTATTTTGACGGCTCATACACACAGCATGGGGCAGGAGCTGGTATTCTCTTTATAACTCCTCAAGGTGATTCTATACCAAAATCATACCGCTTATCATTTCCTTGCACTAACAATATAGCGGAATATGAGGCATTAACAACAGGATTACGAATTGCAATTCAATGGAAGATCCAGGAACTTCAGGTTTTTGGGGATTCCCAACTTGTCATCTATCAAGCAACTGATGATTACCAAACAAAAGATGAAAAATTATTGCCTTACAAGCAAATGGTGGACGATTTGAAACAACAGTTCACAAAGATAGATTTTAAGCAGATACCAAGAGAGCAGAATCGTGCCACAGATGCCATGGCTACAATTGCCTCACTGATTGATCTACCTCAAAATGAGACCTACTATGAGTTCTTGGTGGATAACCTTTTGGTTCCTTCATATGAGATTACTCCTACTGAAATGATATGTGTTGTTGGTCCCGAATCCCAGTTATATGGTTACATTTTCACATACCTACATGACAATACTTTACCTCCTGATCTATCAAATAATCAACGTCGCACCTTCATTCACCAATCCTCTCGATATGTCATTTTAGCTGATATCCTATACCGACGAGGTCTAGATGGCACTCTTCTTAGATGTTTAGAAAGCGACGAAGCTCGGATTGCGTTACGTGAAGTGCTTGAAGGGATATGTGGTCCACATGCTAGTGGTCCTACCTTGGCCAAGAAACTCATTAGGACTGGATATTACTAGCCCAATATGGAAAAAGACTCATACCAGTTTGTCAAGAAATGTAAGCAATGTCAAATTCATGGAGACCTCATACATGCGCCAGCACAAGAATTACAACCACTTGCGTCTCCTTGGCCCTTTTGTCAGTGGGGACTCGATCTCATAGGCAAGATTCACCCTCCTTCTTCCAATGGTCATAAATTCATTATCACAGCCATAGAGTACTTCACAAAATGGATTGAAGCCGTACCTCTCACACAAGTCACTGGAAAACAGATTGCTACCTTCATCCTTAACTATATCATATGCTGATATGGTATTCCTATTTCCATTATTACTGATAACGGGCATCCCTTAAAAAATTAGGATGTTCGTGAACTCTGTGACCGCTTCCATATTTCCCATCGTTTCTCCACACCATATTAACCCCAAGGTAATGGCCAAGCTGAGGCGTTTAATAAAACAATTCTTAAAATCCTCAAGAATACAGTCGACGATGCTGGCCATAATTGGCATATCCAACTCAATCCTGCACTTTGGGCCTACCGCACAAGTGTCCGCACACCTACAGGAGCTACACCCTATTCACTGGTCTATGGCGCTGAAGCCATCTTGCCTATTGAGGTCGAGTTACCTTCTTTACGGGTCTCTTTGCAAAACATCATGACTGATGAAGACTATAGGGTCTCTCGCTTACAAGAACTAGAATTGCTGGATGAACGAAGACAAACTGCTTTTAATCATCTCAAGGCTTACCAACAAAGAATGAGTCATAGCTACAACCACAAGGTCAAGCCTCGCACATTTGAGGTAGGTGACTTGGTTCTCAGAGAAAACCCCAAGAATCAGCAAGACAGAGAGAAGAAGGGCAAGTTTGAACCAAACTGGCTTGGTCCTTACATCATCACAGCAGCATATGGATCTGGTGCATATCAGCTCTCAACTACAGAAGGTGAACCTTTGGAGGATCCTATCAACAGCATACACCTTCACAGGTTCTACACATATCTTTTCAGAGTATCCTAATTCGAAAATACAAAAAAATCAAAAAATTCAAAAATACAAAAAAATCATAAAACAAAAAAATCGTTACTTGGTGAAAACCTAGCAAACAGGCGCCTTGTGACACAAAAAACATTGGAAAATTGAAAAAAGTAAAGAGAAATAATTTCGTCCAATGGTGAAAACCACTTCGGTGGCACCCTAGGCAAGTACCATGGTGAAAACTGGGTCACCAGCGCCATGCATAGAGACATTGCTCCTCCCTCCTTCAGGATTCTCTTTCATTATTTCACTTTGCACACACTCACAACATATTCGCTTATAATAAACTTACCCATTCCCATCATGGCTTTTTATTGATCTACCCAAGACTGGTTAACCATTCATAATAAAACCTCCCTTTTCATCAATAATAAATCAGATCCTATCTGTGGCTAAGGCAAATCCTACATCTAGTGATGGGTGTGGAACTGAGAACATCACATGTTTCGAGGAGTACAGTTTCTTCCCGCTTTCTTCAGTCTATTCGCGCACAATCCACAATAAAGAAACATCTGCATCGCCAATCCGCAATAAAGTTTCATCTTCTCCGCAATAAAGTATCAGTTTCATGGATTCAGTCAGTTTTAGATGAGACACAGCAGCAACAATGGGCTTCAACAAATCAAATCTTTCAACAGACTCAGACAACATTATGGTTCAGTGCTATCTATCCTTTCTGTGAAAGTAAACATTGTGACCACAATCAAATAAGACTTATACAAGTGACAAGAGACACTAAACTTGAGGACTACAGTGGATGTTGGTGTCGAGTCTTGGTTTTCTTTTGATTTCATCTGTTTTGGTGACATGTCTTTTAGCTTTTCCAGGATGTCTTTGACTAGAGATTCTATCTCTAGGATGTCTTTGACTAGAAAGGTGAGGATGGGGTATCATCACCCATTTTCTTTTGTTGTCTGTGGATTGTCTCTTAGTAATGCTATGACTTGTCCAAGGATATAAGGACACTGAGAGTCTAGTGTGAACTGGGGCATTCCTTGTTTGTGACTGTCTTATCTCCATGCAAACAAGTACAATGACTTTCTAGGTCGAACATATGCCTCGATTGTCATAACCTACTTGCCATAATAAAGCTCAATGATGATAACGCACAAGAAGCTCTTTCACTTTCATATCTTCTGTCTTCCATCCCCCGTCCTTGATTGACTTCCATCGTCCTTCTCAAGTCCGCGTAGCCTGCTATCACATGACTGAGTATAATGACACACCAAAAACATTTGCATTTCATGTAGTTGCACCTGCATTACCACATATAAGCATTTCATACATACATATAGATATCACAACTACATCACATCCTGCACACAACACCTGTTAGCACAATTTACATTTGCATTATCATATTCATTTGCATGACATACATTCACATTTGCATCATGCATACATATATAAAACATAAAAGAACAAAAATATTGCATTGCATCATATACATATTTGCATCCATATCATAAGCATCACATAGAAACATACATCATTAAAACATCTCATCACATAGGTACACATGCATATAGCTGCCGCAAAGATGAATCATCTCATATATAATCATAAGTGTCATGATACAATGATGTCAAAATCATATGGCTACAAAAGCACCCGCAGGTGTCTACAATACAAAATAATGGTACAAAACTGATACAATGGGAGCCCTCTAAGGCTATGATGAAGTCCCCCCCTCGGAGCCGCCTCGCCTCGATGGAATCTGAGCCCCTGAGGGACTCGCCCCAGGATCACCCTGCCTATCTGGTGGTGGTGGAGGACCCATGACCCCACCACTCGATGCCTGCCTCCTCTGACTCCCCCCCGTAGCTGTTGTTGTACGCGACGGTCTATGGAAGCTCCTCGCCCGCTAATCTGCCAGCACTGCACCATAGTAGAGGTCCCTCTAGTACCCTATCTCCTCTCCGGCCCGCAGGACATATGCGTAGCCTGCCCCTATGTCCTCCGCCGCCTGCCTCCCTGCCCTCAGCACTGTCTCAGCCTTGGTGTAGCGCTGAATCGCCTGGTCTCTCTCCCACTCCGTATCCCTGAGCCTCGACCTGAGTCGGTCTCTCTCCCATTCTAGCTCCTGTATCTCATCTGCCTGACCCTGGCAGATCTCCCTGAGCTCAATCAGCTCATCCTCCTCTGGATCCCCACCCTCTGCCTCTGCCTGTGGCTCTCCCTCAGTGGGTGCCTGCCCCTGTACCTGTGCTGGTGCCTGTACATGCACCTGTCTCTGTCCCTGCACCTGTCCCTGTACCTGTCTCTATCCCTGTCTCTACCTGGGACCCTGTGCTGCTGGTACCTGTAGGGGTAAGCCACCGCAACCCCTCACCACCTGAGCCTGCTGCTCCTCTCCACCCTCTCTCCGAGGTGCAACCCTCCTCTCCCCAACAGCTCCCCTCCGCCTCCGTCGGCCTTTCCCCCCATCACCTCCACCATCATCATCCTCATCTCCTCCCCCATCTCCCTCCACCAGCTCCCCTGGATCTGTCAGTCGTGGGAATGGATGCTCCGCCCAATATGCTGAATACTCGGCATCCATCCCAGCATCATCGACCTCTGGCCACATATCCCAGGGTAGGGGTAACATCTTTGCCAGCTGAGTGACCACCTGATCATATGACAATAATGGCCCAAACTACGCCTGATCCCTAACTATACGGGCATACATACCTGAGCCTCATGGCATCCTCTGGATCCTGCCACACTACCTGCATACCCTATCCACAAGCTGCCTCTCTAAAACATAGGGCGTCCGCCCAATCAGATACCTGCTTCGGAAGGTGTATGGCAGCTCCACGGCATCATCCTCCCACTCCTCGCATCCTAGATATGGTCTTCAGATGACCACATCCATATCATCTAGCACTCGCCGCCAATGCTCCAACCTGCCAATCCACGGCTGCGAGGTAATCATGTCGTACAAGTGAACAAAACTGCGTCCATGTCCCCTGCCTCGGAAGTGAATCGGCCTCGTCACTAGCAGATGCTCATAAGCCCAAACCTGCAGTAGTGTCACCCCGCAGCCCAATCCCACTGACCCATGGTATACAAACTGATGAAGCTCATAGTACAGGTGGGCTAATACACATGGTCCCCACGCGTATCTAGTATGCTGTGTCATCAACGTCTCCAGTGCTCCCCCCCAGCCCACAGCCAATCCCCGTGTCGCCTTGTCTGGGCATAGAAACCCACTGATCGCTCCTCTGATCACAGCCAGTAATGCTAACCCTGTGGCAGTCATGGTGTCCCATGCCACATGTCCTGCCCTCATCTCTAGTGTAGGATCCTGGAACACCCATCTCAATGCCTCCCTGTCTACATCACGATCATATGGAATCAACTCTCCATCAATCGGTATCCGCAGAATCCTGTAGACATCCTCAAGGGTGACTGTCATCTCACCCATCGGCAAATGGAAAGTGCATGTCTCAGAATGCCATCTCTCAGCAAGTACAGTCAGCAAACCCATGTTTGCTTGAAACTCAGGCACATACAGTACATGTCTCAAGCCCATCTCCTCGATGGCAGCTCTATCCTGAAATGATAGCTCTGGTTGCAATCTCTGTGTCGATGGGAATCTCTCCCATGACTCCAACATAGGCAAGTACTCCTGCAGTCAAGCAAATCAATCATGTCAGTCATGGTGGCATTCACTGTTTATCACAAAATGCTACTTCTTTATCTAAATGCATATGGTTATCTATCCTAGTGACACTCACTGTTCATCACAAAGTGTTTCTTCTATCCTAGTAGTGCTCCCTGTTCATCACAAAGTACTACGTGTGTGACACTCACTGTTCATCACAAAGTGTTACTCACATTTGCACTCCCTGTTCATCACAAAGTGCTGCTCATACTTTGGGTACTCACTGTTCATCACAAAGTACTCTATCTTGGTACTCACTGTTCATCACAAAGTGCCTTGATCTATCCTAGTCTTCCTAGAGGACCTGCTTGAGTGTATCCTCTCAGCAGCTTATCCAATTGACAGCGTATGTTCCTCACAGAACTGTCGATTTGACCTCGAAGACCAAACTTGCATTTTTAAACGCAAACGCACTTGACTGACACAAATGCGCCTACAGACTGCACAAGCGCGCCTGAAAAACACAGACGTGCCTGTAGGACATAGACATGCCTAGGAGGTGCATAAACGCGACTATACATCGCAAACGCCCCTGCACATCGCAGACGCCCCTGCACAATACGGACGCGCCCGCATTCGATGCAAATGCGGTTCCAGACATAGACGCGCCTGGCACCGACACAGACACGCCTGTCGGACACAGACGTGCCTGGCACCGACGCAGACACGGTTGCACGTTTTCAGACTTTTTTGTGC